>NC_134860.1:50018546-51218546 GCF_049852395.1 Peromyscus maniculatus bairdii | reverse complement strand
CAGGAACCCTGCCAGACCAGACACTGCAGAGTTCCCTCCCAGCCTTCTGAGCCTGAAGCCCCTCCCAAACCAGCCCTGGCTGGGAGTCTGGGTGGAGTGCAGTGGGTGGGGAGCACAATTGAGATGACTCTGGAATTATAGACAATGTGAGTGACCTTTGAGGAAAAAGAGGATTTGTGCCACCTATGGAGAAAATGTCTCAACTGTGTAACAAGTGGCTGGAGAACTTTTAAAAAGGTAACAACTAAATATTCATGCTAGGAAACAGGTGTTCCTAAATTGTTTAGTGTCTGACTAAACAATCTTTACTGGCTGGGCATAGTGGCACACACCCTTGAGCACAGCACTCTGGAGGAAGAGTCAGGTGGATCTCTGTGAGTTCACGGCTAGCCTGATCTACAAAGTGAGTTTTAGAAAAGCCAGAGCTGTTACACAGAGAAACCCTGTTCCAAAACATGCCCCCCAGCCTAAAAAGAATCTTTATTAAATAAAGAGACATACCAATCATGCAAAGTAAAAAGCATCTAATTATTTTTAATAATTTCCTAATCTTAAAATAGATGAAATATGTGTTTTACCAAACACATTTTATAAAAAAATCTCTCTTACTCTCTAAGATACTGAAACTCTTGCTGGACCTTGCACAAGAATTATTAGCATACCTTAAAAGTTCCTTAAGACTTAAGGCTGCTACTCTAGAGTGTACTCAGTCTGTTTATTTAAACTGTCTTTAAGAGAACAATGTAACAAGCAACCTTCTTGCCTTGGATCCCACTGTAATCTAGTTCTATAACCTAAGTTAATGCATAGCCTTAATTCTAAATTATGTACACTTCCATGCTCCTGACCCAGAGTAATGTATATATGTATGTATGTTATGGTAATATTTGCTAGAAGCAGCAAATATATGTTGAAATCAGTCTTATAAAACAATATCTGCCATAAACGTTAAAGACGGCATATAGAGATTGTTTGTTGGGTTAATAACAATGTTTGTCTGCTTGTTGTCTGGGTCATTTGGTGTCAGTTGGATTCCATGACTTATTCCTTTGTAAAACTCTGTGAAAGGTTTATGTAAACTATCCCCCATTCCTTTCCCATGTGATGGTTTCTGTGCTGTTCAATAAATACAGATCAGAGCTCTTTGTTGGAGACAAATCTCCAGACACATGCACAGGAACAAACAAGACAAGACAGCCTTCAGGGAGACACAGATTTAGACTCATACAACAGACAGATGCAGACAGAATGATGGAAGTCATGGGAAGGGAGAAGCAGAGAATTCAAATCCAGGCTCGGTCTTAAATTAAACCAAAGGCAGTTTTTGTTTTTTTGTTTTTTTTCTTTATGGTGACACTGAAACATTTTGGGTACTCGGAGTCTATGATTAATGCATCCACTCAGATGCAGTGTTTATTTTAGGAGACATTCCCATTATAACAGAGGTTTGTGATAGATTTGTTTGTTTGTGAAATGACCGCATAAGAAGGATGTGGACCGGGGAGAGCTAACATAGGAGTGCTGCATTCCTGAGTGACAGGGGCAGCAGCGAAGGTGTGCTGTTGCCTATGATGACTGCAGGGGACAATGTGCTGTGCGTTCATAACAATAGAGGAATGCATTTTAAAGATTTTACCATAAAGATGACTGACTGAGAAATGAGACTAGTAATGAAAAGTAAACAATCTCCTCAACGATAGCCCACAGTCAACCTCACACCATCTCAAGCCATCACTGTCTCAAACAGTATTACAGAAACTAATGTCTTCCAGTTTGAAGAGAATCCTGTGGGATAAGTGGGTAGAATTTTGACTAGTGTACAAATGCTGTCTTTCAGGGATCAGATCTCTCCTTTGCAAAATGAGAAACAAGTTAATGGCAACTAAGAACTCTCCCATAGGAATGAAGCACTTCCCAAGATTCCACTTTCTCTGTACTGTTGCCTTCAGAGAACATGCCAACTCCCTGAGAGGGTCTGAGGCTGGGACTCTAGTCTCTTACTCTGCAGATCATAGGCGGTTTGTGTCCAGCTCTGCACTTGTGACTCAGGACAGAGGAGCACCCAGCTCCCTCAGTCCCGCTGTCAGGGGGTCCTCAGGTGGAAGGAGATTCCACCCTTCCTGCACTCAGTCTGAAAGCCCTCCATGCCTGAGACAGGATGACATCCTGGTGTGAGCGTCAGGAGGCTCTGGAGACCAAGGTGAGGGTGTTGCACATGCAGGTAAAGACCCTGAGGGACCAGAGATGAGTAGCTGCCCCTCCACCCAGAGCAGCTGCTGCAGATGCACAGATGCAGCCATCAGGCTGAGACACCAACTGGGCTCCGCATCCTCCTGCAGCATCAGTGCTGTGTGGGGAGCTCAGCCTAAAGGAGGGTCTCTGTTTAGAGTTAAACAACACAGTGTTCTTTTTGTGGATGAGACCCTAAAGCAGAGTGGCAGTGAGCAGTAGAGTTACTTGGACCCTCAGAATGCACAGGAAGGTCAGCAAGGTGAACAGGAAGCAGCTCACTCCTTCCTGGAGATTCCCGGGAAGTTAATACAGCCTGAAGAGTGGGAGAGCTAGACAGAGGGATTTAGATACCTTCTCCACAGCAACACTGATTAAACTATTAGGAATTGTCAGTCTTGGCCACAGGCCTGTGGCTGGTGTCTGAGATCCTTTCTGTCACTATTAGGAATTGTCAGTCTTGGCCATAGGCCTGTGGCTGGTGTCTGAGATCCTTTCTGTCACTATCTAATATATGTTCAGTCAAAACAACTATTTAAATAGTAGCGAAATTAGGTTTTGGTGTCTTTGATGTAATCTACATAAAAGCCCTTTCCCTGTTAGAGAACAGTGCCCCCTAGGGTTCAAACAGAAATACAACTTCACAGTTTGAGTGTGCTGCTTTCACACTGTCTTTCCTGACCTTCTAGGATTGAGTTTCAAAGCATCAGGATCATATACAAAGCAAGATCCGTACTTTCTAAGGAATAAGATTTGTGACTCTTACAAAAAGAAGAGTATAAAGTTATAAAGGGAAAATGGACAGAGACTGTTTTAGTTTGAGAAAATTACAACCTGTTTACCTGTTTTAAAGGAAACTGTCAGAAAAGCACAGTATTCAGACAATCACATGATATTTTACTGCTAAAATCTGACGACATAATCAAAGGGTACCATGAGTACACAATTTGATCAATGCTGCTAGGAATAAAGACTACATTTTCTTGTTCTCTCCACAGAAAACATGACAAATGTGTTGTTGTAAGAGGAGCCAGCTAGGGGGTACTGACCTAAAATTAATTACGAAAGTGTCTCAAGAAAATAACATGCTTAGAAGGCCTGCTACAGATAATCCTTATTTTGATAAACTCTAAGTCAAATTCATCATGTGTCAGACTGATTAGAGATGTAGTTACCTACCCAAAATCTTACTGTCATTCTTATGAAATTTAACCTAATCCCAGGAGTGACACTTATCATATTCTAGATCCTTCCAACAGGATGCTATGCCCTGCATGCACACCAGGGGGCAGGCATTGTGAGCATCATCTTCCAATTCCACTACTGAATTTAATGTCATCCTTCTTGGGAGGTAGTTTCAATGTTGCATTATGTATGGCATATATATGGCAAAAATGTATATATTTTGTGACCTATAAAAAGATGTTACCCTAAGCCTTAACATTTTATTATCACCTGACAAATAAAAATTATAATTGAGAGAAATGTAGAAAGGAAAATTCTTCAAAATATCTTACATTTTTGAGAACAACACACCACTTTAGACCACGTGATCACACTTCTGGGTTCTTCTCAGGCCTTGGACCTATTTGAGTCAAGAGTCTGAAGCATATGATCCATTGGGCTCACATAGAATCTTTCTCCAATCACAAGGAAGGATTCTGGATTGCTTATTACCTTCACATCTCAAAAAGAATGTCTTTTCCTATAAAACTGGTATTTTTCCATTTTTTAAAAAATTTTATAGTTTAATTTGATTTTACATATCAGCCACGGATTCCCTTGTTCTCCCTCCTCCTGCACTCCCTCTCCCCGCCTTCCCCCAGCCCACCCCCCATTCCCATCTCCTCCAGGGCAAATACTTCCCTGAGGATTGAGTTCAACCTGGTAGATTCACTCCAGGTAGGTCCAGCCCCTTCCTCCAAGGCTGAGCCAAGGGTCCCTCCATAAGCACCAGGTTTCAAACAGCCAACTCATGCAATGAGTACTGGACCCCGTTCCACTGCCTGAATGCCTCCCAAACAGATCAAGGCAATCAACTGTCTCATTTATCCAGGGGGCCTGATTCAGTTGGGGGCCCTATTGGTTCATAGTTCATGTGTTTCCATTCGTTTGGCTATTTGTCCCTGTGCTTTTTCCAGTCTTGGTCTCAACAATTCTTGCTCATACAAACCGTCCTCTTTCTCGCCAAATGGACTCCTGGAGCTCCACCTGGGGCCTGGCCGTGGATCTCTGCATCGAGTTCCCTCAGTCATTGGATGAGGTTTCTAGCACAACAGTTAGGGTGTTTGGCCATCCTATCAGCAGAGTAGGTCACTTGCATTGGCGGATGGACACCACGGCATCCTGCGGGCCGACGCCATCCTTTATTTTTTTTAAACGTAATTTAATTATAGATTTTTGGAAATTTCACACCATGCACCCTAATTCTGCTTATCTCCCAGTCCCTTGATTTTCTCCCCTCATCCCTGCAGTGTCCTCCCCAAAAGAAAATTAAAAGAAAAATTTCAGACTAAATCAAACCAAAACAAGCAAACAAACAAAACAACCCTTTTCACGCCTCCATCTGTCCCACCTCTCCAACACCTCTTCATTCGTCCGGGTGGCATTGGGAGCCATGGTGTGTCATGCAGTAGATCCTTTTGTCTAATCAGCTTTACTTGCTAATGTTTATTGCAATGAGTCTTTGGTCTGGTTCAAGGCCTCTGGTTTGTGGTACACCGTCGTCACTGGATCCTCACCAAAACTCCTCTCGGATATCCTGCAGCTGCCCGGAGTCATGGAGATCCTTCAGGTATCTTCCACAGGAACAGTTTCTTCATGAGCTCCAGCAGGTTCTAGATGAGGCAGATGTTAGGGTGGGCCAACCCAAGGCCTGGTTGTGGGCCTAGGTGGTAGTTGAGCTGGTCAGTCTGGGCCACTGGGGGCTGCCTTCCTCAGCTGACAGGCAGAGCCAGCTCCCTTACTCCCATGCCATCAGGGTCAGATCTCCCTCACCTGTGGTGAGCGGTGGGGGCCATCTCTCCTGAGTGTGGCAGGGGGAGGGGTAGCTCTCTCACGAGTGTTAGGGCCAGCTCTCTGTCCAGCCTGCTGCAGTGTCCAGTGAGTGTCAGGGCCAGATTGACCAGGGCCAGTGAAGGGCAGGGCTGGCTCAGCATGGCCCTCTGGTTTCATCACATATGGTTCCCATGGCCTCCTTAGGTGACAGCGGCCAGCCACAGATATCAATACAGACCCCAGCTGCAGCAGGACCATGAACCCAGACATGGCCGTCAACAGCAGCTTGGGTCTGAATGACATCTTGGTTCTGGGTGGAAGCACAGGCCACTCAGATCAGATTGGCTCTGGCAGCAGCATGATCCCCAGACACCCACAAAGCTCCATGTTGTAGCCTGACTTTGAGCTTCCTTGGTACCTTTGGTGGCAACACGGGCCTCATAGTTCAACATAGATCTTATAACCAATTAAATAGATTCACATGGATTGATCTTAATAGCCTTTGGTGGCAATATGGGCCATGGATGACCACACAGGCCCAGGCTGTGATAGGACCATGGACCCAGACATGGCCCTTGGCAGCAGCCTGGGGACCAGACCTCACCATGGCCCCAGTTGGTAAGCAGGCCTCCCTACTCCTCACTGTCTTCACTTCTTCAGTTCCGTCTCTTTCCACAGCACATGAACCACCCTGCTTCTCTTTCTCTCCCATTTCTACATCACATATTTGCTCATCATAATGGGAGCCCCCTTGAGGGCCCAGCCTGGCCTGTGGGTGGCTGGCACCCACCTGAGTGGAATTACATCAGGGAGGCTGTGGATGTATTTCTCATTTCTTTCTTTTTTTTTTTTTACATCATTTTTATTAAATATTTCATTTGAAATTCTCACACCCTTATAATGTGTTTGGATGTAATCCACCCCCATAACCACCCTTCATATTCCCACCCATTCATTCCTACTTTCTCTGCCAATTTTATGCACTCTTTCCCAACCCACTAAGTTCATTTTGTGCTGCCAGGTATGTGCATGGCTGTGGGACCACCTAGTGGACCATAAGTAGCCCCTCAGTGCCCTATCCCTGAAGAAAAGTGACTCTCAGTCTTCCAGTAGTCATCAGTTACCAATAGTTTCTCAACAAGAGGAGACTTCATGAGCCCTTCCCCACCCACACTGGAAATTTGGCTGGCTTGCTCTTATATCAGTCTTGTGCATGAAACCCCAGCTGCTGTGAGTTCATGTGTACAACTGCACTGTCGTATCTGGCAATTTTTTTCCCTACAGACAACTTATCTTTCGGGCTCTTACAATTGTTTCTTCCCCCTCTCTCCTATGATATTGAAACTTTGGGTGAAGAGCATGGTGTCGTGTCTTCTTTACAGGTGAGTGCTCCACAACTCATGCTATGCACACTAAATAATAGCTTGTTTCTGTATTAATAGCCAACTACTGAAAAAAGAAACTTCTTTGGTACGGGTTGAGAGATGCACTAATCTGTGGGTATAAGATAACTTAGGGGACAGTTTATTACTAAGTCTATTTAGCAGACTATCAGTACTAGGGTCTCTCCTGGGGCCTATGATTTATCAGGACATGGGTTTCATCCTAACTACCATAACATTTGTGCCACTGTTGCACAGTGAACATATCTGTGGTTTCTGGAGAGCCAGGGCTAAAGAAGCAGCTGTAGTTAACAAGAGACTGGAACCAATGATGTGCAAACCTGGCTTTACTGTGACAGTTGATGCTGGGTAGCTGGGGCTGAGAAATCAGCTGCGATTAAAAAGAGACCAGCATCACTAAGAAAAAAAAAGTATTTCTTCCGTAAGCACACAGAAGCTCTGTTCCAGAGAAGGCCAAGGCTGCACCTAAAGCTGGCAGCAAAACTTAGCAGTGTGTAAGGGTCTCCCATGTGGTGTTGGTCTTGGCAGCATGGAAGCTGCTGGATTAAAGGTGTCATGGAGAGAAACAGGTTTGTGACTATATGGCATGGAGAGGCCATTGGTGAAGGTGGAGACTCCAGCAAATTGGCTATGCCAGGACTGTGGGACGTTTGCCAAGAACTGAGGCAGATGTGTGGTGAAGCAGGGCAGAGCCTAACAGATAAACTACTTGTTTTATGAATGGCAGAGCAGAGATGTGAGACTATTTAAACCCTTGGGAGCCCAAAGGATCGAGTCTTAGATAATGAGCATTGAGCTACAGGATTTGATTGACATTGCTGGGGGTTAGTTTTACATAAGTTTTGTTGTTTTTTATGCCTAGGTTCTTCTCCCTTGAATAAAAAAGGACATAACTTATTTTGGATTTTACACAAACCCACAATTAAGAGCCTTTGGATACTTTAAAGAGATTTTGAAATTTTAGTATTTTAATTTTTGAAGACTGTGGAGATTTATGTTTTTAGTAAAAACATAATTGCATCAATTTTTCTCCTTTATTTTTCTCCATCCTGCTCCTCCCAGGAACCACTTCTCCCATGTTCGCTCTCAAAAATCACAGCCTCTCTTATTGATTGTTGATATATGTATATATGTCTAAATACATAAACACAACTTGCTTAATCCATCTAGTGTTACTTGTGTGCATATGAATTCAGGCCTCACTTCTTGGTACTGAATAACCAATTAGGGGACTGAACTCTGGGAAAGATCAATTCCCCATTAATAGTCATTAGTTGCCTATAGTTCCTGTTTAAGGGTGGGGCCCATGAGATTTCCCCCATTCCATGTTAGCATGCCTATTTGAATTATATTTCTTCAGGCCTTGCTCAAGCAGCCATGTTGTTGAGGTATTGTGGACAAGGCTTCCCTGTCATGTCTAGGGACACACCCTCCCAGGAGCTTTCCTGGTCTTCTGGCTCTTAAATTTTTTCCACCCCATCTTCCATTAATGTTCCTTAAACCTTAGATACAGAAATTGTGTTGTAGATGTAAAAGGGGGCTCAGTACCATATGATCACTTGTTACTGAATTTTGATTGGTTGTGTTTTTCTGCACTGGTCTCCATCTGTTATAAGAGAAGTTCCTTTGATGGGGATTGAGAATTACACTTATTGGGGATATAAGGAGAGATATTGTGAATGCATTTAGAAATTATGCTGGTTTAGTAAAGTGGCAGAAGTACATCCTCTTCTGAGATCCATGACCTCACTAGTCCCTCGTGGTTGCCAGGGTTTCAGTGCCAGGCATGATTTCCCTCCTGATGAGTGGACCTTAAGTCCAGTTATACAGCCATTGGTTACCGTAAATATTAACACAACTGTTGTCCTCTTAGAATTATTGTGTCATGCTGGTTGTTGTTGTGGTTCATATGCATTGCAGCTGGGTAGGGCTTTTTGTCTCTTCCCTCCCTAGGAAGCTTGCATAGCACCTCCTGATTCTGTGTAAGCTTGTACTCAGGGAGGAGATTTTCCCTATCAGATCCAGCTCAGATCCTCTGGGTCTTGTGTCTGAAGTGGTTGATGTTGTGGGATATTTGATCACACGGTGACACTTCTAGACTTTGTGAGTAACTTTAACTTTGAATTGTGGGCGGAGCCAGTGACTAGCTGATATAATTTAATTGTAGTGAATCTGGGAATATGGATAGGGAAGCTGGACAGGAAGGAGAAGGGAGGGGCTTAGAATTCACAAGCTCTCTTCAATCTGTGATGTGTGGAGAGAAGATGTGCTGGCTGGCTGGGTATCTGGTAAGAAAGGGAAGGTCAGTTGATCACTCTGCTTCTTTGATCTATAAGATTTTCACCCCAAGATCTGACTCTCCAGTTTTTATTGGTAATAGAACAATTTAGCAAAACACAGCATTTTGGCATCCAATGCAAGGCACAAGATCACAAGGTGGCTTCTGAAGCTGCCACTCCTCTCCACCGCAGCCGCTGTGTGTGTGTGTGTGTTGTGTACATGTGTATACACATTATTCGTATGTATATACATGTGCACTTGCCCAGGCATGTGCGTGGAGGACAGAAGTATCTTCCTCTCTCTACGCATTTCCTTTTTGAGACAAGGTCTCGAGCTCACTGTTTTGGTTAGACTGGCTAGTCAGCCCCTGGAATTGTCTATCTCTGATATGCTCCCACTCTTCTCCAGAGTGCATTCCCCCTTGTGGTTACAGATGTATGCTGCAATGCTCAGCTTTTATGTGGATGCTGGCTATCTAAACTCGGGGTTACACTTGGAACATGTTAACTGCTGACCCATCTATCCTCACAGTCATATTTCTTTAAAGATGGGAGTTTTTATATCAATATTTTAAGAAAGCAATTTAAGCCGGGTGGTGGTGGTGGTGGCGGCGGCGGCGGCGGCGGCGGCGGCGGCGGCGGCGGCGGCGGCGGCGGCGGCGGCGGCGGCGGCGGCGCACGCCTTTAATCCCAGCAATCAGGAGGCAGAGCCAGGCGGATCTCTGTGAGTTCGAGGCCAGCCTGGGCTACCAAGTGAGCTCCAGGAAAGGCGCAAAGCTACACAGAGAAACCCTGTCTCAAACAAACAAACAAACAAACAAACAAACAAACAAACAAAAACCAAAAAAAAAAGAAAGCAATTTAAGATCACATTGTTCTGCAGCTTATTAACTAGCAACTGTTGAGGTCAAGATATATGTTGCTCTAATTTACTCCATATTATATTAAACAGTGGCTTTTTTTCAGGCTGTGCATCATCCTGTAAGACTCCATTTTACAAGCAGGTTTCTGTTGTGCTGGGTGTTCAGTTTCATGTGGTTTGGTGGAAGAAACAGGGTCACTCTAAGATGAATTTTAGCCTTTGTGGCCACAGGGAAGTCAGCTTCTGGTGAACTGACTGACTGTAGCTTTGAGAAAGGCTTGTTTATTATTATACAGTTTATATCTCAGCAAGTCAATTTTAGCATACCCAAACCTCTTATCTGAAGCTCCCCAAAGAGATAAATGCCAAAACAATTCCCAGTCACAGGGCATCTCAGTTTTCTGAGATGCCCTGATAGAGAAGGTAACAGTTACAAATGGCCTTTCAGAGCCCAGGTGCTCTACAGTGCTCTGCAGGATCTCCTGGTTCATTCTTTATTTTATGTTGTGGGATACAGATGACTATAGCCCCTGAGTGGACCTAGAAACTTCTCCCTCTGTCAGGTGCCATCCATCCAGAAAAGACTAGAAAATGGCGTATTCCTGGAGATAGAAATGGGGCCAAATTGTAAGGTTTTTTTTTTTTTTTTGGTGTGAACTGAGACTGTCGGAGCATACATAGAGTTATGTTAAAATCATACCAGGAAGCCTGTGTCTGAGGTCTTACCAGAAACTCCAGACCAAGGGAAAGGCATATGACTCCCTCATCTGAATGATGGATGCACAATACTGCTGTGGCATGGACTCACACCAACCTATAACCTGATACCTGGCTTGTATGTCAAAGATGAATAAGCAGATGTATCTCTGTCTCCACAGCTTTGACTGACTACCTGGACACCTGACTGCTCATCTGCACTGTGGTAATAATTTGTGTGTGATCTAACAAATAAAGCTTGCCTGAAGATCAGAGGGCACAGAGGACAGGCAGCGGTGCTGCATGCCTTTAATCCCAGCACTAGCGAGGTTGAGACAGGAAGTGATATGGCTGGGTGGAGAAAGGGAATATAAAGCAGGAGTTGAGCCCTTTTGGCAAGGATTTCGTAGATGTAAGAACGAGTGGCTGACTGCTCTGCTTCTCCGATCTTACAGCTTTCACCCTGATATCTAACTCCAGGTTTTTATTAATAAGATCAATTAGAATTTGTGCTACATGGACCTGTTGTTTCCTGATCTGGACCCAGCTCAGCCTCTCATTTAGCAATTGACCACTTTCCATCTTTTTCTATATTTACCCTCTTCTCCCTCCCTGAGGACACCATCTTTCCCCATTTCCCCGGTAAGATTACTTATACCCTGATATTCTCCTTGCTATTTCTCCACAACCCCTCTGTCCTGGCAATGGTCCATTTTATTTTCCTGGTTTTTGTAGTTACTACATGCTTTGAACTCACAACTGAAGATTTGGAGCTAGGAACCTCTGATAAGAGAGAACGTGCAATGTTGATCTTTGTGGATCTGTGTTAACTCATTTGATATAGTCTTCTCTAGTTGCATTCTTTTACCTGAAAAATTTATGACTTCAATTTTCTTTATAACTGAATAGTATTCCATGGTGTGTGTGTGTGTGTGTGTGTGTATCTATATCTATCTATATATATCATATATTATATATATACAGATATTATATTTTTGTTATCTGTTCTTAGTTATAGTTATTTTATCCCTATTTGGTTTATGGAAAAGGGTAACACTGGCTTTTAAAAGTGAATCTGGTAGTATTGCTTCTGTTTCTACTTTATGAAACAGTTTGATAAGTATTGATGTTAGCAATTCATCAAGGGTTTGATATTAGTTAGCCATGAAAACAAGCTTGGGAATTTCTTTTGGGGGGATTTATTTTCTGCTTCAATTTCAGTACTTGTGATGTGTCTGTTCAAGCTCTTAATATATTCTTTATTTAACTTTGGTAGGTAACATCTGTCTAGGAACTTAACCTTTGCTAGACTTTTAGTTGTTTTTTAATATACTTTCAAAGTATATTCTAGTAATATTATGAATTTTGCTTTGAAATCTCTAGCAACACTCCCCTTTTCTCTAATATTTATCATTTGGGTCTTTTTCTTTTGGCTAGTTGGGTTAAGAGTTTGTTAATTTTGTTTACCTAGGTAATGAACCAATCTTCACTGATTCTTTGCATAGTTCTTTTAAGGTCTATTTAATTAACATTTGCCCTGATCTTTATCATTATTTTGCTGTCTACTTTTGAAGTTGGATTAATCTTGTTCATTAAAAATCTTTGGATGCATTGTTATTGTATTTATTTCAGATCTTTTTGTCATTTTAAAGGAAGCACTCATAGATTTTCATCTTAGCAGTTATAGGGCAGGTTTAGTGTGTCCTGTACATCTTTCTGTATGCGCTTAGAATGCTAGACTGTCTTGAAAGCCTTTGGGTCTCATTATAACTCACTGGACTAAAAAACACCATCAGTAATATAAACTGATTTTCAAATCAATCTTCTTTGATGGATGATACAGGGCATGCAATTTATTATGAAATCTAGTGATACATGGGATGCCATAGCCACATTCCTTTTGGTCTTACCAATTAATTCTTTTCTCCAGAGAGGAAAAGATTTTTTTGAAAATTTAACAGTAATGCAGAACTTTGGGCCTTAATCTTTCCTCCTACCTTTCCAGATGAGGGGTACAGCACAATTTACATGAGACATGTTGTTCTTCTTGAAAGATTTCACATCATGTCTTCTGAGTCACAGCATCTGTAATGTGTGTCATGTCAGGTAACAGCAGGGAAGAAAACAGACAAACACACATGTGCACATGTGCACCCCCACATACGTCATCAGAAAGGGACTCATATCATGAGAATATTTTTAAAACAGCAAACATTAAACATCATAAAACCAAATTACCTAATAAATTTATAGACTACTGAGCTAAATATGTATTTACCCAAAGAAGAAATACAGTTATTATAGGCAGCAGTCCCTGTACAGGAAGGTAGTCTCTCCTTGGCACTACATCCTCATAGAACTTAGGCAGATAAAGCAACCTTGAGGAAAAGGTATTCAAGAGGATAGAAAAATAAGGATTTCATTCATTTAATGTGGGATTTTTCTCTCTAAAGTCAGCAGGACACACAACTCTGACTCCAGCTGTATAAAAGAGGAAATAATTCAAAGTCTTATTAGTTCTTTAAATCTTTTCCTGGGCAGGTTTATAAAGAGCAACTGTAAAATAGTTTAATTTATATAAACTGAAATGCCCTGCATTGGCTAAACACATTAGTGATGAACTCAGAATCACCAATATGTGTTTTTTCACATCAAGGGAATAACTAAATACCTCCTCCTGGAGTTGTTTGACCAAGAGTGATCCTGGATTTGGATTCTCCACCCACTTCTTTCCTTGTGTCTTCTATTGCACTGTAGCTTCTGGCTTCTGGCAGATTTGTAACCTGTCTGTTGTATATGTCCAAATCTGTTTCTGCATGAATGATGTCTTGTGAACCTGTCTGTCCCTAACAAAGGGCTTTGTATTCTTTTATATTAAATAACACAGAAATCATCATATGGGGAAGGATGAAGGGACCCTTTACAGAAGAGTTTCCCAAGGGATCAAGTTATTTACTCCAGCTGGACCCAAAGCAGTAGCAAAGCAATCATTCAGTTATCAAATAATATCTACATGCTGCTTCCAGCATTTATGGTAGATATTATATAAGGTTGGTTTCAACCTATTTGATGTTTTCAGAGAATGATTATCATAATACATATACAAACACACATATATTATTCTCTGGGTCAGTGACATGGAAGAGTATATAACTTAAGATTATTGCTATGCCTTGGCTTATGTTGTAAAATTTGATCACATGGGAAATCCAAGATAAGTAAGATTGATTATTGTTCTCTTAAAGGCAGGTTAAACAAACAGGCTGAGCATACAGTAGGATAGCAGTCTTAAGTGACCTCAAGATGTGTTATTAACTCTACTGTGAGGTCCAGCAAAAGTTCTAGTCTTCTTTAATGTAAGATTTTTTTTTTCATAATAATGTGTCATGACAATGTCTGGTTAATGACACTTCTCAGGAGTGTTTTTCATATGATACAGTTGAGCTAAAAACAGAAATATGCCTGAGCCAAAAGATCTCATTGCATTGCCTCCCTGAATGCCACTTGGAAGAGTAATGCAAGAACTTCAGTGCATCTTTCAGGAGGCATGAGAATTGAAGGACTTGGAGTAGACTTCCAGCCTGCAGCATGGGAGAGGAAACATACTTTGCCAGGGCTGCTCACACCCAAGCACTTACACACCGCTGAGATATCTTCAGAGCCCTGGAAGCCTGTGCTTCTGGAGTAGAACATGTGGCCAAGTCTGACCATGCACAGATCACTTTTTGAGGTAGAAGTAGCTGTGGTCCAGAGTGAGAACAGGGATGAAACGTCTATTATCTGACTCTGCAACCAATGAATTCCCGAGGGAAAGCTTCAGCAGCATTGGCACTGCAGGTTATCAGAAAAGGAAAGGAAGATGCTGTATTGGTACATGCAGTTCAGGTTCAGAGCTGCCCCTCAGGGAGGGCAAGTGGCCATTTGTCTGGGCCACAGAGACTCTAGGGTTCCTCCTAGAAAAATTAACAGCTTTTTTTGTACTTATAATTTAAGAAGATGTCCTCAAGTCTGAGGGGCTGTCATTGTGAAACCAAGGATCAGAACATCTTGGACACTTTGAATAAAGGTTACTGTCTGAATTTCAACACATCATCTGCCCTGAGTAGGAATTACTGGCTGAAGCTCTAAAAGTGGGCTTTTATTTTCTCTTGTCTTGCCATTGTTTGCTTGCACTAATACCGAGAGAGTTCTCCTAATTGCTTGTTACTTTATAGAGTTTTTAAAAAGAAATTCTGGCTCTTGTGTTAAGCAAGACAAACACTTTTCTGCAAAATACCACTGGCTTTTTGGGTTAGGTTGTGGTTGGGGAGGGCTATTTAGAAACATTGAGTGAATTTTTATTATCAACCTCTCCTTAGTGGTTCCCCTCTCTACTGCAGCATGCTCTCACTGAATGTGGTAATTTACCCTGGATCTTAAGTTGTATACAACAGAGAAGGGTGTCTGTGGTCTGAGGGCCTGCAAGAAGAATGCACCCTGCATTTCCCTTTGTCATCTCTTTGAAGTGTAGGGAAATAGGGCTCAAGTCCCCCAGGCCCTGAATGTAACATCTATCCTACCTCTATGTATGATAATTTTATCAACTTTGTGATCACAAGAAACCTATCAAAGTTCTCTTCTTGAGGCCTGTCCCCTGGAACCAGACTATGTCCTGTTCTTTGATGCCACCCCATCTCTCCCATCTTGCCTGGATCATTCCATTCATTCTTTAAGAACTAATATGTTTTCCATCTCTCGAGCTCCTGATGAGAGTGCCCAGTCATCGCTTTAGGGGCAGTCCTCCCACATCTCTTCTCCCACTAAACGTATAGACACATCTATTCCTGTCCTTCAAACATCAGAACAGTGGCCGGTGCTTCCCATTTCTCAATCAGCACTTGGCACTCTTGATGCCAGGAGCTGAATATTATTAGTATCACTAGTTCAATTCCCAAAATGTATAGTCCCTCATAAAATATACCAGAATATCTGAAAATGAGTAAATACAGTTATATATAAATATCAATGAATATTACTGGTGGTCAAAATCATCATTTGTGAGGTATAGTTTGTGAGAATATGTGTTTCAGACCATAGGGTGACCAGTTTCTGCCATGAACCCAAGGAACAGTTGCATCAGCACCTCTCAGAACTAAGAAAAGTAAAGATCTTCTTGTAAGGGGCCACTGCTCTGGGCTCTAAAAATACACAAAACAGGTAAAATTAGCTATAAACTGTTCATGTTTTACACAATTACCAAATCAAACAAAACTCTATAAAATTCAATTTGCAAGGTTAGTGAAAAGATGATGAAACTAATGAGTTTGTTTACAATTATAGCAAGAAATCTACAGATAACTGTGTAATTGACTAAGCTATTTTGAATTTCTATTTTGGTGTGTGTGTGTGTTGTAATGGCAAATAGGTTTTTTATTTAGTAAATTAACTCAGGAATTTGTTAATAAATCTTCAGTACACAATTTTATTATTTAAAGAAACCACAGAGAACCATCTCTGGAAAGTATATACTGTATGTTTATTGCTACTTGTGTTTATTGGATTTCATGTATTGTATACAAACAATGGACATGGGCACTTCTCTTTCAATAGGAAGACAATAGTGACATTGTTATTGAAGATTCCTTAGTGTTGGCCTTTCTGTAGGTCTTAGCTTAGTCATACTCATGCTCTTCTGAAAACTTTACCAACAGAAACACTAATGATGCATAGATTTGTGGAATGTTATTATCCTACTTGTCCCTACTTTGCTGAAAAATATACAAGAAGACCCCCAAATCACGGGTGTTGTTCTAAGTCATCCAAGTAATTGAATTATTTATGATTTCATGTAAAAAAAATGAGGATGAGATTATATTAGATCAAAAACTTTCTGCATAGAATCAAACAATCTGTAGTTGTAGGGAGCCGCTATTCAAAGATGGCGCTGGCTTCCTGGTAGCCTAGCTGTAAACAACTCCATATTTGGCTATGATGCACGAGTAGGGTAATTGGCCTTATGTCCTCAGCCTATCCTGTGGCTCCCCGTGCTAGCATTCTGGCGGGACCCAATCACAGTACGGCACGTTTGCCTGATTCCCTATATAAGCAGCTGCAGTTTAGTCCTCGGGGCCCCTCACCTCCCGCTCTCCCTTAATCAAGAGGCGCTCCAATAAAGTGTGTTCTGAGAAGGATCCTTGCATGGTGGTCGTTCTTCCTCGCTGGCCGAGGAGCTCGCCGCATGTAGTGAAGAGAAAACCTATAGAGTATGAGAAATTATTTTTCAACTACCCATCAAGGGTGAATTTGCAAGCAATAAAAAGAAGTTAATTAATAATAGACAAAAGATCTGAACAGAACAGAGAAGAAACACAAACAACCAAGGAGCAGATGAGGAATGCTCAGTGTCATTAGACATGGGTGGAATGCAAAACAAAACCACGATTAGACACCAGATCACTCACCACGTCAAAGATGTAAGTGCATGTGAAGATGTATGTAAAGGGATTTGTGAAGGCTTATGGGGGTGTAAAGAAGTAGAGCCACCGTGGAGATAGATCCCTGTGAAATGCTTCAGAAATCCAAAAGTGGAATTGCTGTTTATTCTACTTCTGGACATATACTTAGGGAAGATTGTACCTTGAGTTTTCCTGCCTGGCCCACAGTCAGGACAAATCTCTATCACCACAAATCTCTGTCACCCACCAGTTCCACAGCCGCTCAGACCTAACTAAGTAAACACAGAGACTTATATTGCTTACAAACTGTATGGCTGTGGCAGGCTTCTTGCTATCTGTTCTTATATCTTAATCCATTTCTATAAATCTATACCTTGCCACATGGCTCGTGACTTACCGGCATCTTCACATGCTTCTTGTCATGGCAGCGGCTGGCAGTGACTCCTCCCACCTTCCCATTCTCTCAATTCTCCTCTCTGTTAGTCCCGCCTATACTTCCTGCCTGGCCACTGGCCAATCAGTGTTTTATTCATTGACCAATTGGAGCATTTGATATACAGACCATCCCATAGTATAAGATGAAATTGGCATACCGAAGTCACACACACACACACACGCACACACACACACACACACACACACACACCATGTTTATGTGGCTCTATCCAGAGTATATCAGATATGTAGTCAAGAATATTTTCAACCAAAAAAATGAACAAAACTTAATAATTTTCAGCAAAAATAAAAGTTAAATGAGACAAATTGCCTAACAACAAACTCGCATCCAATATTCTTCTGCTTGGATGTCAAAAAATGGTTCCCATGAAAACATTCTAAGAATTGCTAAAGTCCCAGAAGGCTTAGTGTGGTGTGTGTGTGTGTGTGTGTGTGTGTGTGTGTATGTGTGTGTGTGTGTGTGTGTGTGTGTGTGTGTGTGTGTGTGTGTAAGGGCAATAATATCTGATCAGTGCATACTGTATGCATATATGGAATCATCTCTCTGAACCTTAATAACACATAAAACTCACATGCTAATAAGGTAAATATTGAAAAGAAAACAATCTTGCCGGGCGGTGGTGGCGCACGCCTTTAATCCCAGCACTCGGGAGGCAGAGGCAGGCGGATCTCTGTGAGTTCGAGGCCAGCCTGGGCTACCAAGCGAGTTCCAGGAAAGGCGCAAAGCTATACAGAGAAACCCTGTCTCGAAAAAACCAAAAAAAAAAAAAAAAAAAAAAAAAAAAAAAAAAAAAAAAAAAAAGAAAAGAAAACAATCTTTTGTTATTTCTTTTGTCGAAAAGAAAATCTCAACATCTCAAAACACCTCAGTTTTGGAAAACTTCTCTACAGAAAGCCAAATGTTAAACTACAGATAGTTTGGTTTCTGAGGCAAGCACTCAGCTCACCACTCTGGCCTGAACTTGGTTGTTCAGTGTCTACACGAGTGGACTCAGCTGCTCTCCACTAAAATTCCATTTATGAAGATAGATGGTACACCCTTTGTTTTGATGTCTGCTGGTAGGTTGATAATTCCTACTCCACTCTCAGCATATATCCACAGAGTTCCAGAAACATGGGGACTGAAGTTTGTATTGGCCCAGTTTTTAAATTTCTTCTTCATTGCAACATATAATTCACTGGGGAGAAGGAAGGACTCAAGTAAGTTACTGAATAAGAAAGAAGGAAGAAGGATGGTTGATGATCCTCAGGCCTCTACTAGGGTGGTGCTAAGGATTCACAGATGAGCAATACAGACAATTATTTAACTCAAAAGACATGACAACTATCAAATAACCTAATAACAATTATTTACTTAATTCACATAACTGTCAAGGTCATTAAACAAACAAAAGCCAACCAAAAACATGTAGATAAAGAAAATGAAAATTACCAGTGGGGCAGTGGTGGCATTCACCTTTAATCAGGAGGCAGAGGCAGGCAGATCTCTGGGAGTTCAAGGCCAGCCTGGTCTGCAGAGCTGGTTCCAGGAAACTAGGGCTGTTATACAGATAAATCCTGTCTCTAAAAGCCAAAAAGGAAAAATAAAAGAAAATTATCCACTGAATAGAGTCAGGTGATTTCCACTGACTTTGTGACTAGAGGAACACCTGCCACAGTGAATGTCTATGGTCCCTGGGAATCGACTAAGGCATCTGCATGGTGAGAGCCAGATATTACTTGAAGTCTCTGTATGCTCATTTACCTGGTGGTGCCACAAATGTAACTTCAGGCTTGTTAGTTCAGCCAACTGCAGTGATCCAACCAGGGAGAACTTTTCCTGTGCCTCATACAGACAGCTATTAAATCCACTCAGAAGGAAAACATGTTTGCTTAGAAAGGTCCTCAAGGACTGGTGAGCCAGCTCACTGGGGAAAGGCCCTGTTTTGCAAGTAGATGCTCTGAGCAAACAAATGACTCTGGAACGCGGTGCTCTGACCACCATTGTTGTGGTCACACACCCACACCCACCCACATACACACCCACACCAGCCACCACCACCCTGCCATGATAATAACAAAACATTTAAAAGGTCCTTGATGAATAAGCAAAAATAATTAATAAAAAGTTATCTTTTTCCTTAGAGGACAACTGATAAAAGACACAAGTGACATCTGTTTAGCATGCCATGTGTCAAGCTGGGAAGTGGCATGTGGAACCTCTAGATGACACTGAGTACATAAGGTCTCAAAGACAGCAGTGGGGCTCTGTTTGAGGTGTGAGCTGCACAGCAGTCTGTTTGTTGACACACCAAGTGCTATGACTCTCAAGCTGGTTTCAGGCTGTACAGAATAAGATTGCAGGCAGGGGCATATGGAGGAAGCAGCAGGGACGGGGGAGGGGGGTGTGGAGGCGCTGTACTACTGAGGCCTAGCTAGTCTCTCCCTTATAGAAAATAATAATGTTATGTTCTTCTGTGTAGATTTTATCTTAAAAATTCTTCCTGCTGACTTGTTGGGAAATATGCTTCCTTTTAAATTCATGTAAGTATAGTAGGTAATGAGGATATTTTTGGACAATTTTTTGGAATCTGTTCTGAAACTGCCATCTCAGAGGGAAAATTAGGAGCAATTCTAGAGGAATAATGCCCCACTGTGTCCAACAGCGCTACATCCAGTGCAGCAAAAGCTAAAACTTGGAATTTCTGAAAGAGAAGAGCAATGATCTTGTGCAGAGACATAGACTCTCTGGGTTCCTTTTCGGATAAAAGAGAGCAACTTTATTTTACAGTTTGGTATACTTACAGAGCAGAGTAGGGTTACTGGGAGTGCCAGGCTTTATCTAGAACAGCATTTCTCAACCTGTGGGTCATGACCCTTTGTGGGGTGAAACAACTATTTCACAGCAGTTGCATATCAGATATCCTGAATATCAGCTATTTGCATTTTGATTGCTAACAGTAGCAAAATTAGTTATGAAGTAGTTATACAAATAATTTTATAGTTGGGGGGTCATCACAGCATAAGGAACTGTATTAAAGGGTTGTGGCCTTAGGAAGATTGAGAACCACTAATGTATTATAGCTTTAGAGGTCATAAGGACACATAACTACCTCATGACATACTTTACTGAAAAGTGCATCTAAAGTCATTTTTTCTTCTGGCTATCAGATGGTGCTGCAGTATTCCACAGAGACATGTGAATGCCAAGAAGAGGACTAACTAATCATTGAAGTTAAGTTTGCCCTTAATGAGAGCATTACAGGCTGTTTGAATAGTAATACAACAGAGCTGACAGGAAGGACTTTGTCTTACTGTTAGGGGGCTGTGCTCTGCCCACTTTGGAGGAGCAGCAGCTGTATCATTCAGATCACAGTAGTACAGGGCTGTGTCCTCCTCCTGAACCAAGGGTTTCCACAGGAGAAATAATGTCCCTACCTCCTGAGAGCAGCTGTGAAACCTCTGGAGTTGTCTCAAGGGATGCGTTTCAGAAAGAGTTGGAGCCTTGTCTCAATGTTGGACATATCAGAAAAGCACAACACTCTCAGAATAAGAGAAGTTGCAGTGCCTCAATAGGGGAAGTGCCTTAAAAGATTGAAACATGGCTCTCAGGTGAGGCTCTGCCTGAGATCTTGTTTCTCCTGCAAAACCAATTACAGGTCATAAAAAAGCCCACAGGCTGAGAGAACTTCATTAAACCCACCTATCAAGCAGATAGAAACACAATGAAAATTGTTCTATGCACAGAATGCAAGTATGGCCTAGATCATCACACTGCAGGGCAGTGGGGATGACATCATGTCAATGACAGAAATGCAGGAGACTCTTCTCTGGAAACATTCAGCCAATGAACTCTGACAATGCAGTGAATATAACCAATGTGTACAGAAAAAGCACTTTGAGGGATGGCTGCTTCCTGGCCTCCTGGCAGGTTCAAGATAAATCCGTTCTCCTAGAGTCCCAAACTGATGCAGACCAATACAGGCTAAGAAAGTCTTCAGACTGTCCATCAGAAAAGAGAGATTTCTCCCAGGTGCAACTAGACTCACTGTAGTTTACACCGATTGAAGAAATTTGTTGCTAGACAGGTCCGCAAAATAGAGCGCAGTTTAACCAAATAAAAGGCCAAATTACACCAATACGTATTGAAATAAATAAACTAAACTTAAAAAAAAAAACCAAGGTGTTCAAGTTTGTTTTCTGTACCTGTAATAAACACTATGACCAAAAGCAACTTGAAGAGAAAAAGGGTCCATTTTTTTTAATAGGTCATATTCCATCATCTAGGGAATCCAGGGCATGAACTCAAGGCAAAAACCTGGATGCATGAAATGAAATGGAGACCATGGAGGAATGCTGCCTAGTGGCTCATATTCAGCTATCTTTTTTTTATATAGCCCAGATCTACCTGCCTATATCAATTGCCAATCAGGAAAATGACCACAGACATTGCCACAGATCAATTTGATAAAGGCAAATCTTCAACTGAGTTTTCTTTTTCTCAAATGTGTCAAGTTGACCACCAACATTAGCCATCACAGAAGGTATATTTGCTAGAATGTGCTATTATTAATGAAGAATTATTTAAAGTTAGGCAATAAATTGGATACCTACCTTAATGGGTATTTCAAAATTAATTTCAAATGGAAATAATAATTAATATTTTCAATTCATGAAAATTATTTTAAAATTAGAGTTTTCATGAATTTTTCTTAGCACAGATGTATCTCAGATAGCATTAGAAGAAGCCATGACAAACTGCATTTTGTAGAATTATGATTTTTTTGCATGGGTTTCTTGTGGACACCTTAAACATGCATAGAACACCTGGCTTCTTACCCATCACCATTGATTCTGGCTTTCCCTACCAGGAAGTGACTCTTTATAATCATTTTAAAAAAAATAAATTTATTTATTTATTTATTTATTTATTTACTTACTTATTTATTTATTTATTTATTTATTTATTTATTTATTTATTTATCTATTTATTTATTTATTTATTTTACTTTCCAGCCATAGTTTTTCCTCCCTCCTTTCCCCATACTTCCTAACCCCCATGTCCCATCTGTTCCCTATAATCCACTCCTCCATTTATGTTTAGAAAAGGGAAGATCTTCTATAAGTATCAACAAAACATGCCATATCAAGTTGCTGTAAGATTAGGCATCCTATGTATTAAGACTGGAAAAGGCAACCCAGTATGAGGAGTAGGGTCCCAAAAGCCAATAAAGTATCAGAGACAGTACCTGCTCCCACTGTTAGGAGTCTCACAAGAGGACCAAGCTACACAACTGTGACATATATGCAAAGAGCCCAGGTTAGTCTCATGCAGGGCCTGTGACTGTTGCTTCAGTCTCTGTGAGCTCCTGTGAACCCAGGTTAGTTGACCCTGTGAGTTTTCTTGTGGTGTCCTTGACCCTTCTGACTCCTACAATCTTTTCTCCTCCTCTTCTTCTGGATTCCCTGAACTCTGCCTCATCTTTGGCTGTGGGTCTGCATCTGTTTCCATCAGTTACTGGTTGACACCTCTCTGATGACGATTGGGCTAGGTAACAGTCTGGTCACAGGAGATGGCCAGTTCAGACTACATATATGCTACTGCTAGGAGTCTAAGCTGGAGTCTTCCTTGCAGATTCCTGGGAGATTCCCTTGTGCCAGGTTTTTACCTGACCTTGAATGCCCCACTTTTCAGCAGTCTCTTTCAGTACTCTTCCCTTCTGCACCCCGCAACCTGATGGATGTTCACATACCTCCTTGCCCCCAGTCCACTTATGAAATCTCCTTCTTAGAGAAATCTAGGTGTCTCTCCATGAACCCTACTTGTTACTCAGTCTCTCTGGGTCTGTGAATATTACTTATGAGTGAGTACATACCGTGTTTGTCTTTCTTGGTCTGGTTACTATAGATGTAACCAACCGTCTTATTAAATAAGAAACACAGAAACAATGTAAAAGAGAAAGCCAAGAGGTCAGAGCTCAGAGCTAAAATCTCACCCTTCCTCCTGCTGTCCCAGATTCTCGAAAGAGACCTACTTCCTGTCTGTTCGTTTTTTTTATAGTATGTTGTTCTGCCTTCTCATTGGTTGTAAACCCAAACACATGACTGCCTTGTCACTGTCTGAATGTACAGCCCCCTAGGTCTTAAAGGCATATGTCTCCAATGCTGGCTATATCCCTGAACACACAGAGATCTATGGGATTAAAGGCGTGTGCCACCACCGCCACACTCTTGCTATGGCTCTAATAGCTCTGACCCCCGGACAACTTTATTTATTAACATACAATCAAAATAATATTTCAGTACAATTAGATTACCACCACAGGTTACCTCACCTAAGATGATTTTTTTTCTAGTTCTATCCATTTGCTTTCAAATTTCCTGGTGTCCTTAAAAAAAAAAAAACAACAGCTGAGTAATACTCCATTGTGTAAATGTGCCACATTTTCTTTATTCATTCCTCAGTTGAGGGACATCTAGGTTGTTTCTAGATTCTGGCTATTACAAATAAAACTGCTATGAACATAGTTGAGCAAGTGCCCTTATGGTATGATTGAGCATCCTTTGAGTTTCCTCTGTTGAGAATTCTCTGATCTTTCAGCTTTCACCCTGATATCTGGCTCTGGGTTTTTTTTTTATTAAAAGACCATCTAAGATTTGAACAACAGGTATATTCTTTTGTGTTTGGGTGAAATGTTCTATAGATATGTTAGGTCCCTTTGAGCTATAACATCTGTTAGTTCCGTTATTTCTCTGTTTAGTTTCTGTCTGGATGACCTATCCATTGGTGAGGGTGGATTGTTAAAGTCTCCCATTATTATTTTGTGGGGTTCTGTGCGTGATTTAAGTTTTAGTAATGTTTCTTTTACAAATGTAGGTACCCTTACATTTGGGGCGTGGATGTTCAGAATTGAGACATCTTCCTGGTGGATTTTCTTTTGATGAATATGAAATGTCCTTCTTCTCCCCTCCCCGCTTTTTGGTTTTTTGAGACAGGGTTTCTCTGTGTAGCTCTGGTGCCTGTCCTGGATCTCACTCTGTAGACCAGGCTGGCCTCAAACTCACAGAGATCTGCCTGGCTCTTCCTCCCAAGTGCTGGAATTAAAGGCTTGTGGCATAACTGCCCGGCTCTTCTTCATCCCTTTTGGTTAATTTTTGTTGGAAGTCTATTCTGTTAGATATTAGGATAGCTACACCAGCTTGCTTCTTAGTTCCATTTGATTGGAAAGCTTTTCCAACCCTTTACTCTGAGGTAATGTCTATTTTTGATGTTGAGATAATGTGAGAAATCTACAGAGTCTGCTCAAAGGCAAAGGAATTTATTAGGGGAGAAAAACTCACTGTACAGAGCAGAGTTGTTGAAGGTTCTGGAATGCTGAGGTACAATCTCATGCTATTCCAGGCATCTCACTGAGTCCTGCATCCAAGCCTGCAAGCAAGAGAAGGAAGCTGTGTATATGCATCTTAGGTCTTAAGGGTAGCTGAGAGGACATGCTCCAGGGGCTTGTACTTCAAGGTCAAAGGCAGGTAGAGCAGTTACCTGCCACATTTCCCAGGGCTGTGCTTCAGGGTCATTGAACAGATTTCCAGTACATTGAGGTGTGTTTCTTGTATGCAGCAGAATGATGGAACCTGTTTTTGTATCCAATCCATTAGCCTCTTAGCCTATGTTTTTTTTTTTTTTTGTTGTTGGTAAATTGAATCCATTGATATTGAGAGATATTAATGACCAATGATTGTTGATTCTGGTTATTTCATTGTTGTTGTTGGTAGTGTGTGTGTGTGTGTGTGTGTGTGTGTGTGTGTGTGTGTGTGTGTGTATTTCCCTTCTTTGGGTTTTGCTGGTGTGAGATTATCTATTGTTTGTGTTTTTTGGGGTGTAGTTAACTTCTTGAATTGGAGTTTTCCTTCTAGTACCCTCTTTAGGGCTAGGTTTGTGGATAGATATTGTTTAAATTTGAGTTTGTCTTGAAATATCTTGTTTTTCTGTCTATGGTGATTGACAGTTTTACTGGATATAGTAGTCTGCACTGGCATCTGTGGTCTCACAGAGTCTACAAGATATTATTCCAGGCCCTTCTGGATTTTAGGGTCTCCACTGAGAAGTTGAGTGTGACACTAACAGGTCTGTCTTTATATATTACTTGGCCTTTTCACCTTACTGCTTTTAATATTTTTTCTTTGTTCTGTATGTTTAGTGTTTTAATTGTTATGTGGCAGGGGAATTTTTTTTCTGATCCCATCTATTTGGTGTTCTATAAAGTTCTTATACCTCTATAGGCATGTTCTTATTTAGGTTGAGAAAATTTTCTTCTATGATTTTGTTAAATACATTCTTTGGGTTTTTGAGCTGGGTTTCTTCTTCTATTCTTATTATTCTTATGCTTGGGCTTTTCATAGTGTCCCAAATTTCCTGGATGCTTTTTGTTAGGAATTTTTTATTTAGCATTATGGATAATAATATTTATTTATTTTGGCCAGTTGTGTTTGGTTTTACCCCAGATATCTGGGATATCCAGTTTCTGGTTCCTGAACTTGCAGGAATGGGCTCCCTCTCCTGACATGGGCCTCAAGTTAAATGCAACAAATAAATTTCTTTAATGTCTGCATCTTAAAAGATATTTCAAGTAATTTGACCAAAGAAGCCAGAGAGTATAGACATTTTAATATCTGACATAAAATAGACTTCAAACCAAACCTAATCAGAAGAGATAGGGAAGTACATTAGAAAAATGGACAAAGAAAAAAATCAATCAAGAGGATATTGCAATTTTAAACATTTATGCACAAAACATAAGGGCACCCAAGTTCATAAAAAAATCACTATAGTTAAAATCCCATATTTACCCTCACACAGTGATAGTGGGTGGTTTCCATACCTCACTCACACCAATAGACAGAATATCCAGACAAAACCTAAATTAGACTAAAATTCAGAAATACTGAACTTAAATTACATCATAAATCAAGTGGACTAGCAGGTATTTACAGAACATTATACCCAAACAGGAAAGAATATACTTTCTTCTCAGTATCTCATGGAATCTTCTCTAAAATTGACCACATACTTGGGCACAAAGCAAGTATCAAACAATACAAAAAAAAAGTGATATAACACCCTGAATTCCATCTGAGCACCATGGATATCAACAATAGGATGTTTACAAACTCATAGAAATGGAATGACTCACTACTGAATGAAAAATAGGTCAAGACAGAAATTCAATTGGAAATAAATAACTTTTTAGAACTGATTAAAAATGAAAGCACAACATACCCAAACTATGTAACACAATAAAGTTGGTTCTAAGAGGCAATTTCATAAGCCTATATTAAAAAATAAACAAGAACAAAACAAAAAAAAACAGTTGGAGAAATCTCATATTAGCAGCTTATTGGCACACCTGAAAGTTCTAGAATAAAAAGGAGAAATAGCGTCCAAAAATAGCAGATGCCAAGAAATAATCAAACTCATGACTGAAGGAGATAAAAGAGAAACAAACAAACAAAAATAACAGAAAGAACCAATGAAGTGAAGAGTTAGTTCTTTGAGAAAATCAATGTGATTGATAAACTCTTACCAAACTAACTAAAGACAGGCAGAGAAGATCCAAATTAATATTATTTGAGACAAAACAAAACAAAACAAAAGGATGATCACAGCAGACACCAAGGAAATCCACAGAATCATAGGGACATATTTTAAAAAATATACTCCACCAAACTAGAAAACCTAAGGAAATGAATAACTGTCTTGATTTATTCGAGGTACCAAAGTTAAATCAACATCTGATAAGCAATTTAACCCCTAGTTAAATAGAAGGAGCAATTAAAAGTCCCCCCCCCAAAAGGTCTATACCAGATGAATTTGATTTGAGTTCTACCACATCTGCTATCCCATGCATCAGTGTCTCACTCAGCTATCACCACAGAAACTTCCTCTTACAGTAGATGGAAACTAATACAGAGACCCACAACTGGACAATGTGCAAAGTGACAGATTTTGGAACACTTAGTCCTAAATGAGACTTCTTCATCAAATCCCTCCCGTCAGTGCACAGGGAGCCCCATGAAAGAAGAGGTAGAAAGATTGTAAGAGCCCTAGAGAGTAGATGACAGTAGAAGTTATTTATGTGAGAACTCAAGGAGACTGTGGCAGCACGTGCAGGGTCTGCACAGGTTTAAACCAGGTGTGGTCCCAGTGCTGAGATGTGCACACAGGCTCCCATCCCTAACCAAGAAGACACCTCCAACTGACATGTGCTTGCAAAGGGAAAATTAGTCTTCTCCAATGGAGTCTCATTGGACATATAAACCACAGTCCAAGACCTGCCCCATTCCTAGCAATAGATGGCAAACACAACCAACTCCATGGTATTTTTGTAGAAACTTTTTCTCATATTGCTTTGTTGGGACTTTTAATTACTGGTCTTTTGCTTGTATATTATGTTTTCCAGATTTTTGTTTTTACAGATTTTGTTTTAATGTGTGTTGGAAGACCCCCCACCCCTGTCTCTAAGCCCACCTTTTGGTAACACATTTCCACTGTTGCCACGAGTCACGTATTCTCCTATGCACATGCACTATACCCCTTTATAAAAAGCCAGTGCCTTAACAGCCCACCCTCTTTTCCCTCTCCACCCTTGATCAGAGGCAGACTCTGTTTAATCCCTTCGATTACCCCCTGTAAATCTCTCTTGTGTGAGGCCTGTTGCATGGTGTGACTTTGTGGTGTTCCCTGGCTCCAATACACCAAGCTACCATTACTTCTGCCTCAAAACAATATGTCTCTGTATGTGTGCTTCTTGTGTCTTTTCTTTCTTTCCTTATTTTATTTTTTTGCCTGTTTGTGTTCTAAAGTGAAAGAGAAAGAGAAAGTAGGTGTGGTGTTGGTAATGTGGGGGAAGTGGGAAGGATCTGGAAAGAAATGGAGGACATGAAACCTTAAATAAAATATAATGCATAATTATTTCAGTTAAAATAAGGCAGAAAATATTTTATTTGTGTGTTTCATGCACTCTCAGAATAATAAAGTATTTTCCCTGTGAGTCAAACTCTCCCTCCCAGGACTCTTAATTCCCATTGTAAATGGAGTACAAGGAGACAATCAGAATTTCTCCACCCTGGTTTCTGCACTGTAGCTCAGACCTTGCTGGGGCCCAGTAGGTTTTTGTGCAGGCTGCAGGTGCCTGGAGAGCACTGTGTGCTCACTGCACAGAAGTAGACAGCTGAGTCACTGGGCTGGGAGTCTCTGATGTGCAGGGACACATGCAGGCTGGCTTTGTTGAGGTGAACTGTGAATCTGCCTTCTTCCTTCTCACCATCGGAGAAGATGGACATCAGTGCCTTGGGGCCTTTCCCAGGATGCTGTTTGTACCACCAGAAGTAATCATAATTACGATCGCTGGAAGTGCAGTTGAGAGAGGCCATGGCTCCCTGTGAGACACTGAGGGATTCTGGGTTCTGCTGCACCTTCTGCTGGCTGCTCACCCCTGTGCGAAAAGGCAAAGGTCAGACAAGCAGGACTGGATGCATATGGATGCAGATACCCCAGAATGGCTTTTCCATTGGCCTCCCATCTTCTTTTGTTTCAGCATGAGAACATTAGTATTTCTACCCTCCCACCTAAAATACGTGAGGGAAACACCCTCACATGTTGTATTTTTATATTCCCATAGAAATGGTCAAACTCACCACTCAGTTGAAGCCAGAGTACCATTAGAGAAACACTTAAGAGATGCATTATTGTTTTCACTAAAGAGTCACACTTCACATAACAAAAGGAGTGGCATTTAGGGAGTTCAGATTCTTCTGCTGTAAGATGCAAAAAAGAAAAACCCCAAACTGTTCATCCAATTAGAAAGAAGGTCCCAGTTTTCACTGCCACATCAAAGCTCTCCTCCTCTCTCTAACCCCCCTTCATTACAACACACACATACACAGACACAAAGGACCATGTGAGAAATTGCCTCTGAGTCTCTGAGAACATACTGCCATCCTGTGGATTCATCTTAGTGTCAAAGAAATATTTCAAGTGTAGGTTCTTCTTATGTAAACTATTAAAACAAGCAATAGTCAGCCTGGTCTACAGAGGGAATTCCAGGAAAGGCTCCAAAGCTATACAGAGAATGCATGTCTAGAAAAGCAAAAACTAAAACGAAACAAAAACAAACAAACAAAAAAAACAAGCAATATTTTAGTCAAATGAGAAATTTAAGACTTTGTTCAGGTTTATGTATGTGTGTGCTTATGCATACATTTGTCACCAAATGGCAACTTATTTTCATCAAAAAAAGTTATTTCACTAGTTGTTTTTCTGTAATATTTCTGAAGAAGCTTTTACAATCAAATAATTGTTTATGTGCTTTATTTCTTCTCTGTGTTAGATCATATACCCCTGTATTGTTCCTTCATCAATTTATAAAGACATTTACTATGATTAAAAAGATCCGTTTAAAATAAAATAGCTTTAAATATGGCTTAGCATATATGGCTCCAGTTCAAAGTCTAGCTGCATTTTATTTATATATTTGTTTATTTATTCATTCATTTATTTTTGTACATGGTGTGTATGTATTTATGTATGTATGTGCATGTGTGGTGAAAACATCAATGTGGATATGTGTACTTGTGTATAGGTTAGAGGTCAAAATCAGGTATTGCCTTTGATGACTATTTTATTATTTAATACACATTAAAAAAAACTGTTCGACCAATTAGAAAGAAATTGTCCTAGATTTCACTGCTATATCAACAAGCCTTTCTCTTCTTTCCTGCACACCCTCTCTCACACAGACACAAAGGAACACATGAGATATTGTCCTTGAGTCTCTCCCTGAACCTAGAGCTCATCATCACAGGCTCCCTTGTCAATGAACTTCAAGGCCTGGACTGGCTATGTCCTCACCAGTGCCAGAGCTACAGATGTGGGTGAAGTACTGGATAGTACTTGTGCTCTGGATATCTGGGCACAGTTCTTCAGGCTGGTGAGACAGGTTCTTCAAAAACTCAGCCATCTTCCAGTCCTTATTTATTTCTATTAGTAGTATTAGTTATACAAAATATTGTGTTTATTGTACCATTTTAAAATACATGTAAAAGATATGTTACTCATATTCACTCCCCATTCCCATCTTTTGCATTCATTGATGGACAGGTGAGCTAATTCCATAATTTGGTTAATGTGAACAGTACCAAAACAACATGATGTGCACATATCCTTATTGTATACTGAGTTTGATTCCCTCATACACACAGGTAGAAGTAGTAAAGCAGGGTTATAAGTAATTGATTTTTATCAAGGAAACATCACACTAAATTCCATAATCGTTGCACTAATTTATATTCTGATCCATTGCATATAAGGGTTCATTTTCATCATGTCCACAATATTATTTGTTGCCTTTGGTTTTCTTGATGATGGCCATTCTTTGGGTGGTAAGATTGATTATCAGCAGAGACTTTATTTAGTCAGCTGTTTCTTTAGCAAGGTTGTACTAGAAGTCCTTGGAATTCTCCATGTACCAGTAACAAACATCCATAACAGGTATGCTGGTAATCATCTAAGGGAGTGCTGTGCTCCATCTCTGAGACAGACAAAGAATAGAACATGCTAGAAAGACAGAAAATGGAGCCATGGAGAAAGCAAAAGTATAAGCTTTATCCATTGGAATGGGAAAGTCCCTAAGGGTAATCAGCTTACTGAGCTTTGGCTAGGGAGTTTTATTGGGCCTTTGTGTCTTCTCTCTCCACTGTTAGTCCTGTTTAGGTACCCCACCCCATGCCTTCTCATCAGTTCAACTCAAGTTGTCTTCTGGGAACAAGAAGCTGCTCTCTCAAGGAGCTTGCTTTTGCTTTTCCATCTGTCTGTATTCCTCTCTTTCTCAGCCCCACCCCCTCAGAGATTGACAGAAACTGCTGTCAGGGATGGGGACATGATTTCTCTAGCTGCTTAATCAGGAGATTGGCTGGAACTTAGGAAGCATCACCCTGGGATGTGTTCCTGGAATTTGTTCAGGGCACTATGGTCCTACGTCTTTAAGAGCATCCCAGATTGTTTCATTGGATCTACTCAGAGCTCAGTTTGTACCTTTCTCCCTCAAGTATCATCTCCAAGTATGTGACTCAAGACTGGCACAGTTGGACATTTTCTCTTACATACCTACATGGCTAGAAAGTTAAGGAGGGACTCAGCTTCTGAGAGAGTCTCTCCTCAGATGCCTTACAGAATAACAGGGCTTGTACATGTGGAAGCAGTTTTATGAGGACTTCATCAGTTCATGATGTCCTGGGCCAAGGACAGCCCAAATGAATGGGGCTACCTATAAATATTTAAGGCAGAACTGTTCAAGTGACATGTTTAGCCATGCAAGTTGGATACCTTTTAGTAGCAGGAGAAATGTAATTTTGGCTGCAAGGGCTAGTCTTGATAGCTTTGGTAATTATTGTGGATAGAATGTCAGAACCACAATGTAAGGTCCCCTCTCCCACAGTGATTCTAAAGAGGAAAAGATAGAAGAAATTTAAAAACTGTTTGATTGTTTTTTTTTTTTTTTAGCTAAAACAATGGTGAACTTGTTTCTCTTGGTTTTAAGCAGGCACTGCAGTGTTAAATTGAGCCAATGTCAAGATGTTTTGTAACTGTCCAGCATTTTCTTATCAAGAAGAAAAGTAGTAATGAGAAGTAGCTATATCACATCTCATATGGATTTAAGTCTAATGTATAGGGAGTGTTATCCATTAGATTGCTAAAGAAAACACACCAATCATTTTATTTTTGGATTAAACTTTCCTGTGTGGAGTTTAAGATCATTCAGGTGTCAAACTCAATCACATTTTTTAAACTGTCAAAACCAGTTGTTACTTGGAGATCACTTGAACTACAAAAGGACTTCTGGCTCTTTTAGCCTTCCATTAGTAAGCAGTGCATCTGTGTGAGGATAAATCTAGGGCCTTGCTTGACCTTGGCTTTGCTTTGAAACATGGGGGCATTTTCCCTTCTGTGCTGTGCATTCTCTTTGTAGACTGGACATTGGGTAGAAATCACTGCGACAAGTTTCTAGGGAACTGGTGATTCCTGGGAGTCACAGAACAGCACAGGTTGGTTTAGTTTTTAGTTTAGTTTATGTGCATGGGTATTTTGCCTGCAAGTAAGTCTGTACACAACATGTTCAGTATAACCTCCAAGTATGGTTATTGAACATGCAGAAAGTCAGTTACACCTGCCTGGTACTTTTAAGTACTGTGGCATATTTAGATAAAGGTAGAGCAAAATCAAGTACTTGCTCACAGAGGCAAGAAGACAGTGCTTGATCCCTGAAACTGAAGTTATAGACAATGGTTAAACACACCGTGGGTGCTAAAAATTGATTCTAGCTCTTCTTGAAAATCACCCTGTGTCCTAAATCAGTCAACCATGTCTCCAGCCCCCAGTCACAGAACATTTTGAAAGGCATATCATATCCTCTGGGACCTAGCTGATCTTGGAGGGGAAGATGGAAAATATTTTCCAAGTTTAATCCCTCTGACCACATTAGCATAACCTCCAAGAATGGTTATTGAACATGCAGAAAGTCAGTTACACCTGTCTGGTACTTTTAAGTACTGTGGTATAATTAATCAAGTACTCAAGTAAACTTTGATTATACATGCATCTTTGTTCTTTAAACTGGTCCATTTATTTTTATGGAGAACAGAACAATTACAATGGATTTAAGCAGTCTTGACAACAATATATTGAACTTTGACCTTTTGGAAACATTTTATAACTTGCTTAGGCCTTTGTAACTGGATTAAGTTTTCCAGTTTCCTTTCCAATTATTTCCATTCCATTTTATCTGAGAATGTAACATCAATAAATCAACAATCAACAAGCCTAGTCATTGATCTTTTCCAAGTAGGCACAACTGGATTCATGGCAGTTGTTTGGTTTGGAAGATAGTGCTGTAAACACGACCTTTATATATAAAAACAAGGTTGATCCAAACTGAATGCATACTAAATTAGGATTACCTGTGTAGATGCTGTCATACTATGTGTTTGATAAGTCCAAAGGTTAATCTTATGGAAAACACAGGCCAGTCCACATACAGTACACAGAGCAATCTACCATCTGTGCTCTTGGCTTTGAATGAGTGTAGGTATCAGATAGAGATACTGTTTTTATATCATGAGATCAATAATATTTATGATTATTCTCTGCCAGCCTTGCTGTTCTCTTTTCTTTATGTGACAGAGTCAGGAGACCAGCCTCACTCAGGTAAGGGGGCTTGGGAAGACATTTTTTTTTCAGGGCTGAGAACCCAACACAGGGCCTTGTACTTGCTAGGCAAGCACTCTACCACTGAGCTAAATCCTCAACCTAGGGAAAACATTTTTAGACAAATATACTTGGTTCGGAAGTGGGAGGACCAAACTGTATCTCCAGAGAAAACTTCTCAGTAAGTACATAACAATGTACACACACAGTAGCTTCTTATCACCTATAGAGAACAGGAATTGACAAGAGCAGGTCATGGGTAAGTGAGAGTGAGCATCTGTGACTGAAAAGGATCAAGCCAACAGAAATACCTTCTTTACTGATGTCATACCTTGGACTCTCCTTGCTAGACTTGTCTTTTCATAGTGCCCCAAATTTCCTGGATGCTTTGTGTTAGGATTTTTTTATTTAACATTAGGAATTATATATATATATATATATATATATATATATATATATATATATATATATATATATATATATAATTTATTCATTCATTCATTTTGGCCAGTTGAGTTTGGTTTTACCCTAGGTCTCTGGGTTATCCAGTTTTTAGTACCTGAATATCCAGGAATGGGCTCCCTCTCCTGGCATGGGCCTCAAGTTAAATGCAGCAAATTAATTTCTTTAATGTCTACACCTTAAAAGATATTTCAAGTAATTGGACCAAAGAAGCAAAAGAGTGTAGACATGTTAATATCTGACAAAAATAGACTACAAACCAAACCTAATCAGAAGAGATATGGAAGTACATTAGAAAAATGGTTAAAGAAAAAATCCATCAAGAGTATATTGCAATTTTAAACATTTATGCACAAAACATAAGGGCATCCAAGTTCATTAAAAAAAAAACTCACTATAGTTAAAATCACATCTTGACCCTCATACAGTGATAGTGGGTGATTTCGATACCTCACTCACACCAATAGACAGAATATCCAGACAAAAACTAAATTAGACTAAAGTTCAGAAATCCTGAACTTAAATTACATCATAAATCAAGTGGATTAGCAGATATTTACCGAACATTATACCCAAACAGGAAAGAATATATCTTCTTCTCAGTATCTCATGGAATCTTCTCCAAAATTGACCACATACTTGGGCACAAAGCAAGTCTCAACAAATACAAAAAAAAGTGAGATAACACTCTGAATTCTATCTGAGAACCATGGATATCAACAATAGGATTTTTACAAACTCATAGAAATGGAATGACTCACTACTGAATGAAAAATAGGTCAAGACAGAAATTTAATTGGAAATAAATAACTTTTTACAATTGAATAAAAATGAAAGCACAACATACCCTAACTATGGAACACAATAAAGTTGGTTCTAAGAGGCAATTTAATACAATTAAGTGCCTATATTAAAAAATAAACAATAAGAAAACAAACAAAAACAATTGGAGAGATCTTATATTAGCAGATTATTGGCACACCTGAATGCTCTAGAATAAAATGGAGAAATGATACCACAAAATAATAGATGCCAAGAAATAATCAAACTCATGACTGAAGGAGATAAAAGAGAAACAAAGATAATAGAAAGAACCAATGAAGTGAAGAGTTAGTTCTTTGAGAAAATCAATATTATTGATAAACTTTTACCAAAAGAACTAAAGACAGAGAAGATTCAAATTAATAGTATTTGAGACAAAAACAAAACAAAAGGATCATCACAGCAGACACCAAGGAAATCCACAGAATCATAAGGACATACTTTATAAAATGTACTCCACCAAACCAGAAAACCTAAAAGAAATGAGTAACTTTTTTGATTTATTTGAGGTACCAAAGTTAAATCAACATCTGATAAGCAATTTAAGCAGACCAAAACCACTAGTTTAATAGAAGCAACCATTAAAAGTCTCCCAACAACAACAAAAAAGACCTAACACGCCAGATGAATTCCACTCAGACACATCTCCTATCCCATGCATCAGTGTCTCACTCAGCTGTCAACACAGAAACTTCCTTTTGGAATAGATGGAAACTAACACAGAGACCCACAACTGGACAGTGTGCAGAGTGAGAGATTTTGCAATACGTAGTCCTGAATGAGACATCTTCTTCAAAGCTCTCTGGTCAGTGCACAGGGAACCTCATCAAAGAAGAGATTGAAAGAGTATAAGAGCACTAAGGGGTGGATGACAGTAGAAGTTATTTATGTGAGAACTCAAGGAGACTGTGGCAGCACGTGCAGGGTCTGCACAGGTTTAAACCAGGTGTGGTCCCAGTGCTGAGATGTGCACACAGGCTCCCATCCCTAACCAAGAAGACACCTCCAACTGACATGTGCTTGCAAAGGGAAAATTAGTCTTCTCCAATGGAGTCTCACTGGACATACAAACCACAGTCCAAGATGTGCCCCATTCTACCAATAGAAGGCAAACACAACTAACTCCATGGTATTTTTGTAGAAATTTTGTCTCATATTGATTGTTGGGACTTATTTTTAATTATTGGTCTATTGCTTGTGTATTATGTTTTCCAGATTTGTGTTTTTACAGATTTTGTTTTAATGTGTGTTGGAAGACCCCCCACCCCTGCCCCTATGCCCACCTTTCGGTAACACATTTCCACTGTTGCCACGAGTCACGTATTCTCCTATGCACATGCACTATACTCCTTTATAAAAAGCCAGTGCCTTCACAGCCCACCCTCTTCCCCTCTCCACCCTTGATCAGAGGCAGACTCTGTTTAACACTTTCGATTCCCCCCTGTAAATCTCTCTTGTGTGAGGCCTGTTGCGTGGTGTTACTTTGTGGTGTTCCCTGGCTCCAATACACCAAGGTATCATTCCTTCTGCCTCAAAACAATATGTCTCTGCATGTGTGTTTCTTGTGTCTTTTCTTTCTTTCCTTATTTTATTTTTTTGCCAGTTTGTGTTCTAAAGTGAAAGAGAAAGAGAAAGTACGTGTGGTGTTGGTTATGTGGGGGAAGTGGGAAGGATCTGGAAAGAAATGGAAGACATGAAACCTTAATTAAAATATAATGCATAATTATTTCAGTTAAAATAAAGTACAAAATATTTTATTTGTGTGTTTCATGCACTCTCAGAATAATAAAGTATTTTCCCTGTGAGTCAAACTCTCCCTCCCAGGACTCTTAATTCCCATTGTAAATGGAGTACAAGGAGACAATCAGAATTTCTTCACCCTGGTTTCTGCACTGTAGCTCAGACCTTGCTGGGGCCCAGTAGGTTTTTGTGCAGGCTGCAGGTGCCTGGAGAGCACTGTGTGCTCACTGCACAGAAGTAGACAGCTGAGTCACTGGGCTGGGAGTCTCTGATATGCAGGGAAACATGCAGGCTGGCTTTGTTGAGATGAACTTTGAATCTGCCTTCTTCCTTCTCACCATCGGAGAAGAAGATGGACATCAGTGCCTTGGGGCCTTTCCCAGGATGCTGTTTGTACCACCAGAAGTAATTATAATTACGATCGCTGGAAGTGCAGTTGAGAGAGGCCATGGCTCCCTGTGAGACACTGAGGGATTCTGGGTTCTGCTGCACCTTCTGCTGGCTGCTCACCCCTGTGCAAAAAGGCAAAGGTCAGACAAGCAGGACTGGATGCATATGGATGCAGATACCCCAGAATGGCTTTTCCATGGGCCCCCATCTTCTTTTGTTTCAGCATGAGAACATTAGTGTTTCTACCCTCCCACCTGAAATATGTGAGGGAAACACCCTCACATGTATTTTTATATTCCCATAGAAATGGTCAAACTCACCACTCAGTTGAAGCCAGAGTACCATTAGTGAAACACTTAAAAGATGCATTATTGTTTTCACTGAAGAGTCACACTTCAAACATAACAAAAGGAGTGGCATTTAGGGAGTTCAAATTCTTCTGCTGTAAGATGCAAAAAAGAAAAACCTCAAACTGTTCATCCAATTAGAAAGAAGGTCCTAGTTTTCACTGCCACATCAAAGCTCTCCTCTTCCCTCTAACCCCCCTTCCCCACAACACACACACACACACACAGAGAGAGAGAGAGAGAGAGAGAGAGAGAGAGAGAGAGAGAGAGAGAGAGAGAGAGAGAGAGAGAGAGAGAGAGAGAAAAAGAGAGAGAGAACCATGTAAGAAATTGCCTCGGGGTCTCTGAGAAGATACTGCCATCCTGTGGATTCATCTTAGTTTCAAAGAAATATTTCAAGTGTAGGTTCTTCTTATGTAAACTATTAAAACAAGGAATAGTTAGCCTGGTCTACAGAGGGAATTCCAGGAAAGGCTCCAAAGCTATACAGAGAAAACGTGTCTAGAAAAGCAAAAACTAAAACTAAACAAAAACAAAAAAACAAGCAATAGTTTAGTCAGATGAGAAATTTAAGACTTTGTTCAGGTTTATGTATGTGTGTGCTTATGCATACATTTGTCACCAAATGACAACTTATTTTCATCAAAAAAAAGTTATTTCACTAGGTGTTTTTCTGTAATATTTCTGAAGAAGCTTTCACAATCAAATAATTGTTTATGTGCTTTATCTCTTTCTGTGTCAGATCATACACCCCTGTATTGTTCCTTCATCATCAATTTTTAAAGACATTTTCTATGATTAAAAAGATCTGTTTAAAATAAATAGCTTTAAATATGGCTTAGTATATATGGCTCCAGTTCAAAGTCTAGCTGCATTTTATTTATATATTTATTTATTCATTCATTTATTTTTATACATGGTGTGTGTGTGTGTGTGTGTGTGTGTGTGTGTGTGTGTGTGTGTACTTGTGTGGTGAACACATCAATGTGGGTATATGTACATATGTATAGGTTAGAGGTTAATAACAGGTACTACCTTTGATGACTATTTTATTATTTAAGACACATTAAAAAAAACCCTGTTCAACCAATTAGAAAAAAAAATGTCCTAGATTTCACTGCTATATCAAGAAGCCTTTCACCTCTTCCCTGCCCACCCTCTCTCACACAGACACAAAGGAACACATGAGATATTGCCCCTGGGTCTCTCCCTGAACCTAGAGCTCATCATCACAGGCTACCTTGTCAATAAACTTCAAAGGACTGGACTGGCTATGTCCTCACCAGTGCCAGAGCTACAGATGTGGGTGAAGTACTGGATAGTACTTGTGCTCTGGATATCTGGGCACAGTTCTTCAGGCTGGTGATACAGGTACTTCACTGGCTTAGCCATCTTCCAGTCCCTATTTATTTTTATTAGTAGTATTAGTTATACAAAATATTGTGTTTATTGTACCATTTTAATATACACGTAAAAGATTTGTTACTCATATTCACTCCCCATTCCCATCTTTTGCAGTCATTGATGGACAGCTGAGCTAATTCCATAATTTGGTTAATGTGAACAGTACTAAAACAACATGATGTGCACATATCCTTATTGTATACTGAGTTTGGTTCCCTCATACGCACAGGGAGAAGTGGTAAAGCAGGGTTATAAGGAGTTAATATTTTTATCAAGGAAACATCACACTAAATTCTGTAATGGTTGCACTAATTTATATTCTGATCAACTACATATAAGGGTTCATTTTTCATCATGTCCACAGCATCATGTGTTGCCTTTTGCTTCCTTGATGATGGCCATTCTTTGGATGGTAAGATGGATTCTCAGCATAGACTTTATTTGGTCCTCTGTTTCTTTAGCAAGGTTGTACTGGAAGTCCTTGGAATCCTCCATGTACCAGTAACAAACACCCATAGCAGGGATGCTGTGATCACCTAGGGAAGTGCTGTGCTCCATCCCGGAGACAGACAAAGAATAGAACATGCTAGAAAGACAGAAGATGGAGCCATGGAGTAAGCAAAAGTATAAGCTTTATCCATTGGAATGGGAAAGTCCGTAAGGGTAATCAGCTTACTGAGCTTTGGCTAGGGAGTTTTATTGGGCCTTTGTGTCTTCTTCTTTCCACCCTTACTTCTGTATAGGTACCATGCCCACCCCATGCCTTCCCACCCATTCAACTCACGTTGTCTCCAGGAACAAGAAGTTGGTATCTCAAGGAGCTTGCTTTTGCTTTTCCACCTGTCTGTATTCCTCTCTTTCTCAGTCCCACCCCCTCAGAGATTGACAGAAATGGCTGTCAGGGATGGGATCATGATTGCTCTAGCTGCTTAGTCAGGAGATTGGCTGGAGCTTAGGAAGCATCACCCTGGGATGTGTTCCTGGAATTTGTTCAGGGCACTATGGTCCTACGTCTTTAAGAGCATCGCAGATTGTTTCATTGGATCTACTCAGAGCTCAGTTTGTACCTTTCTCCCTCAAGTATCATCTCCAAGTATGTGACTCAATATTGGCACAGATGGACATTTTCTCTTACATACCTACATGGCTAGAAAGTTAAGGAGGGACTCAGCTTCTGAGAGAGTCTCTCCTCAGATGCCTTACAGAATAACAGGGCTTGTACATGTGGAAGCAGTTTTATGAGGACTTCATCAGTTCATGATGTCCTGGGCCAAGGACAGCCCAAATGAATGGGGCTACCTGTAAATATTTAAGGCAGAACTGTTCAAGCGACATGTTTATCCATGCAAGTTGGATACCTTTTAGTAGCAGGAGAAATGTAATTTTGGCTGCAAGGGCTAGTCTTGATAGCTTTGGTAACTATTGTGGATAGAATGTCAGAACCACAATGTAAGGTCCCCTCTCCCACAGTGATTCTAAAGAGGAAAAGAGAGAAGAAATTTAAAAACTGTTTGATTTTTTTTTAGCTAAAACAATGGTGAACTTGTCTTTCTTGGTTTTAAGCAGGCACTGCAATGTTAAATTGAGCCAATGTCAAGACGTTTTGTAACTGTCCAGCATTTTCTTATCAAGAAGAAAAGCAGTAATGAGAAGTAGCTATATCACATCTCTCATATGGATTTAAGTCTAATGTCTATGGAGTGTTATCCATTAGATTGCTAAAGAAAACACACCAATCATTTTATTTTTGGATTGTACTTTCTGTGTGGAGTTTAAGATCATTCAGGTGTCAAAATCAATCACATTTTTTAAACTGTCAAAACCAGTTGTTACTTGGAGATCACTTGAACTGCAAAAGGACTTCTGGCTCTTTTAGCCTTCCATTAGTAAGCAGTGCATCTGTGTGAGGATAAATCTAGGGCCTTGCTTGACCTTGGCTTTGCTTTGAAACATGGGGGCATTTTCCCTTCTGTGCTGTGCATTCTCTTTGTAGACTGGACATTGGGTAGAAATCACTGTGACAAGTTTCTAGGGAACTGGTGATTCCTGGGAGTCACAGAACAGCACAGGTTGGTTTAGTTTTTAGTTTAGTTTATGTGCATGGGTATTTTGCCTGCAAGTAAGTCTGTGCACAACATGTTCAGTATAACCTCCAAGTACGGTTATTGAACATGCAGAAAGTCAGTTACACGTGCCTGGTACTTTTAAGTACTGTGGCATATTTAGATAAAGGTAGAGCAAAATCAAGTACTTGCTCACAGAGGCAAGAAGACAGTGCTTGATCCCTGAAACTGAAGTTATAGACAATGGTTAAACACCCCGTGGGTGCTAAAAATTGATCCCAGCTCTTCTTGAAAATCACCCTGTGTCCTAAATCAGTCAACCATGTCTACAGCCCCCAGTCACAGAACATTTTGAAAGGCATATCATATCCTCTGGGACCTAGCTGATCTTGGAGGGGAAGATAGAAAATATTTTCCAAGTTTAATCCCTCTGACCACATTAGTATAACCTCCAAGAATGGTTATTGAACATGCAGAAAGTCATTTATACCTGTCTGGTACTTTTAAGTACTGTGGTATAATTAATCAAGTACTCAAGTAAACTTTGATTATACATGCATCTTTGTTCTTTAAGCTGGTCCCTTTAATTTCCATGGAGAAAAGAACAATTACAATGGATTTAAGCAGAGTCTTGACAACAATATATTGAACTTTGACCTTTTTGATACATTTTATAACTTGCTTAGGCCTTTGTAACTGGATTAAGTTTTCCAGTTTCCTTTCCAATTATTTCCATTCCATTTTATCTGAGAATGTAACATCAATAAATCAACAATCAACAAGCCTAGTCATTGATCTTTTCCAAGTAGGCACAATTGGATTCATGGCAGTTGTTTGGTTTGGAAGATAGTGCTGTAAACACGACCTTTATATATAAAAACAAGGTTGATCCAAACTGAATGCATACTAAATTAGGATTACCTGTGTAAATGCTGTCATACTATGGGTTTGATAAGTCCAAAGGTTAATCTTATGGAAAACACAGGCCAGTCCACATACAGTACACAGAGCAATCTACCATCTGTGCTCTTGGCTTTGAATGAGTGTAGGTATCAGATAGAGATACTGTTTTTATATCATGAGATCAATAATATTTATGATTATTCTCTGCCAGCCTTGCTGTTCTCTTTTCTTTATGTGACAGAGTCAGGTAACCAGCCTCACTCAGGTAAGGGGGCTTGGGAAGACATTTTTTTTTCAGAGCTGAGGACCGAACACAGGGCCTTGCACTTGCTAGGCAAGCACTCTACCACTGAGCTAAATCCTCAACCTAGGGAAGACATTTTTAGACAAATATACTTGGTTTGGAAGTGGGAGGACCAAACTGTATCTCCAGAGAAAACTTCTCAGTAAGTACATAACAATGTACACACACAGTAGCTTCTTATCACCTATCAAGAACAGGAATTGACAAGAGCAGGTCATGGGTAAGTGAGAGTGAGCGTCTGTGACTGAAAAGGATCAAGCCAACAGAAATACCTTCTTTACTGATGTCATACCTTGGACTCTCCTTGCTAGACTTGTCTTTTCATAGTGCCCCAAATTTCCTGGATGCTTCATGTTAGGATTTTTTAAATTTAATATTAGGAATCTTATTTATTTATTTATTTATTTATTTATTTATTTATTTATTTATTTATTCATTCATTCATTCATTCATTCATTTTGGCCAGTTGAGTTTGGTTTTACCCTAGGTCTCTGGGTTATCCAGTTTTTAGTATCTGAACATCCAGGAATGGGCTCCCTTTCCTGGCATGGGCCTCAAGTTAAATGCAGCAAATAAATTTCTTTAATGTCTACACCTTAAAAGATATTTCAAGTAATTGGACCAAAGAAGCAAGAGAGTGTAGACATTTTAATATCTGACAAAAATAGACTTCAAAACAAACCTAATCAGAAGAGATGTGGAAGGACATTAGAAAAATGGATAAAGAAAAATCCATCAAGAGTATATTGCAATTTTAAACATTTATGCACAAAACATAAGGGCATCCAAGTTCATTAAAAAACCCCACTATAGTTAAATCCCATATTTACCCTCAGACAGTGATAGTGGGTGATTTCGATACCTCACTCACACCAATAGACAGAATATCCAGACAAAACCTAAATTAGACTAAAGTTCAGAAATGCTGAAAAATATGTCTCTGTATGTATGCTTCTTGTGTCTTTTCTTTCTTTCCTTATTTTTTTTTTTTGGCCTGTTTGTGTTCTAAAGAGAAAGAGAAAGAGAAAGTAGGTGTGGTGTTGGTTATGTGGGGGAAGTGGGAAGGATCTGGAAAGAAATGGAGGACATGAAACCTTAATTAAAATATAATGCATAATTATTTCAGTTAAAATAAAGTACAAAATATTTTATTTGTGTGTTTCATGCATTCTCAGAATAATAAAGTATTTTCCCTGTGAGTCAAACTCTCCCTCCCAGGACTCTTAATTCCCATTGTAAATGAAGTACAAGGAGACAATCAGAATTTCTTCACCCTGTTTTCTGCACTGTAGCTCAGACCTTGCTGGGGCCCAGTAGGTTTTTGTGCAGGCTGCAGGTGCCTGGAGAGCACTGTGTGCTCACTGCACAGAAGTAGACAGCTGAGTCACTGGGCTGGGAGTCTCTGATATGCAGGGAAACATGCAGGCTGGCTTTGTTGAGATGAACTTTGAATCTGCCTTCTTCCTTCTCACCGTCAGAGAAGATGGACATTAGCATCTCGAGGCCTTTCCCAGAATGCTGTTTGTACCACCAGAAGTAATTATAATTACGATCGCTGGAAGTGCAGTTGAGAGAGGCCATGGCTCCCTGTGAGACACTGAGGGATTCTGGGTTCTGCTGCACCTTCTGCTGGCTGCTCACCCCTGTGCAGAAAGGCAAAGGTCAGACAAGCAGGACTGGATGCATATGGATGCAGACACCCCAGAATGGCTTTTCCATGGGCCCCCCATCTTCTTTGTTTTAGCATGAGAACATTAGTATTTCTACCCTCACACCTAAAATATGTGAGGGAAACACCCTCACATGTTCTATTTTTATATTCCCATAGAAATGGTCAAACTCACCACTCAGTTGAAGCCAGAGTACCATTAGAGAAACACTTAAGAGATGCATTATTGTTTTCACTGAAGAGTCACACTTCAAACGTAACAAAAGGAGTGGCATTTAGGGAGTTCAGATTCTTCTGCTGTAAGATGCAAAAAAGAAAAACCCCAAACTGTTCATCCAATTAGAAAGAAGGTCCTAGTTTTCACTGCCACATCAAAGCTCCCCTCCTCTCTCTAACCCCCCTTCATTACAACACACACATACACAGACACAAAGGACCATGTGAGAAATTGCCTCTGAGTCTCTGAGAACATACTGCCATCCTGTGGTTTCATCTTAGAGTCAAAGAAATATTTCAAGTGTAGATTCTTCTTATGTAAACTGTTAAAACAAGCAATAGTCAGCCTGGTCTACAGAGTGAGTTCCAGGAAAGTCTCCAAAGCAATACAGAGAAACCCTGTGTAGAAAAACAGAAACCCAAACTAAACAAAAATAAAGCAATAGTTTAGTCAGATGAGAAATTTAAGGCTTTGTTTAGGTTTGTGTATGAGTGTGTGTGTATGTGTGTGTGTGTGTGTGTGTGTGTGTGTGTGGGTGCATGTGTGTGTGCATGTGTGTGTGTGTATGTGTGTGTGCATGTGTGTGTGTGTGTTTCTTTTTTTCTTTTTGGTTTTTTGAGACAGGGTTTCTCTGTGTAGCTTTGTGCCTTTCCTGGAATTCACTTGGTAGCCCAGGCTGGCCTCGAACTCACAGAGATCCGCCTGCCTCTGCCTACTGAGTGCTGGGATTAAAGGCATGTGCCACCACTGCCTGGCGTATGTGTGTGTTTATGTATATATTTGTCACCAAATCGCATATTATTTTCATCAAAAAAGTTATTTCACTAGTTGTTTTTCTGTAATATTTCTGATGAAGCTTTTACAATCGATTAATAGCTTATGTTCTTTATCTCTTCTCTGTGTCAGGTCATACACCCCTGTATTGTTCCTTCATCATCAATTTTTAAAGACATTTTCTATGATTAAAAAGATCTGTTCATAATAAAATAGCTTTAAATATGGCTTAGCATATATGGCTCCAGTTCAAAGTCTAGCTGCATTTTATTTATTTATTTATTTATTCATTCATTCATTCATTCATTCATTCATTTATTTTTGTACATGGTGTGTATTTTTGTATGTATGTGCATGTGTGGTGAACACATCAATATGGTTGTGTGTACATGTGTATAGGTTAGAGGTCAACAACAGGTATTGCCTTTGATGACTATTTTATTATTTAAGAGACATTAAAAAAACTGTTCAACCAATTAGAAAGAAATTGTCCTAGATTTCACTGCTATATCAAGAAGCCTTTCTCTTCTTCCCTGCCCACCCTCTCTCACACACAGACACAAAGGAACACAGGAGATATTGCCCCTGGGTCTCTCCCTGAACCTAGAGCTCATCATCACAGGCTGCCTTGTCAATGAACTTCAAGGCCAGGACTGGCCATGTCCTCACCAGTGCCAGAGCTACAGATGTGGGTGATGTACTGGATAGTACTTGTGCTAAGGATATCTGGGCACAGTTCTTCAGGCTGGTGATACAGGTACTTCAAAAACTCAGCCATCTTCCAGTCCCTATTCATTGTTATTAGTAGTATTAGTTATACAAAATATTGTGTTTATTGTACCATTTTATTTTTTTTTTATTTTTTTTATTTTTTTGGTTTTTCGAGACAGGGTTTCTCTGTGTAGCTTTGTGCCTTTCCTGGAACTCACTTGGTAGCCCAGGCTGGCCTCGAACTCACAGAGATCCACCTGCCTCTGCCTCCCAAGTGCTGGGATTAAAGGCGTGCGCCACCACCGCCCGGCTATTGTACCATTTTAAAATACATGTAAAAGATATGTTACTCATATTCACTCCCCATTCACTTTTGCCGTCACTGATGGACAGGTGAGCTAATTCCATAATTTGGTTAATATGAACAGTACCAAAACAACATGATGTGCACATATCCTTATTGTATACTGAGTTTGATTCCCTCATACACACAGGTATATGTGGTAAAACAGGGTTATAAGGAATTAATATTTTTTAGGGGATTTTTAGCAAGGAAACATCACACTAAATTCTGTAATGGTTGCACTAATTTATATTCTGATCAACTACATATAAGGGTTCATTTTTCATCATGTCCACAGCATCATGTGTTGCCTTTTACTTCCTTGATGATGGCCATTCTTTGGATGGTAAGATGAATTCTCAGCATAGACTTTATTTGGTCCTCTGTTTCTTTAGCAAGGTTGTACTGGAAGTCTTTGGAATCCTCCATGTACCAGTAACAAACACCCGTGTCAGGGATGCTCTGATCACCTAGGGGAGTGCTGTGCTCCATCCCAGAGACAGACAACGAATAGAACATGCTAGAAATACAGAAAATGGAGCCATGGAGTAAGCAAAAGTATAAGCTTTATCCATTGGAATGGGAAAGTCTGTAAGGGTAATCAGCTTACTGAGCTTTGGCTAGGGAGTTTTATTGGGCCTTTGTGTCTTCTCTCTCCACTGTTAGTCCTGTTTAGGTACCCCACCCCATGCCTTCTCATCAGTTCAACTCAAGTTGTCTTCTGGGAACAAGAAGCTGCTCTCTCAAGGAGCTTGCTTTTGCTTTTCCATCTGTCTGTATTCCTCTAACTCTTTCTCAGCCCCACCCCCTCAGAGATTGACAGAAACGGCTGTCAGGGATGGGGACATGATTGTTCTAGCTGCTTAATCAGGAGATGGGCTGGAGCTTAGGAGGCATCACCCTGAGATGTGTTCCTGGAGTTTTTCCAGTGCACTATGGTCCCACATCTTTTAGAGCATCCCAGATTATTTTATCGGATCTACTCAGAGCTCAATTTGTATATTTCTCCCTCAAGTATCATCTCCAAGTATGTGACTTAAGATTGGCACAATTGGACCTTTTCTCTGGAGACCTTTTATCCCCACATGGCTACAAAGTTAAGAAGGAACTCAGCTTCTGAGAGAGTCTCTCCTCAGATGCCCCACAGAATAACAGGACCAATACATATTGAAGCAGTTTTATAATGACTTCACCAGTGCATGATGTCCTAGGCCAAGAACAGTCTGAATGAATGGTGGCTATCTATATTTAAGATAGAACCCTTCAAGTGACATGTTTAGCCATGCAAGTTGGATACCTTTTAGTAGCAGGAGAAAGGTTCCCATATGAGCATTTGAGGAATACAAACTTCACACCTGTGTCTTGTTTTTGAGTCTCGGGTCACCCAACTGGAACAGGTCACAGGCTGCCTAGAGTTTTACCCTCACTCAGCAAAGTTTCAGACACTCACTGGGCCTGCCTTTAGGCCACTACTATTTTACCACTATATGCTCATCTTTCAGCAGGAACTAGACATTCATATCTACCTTCTCAATTGCATCTAGGAAGTAGTCTTAGAAATAATGAGTCCTAACTTGGCAGAAACCTAAAGCCACTCCTGGTGAGACAGGTGGTAGTCCCAGGACAGAAGATCCACAGTGAATCTTGTGGACATCTACAATGACTTCCTAGGCCACTAGGATAACAATATCCTCCAACCTTCCGAGATCTCTTAGCCATTGTAATCAGAAGAGGCAGGCAAAGGCTGTGGTATCTGAGGTGGAAAAGTAACACTGGAAACAGGGTAGGCAGTGAAACTAGAAATAGTACAACTTTCTTAACCTTAGGAAGTAAGAATGTAGAGGAAGAATCACCAGATGTGATTAGATATGACAGTGTGATTTGGCCTCACTCCTTTTTGTTCTTACGACCCTGCAGGATTAGGTGGTTTCTACTACACGCAATAATCCCCCAGTCTTACACCAAAGCAGACTTATTGTCTTGGGTACTTTTATGTTGTTTTGTAAAAACATCAGAAACAAAAGCATCATAGATAGGAAGATCTTGCAGATCACCAACCACTACTGAGAAAAATCAGGGCAGGAACTCCCTCCTAGCCCACTCATAGCTGCCTTCATTTGCATTTCAGGCACTTCCTACTTCCAACTCAAAGCTGGGTATCTCTCCCCTACACTGAAAAACTTCAGTGTTGCTTCAGGTTTGCCTATGGGCTAGAAGAGCTCAAGAGACAGAAAGTTGAATAAGTGTTCCCTTTTTTCCAGACAGCTCCACCCACCCCCAGTCCCTACATGTAGCTATTCATAGTTCAAGGGCCTAAGAGCTAGGCATGGATTAAGAAGGCCCATCAGTTGCCTTCCCAACGGACCTAGGGATCTTTGCCAGGCATGTTAAGTGGGGAATCTGGCCCTACCCACTCTACCTCTTCCAGAAAATAATCAGTTTGTTAGGTAGGGTCTGGTTCACAGTGTCTCTTGGCTTAGGAGTGATAGCATAAGCCTCTGTCCTGGATCTCCAGGGAGAAATTCTGTCCAGCCACTTAGGATCAAAGTGTTCTGATCTATAAGAGGCCAGTCCCCTACTCCCCTTACTTCCAGTACAGGTAGGGGATCGCTGGGTGTTTCCATGATGGTAGCCATGGTCAGGGGATGGGTGCGCTCACTTGGAAGGGGCCGAAGAGCACTGGATGATGACAGCCTCCTCCCATCTTCTATACTAGAGTGCTGAATAATCAAAGTCACTTCTGAGTCCTTCTTTGCTATTTTTGCCAGTTATATGACCTTGAGTAGAGCTTTTCTCAAATACCAGAAGGAAGCCTCAAAGAAATGTAATGGGGGTGCTGTCGCTCATGAAGGGCATCACCTTTGTCACTAGGATGGACAAAGAATTAAGCATCCTGGAAACACAGAAGACCAAGCTGTGAAGAAATCCTATATCCCTTAGGGACGGGAGGGACACTAAGGCTAGGAGCCCACTAAATGGGCTCTGAGATGAATGTTTTCTAGGGTCCCTGGGTCCTTCCCAGTCCTCTACTGTTCGTAATTAGGTAACCACAACTCTTCTCATGTCTTCCTGCTATTGTTCTTGGTGATGTCTTATGAGAACAAGAATCCCCATCTCAGGGAACCTACTTTCACTTTCTAGTCTGCCCATGTTGCTCTAACTATCCCTTATACCTGTGCCAAAACGGTACTTCTTTAAGTTGGCACCTTAAGGTGGCAGCTGGTCTCACCACCTAGACCCTCAATAACACCATGTGCTCTTATTAGATTATCTAAATTCTATTATTCCTTTTCTTATATTGAAAAGCCCAAGTCTCTGAAAATTATGAGTGTATGGATCTCCCCTGAGCCTTTCTTCATGTCTCCATTGTAACCTAACTGGCAAAGTATCAGACACTCATCTAAACTAAAGCTTAATCGGGTATTCAGAGAACTAAGCAGAGACCATGTGAGTTCTATGTAGGTAGAGTTTTCTCTGTCCTAGCAGTCAGCTGTGTCCTGCCAGTCATTCTCAAATAACCACACAGAGATTTACTACTAATTATAAATGCTCAGTCAATAGCTTAAGCTTTTACTAACTAGCTCCTACAACTTCAGTCAACCCATATGTCTATCTATGTTGTACCTTGTGGCTTGGTACCTTATCTCAGTACAGCAAGTTCATTTCCTCCTCTGTATCTGAGACTTTACCCTTCTTCTTCCCAGCATTCTCTCTGCCCCCAAAATTCTGCCTAGCCATTGGCTAGTCAGTTCTTTATTAACCAATGAGAGTAATACATATTTACAGTGTACAAAAAGATTATCTCACAGCAGTTCTTCCTTTGTCCTACAACATGCTTCAAATCTGCACATGCTGGCAGCTGAGAGCCAGCATTGTGTCAGATCCCCAAAAGTTAAGACATGAACATTCACTAAACATTGTCTGCTCAGACTCTCTTCCCTTGCCCACTAACAGCTGCATAAGGAATAGAATGAGGCTTGCAGTAATAGTAACCATGAAATCCCTGTCTTTAATGGTACAGTGTACTTGACAAAAGTATAGCAAATATTTCTCAGTACTTTTGAAAATCAGAGGATGCATGGAAGAAGCACATGATGACAGCCACCACAGCCTTGGAAAACATTTGACAATGAAGAATAAAGCCTAAAAGTAGTATGCTGGCCTGAAGCAGCCTTGTCAGGCATATACTCCCGAGTGTTTCTAGAATCTGTTGAGTTGACAATTAACAGTAAACACCACAATATCATTCCATTTCAGCCCAGAGGACTATAGCAGCTCTTGTAGGGATGATCCTTAAGTGATGGGCACCCTGAGACTTATATATCTTTTTTTTCTTTTTTTTTGGTTTTTCGAGACAGGGTTTCTCTGTGTAGCTTTGCACCTTTCCTGGGACTCACTTGGTAGCCCAGGCTGGCCTCGAACTCACAGAGATCCACCTGGCTCTGCCTCCCGAGTGCTGGGATTAAAGGCGTGCGCCACCACCGTCCGGCTGAGACTTATATATCTTGAATGTCCTAATTAATCATTTACTTTTGAAATAATGTTTTTTACAAAATACAGAAACATTTATTGACATTTTTCTGATTTATAAGCATCAATTCCTCTTTAAAATTTTATTTTATCTATTCTTTCATACTCTCATATATTTAAATCATATCCATACTCCTTCAGATTCTCCCAGCTCCCTCTTCATGATGCTTTTCTACATTCATATTTTCTCTTTATTCTCTTCTTTGTAATCCTCTGGATCTAATTGTATGTGCCCTTACACACATGAGAATAGAACCATCCACTGGAGCATGGACAACCTACCAGGATGCACATTCCTGAAGAAATGTATCTCTGTCTTCTCCAGAAATTGTCAAGAGCCTATGCATCACCCAGCTACCAAGGGAGCCAGGTCATGGCTCATCCACCCATCCTGGAATGTTAATTGACTCGATCCTGTGTAGGCAAGTACAGCTGCTGAGTTCATTGGTGCAGTAACCCTGTCCTATTTAGAATACTCTATTTCTTAGCAATGTTCTCAGACTTCTGGCTCTTTCAAGTTTCCATCCCTCTATGTCAATGTTTGGGGCTGAACACACCATGAGTCATTTATTCTTTTCCCTTACATAAATTATTGAGTCTCTGTGTTAACTATTGCCTCTTACAAGAAGCAGCTTCTCTGATCAAGGATGAGAGCTGCAATAAACTATGGGTATAAGGATAAGAATTTATAAATTGGTTGGATTTTATGTCTACTTAGCAAAATAAAAGTATTTAGATTCTCCTCTGGGGTGTATGCCCTTCAAAGCCACAGGGTTTTAGCCAGGTTTATAACACCAGGTATGAGATACCTAATGTGGAGATGGCCTTAAATATAACTATTAGAAAACTGTAGGCTACCCCTGTAACATTGGTGTAGCAATTGAACCAATGGGACTGACTCGCCAGGCTGATGATTATTATACATTTCAAGGTTCACAGGAGGTTAATAATATTGACAACTTTTGTTCACCATGAGTTTTCAATGACTGTTCAGGGCTCTGAAAGCTAACCAGCAAGGAGGAAGCCTCCAGGTCAGGACCAGCTTGATTTCTTCTTGTCCTGTGACCTAAGTGTGTGATAGGCCTTAGTCTTGCCAACAAGTCCTGGCAGTTGACTAAGAGAAATGACAGTAGCTTCTATTATTTGGGGGCATCTCTGGGATTCCCCTGACCAATAAATTGAAGGGAGGTAGCCCACACATGGCACTGGAATTTTTATTTGATAAATTTTATAGTTTGATAAACTATAGATATAAACTACATATATGAAGCTCATAAAATACTAGATTCCATTTGTTCTTTAAATATACTCATCCCACACTCTTGTATGCACCTCTTTCCCATTCTTCTCCTCACTTAAGCTCCCTCTTCTTTCCTTTCCTTTTCTACACAATCTGTATTACACTATACCCCTCCCTTAATCTTTCTCCATTGCTTAATGGCTACTTTCGTATTTCCTGGCTTCTTCTATCCATACCTCAAGACAAACCTACAAATCTAAAGACTCAACACTGGGATCAATATGTACATTGAAATGCATGCTGCTTATATTGCTTCAAACTGTATGGCCGTGGCAGGCTTCTTGCTAACTGTTCCTATAGCTTAAATTAATCCATTTCCACAAATCTATACCCTGCCACGAGGCTTGTGGCTTACTGGCATCTTTTCATGCTGCTTGTCAGGGTGGTGGCTGGCAGAGACTCTTTCTGCCTTCCTCTTCTTTTATTTCTCCTCTCTGTTAGTCCCACCTATACTTCCTGCCTAGACACGGCCAATCAGGTTTTATTTATTGACCAATCAGAGCAATTTGACATACAGACCATCTCCCAGCACAGCCAAGTGCAGATCATCTCAGACACCTGCACTCAGGCCTGTGGTCCTAATCATCCTCTATGCGGACCTGCTGGGTAAAGCCACAAGGAACCCAAGAACGGGCTCCCACAGGACATACAGAACATCCCACAGCAAACCACAGTTCCTCCTCCCTCCTCTTTTCCTGTTCCCTCCTCCCACCTTCTGTCTATCCCTCCATCCAGTTATCCTCCATTCAGAAAGGGGCAGGTCTCCCATGGGAATCAACAAAGCTCGTCATATCATGTTGTGACAGGACCAAGCTCCCCACTACCCCCCTGCATCAAAGCTGGGCAAGGCATCTCTGCATGGGAAATAGGTTCCAAAAAGCCAGCTCATGTGCCAGGGACAGGTCCTGATCCCACTGCTAGGGGCCCCACAAACAGACCAAGCTATACACTTGTCACCCATATGCAGAGGGCCTAGGTCAGTCCCATGCAGGTTCCCTAGTTATAGTTCCAGAGTCCACGAGCTCCCATTAGCTCAGGTCATCTGTCTCTGTGGGTTTCCCCATCATGATCTTGACGCCCCCTTGTTCCTTCAATCCCTTCTCCCTCTTGTCAACTGAACTCCCAGAGCTCAGCCCAGTGCTTGGATATCTGCATCTGCTTTTATCAGTTACTGGATGAAGGCTCTCTGTTGACAATTAGGGTAGTCACTAATCTGATTACAGAAGGCCAGTTCAGGCACCTTCTGCACTATTTCTAGGAGTCTTAACTGGAGTCATTATTGTGGATTCCTGTGATTTCTCTGGCACTGGACTTCTCCCTAACCCCCAGATTATCCCCTTTTTCGATATACCTCTTTCATTCATCTCCCCCTCCCTCTCATCTACATTGGTTTTTTTTTTATGGCTGAGTAATACTCCATTGTGTAAATGTATCCCATTTTTTAAAATCCAATCTTCAGTTGAGGGGCATCTAGGTTGTTTCCATGTTCTGGCTATTATGAATAAGGCTGCTATGAATATAGTTGAGCAAGTGTCCTTGTGGTATGATTGAGCATCTTTTTGATTTGCAATTTCCTGATAGCTAAGGATGTTAAACAGTTCTCTAAGTGTGTCTCTGTCATTTGAGATTCCTCTGTTGAGAACTCTCTGTTTAAATCTGTACCTCATTTTTAAATTGGATTCCAACACAATTCTTCATGGACCTCAAAAGAACAATACTCAACTTCATATGGAAAAAAAAAACCCAGGATAGCTAAAACAATCCTGTATAATAAAGGAACTTCTGGAGGTATCACCATCCCTGACTTCAAGCTCTACAATAGAGTTATAGTAATAAAAACAGCATGGTATTGGCATAAAAACAGACATGTGAATCAATGGAATGGAATAGAAAATGCTGATGAAAATCTACATACTTATGAACACCTGATTTTTGACAAAGAACCCAAATTATACAATGGGGGGGAAGAAAGCACCTTCAACAAATAGTGCTGGCATAACTGGATGTCAACATGTAGAAAAATGCAAATAGATCCATAGCTATTGCCCTGCACAAAACTCGTCCAAATGAACCAAAGACCTCAATGTAAATCTAGTTACACTGATCTGATAGAGGAGAAAGTGAAAAGTAGCTTGAACCCATTGGCACAGAAGACAACTTCCTGAATATAACACCAGTAGCACAGACACTGAGATTGACAATTAATAAATGGGACCTCCTAAAACTGAAAAGCTATAAAAAGGCAAAGGACACTGTCAATAAGACAAAACAGCAGCCTACAGAATGGGAAAAAATTCTCTTTACCAATCCCACATCTGACAGATGGTTGATCTACAAAATATATAAAGAATTCAAGAAACTAGACATCAAGATTCATAGTTTTTTGAGAATTATAGGTACTGATTTCTATAGTGGCTGCATGTCCTGGTAGGATTGTTTTGTTTTATTTTGTCAACTTGAAACAAGTTAGAGTTATCAGGGAAGAGGAACTTCAATTGAAAAAGAATGCCTCCATTAGATTGTCTGTGAGCAAATCTATAGGGTATTTTCTTTGTTGATGATTAAAAGTGACTGATGTGGGAGGATCCTGCTCACTGTGTTCAGTTCCACTTCTGGGCATATGATCCTTGGATGTATAAGAAAGCAGGCTGAATAAGCCATGGGGAACAAGCCAGTAAGCAACACTCCTCCATAGACCTTCGTGCCTCCATGTTCCTGTTTTAAGTTCTGGCTCCAACTTCCCCTGATGATGGAGTGTCATCTAAAAGGTAAAATAATTTCTTTCCTCTCTGAGTTGTGAGGTTGGCTTGTGGATTTTCCTATTTCTCTGATCTCTCAAGTTTTAACCCTGATATCTAGCTCCATGTTTTTTATTAAGACTTTTTAAGATTTGTGTTACAATTGGTGCTCCAATAATTGTGGCAAGAATTCACTAAAACGCCTCTTGTGGCCTTTCAGGCTGCTTGGCTCAGGCCCAAGCTGCATAGCTCAGTTCAGAGCTGCACACAGCCAGATCTCCACTCCACATGGGTTGGAGTCTCTTTGGCTTTTTCTGTCCTGGTAGGTGGTGGGCTCTCTCTGGATTCCCATCTCAGACTGCTACCATACTAGAGAGCTGCTTTGAAATTCCTTTGGACTTCTACTGTTCTACACAGTAGACAGAACTGGTAAGTCAATTAGGATATCTTAAAGGGAGAAATAAGTTAAAAGAGAATTTTTTCCCACATTAAAAAATGGGAAACATTTTACAATGGAAGGAATTTGGTCTATGTTTGATAACACATTAGGCAGTCTAAAAATGGAACAATTAAATGAGAAGATAATTAATGTTGATGGGATATACATAACATCAATTATGAATATTATTTGTTTGATCTTTTTTATTTTAGCATTAAAAAGGTTGGTCAATTTGAGTGCCAAGATAAAAGCTTTAGAAAAACCTGTTAAAATGAATTATAGAAAAATTCAGACCCAGATAGAAGAATTTAAAAGTGAACTTATCTCACGATTGAATTATACAGTTATAGGGAAACAGCCTCAGGTTACCAGACAGCAAACATTAATCTACCTGGTAACCTTACAGGAAATGCCAAATGCTCAAGGGTATGTATGAGCTAACTGTACTCCAGGGGAAATGTTAGATTTGAGGAGATTTAAAGAAGCTATAGTATCATATGGCATGCATTCTCTATTTGTAAAGCAGATGTTAAACTCATGGTCAACCTGTAATTTAATTATCCCTCAGGAGTGGAAAGAATTGGTTACAGCTGTCCTAGAGGCTAGTCCACAATTTTTATTTTTAAATGCTACATTGGATTGGATTTTTGTATATTGTATATAAATTATGTATATTGCTGCAACTTTGAGATTGATTTATATAGATATTGTAAGATATAGAAAGCAACTACTAGTTTTAAATATTGGATTGGATTTTTGTATATTGTAGACAAATTATGTATATTGATACCAATTTGAGACTAATTTTGTTAGAATATATTGTACATATATTGCTAATCTTGTTCAAAATTTTGTACCTATGCAGTTCATTTAACAATGCAATGCAATTTGCTAATCATTGAAAGTTATTATTCCAACTATTAGGATATAAAGAAGTAAAAGTTAGTAGTTAGACATTACAATCAAACTTGTAGTCATATTAGGTATGTTTTCAAGGTCAACCAGAGATATATTTTAGATGGACAGGTCGTCTTCAAACCCTTCAGAGATCTACAGAATATAACATTTAATATATTTTAATAACAGATTTTTTTTTTTAATGACTATGAGACATGTCTGCTCCTGGCAGCACCAATCTGCTTCAGAGAAGATATGGGCATTAAACAACCTCCACCTGGAGTTAACTATCATTGTGGCAAAAGTTAGCCCCTGAGAACGAAAGTGCCCTTGCATTGACTGCTGACAGTATGCTGTCCAAAATGGACAAGCAGGACACAAAACAAACGACTGCCGATCTTTGCCATGACAAGTGTGGTTACAGTTTTGGAAACAGGCGTCCTCTGAGGTCAAGTCAATATGGCATCATTGCCGAAGTGGCTTTCCAATCTAGAAAAGGTACAGTGCCCCTTCCTTCAAAGGCAACTGAACAGGCAATGGGCTGATGGCTCCTGATGTGCAGTGGAACAGTAGCTGGAACGGTTACTCTTGGAGGAGTAACTAGGCTGACAGAGTCTGGCCTCTCACTGTTAGACTAGCATTTAATTAAGGAGATAAAGCCACCCACAAACCGACAAGAACTGGAAGCTGAATTCCAAAAATACCAGCAATTTCCAGAATTTAAAATCTTGAATCATGACATGACACTGGTGGAATTCAAGTTTATCTAGTACATGGAATACTCGCACTGAATGTGGGGTCGAGCTACAGGCCTTACATACATCCTGCTTCACAAATGAGTCTGTCAGATATGCTAAGCCTGTGGGCCGAAGATGATGCCCCAACATTGTAGAGAAACCTCGGGTGACTGTCCAGGCAGCTGGCTATTTATGTCATAACTCACATTTTTTTGGAAGTCATTGTTTGCACTTCCTCTTTTACTAGGTATTATTATTTCCTTCTTGGGTCTCTGAGGGAGTTGAAGATTAGATAGTTGTAGTTACATTTTTCCTTGTTAACAATTTCAGAAAAGAAACTTACTAAGAGATGTAAAGTGTATAAATTTGAAAGACATCCTATTATGGTGAGTCCAAATTGTACCTAATTCACTGAATTTGTCAAATGTAAATAAATTAGACATTGTTGATGTATTTATTGCTCGTATATATTGTATATAGTTATGGTACTTATATATAGGTTTCTTATATTAATTATATTTTTATGTTATTTTTTAGATAAAAAGGGGAAATGTGGTGATATTTTATCTGTATCTCCCAATAAAGTTTGTCTAAGGATCAGAGTGAAAAGCCAGCCACTATATTAGACATAGAAGTCAGGCAATGAGCTGGGCGGGGGTTGTGTATGCCTTTAATCTCAGCACTCAGGAGGGAGAGCCAGGTGGATCTTTGTGAGTTAGGACCCAGCCTGATCTACAGAGTGAGATCAGGACAGGCACCAAAACTACACAGAGAAACCCTGTCTTGAAAAACAAACAAACAAACAAACAAACAAACAAACAAACAAAAAAGTCATGTCTTTAATCCTATCACTTGGGATGCAGGGATCTGTCTGGATCTCTGTGAGTTCAAGGCCACACAGGGAACAGAGCCAGGTGTGGTGGTACATGCCTTAAATTCCAACACTAGTTAACCATAAATGTCTGGAGGTCTGTACAGACACACAGGAAGTGACTGAGATGGGCAGGAAAAGGAAGTGATGTAGCTGGGCAGAGAGAAGAAATGAATTAGCAGAACAGAATGGAGTATAGGCATGGGTATACAGGAGGTAGGTCTTTTTGGAAGCTGAAGGTCAGTAAATGAGGTTGGCTTGTGGCTTTTCCTATTCCTCTGATCTCTTAGGTTTTAACCCAGATATCTGGCTCTAGGTTTTTTATTTAATAAAACCGTTTAGCAATTCTTTCACAAAGACCAAATAATCAGCCCTGAAATTATATACCTATGAGTAACATTAACAGTGGATTTATATATTTTTGCAAATGTGTGTGTGTTTATTTGTTTGTCTGTTTGTTTAATAATGACAGATAGAAAGAGACCATGATTTTTGAGTGAGCAAAGGGACACCCATGGCAGGAGTCTAAGGAAGGAAAAGGAAGGGGTAGGTGATGTGATTATATTTAATTTTTAAAAGAAAATAAATAGATATTATATAAAAGAAAATATCAAATCTCCTATAAAATGTCTCCCAAGGTCATTACTTTAATTCCCTAGGATCTTTCTAGCCTGCTTTGGTTTGAAGTAAAATTTAAAACATACTCATAATTTCCTGACTTTAGAGTTATCTTATATGTTCTCACCTCTTTTAATTATACCTTGTTTTACTTTTTGAGGTTTCTCCATTGGGTTACTTGCATTAGGGTTTGACTTAGCCCTTCTATTTACAGCTGCTAAAGAGAGTTTAGCTATATAAGGAAAGTCCAAGACTCTGAGTAGATGTAGTTATTAGACAGATGCCCATGAGCCCAGGAAAGTTAAATGTAAGGGTAGGTGGAAAGTTCCTAGAGCATCTTAGTATACCATGGAACCAACAAGAGCACACAGTAGGTCTGAGTTGTTCAGGGAGGAATAAGAAGAAGAAGAGAAAAAGGACAAAGAGTCAAGTGACATGTGCTTGTTTACTTCCTAACTCATGCATTTATTAGATAATTCTGAACTGATTACAGTGGACCACTAACAAGGTCCACTATACTAAGAATAAAGCTGCTATGAATTGAACACCTTGACATCTTAGAATTTTTATTCTAATTGGTAAAAATGACCGTGAACACACTGACACACAAATGCATTGCATAATTCAGTTTTGTGAGTCTCCACATCAGAGAGATGAGCAGAGTACTATAATAGAGTAAGTAGAATAAGGGAGAGCGATGATAGAGCAAGAGGGATATGATAGAGTAAGTGAGAACTATGGCAGTTTAGGGGAAGGACTGTGGTAGAGATGGAGGAGGGCTATGTTAATGGAACAAAGGAGTTATGATATTTTAAAGTGAGTGTTATAATGGAGATAGAGGTGGGATATGATAGAATAAGTGGTGGGTTATGACAGAGTAGGAAGGACTGTGATAGAGCAACAGGAGCCTTATGATAGAGTAACAGGAGGACTATGATAGAGTAACAGGAGGATTATGATAGAGTAACAGGAGGACTATGATAGAGTAACAGGGAGACTATGATAGAGTAACAGGAGGACTGTGATAGAGTAACAGGAGGCCCATGATAGAGTAACAGGAGGACTATGATAGCGTAGCTGGAGGACTATGACAGAGTAAGGGGTGTGTAACTTTGCATGGGAAGACCAGTAGAATCTGTGGGTTCTCTCACAGAAGTGACACCTGAGCTGAGACTTGAAGATGGTCAAGAGTCTGGTTTACCAAGTTTTGGACAGAGAGTGTTTCCTATTCAGAAAGACCTAGGACCACATCTGGGAAGTTCAGCAAGTCAAAAGAGACCGCCAGCATTGCTGCTGCAGAGAGCACCTTTCACCACAAAAAGCCGATGTTGACAGTTCAGGCCTGTACAAATCTTGCAGAACAAGGGCCAGTTGCCCTGTAACCGCTCAGAGTTCACAAAAGTTCCACCTTTGCTTCTCAAACTCTTATGTTTGAGCGTCAGCCTGATCTTATTTATTTATTTATTTATTTATTTATTTATTTATTTATTTATTTATTTATTTATTTATTTACTTATCTATCTATCTATCTTTTTTTTTTTTTGAGACAGAGTTTCTCTGTGTAGCTTTGGTGCCTTTTCCTGGAACTCACTCTGTAGCCCAGGCTGGCCTCCACAGGAATCCTTCTACCTCTGCCTCCCGAGTCTTGGGATTAAAGGCGAGCGCCACCACTGCCCGGCGTCCAGTCTGATCTTATTAACAGAAAGGAGAACTTTCTCTGTGCAGTGGAAGAACCATTATTCTCTGCGCTTGTGCTACAGGCCTGGCTCTGTCCTCCTTCCTTCTTTCTCTTCCTTCGCTACAGGAATCCTAGGACTGGGGACACTGGGCGGAGCCACCTCTCCCTCCATAATTTCAGAAAACATTATGCAGAGGCCCCGTTTCCCGGCATGTCCTCTCCCCTGCAAATATAAAATACAGCTAGCTCTACCTGAGGGAGAAAATGTGGAGGACAGACCTCATCTCCTACGAGAAGCAGAGACCTTCCTTAGCCACAGGCTTTACTGGGGATCTCATGCTGTGCATGAGGCACTTCTGCATCAGGTTTTGGTTTAGTCCCAGTCAAGAGTTGAGTATGGAAGACTCTACTTCTTGTTCTTCTACTGTGGCTATTCCTCTGATTTTTGTGCCAACTAAAGAAACGGAGAGGCACGCAGCACAGAGGAACTAAAGAGATCCCAGAGGCAGGTGCTCAGCATCAGGCCCCCGTGCTGAGTTTATGCTCAGCCCCCCCTGTGGTTTCTGCCACTGTGTGTCACTCAGAGCACAGTAGTACACAGCCGAGTCTGACTCTTGGACCGAGGCTTTCTGCAAGTGGAAGGAGGTGGATCCTTTATCGTATGTAGCTTCAAAACCTCTGCTGCTTCCCTTCTCGTTGGCCTTCGAGGCTCTGAAAAGGAGCTGTGGACCTTCTCCGGGATACTGCACGTACCAGAACAGAGCTGGGTACCCTGAGGCTGAATAGTTGCAATGTATAGTAAGAAAGTCATCTTCTGAGAGGACCACTTGACCTTCAGTCTGTGCCACTGACTCTCCCTGGGTCCTTGCTGGAGGAAAAAAAATAAAACAAAACAGATATGCATGTCACTTTAAAGACAAAGCTCTTGGATGAATTTAGGGCTCAAGATTTTTCTGACATAAAAGAGTGAAAAGTTTAAATCACTTTACTTACCGAGTATGAGGAGAATTGCAAACATGAATCCTGGAGAAGAGTCCATCTTTAGTGTCATGTAGACAACGTTCTTGATTCTTAGCATGTTGAAAACAGAGGAAACAATGAGTCTAAACTTAACTTCACACAGGAAATACTATAGCGTTAGGACGCTGCGCCCCCTGGTGGCCAGAGAGTAAACAGTTAAATGTGGCGATATTTGCTAAAGACATGGAAATAATGAACTCTTGTTTTAGGCTGAGGATCACTGCTATTTCAAAGGTCATGTTTTCCCTGTTCTAAGTGAGTGCCAATTTTAAGGAATTTTTCAATTAAAGTTTTTCAGAGGAGAAGTCACATTGCATAAAAATTACTCAAATATCTTGGAATTCCAGGTCAACTGAAGTGGAGTGATCTGAACTTTCGAAAAAGGTTTCCCTTTGCCCTTAAAACATTTCCTGCTAACACAAACTGACTCACTCTCCAAGCCAAGTCTACGTAATCGACTTCACTTTCTGCCTTCACACTCACTGGGATTCTCTCAGTGTTTAGGTTAAGCTCCACGTGTGTATAAAACATGAATCTCCTCCCTTGCTTCTACTGAGAAAATACTGGGATGATACATGTCCTTCCAGTTTCTTGTTATCATGTCTACTGTTGTTTTCATATAATTGTTTAGATGTCATTCCTGGTAATTGCTTTAATTGTCTTTATGGGTCATTTTATGACCTAGGTCATTTTATGACCTAGGACAGAACTAAATAACAAAATCTGTGGCCACTTGGTTTATGCATCTTTTACATTTTTTTTCTTCTATAGGAAAAACCAGCATCCTGAGATATATCGGTTGTCCATGACAATTACAGCCTCTCTGTTTTTTGTTTTTGTTTTTTTTTTTTTTTGGTTTTTCGAGGCAGGGTTTCTCTGTGTAGCTTTGTGCCTTTCCTGGAACTCGCTTTGGAGACCAGGCTGGCCTCGAACTCACAGAGATCCGCCTGCCTCTGCCTCCCGTGTGCTGGGATTAAAGGCGTGCGCCACCACCGCCCGGCCAGCCTCTCTGTTTTAACAGAGAAACACATTAAGAAGTGAGCCATGTTTCTCCTTCATGGCATCATCAGATGGAGGGAAATGGACTTGCTTCTCCAGAGCAGGGACACAGAATCCTGCGTGGAGTGGAAATAAAAGTTGCAGCTCGCGCTACAGCCTGGCCTTTCCTGTTCAGATGTTAGTTTATTTTTTAATTGCTATTTTTGATATTATTACTTAACCACAATATTTCTTCCTTACCTTTTCTCCCTCCAAATTCTCCCATATACCCCTTCCCATATTCCTTCAAATCCCTGGCCTCTTTTTTTTTAAGCTAATTGTTGTTGCATATGTATAATTATATGTGTATGCATATATATTTCTAAATACAACCCATTCGTTCCATATCATTTTATGTGTATGTATGTTTTCAGGGGTGACTGTTTGGCACTGGACAAACAATTGGTCTGTTCTTCCCTGGGAAGGCCACCTCTCTGGTCCTCAGCTGCCTGTGCTTCTCTATGCAGGGTTCTGGCCTCTTAGGCTGCTCCCTGTCCATGTTTGCATGTTCATTGGTTTCATCCTCGTTCAGCTCACTTTTCAGTGGTCGTGTTGATGAGACTTTATGTGTAAAGCTTATGACATCAGTAAGAGACACAATCTTTCGGCAAACTCCTCAGTCCTCTGGCTTTTGCAATCACTCTGCCTTTTCTTCTGCAGTGTTCTCTGAGGCTAACGTGCAGGAGCGTTTTGTAGATACATTCACTGGGACTGGGTGCCACAACTCTGCATTTTGATTGGTTGTGGCATCCTTTTGGACTCTGTCTGTTGCAAAGGGAAGTTCCCTTGATGAGAGATGAAGACTACAGTTATCTGTGGGTGTAAGGACAATTATTTACAGATTGTTGTTAGGGGTTGTGCAGGCTTCATAAAGCAGAGTTTGTAGAGTCTCCTCTAATAACCATGACTTCACTCTCACTTTATAAGTTAGCTAGGTTCTCAGCACCAGACATAGCATCCCTATTGTGGGGTGGCTCTTCAGTCCAATTAGAGAGCTGTGGGTACCATTCAGATGTGTGTGCCATCACCACACCTGTAGGATTATTGTGCCATGCTCATTGTTCATGCGGTTCACAGGCATCATAGCCAGGTAGGACTCTTGGTTGCTTCCATCCTTTGGAAACTTGCATGGCACTTTCTCGTACCAAGAAAGCTAGTCCTCTGGAAGCGTCATTCAGGTCAGTTCTAGGTTAGTAGTTTCTGGACCCTGTGTCTGAAGTGACTGGTGCCATCAGCAATAGGGACTCACCACTTCTGGGGGGTAAACAAGGGCAACTTCAATAGGCTGTATGTTTTGGGAGTCTCTTGGATAGCCCTGGCCACAAACTTAAAAGAGGGTTCTCATGTATGGTATTGTGGTTTTTGTTAGGTGATCTTTGGTTCTTGGAGGAAGCACCGTCAGCCCATGTGACAAAGTTTATTAAAACTACACACACACACACACACACACACACACACACACACACACACACACACATATATATATATATATATATATATACATATATATAGCATTGTAGTGGCTATTTTTTAGATAAATAGTTAATAATATGGTTCCTTCTAGCATTACATCCTTACAGCTACTTTATCCACTTCTCTTGCATTTATTTCCCTTCCCCTTCTTTAAAGAGAGCCCCTTTTCCCAAATTGTCCTATCAGGTTACTTGTATCCTCTCCCACCTTCTTCTGTATTTACATCCCTTCCCCTCTCAAGAGCCCCTGTTTTCCCCATTTCCCTGGTCAGATAACCTGTACCCTGCTAATCTCCTCGCTATTTTTCCCTAATTTTCCTACCTTGAGAATGGTCAGATTTCACTCTCCTGGTTTCTGTAGTTACTACACACTATGAACTGGCAACTGAAGATTTGGAGATAAGAACTTCCAATAAGAGAGATCATGTGATGTTAGCCTGTCCGGGTCAGGTTATATCACTTAATATCATCTTCCCTAGTTCCATCCATTTACTTGCAATGTTCCTGATTTCATTTTTCTTTATAGTCCCATAGTTTATCTGTACCACATGTTCATTATCCATTCATCAGGTTTTCAATGTTTAGATTGTTTTTACCGCCTACCAGTTGCGAGTAAAGCAAAAATAAACATGACAGAGCAAGTATCTGTGGAGTAGGAGGTCCAGTTCTTTGGGCATATGCTGAGGTGTGGTATGGCTGGGTTATATGGATATTAATTTTCAGCTTTTTGATAATTATCCAAACTTATTTGAATGGTGGCTTCATCAACTTGAAAGCCCATCCAAAGTGATTGATTCTTGCCTAGTTCCTGCATCCCCTCCAGCATTTGCTGTCAGTTATTTCCTTTCTGACCAGGGTATGATAAAATCCCAAAGTTGTTTTGATTTGCATTTCTCTAATTTATAGGGATGATTAACATTTTTCTAGATATTTTTAGTCTTTTGCTTTTGTTTCTTTTGAGAACTGTCTATTCAGGTCTCATGTCAGTTTTTTGAATGTGTCTTTTTAAATTTTATCTTACTTTTAATTTTTTTAGGTTTTTGCATATTCTGGAGATTAATCTTGTCAGATGTGTATCTGACAAAGATTCTTTCCCATTATGTGGGGTGCCTCTTTATCCTGTTGGTTGTTTCTTAACTGTGTAGATTTTCAGTTTCATAAATTCCCACTTTTTAACTAACTGGACAAATGGAGTCCTATCAGAAAGTCTTTTCCCCTACATCATGTAAGCTATTGCCTATATTTTCTTTTGGCAGTTTCAATTTTTTGGGTTTTACATTTAGGTCTATGATCTATTTGGAACTAGTTTTTGTGCTATGTGATAGATACAGCTCTATTTGCATTCTTCCGAATGTAGACATGCAGTTTTACCAGCACCAATCATTGAAGATGTCTTTTTTTTCTTTCCATCAAATGATTTGCTGTATTTGTTAAATATTAAGTGGTTGAAGGTACATGTGCTCATGTGGGCCTTGAGTTTTGCTCCATTGGTCTGCATATCTGGTTTTATGACAGTACTGTATTGCTTTTATTACTCTCTCTCTGTAATGTATCTTAAGATCTGAAATTGTAATCTCCACCATCATGTTCTTTTTTCTCATGATTGTAGTGTCTATTCAGTTCCTTTGTAATTCAATATGAATTTGAGAATAGTGTTTTTCCCTTTCTGTGTAGAATGAGATGGGGATATTGATTAGGAATGCACTAAATCTCTGTAGCTTTTGTATAATAGTCACTATCACAATGTTAATTCTACCAATCCATAAGCATGGGATGTCATTCCACTTTCTAGTGATTTTTCTCTATCTCCTTTTCAGAGGCTTAGTTTCCTTTGCAGAATTCCTTCATTTCCTTAGTTAGGGTTAACAGGAAGAGGGGGGGAGAGACACTGCAGTCACCACCAGGACAAACAACATGTATAGACGCCGGTAAGCCACCAGCCACGTGGCAAGGTATAGATTTATAAAAATGGATTAATTTAAGATATAAGAGCAGTTAACAAGAAGCCTGCCATGGCCATACAGTTTATAAGTAATATAAACGTCTGAGTGATTATTTTATATGTGGATTGTGGGACTGCAGGGCCTAGTGGAACCTGGAGAAAAGCCCTCCAACAACAGTTATTCATAGGTATTTTATTTTCTTTGACATTATTGTGAATCGGCAGGTGACCAGGATCTCCTTCTATGCATGTTTGTTGGTGGGATTTAGAAACTTATTGATTTGTACAAGTTGATTTTGGATAGTTCCATATTATTGAATGTTTTGGTCCTAATTAGGAGTTTTCTGGTAGACTTTTGGGATGTCTAATGTATAGTATCCTATAATTTGTAAATATGGATAGTTTGATTTTGTCTTTACCTGTTTGTATCACTTTAATTTCCATCTCTTGAGTTATTGCTTCAACTAGTACTTTGAGCACAATGTTGAAAAGGAATGGGACTAGTGGATGTCTGTCTCTCATTTCTGACACTGAAGGGGCTGAGTCAAGCTTTTCTTCATTTAGGATGATGTTGGCTGTGGGCTTCTCATGTATAGTTTTATTGTGTTGAGGTATGAAACTTCTAGCCCTACATTCTCTAGGACTTTTATCATGATGACATGTTAGACTGTTTCCTCACTCAGTTTTCATTATACTTTCTTTTCTATGCATACTTGGTGTCTTAACTATTATATGCCACAGGGCATTTCTCCTACGTTCTTGTCTATTTCATGTTCTGAGTGCTTCCATATGAATCTTTAGATGTTTTATTTCTTATTTCTGTGAAGGACATTGTGGGGTTTTGATTGAGATTGCATTGAATCTTTTTCTTTAATCTTCTACAAACAATTTATCAGTCTGACCTGACCCCATGTGGTTGGACAAAAGAGAATTCAGTGGCAATAAGACACAGACGCTACAATCAGCATGACTAATCTATATTGATGAAAATGGGAGCCACAGCTGAACAATAACAGAAGCAATAGCAATAATAGCTAACATCCCATACCCGTGCTGTATGCTAGGCAGTGATAAGTGTTTTTTATGCATTCGTCCAATTGATTCATCCAATTCTTAGAACAAGATTGCATTGAATCTTTAAATCACTATTAGTCAAATGGTCATTTTCAAAAATATTAATTCTACTAGTATTAATTCTACTAATTCATGATCATGAGAGGATTTTCCATTTTCTCGTGTCTTTCTTAAACTGTTTATTCAGAGATTTTAAAGTTTTTCATGTATAAGTATTTAACTTCCTTGGTTAGGTTTATTCCTAGATATTTTAATATTTGACGCTATAGTGAATGGGCATGTATGAATGATCTCTTTCTCAGCATGATTGTTGGTGGTGTATAGAAAGGCTCCTGATATCTGTAAGTATATTTGTCATCCTGCTACATGGAAGAACTCACTGATTGTAGAAATTTTCTAGTAGAGTTTTTGTGATCTCTTATATATAATGTCACATCACCTGATAATTTTATTTATTTTTTCCTATTAGTAGCCCCTTGATTCCACCTTCTATCTTATTGCTCCAGTCTCATGATGGCCTACTCTCTAGACAAAGAACTACAGACAATTACAGGAGAGAGGGATAATTATTCATCCCCAAGGATAATCCTCCTAACTTGCTACCCTATACCAAGTGGTCAGCTCTAAAATTATGTACATATAAGCAACAGTAATCAGACACAGCTGATTGTATTTATACACATACATAATAATAATAGTTAAATAGAAAGAGACTATGAATTTGAAAAGCAATGAGGAAAGGGATATAGAAAAAGCTGGAGGAAGGAAAAAGAAAAGGGAATGATAAAATTATATTTTAATTTTAAAACAAAATTTTTAAAAAACACAGGAGATAACTCTTCTAAATTGCTCAGAGTGACTCGAAGCTAATCTACTTTGTGTGTTTAATGTGTGCACTGTAGTTGGCACTTGTCAACTAACAACTGGCATATGCTGCACTGAAGGTCTGTGACACAGGATGTGGATGGGGCTCCAGGCCCCATGGCAGGTTTGAGGACAGGCTGCAGGTGCCTGTGGAGCAGTGTGCACCTGCAGCACAGAAGTACATGGCAGAGTCTCCAGGCCGGGTGTCTGTGATGTGCAGGGAGAAGTGTTTGGCTTTCTTATCCTGTAAAACAATCAGTCTTTGCTTTCTTTCCACAGTTGAACGAATGTCAATAATGAGCTGAGGATGCTCTCCAGGTCCTTGCTTATACCAAGAGAAGTAGTACATGGTACTGTCTGTGTAAGTGCAGTTGATGACAGCGCTGGCTCCCTCCTGGACTCTCAGGGTGGAAGGATGCTGCTCCACCTGCTCACCTTGGATCACCCCTGTGCAGAAAGATGGGAAGAAATGAGAAAGGTTGTCATGTTGTCACTTTCCAGTATTCTCTTTTTCTACAGTCACTAGAAAAAATCTGAATAAAATAGAATGCATCCTAGATGTCTCAGAAATATCCACTGAATATCCTGTGGTCCTAAAATCTTAACTCACCATCCAGCTGCAGCCACAGAAACATGAATAAAGGAGGAACATATGTCTTCATTGTTATTCTCAATTAAATTAAGATACAGTTTAGATCGTGATGACTACAGCTACAGGGTGTTGTTCTTTCTCAGGAACAATTCTACCTCTTATGTCATCCACTCAGCCACTAAGAAAAAGGCTGTGCTTCTGCCCTAAGCCTGCACAATCAACACAAGGAAGTGAATCCTCTGCATACTCCCAGCAGCTGAGGTCTACTACCACTTTGTGGTTGTACCTTTAATCACTGAGGCCTCTGCTTAAGTGTTTTTTGACCCCGTGAGGGACTCAGACACATGCAGAGAGATCAATAATGGCATTTATATACACTAGTGAGCCTGTTTCCTATCTTTAAATCTAACAAAGCATATGTATAATGCTTCATATACAAACATATATACATAATGTTTTTTGTACATAAATGTATTTATTGATGTGTTCTAAGTGTGTGTATGTGTTTGTGCGTGTGTCTAACACTTGTTTTGTCTAGAACTGTATTTATTAAACCACTCCCATATCCCAGAATGCTTAGATCATTCATCAAATAACTCTTCTTTTTCTTGAAGGCACACACTTAGGTCAATAATTGTCCTGAAGAGTTATGGCATTCAGGAAAGGCTTTTTCAGGTCTCTCATGGGCTTTCAGTTGCAATGTTCTTTCTACTTCAGTGAGTTCTTGTTGACAATGCAGATATGTTGTTTTCAATATGTCTCCACCAGAACCCAGTAACCCTACTTACAACAGATCCTGAAAATGCAATAGAGCTGAATCATGAGATGAGGAGGTCAAAAATAGATATGAACTTTACCAAGGATCCTAAAGAGGATATAAATAAACTCTTTAATTAAGTCTGTGAAAATATCAACAAGCAGTGGAATAAAATTAAAAAATAAACAGTTCAAGATATGCAAGTAGAAATAGAATTACTAAAGAAAATCCAACCTGAGATAAAACTGGAAATAAAAATTTAGGAAATCAAAACAAAGACTCAGAGGTAAGCTTCATCAACAAAGCAGAAGGCATGAGAGAAGGAATCTCAGGTATTGCACACAAAGAAAAAAAATTGATACATCAAGGGAAAAAAACCTGTTAAATCTAAAAACATCAGAAAGAAATCAGGGAAACAACATCTATCATAATAGCCTGAAAGAATAATAAAATATATAGGATAAACTCTAACCATTTAAGTGAAAAACTTGTATATTAACATTTTTAAAACATGGAAGAAAGAAACAGAAGATATCAAGCAATGAAAATATCTCCCAAGCTCATGGATTGGTAGGATTAATTTAGACAAAGCAGCCATCCTACCAAAGCAGTTAATAGAGTCAATGCAATCTCTGTCAAAATCCCAACACAATTCTCCAGAGAAATAGAAAAAAAATATTTTTCTCACTTATATGGAAGCACAAAAAATTCAGGATAGTTGGAACAATGATGAATAATAAAAGAAGTATGTAAAATATCACCACTTCATATTTCAATAGTATTACAATTTTGTAATCAGAAAAAAAGAGAATGGTATTAGCATAAAACCAGATATGCTGGTCAATGGAAAAGAATTGAAGACCCAAACATAAGTCCACATACCTAAGAATACCTTATTTAATTAGGAAGTCAAAAATATATACCAGAAAAAGGTAGCATCATCAACAAATGATGCTGGCCAAACTGAATGGCTACTTGTAAAAGATTGAAAGTAGAATAATTTTTATCACCCTGTACAAAATTCAAGTCTGCTGTGGGATGTTCTGTATGTTAAATGTGTTGCTCTGATTGGTTAATAAATAAAACACTGACTGGCCAGTAGCCAGGCAGGAAGTATAGGTGGGACAAGGAGAGAGGAGATTTCTGGGAAGTGGAAGGCTGAGACAGAGAGAAGCTGCCAGCCGCCGCCATGACAAGCGAGATGTAAGGTACCAGTAAGCCACAAGCCACATGGCAACTTACAGACTAATAGAAATGGGTTAATTTAAGATATAAGAACAGTTAGCAAGAAGCCTGCCATGGCCATACAGTTTGTAAGCAATATAAGTCTCTGTGTGTTTACTTGGTTGGGTCTGAGCAGCTGCAGGACTTGTGGGTGAGAGAGATTTGTCCCGACCGTGGGCCAGGCAGGACCAGGAAAATTTTAGCTACACAAGTCCAGATGGATCAAGGACCTCAACCTACCTCCAGATACTCTGAATCTAATAGAAGAGAAATATGGAATAGTCTTGGACTCATTTGCACAGTAAAGAACTTTCTGGACAGGACACCAGTAGCATAGTCACTAAAAACAATAATCGATAAGTGGAATTTCATGAAATTGAAAAGCTTATGTATGGGCAAAGGACATGTTCATTTGAACAAAGTGGCAGTTTACAGAAGGGGAAAGTATCACTACCAACGATACATCTGATATAGGGCTAATATCTAAAATATATAAAGAACTGAAAAGACTAAACATCATAAAAAGAAAAAACCCAAGTAAAAATGGGCACAGAGCTAAACAAAGAGTTCTCAAAAGATGAAACAAGTGGCTGAGAAACACTTAGAGAAATGTTCAATATCCTTAGTCACCAAGAAAATACAAGTTGAAAGCACTATGAAATTTCATCTTACACCTAAGAATGGCAATAATCCATAAAACAAATGGCATCTTATGCTGGTGAAGATATAAGGCAAGGGGAACACTCTTCCATTGCTGGTGAGAGTGCAAAATTTAAGAGCCACTATGGGAATGAGTGTTGGGATTCTTTAGGAAAATGGGAATAGATCTACCTCAAGATTCAGCTATACAACTTTTGGGCATATACTCATAGGACTCCATACCCTATTACAGAGACACTTGTTCACTGATATTCATTGCTGTTCTATTGATAATAGCCAGAAATTGGAAACAGCCTAGATGCCCATCAAAAGATGGATAGTGAAAATATGGTACATTTACACAATGAAATATTACTCAGCAATTAAGTCATGAAAGTCACAAGTAAATGGATGGAGCTAGAAAAAAAATCATCCTGAGTGAGGTAACCAAGACCCAAAAAGAAAAATATAGTATATATTCTCTTAAATGTGGACATTAGCTTTTAAGCCTTCAATAGGTTTGCCACAATTTGTATACCTACAGAAGTTAGGAATAGAGTAGAGGACTAGGGGAGAGGGAAGGATTTCCTGAATAAGGGAAAAGTAGAATAGGTAGTAAAAGAGATGGTGAGGGGCAGAAAGGAGGAAGGAAGAGAATAAGAGAGGATATGGGGAGAGACAGCTAAAACTAAGCTCCATCTGAGAGGTCATATGGAAACCTACTATAGTAGAAACACACACACACACACACATATACACATATATCTATAATGTTTCATATATATGAAAGAAATCTAAATGAAAACACCAATAGCAGGAAGACAAAGAACCAACTAGACATCTCTTACCATCAACAGAAACCTCCAGTGCCAAGAATGTTTGTCATCTGAGTTGTTAGCCAATATGGCCCCATGGAAACATTCAAACAAATCAGGCCATTGGTTGCTCTCCACAAATGGATGGTAAGGTACTATTGTACCTATCTCATTGAACATGGAGAAGTTGAGATGCTACAGGAGGGTACTCTGAAAATTGATAGCAGAGAAAGGTAAACACCAGTCAAGTTATAAATCCTTTGATCTACAATGGTGATCTACCTGTAAGATACACTGGTGTGATAATGGCCCAAATGATACTGGAGTAACCAACCACTATCTGAATGGACTTAAGACCTCCTCCATGAGATGGAACTCATGCGTGATCTGCTCCTGTGGCCAAGAACCAGAGACTAGATAGGACATGAATCTATGGGAAACCCAGATACTATTGTTCTTCTAATGATACCTAGCAATATAATAACTTCTACCGACATTTTGCTATACTCATATATCAGTGTTTTGTTCATCCTTAATCAGGGAAGCCTTAAATTACAGTAGTTGGGAACAAATATAGAGACCCACAACTCCACAACTGGAAAATGTGCAGAGAATGAGAGACCTTGGAACACCCAGTCCTAAATGTCTCCATTAAACTTCTCTCCTCAGGATCACAGAATTTTTCAGAAGAAGAAGCAGAAAGATTGTAAAAGTCAGTGGAGCCTGGCGGTGGTGGCACATGCCTTTAGTCCCAGGACTTGGGAGGCAGAGGCAGGTGGATCTCTGAATTTGAGGCCCACCTGGTCTACAAAGGGAGTTCCAGGACAGGTAGGACTGTTACACAGAGAAACCTTGTCTTGAAAAATTAAAAAAAAAAAGAGTAAAAGTCAGTGGAGATGGGAGACACTTGGGAAACAAGGGCCTCCAGAAAACAACAGGACTGACTCACATGTGAACTCACAGAGATGGTGGCAGTATCCACAGGACCCGCACAGGTCCACTACAGAATGGGTCCCAGTGCTTAGAGGGGGAAGCGGCCATGATCCTTTATCCCTAACCAAGAAGCTATTGCCAGATGACAACCTCTCACAAAGGAAAATTTAAATTTTGACAACAGAGTTTTATGGATTGTACAAACAACACTTAAGGGCAGGCCTCATGCCCAACAGTAGATGGTCAATTCAAATGAACTCAAAGGTATATTTAGAGGTGTTTTTTTTTCTCATAATGCTTTATGTGGGCATTATTTTGCCATATTGGGGACTTGCTTATATATTGTGGTTTCCAATTTTGTGTTTTATGGATTTTTGTGTATGCATATGTCTCTGCATAAATATGTACTTCTCATGCTTTTTATTTTTTCTGTTTGTTTTGTTCTATTCTGATTTGTTTGTTTAATTGCTTGTGTGTTTTCTAAAAGAAAGAGAAAGAAGGGGTGGAGTTAGATGGGTGGAGAGGATCTGAAGGAGATGAGGGAGGAGAAACTGATCATATAGAGCAGATTGGCTGGAAGTGTTGTCTCATTCTCTCTAAACACAGGACGAAAAAGTCGCTCTCAGTTTCCAGTTTTGAGCAAAGACCAAAATGATTCTGTAGTGTGCAAGAGGGATTTATATTTTATGACATTAGCACAAGAATATAGTAAAATAAACTGTACATATTAGTCATATGGGCTGGTGTTTCTGAGCATTCATCCTTCTACAAGTTAATATCACATCAGCAGAATTTAGGTGTGAATTTCTGCTGTGGTATTTTTGTGTTTCCTCGCACCTTCTCTGTAATTGGTCGAGATCTGATAAAGCCACAGCTGTGCAAAGCCTCCTGCAGAGTCTCCCTGGGGCAGGGCTGTAGCTGCACACACAGTTGCAGTTTGGTGCCAGCCTGCAAGCTTGCTGGGAGCACTGTGCATCAGCAGCACAGAGGTAGGTGCCTGAGTCCTCCAGCTGGGCATCCCTGATGTGCAGGGTGCTGTAGCGCTCCTTGGAGTCAAATGTTGACTTTAACCTCCCATTCTCCTTTGTTCCTGGAGTCAGGTAAAAAAGATTGATGAGACTGCCCCAGGGATTCTGTCGGAACCACTGCACAGTTGTCATGGTTTCAGAAAAATTGCATCTCAGAGCAGAACTGGTTCCCTCATGGAGAATCAGGGCTGGAGGACTCTGCTTCACCTCAACTCCCCTCACCCCTGTTGGGAAACAAAAGCAAACCAGAATCAGTGAGGGGTTTTCACCCAAACCTGTCTAATATCCCAGGAGACACCATGAGGTGACTGCACAGGAGCTTTGGGTTGGCTCATCCCCTCCACCACTGACATTTCTAGAGAATCCCTAAAGCAGCTTAGGTGAGCACAACTCACAGCAAATCCGCACCCACAGAATCCCCAGCACAGCTCCCAGTTTCCTCTCCATGGTCCCTGTCCAATTGCTGAGGTGTCTTCTCTCCAGCTCTCCGGGGTGGTGTCAATTCTTGTGCCCAGACACACTTGCACTTGCACACAACCGGTTCTCTCCAAATCACTGTTTCCTCTTTCATCTGAACAAGAAACTCCACCCACCTCCACCTCATGACTCTGCAGGCAATTGCTCCACAACTGTGGAGAACAATGATGTAGAGCCCAGGACACTGTATTTCTAATGTAACATTTCATATAAGGGGAGTTTGGGGAAAAATATGTGAGGAAGGAGAATTCATAAATGCAGAATACTGGTGTGAAAACTGATGGCTCCAGTGGATTCAAAGAGCTTTGCAAAATCCTAGCAAGATTTTTTTTGACATTAAAAAAAAAAGAATTTCATACAATATATTGTGATCATGGTCTCCCATCTCTCAACTCCTCCCAGATCTTTCGACCTCTTTACCCAACAGCATGCCCTTCCTTCTTTCCTTCCTTTCTTCCTTCCTTCCTTCCTTCCTTCCTTCCTTCCTTCCTTCCTTCCTTCCTTCCTTCCTTCCTTCCTTCCTTCCTTCCTTCCTTCCTTCCTTCCTCTCTCTCTCTCTCTCTCTCTCTCTCTCTCTCTCTCTCTCTCTCTCTCTCTCGGAAACAGACAGGCAAACAAGCACACCAAAATTAAAAAATAATAAAGAAATACACACACCCAAAACCCATAAAGCACAAGAGGACAGATAAATATAAAATATAGATAAAAGACCAATAAGACCAGAAAAAAAAAGAAAAGAAAAGAAAAAAACAAACTAAGCAATATGATACAAAGTACCACTGGGTTCATTCTCTCCTGGCTATGTACTCCTGGGCTTGGGACCACCCTTCAGTGTAATTAATATACACAGTGAGAAAATCCTGGCATCTTAAATCACACAATGGGACAAATCAGCATGCAATGCACTGTAAGGAATAAAAAGAATTTCTTGAAATTATCAGATCACCATGGGAACATCAAAATGTTCTCAAGGACAGTTTTATTGGTCATAAGAAAAACAAGGCATGCCCATGTTTTCACCATAATTTATTTTCCATTTCTTGACTTCTGCCCAACTCTTTTCCACAGCTGTGCAGGAAAACACTGCCGATTCTGACCAGGCTGTGAATGCCTGCTCAAGTTCAGCGAGGCCCCCTACCTTCTACTTTTTCCAGTTTTTTTCTTAAGTAGTTATTATTTTTCTGTCTATTTTATAGTATAGGTAGATATCTAGCTAGCTAGCTAGATGATAGATAGATAGATGAAGGAGAAAGATATCATACATATATTATATATGATATAAAGGTTATTGGAATAATTTCTATTTCTTTGAATTTGGGAAATTTTAAACATAAAACTAAAAAACAGAAAGCAGTGGAGATGTTTTCTCTTGACTGTCCATCCTCATAATGCCCAGTGAGATTCTATTTTGCTTACATCTGTTCAGAGAATTGTTCTTAAAATGGATTTATAAACACATAAGATCCAGTGAACAGGCTCTAGATATCTATTGTTTTATATAGAATGATCGAGAGCTAAAGATCCGGTGAACTCCACACAGTGACCCCTACTCCTTGCTTTGTGGGTTGATTGCTTTATGTCTCTTCTCAGCTCTTCAAAGCGCTAGGCAACTTAAGAAAAAGTAGTTTCTCGGAACCCTGCAGTGCCCCCTAGTGGACTGACACCACCAAAAAAAGTGACTTCAGGCCTCTCCACAAGTCACATTAAACCAGCCCTTTCCACTCCATCACTTCCTGGCGAAGGAAATGCAGATGGTCAGAAGACAAGACTGTGTAGATGGAGTTCTCAAAAGAAATAAAAATGACCCAAAAAATCTCAAAATTATTCATCATCCTCAGCAATAAAGGAAGTGCAGATTAAAATAATTTTGAGATTTCATCTCACCTCAATTAGAGTATCTAAAATCAATAAAACACGTGACAACAAGAGCTGGGGAGGTGGTGTGAGGGGTAGCAATCCATATTCACTCTTGGGAGAATGCAAACTGGTGCAGCTACCCTGGACCAGGTGTGGAGAATCTTCAAAACACTGAAGATGATTCTACCACAGGACCCAGCTGTGCCACTTCTTGGTATATGTCCAAAGAACTCTACATCCTACTCCATATACTTGCTTAGCTATGTTCATTGCTGCTCTATTCACAGTTACTAGGATATAGAAACAACATAAATGTTCTTCAACTGATGAATGAATAAAGAAAATGTGTTACCTACACATTGTGGAATATTCTTTAATATAAAGAAAAACCACATCATAAACTTTACAGCTAGATCAATAGAATTAGAAAAAATTATTTTGAGTTGACCAAGACCCAGAAAGGCAAATACCACATACTCTGCCACTGAACTCCTAACTCCAATGGAAACTGTAGAGGCTCCTAACTCCAAATCTTTAGATGGAAATTTATAACCTGGATTAACCGCAGAAGCTGGAAAGGTATAAAGGGAACATGTGGTCGGGGAAGAAGCACAATTTAATGGGAGAAATAGGAAAACTTAGAGGAGGGGAAGGGAGGCCAACATAGGAGAGAGACGGAGGCCGGTGAAATTACAGTAACCACACCTTAAAAAGTTTTAAGGAGTCATACTAGTATCTATTTGGCTAAAATTACATAAAATATGTAAGTATAAGTGTATGTGTGCAAACCTTTACATACATAGTTTAAATTAAATGTTTCTATCTGTGCTGACAGTACTCTTCCCAAGAGCCATAGATACCTTAAACAAACAAAAACCTCAATACCAGTCGTGAGAATTCCTCATTCCATCTGTTGGTCAGAAAATTCAAGAGACTCCTAAAGCATTATAGATTATTACTCTTGACCTGTTTGCATCCCAGAAATATCATTGAGTCTCTATTGCTGATGACATCATGCAACACAGGACCCAAAGGATCCCAGCTTGATCTGACTGGAAGCCCCTCTTCCTGATGATTAACTTTCATGGTACCAGGGAGTGACATGAAAGTTTCCAAGGATGAGAAGCAACCAATTATTCTACCCAGCTGTTATGCCTACTAAGTACAATTAGCAATATGGCATAAAAGCCTAAGTTTATATATTTTTGCAATATTAGTACTTACTCATATGTTGGTGACAACCAAAAGCTCTCTAATTGGACATAAGATACAACTCAACAAGAGGATAATCAAGCCTGGTACTGGAAACATAGACAACTACCCAGGACTAGTGAGGTTAGGTATCTTGGAGGAAAACCTACAACCACCACCTTACTAAATGAGCATAATCCCTAATTACATTCTAAATATCTATCTTTGTACCTGCAAATAAGTGTAGTCCTCACCCCTTATCAAACAATAACCATAACCAATAAAAATGCAGAGAACAAGTGATCATGTGGTATTCTCCCTCAACTGATGTGTGTGGTTAGTTACATGAGAATTACTTACATGAGACTAAGCCAGCCAAATCCACACACAAATGGGAGGTGCTCTATAGGCCCTACTAATTGTGATCAGTTGACAGGAGGAGGAGAAACACTCTTCTTTGAAGGTGTAGACATTTGTAGGTTTCTCATGCTTCAGTGGATGGCTCACACCCATACACATACTGACAACATTTACTGGGCTTGGTATCTTAGTTTCCTTTCTGTTGCTTTGGCTAATATCTTGACAAAACATAATTTGGGAGAGTAAAAGCTTCATTTTGGCTTATGGTGCCAAATCACAAAGTCCATCACTGAAGGAATCAGTTCATAAACTTGAAACCAGGACTGCTTGCTGTTCCATACAGCATTACTCCTAGTGAAGTAACACACTTTACAACTAAAGAGATACAGTAAGGACATAGAATAATGTGGCTTACTATCTGGCTTGAAGGTCAGTTTATACTCATCTACCTTTCTTATACAATTTAGGACCACCTGCTTACAGATGGTTTGGCCCATAGTAGGCTGGACATCCCTACACCTATTAACAGTCAAGACAATCCCCAAAGACAAATCTATGTACATTGTTTTCCCCCATGGGTTAGGAATCCACAACTCGTCTAAATACAAAGAGTAAGAGACCCTAATTTGCAAAATCTGCAGTGCAGCCCCTACATCTAAGACTCAAGAGAATCACAAAAGAGGTGGCAGAAAGATTGTAAGAGACAGAGGACTAGAATGCCTGCTGCTAGATAGGTTCTGCTAGAAATGACAAAGGAAATGCATGCATGAATCTCAAAAATGTGGCTGCCTGAGCAGAGATAACACCAGTTGGCATGTCAACATGGATAAGGGAGAGTACACATGGCTCAACCCAAAGATGAAGAACTACAGGTGGTCAAACCTGTCGACAGAGGTAGAATCCCAGAGTTAGAATCAGTTTCTTCCAGGGACAGCCCCCAATATAGCTTTTCCAATCCTGACTTCTCAGGCCTGAACACATGTGGGTATAAAAAATACTAAATGGACCCAGTAGGTTGTTTATACATCATATGTATATAATGTAATATGTATATTTGTAATTTTACATAATATATATATATATATATATATATATATATATATATATATATATATATATATATAGAGAGAGAGAGAGAGAGAGAGGAAAGAGTGGAATGTAGACTGGGAATATTGGAGGAAGAGAAGCCTGGCAGAAGTGGAATTGGAACACATTGTTGTGCATATTGACTAAAAAGTAAGATTTTCTTGGTAATTTTAATCTCTTCTCCTGTGGAAATTCTACTAAACAGCTAATTAAAGAAGAATGCAGGCAAGTACACTGGTGTCATTCATTAAGACAACAAACTCGGTTTCTAAATATGAGTTCAAGGAAAGAAAGCTCTGCTGTGACAGGCACTTTGTGGCACTAGGCAAGGCATTCATTCCCTAACACATACAATTTCCCTTTCTGTAAATAACTTTGTACACTTTTGTGGCATGGGCTAATAATGAGCATTGGCAGCAATCATTTCATTTATCTATCATAGTGAACATTTCAGTAGATATTACCAACAATCACATTAGGAATAAAGAAATCAACCATAAAAATTATGAAGTAATCTGGCAAATTCCCCTCAGCTACTAAGTGGCAAGAACTTCAACCCAAGTCTTAGTCTCTGGAATGTCGCTATGCCGTTCAAGGAGGGAAGCTTCAAGAACTTTGGCATTCCCAGTAAGCACTAAATAAGAAAACACATGGAAACACACAGCTCCAGTACCTCAGACACTTGCTGGGTCTGCTAACGTGTCCTCCATTAAAGACGAGCCGGCACTCACTGAGGTTACAGTGTCTGCCCACAAGACAAAGCCCATGGGGAGTCTTCTGAGGTCTACTTGGCAGTGCATCCTAGTGACAGCTCTCATGGATTCTCACTGGCATCTGTGATCTGTCATATGTGTCACCACCAATGGGAAAACCATGGATTACATTGGGAGGGGCAGAGGCCGAGCTCACTGTGCCATGTTACCTACAGCAGCTTCTTCTCCATCAGTGACTTGTTCCTACACATCAGGGTATTTCTGGAGTATAAAGAGGGGCAGAATATAGGCACAAATTTCACTTAGCAAAGAAAAATGCCCCACCTTGGACAAGAAGACCAAGTTCCATATCTTAAGCAGTTTTCTGCTTTACAGCCCCAAAACAGCCATGAATCATATTTGGCACTCCTACATGAATCACAAAAATACCTAACAGCTGTGGATCAAACATGACAATTGCCTGCCTGAATCCTGCCTAACATTATTATCACAAAACTCAGATCAGCAAGGATAGCACAATTTAACTCATAAGCACTAGAGGGCAGCCAGGAGATCAGCTAAATATCAAAATACTTTACTTAGACCCCTGGTGGCAGAGGTTCAGTCAAAAACCCCTTCCTTTCGCTAGAGATTGCCTGAGCCTTTTGAAACTTTATCCTTAAATTCCAGAGAGTCTATGACAAAACCCTTTTTGACTTTGTATATCTGTTAATCCAGTGCCTGCCCAGCTGATTTTCCCAGGATAGAAACAGGGAGGCCCATAGTTTTTATCTTGGTTCATATGACCTAACACAAAGAATCATAGAAGAGAGCAAAAGCAGGGGTCATTGTATATAAGAATTTAATGAGCTTATTCCCATGACAAAAATGGATCTAAATTTTACATTGTAGATGTTTAACATGATCATAGATTGTTATCTATTTATGAGATTAAATTCTATTTAATGGTTAAAATTTACTACCAAGTTTTCTGGATGAAGTAACTTGGAGTGTTAAACCTATGCAATGTTGTAAAAAGATGTGAATTTATAATTATCCCTTCATATTTATTTAATATCTATGTCTCTGTGTACCTGAAATGTCTTGGATATCATGTAGGGTCTGTTGAAACAACAACATATTTCATGTTTCTGTGGAACTACATGGTATTATGGGAATGTTAGGCATTGGAGAACAAATGCATGTGTGTTTATAAATGTTATGAGAAGCACTAATAAAGAAAAATCATTTGTATGTTGCTATAACAAAAAAAACCCTTCCTGTTGAGTCTCAGAAAGACAAATATTGCATGTGTTCTCTCAGGTACAGGTCCTAGATTAATGTTTATATATACATAGCTATGTGGAGGAATGTCATTGGCCATAGAACCAGAAAAGGGCAAGGAGCAAGAAAAAAGAGATCTTAGTGGAAGGCTGAAAAGGGAAAAGAAGCAGAAAATTACAGAGTATCCAAATACAGGTGGTATGATATCAGAAGGGGCTCAAAGGCGGGGTCAGAAGGAGGGGCAAAGAAAATGGGGGCACAACAGTAGTGCTGGTGGTCACCTAGGATTTTGCAGAGTACATTCCCTGTGACAAGCAAAGGCCTGAATGTCTGGGAAAGACAGAAGATGAGCCTCAGAGGAGGAGAAAGTAAAACTTTATCCCTGAGGAATGAGAGACACCCTAGGCTGGGAGTTCACTAAACTGATTCTGAGCTGAGTCTTTTGTAGCTCTCTGGGTCCTCCTGTTTCCTCTGTTGGCCCTGTTTAAATAACCATACTTTACATTCTAGCCAGTTCTCTTAGTCTTCTAGGAACTAGACACTTCCCTTCTCAGGGGGCTGCTTATGCTTTCCCATCCACACATATCCCTCTCTCTAACTCCTTCAGAAGTTAATTGCTCTGGGTACTATTTCTTTAAGACCAATAAACGTATTTAAGATATAAAAGAAAACTATAAAAAAATAACTACTTCCTTTTCTACATTTGGATTATGCTAGAACCTGATTTTCAAGGAAGGAAAATGCAAAGATTTAAACAAAGTCTCCACAGATGGTCGCATTTGAGTCAAGACGTACAGGAAGTGCAGAGCATTACCATGCTGGGATTTGATGGGACAGCACTATGGGCAGGCTGGCAAAGGCAGGGGACAGAGGTCCTGGTAGGGAAATGTGCCCTGTGTGCTCCCGTGATAACTTTCCCTCTGGTTCCTTGTACTTCACAGCTCAGGAGTGCAGAAGAGACTCCTGAGACACACAGCACTGCCAACAGTGATAACGGTCATTAGATCTGTTGATCCTTGAGCAGTGTTTAGGCTTGGCCTCTTTTTCTCCAGTCTCTTAAAGACAGATATGTCCAATAATGTCACCATTACTGAGACATCCAGCCACCCTGCTCTGGGCCACTGCTTCTAACACACACACACACACACACACACACACACACACACACACACACACACACACATTAGGAACTATTAGGGTGCTACATTCTGGCTAACAATAAAACTCAGAGGTACTATTCAAAGTCAGAGAAAGCTGTGTCTCAATCCTGAATACTAAAATTGAGAAAAATAAGAGCTGTCAGATAGAGGTTATTATGTCTGCATTAGACAGATTCTGAACTATGTTTTGTTGTCTCTCATACATGTTAATAGTAATTAAACACTCCACTTTATTTTTCTCACTAAAACCTTTCTTTTATTCAATGTTCAGGTCTGTGGTTTATTTCTGCTCTGTCTTCTCTTCATATGTGTTTGATGATGGAAGCTTCTAGAAAATGTATCTGTTCTTTAGTGATAGTCATTCATTAGCTGGGTGGTGGTGGCAGCCACCTTTCATCCTAGCTCTCAGGAGTCAGAGACAGGTGGATCTCTGAACTTGAGGCCAGTCTGGTCTACAGAGCAAGATCAGGAAAGCCAGGGTTACATAGAGAAACCCAGTCTCAAAACAAAACAAAATGAAAGATAGTCATTATTTTTCCCGAACTCCCTGGTGTCATTTCTTCATGATTACACTAATATTCTCTGGATGCTCAGAAGAACAGAGATGACACATATATGCTGGTCTGGAATTTCCTTTTCCTAATGAAAAACAATGCTATATGTTTTATATGCTTATTTATTGAGAATGATTTGTGATGTACCCAAGCTTTACCTTTTTATTGATTACTTCTTTTCTTACTGGTTTTATAAACTTCTTACATACTCTGTATTTGGGTCCATTTCAGAAACACACATTTCAGGAAAAGGCATGTGGCTCTTGCCTGTAGTAACTTGGGATGGTGAGAAAAGGGGACCATGTGAGCACAGAGTAATAATAGTGTGCAATCAGACTGAGCAGCATGGAAGGATTCTATTTCTTAAAAGAAAGTAAAAAATTATGCATTTCAAAAATTATTTCCCAGTGTGTGAATGAACTTTCCAGCTTTTTAACTTTGTTGTTGTTTTATTTTAGGCAGACAGTAGATGTTACATCCGGTGACCTAAAACTGGCAATCCTCTGCCTCAGATTCACACGTCACTTAAAACTATAGGGCAATGCCACTGAGTCCAGCTTGAGTAAATTTTAACACATACAACTGAAAACAAATGTCAAGATCATAGTATGTTAGAGTTCATTCATTTTTTAAGCTCTTTAAAAATTGTCTTACTTGTTGACTTCTATTACTTCTAATGAAGTATCAGGCATTTGTTCCTCAGAGTAGAGAGTATGAATTTTACATGTGTTGTTCGATTTGGTGGGTTCTCTAAGTGTGTATTGCCTTCCCTTGTCTTTCTGAATTCTCCTACCAGAACAAGAGCAGTGGCCTTCAGAACCCATGAGCTGTGAAGTTTCTTTGCTGGTTTTTGATTTAGGAGAGCTTGCTAAAGTCACTGTGAGGTACTGAAGTCTTGAATCATGATTGATTAGGACCCCTTGTGACATTTCGTGTTTTAGTTGGACTGGGAGCTCCAAAGCTCCACGAAATCACATGCACAATGCTCACCCTCTATGGCTATGTAGTGGCTGTCTTCATCTCTCTGACCAGCTTTGGTATGAAGTTTATTTTCTCAGGTATTAGACTTACTTGGCCTGCTAAGTGGATGCTCTAATTGTCAGTTTTTGGTGTTCTTGTTGAAAGGAGGTGTTTCTTAGAGACAATTGATAATTGGTATTGTTTATTGATCCAGCCAGTTAGCCTGTGGCTTTTAGTTGGTGAGTTGAAGCATTTACTATTGTTTTATTATTTACAATTTATTTAATGTATTAATGCCATTCAAATACAGGGTCTGAACATTATGCAGCTGAACGTGCCAGCCATGTTTGTCATGAGGCACCTATGCTCATGATGCATTGGGGGCACTCCATGGCTTCTACTGGTTCCTGGGATTAATGTGTGAGCAGCACTGTTATCTGCTCTTCTGTACAGTCAGTGGAACAATTCCAGCATGCTTCCCGTTCCAATCCTACCATCCTGCCAACAGAAAAAAAGCAGACCTAACTAATACCTACCACACATTACTCTATGGTAACACATGTTATTAAAGGGTCCGTGTGGAGCTGGGTTTTAGTTTTCTAAGAGAGAGTTTCACCATGTTGCTCAGGCTAGACACCCAAGCTTAGGCTAAAGCATTCCTCCTGCCTTGGCTTGCTAGGTTGTTAGGGCCAACATGATCATCAACTATGTGGCATGAAAACATTTAAATTTATAAACTAATAAAAGTTTTTTTTCAGAAGAAATCTTGTCAGAATTTATGCAGCATTATGTGAGCAAACCCTGCAAATAGTTAGGCAATGAAAAGTCCTGTGTCCTTTTTGTGCACTGCTAATGGCCATAAAGACTGCAGCTGCTTCTGTTAGCTAAAAATATTTATATTCCAAATTAATTTTGTTCATCTATGAAATATACCTGTTAAGTCATTTCTTTAGTGAAAATTATGTACTTTCATAATAAGAGTAAATTGAATTCTTCTTCCCCCACTGATGACATTGGTCTACTGTAAACACACCTGCATCCATGTGAGTGACTCCTGGTTTACATACTTGAATTTCTTGAAGGTAAATGGAAATATAAATGGAAAAACAAAAGGAAGTAGAAGAGGTCTGAGGTCACATGAGTCCCCACTTCCCTGGTCATCAGAGGAAATGGAGGTAATAGACAATTCTATGTGATTTCTATCACATATGGTACAAAGTCTACCAACATTGGGCTGTAATAACCACACACTAATAACACTGTTGATGAGAGTGTAAGGAGTAAGTGTAATTTACAGTTGGTACAAACCACCCACACAGAGAACTATTTTTACAACCACTCAGGCAAACAAGTCAATTAAACTAGTTAAGGAAATAGGTCTAAAACTCTACTGGTGCCCGAGGAGCACAGGGAGGCTGGAGAAAAGCAAGCCTTGACTTCACCGTGGTCTGTCTGTGACCTGAATGAGTCTGATCCTTACATTCACTGTGTCCCATGTCACCTGCTCCTGCAAATGAAAACCCTCTGCACCTCTGCCAGGCTCAGCCCCACAGCAGGGTTTTGCTGGGGCCTCAGCTGCAGGTTTGGGTATGGGCTGCAGGTGCCTGGAGATCACTGTGTTCCTGCTGCACAGAAGTAGGTGGCTGAGTCTCCAGGCTGAGAATCTGTGATGTGCAAGGAGAACTGTTTATCACTTTTACTGAAGAAGACTGTGAATCTTCCATCTTCCTTTTTATTCGACACGGATCGTATGGCTATCAGAAGTGTAGGGCCTTCACCAGGGAACTGCCGGTACCATGGGAAGTACTCAAATGCACTGTTCTCATAAGTGCAGTTCAGAACTGAAGTTCCTCCTTCCCAGACTGTCAGAGATTGGGGACTTTGTCTCACCTGCCACTGGTCACGTCTGTCCTGCTGTTGGCCACTCACCCCTGTGTAGAGAAATAACAAATGCCATTAGGTTGCCAGGTTTGTACTACCTGCTTGTGGTGTCAACATTCTTGATTTTGTCCTGTGCCCCACTTCTCTCACCCCTCCACATTAATTACACATCCTGAATTTTCTCCTCCGTGACTCACAGGCTAGGTGAAGGGCCAGGACTAAAAATGATGCTTTCAGGATCTTGTCCATTCCTCCTAGACTGAAGCTTGGGGAGAACTCGGAAGGCCTTTTATCTTGCCCAGAATACAGGCTCTAACTTCACAGACACCTTAGTTCTTTCAACTGGCTCCACCCCTCACAAACACTTTGTCTAAAGTTATATATGACGTAGAAAGCACTTCCCCATTTTATTCAAATTTAGAATCACTGAAAATACAATCATTGAGAATCATAAATGCCCTCCGCAGAAGTCTACCCTTCTGTAGGTAGAAATCAACACTAGCTTGCTCACTAGCTTGCTCCTCCTGACTTGCTCACCTTGTTTCTTATACAACCCAGGACCTCCTGCCCAGGGGTGACAAAGCCCACAGTGGGCTGGGCCCTCCATGTCAATTGTTAATGAAGAAAATGTCCACAAACATGCCTCCAAACAATTATAACAAATAAAATTCTTTGATTGAGAGTCCCTCTTCCTGGTATCTCTAGTTTGTGTCAAGTTGACAAAAATTAACCATCACAACTGACCCCTTGTCAACCTGGCACATAAAACAGTATTGTTTAGCCATAATCTAGCGCTTTTTGTTGATACAGAAGATGTTATTTTAGTATCACAATATAAACCATAGTATAACCTTTAAATAACCAGTCTTTTTTAACACTACTGTGTATTACTCAGCTATTAAAAACAATGGCATCAGGAAATTTGCTGGCAAATGGATGGAACTAGAAAGATAATTCTGAGTGAGGTGGCCCAGACCCAGAAAGACCAACATGCTTATTTGTAGGTGGATATTATCCACTGTGGTAGATTGAATGTAATTGACCTGCATAATATCATAGGGAGTCATTATTAGGAAGTATGGCCTTGTTGGAGGAAGTGTGTCACTGTAGAGGCAGGCTTTGAGGTCTCATATATGCTCAACCCACTCCCAGTGAGTCAGTCCACTTCCTAATGCCCTTTGATCTAGAAGTAACCAGCACCATGCCTGCCTGTACACTGCCGTGTTAGCTGCCATGATGATAATGGCCGGAACATCTGCAACTGTAAGCAAGCAACCCCAATTAAATCTTTTCCTTATAAAATCTGGCATGGTCATGGTGTCTCTCACAGTAATAGAAACCCTAAATAAGACTGCCATAAAGTAAAGAATAATCATGCTACAATCCACAAACTCTGAGAAACTAAATAACAACTAGGGTTCAAAGGGGCAGAGGAGACCCATGAATCTCGCTATGAAAGGGAAATACAATAGGCCATCACTGGTGGGCAGGGGAAGGGTTCTAGATGGGGTCTAGGAACAGGAGGTGTCAGGTGGAGGGAGGATGGAGGGAGAGAGTACTGTAAGAGAAAACTGGAAAGGGGGAGGGAGGCATCTCGGGTATGAGCTAGAAACCTCGTGTAATTGAAACTCCCAGGACTATATGAGGGTGACCCTAGCTAAGACTCCTAGCAATGGGGTATACAAAACTTGAACTGATCATCTCTCTTAAGCAGGCAGGACTTTGAGTGGAGGGATGGCGGCACCAACTCTGCCACAAAACCTTAGACAAACAATTTGTCCTGCCTTCAAGATGTGTTGGGCTCAAGGTCACACAGAAATTGTGAGACTGGCCAACTAATGACTGGTCCAGCTTGAGACCTATACCACAAAAGGAATCCCACACCCGACACTCCCTGGAGGGCCATGACACAGAGGCTGGATGGCCCGGAGACCTAGAATAGAACCAAACACAACCGGCAAAAAAAAAAGTCAATGAAATGATTCCTGATGATATTCCGCTATACTCATAGATTGGTGCCTAGCTCAATTGTCATCAGAGAGGCTTCACCCAGCAACTGATGGAAACAGAGACAGAGACCACAGCCAAACATGAGGTGGAGCTCAGAGAATCCTGTGGAAGACTGGGAGGAAAGACTGTAGGAACCGGAGGTGTCAAGGACACCATAAAAAAGAACAAACAAACAAACAAAAACCCCACAGTATAAACTGACCTGGGCTCACAGAGGCTCACAAAGACTGAACCAACAACCAGGGAGCCTTCATGGGTCTGATCTTGGCCCTCTGCATATATGTTACAGCTGTGTAAATTTCATTGTATTCTTCTAAAATAAAGACCAGGTTAACTAAACCTAAGAATAGACCTGTGGAAAAAAAATTGAAGTTAGTAAGGTTACTCTGGAAATGCTTTGGTCTTCAGATGAGTGAGAGAGTATGGAAAACATTCTGTAACTTTCACAGGTTACACACCTTCAAGAATGCAGCATTTTGACTGGTCTCATCCTGAGTTTGAGTAAACATTTAACACTGCCCTCATATTTAATTTTATAGATCTAATACAAGTATTAAAATCAATTTGGCTTTATATATTGATATCCACAAGGCATCAAGTGGAGGTGAGAATAAATGAAACATCATCTGCTAAAGTAGAGCGCCTCTGCACTGTAAATAATAGGAGTTAAAGGACCATGAGGAAGCTACAGCAGAGAGGGTGGTGTTGTATATGTGACGTCATCACAGGTTCAATCTCAGCCCAATAGCAGGCAATGGTCTTTGTTCCACAGTCTCCAAGAAAGGACTGAGGACGTAGTTCAGTCAGTAGAGTGCAGCTATAAGACCCTGGTTTGGCTGCCAGCACAAAAAAAAAAAAAAAATGGACATGGTGCACATACCTGTAATTCCTGCACTTGGAAGGTAGAGGCAGGAAGATGAGAAATTGAAAGACATTTTAGTTATGTAACAAGGTTGAGGTCAGTCTTGTTACCTGAAACTGTCTCAGAAAAAAAAAGAAAGGAAGGAAGGGAGGGAGGGAGGGAGAGAGAGAGAAAGAAAGAAAGAAAGAAAGAAAGAAAGAAAGAAAGAAAGAAAAATAGAGAGAGAAGAAAAAAGAATAAAATTCTATCTAAACAAATTATATGTCAGCATCCTAGCCATTTTTTGTTCCTCTTTTTACATTTTGGTGTCTTGTCTTTTTCCTTTACTCCCTTCAGTCAGACATCTATCCAGCATACACTACCTCCATCATCTATGGTGAATACATTCCACGATGTTTCAGACATCAAATAGTTTAGCCTCAAATCACAAATAGTGCTGAAAAATACACACACATTGTTTTCTCCTGTACATACATATGCACCTCCAAAAGCTTTAACCCTTTCACTGAAAAGAAGTACATGAATTGCAGCACCACACAGCACTGATACCTACACAGTCTTTCTGATGACACAGATGGCTGCTCAGTGAAAACAGACCAGTGGCATGGACATCAGGGAGATGCTGGACAAAGATGCTCACAATTAGTGGTGGGGGATCTCTGATACTACCAGGAAGGACAGGCGTTCATATCAAATGAACTGCTTATTTCTGAAGTTTTCATTAGATATTAAAATATCAAATGACTGAAAATAGAGACTTGAAAACTTAAAAAGTTAAAGAGGATGAGGAAGAAATTCTGTGTATTTGCTGAGTGCTTAAATGCCTACTCTACAGGAATGCTCAGGTGTCTTTCATGACACACATTGTTCTATTCTTCATTCTGGTCTCAGCACTCAAGAATAGAAAACTGAAGCCTATCGAAGACACCTGTGTCTAGACAAGACGATGAAGGAAGGGTGTGGACACTGCTTCCTGATCCAGTCAGAGAAGATCCTGATGGAGGATAATATTGAACTGGATTCAAATCATAAGTAGATTTCCCAGTGGAAAGAGTACACAATATAATTCCAAGCACAGGTCATATCACTGTGTCAGGAGATTATACCAAGTGTGGGTGACAACCTTAGAAATGTACATTAGAGTAGGTGATGTGGTCCCAGCCATGAAGGATAGCATGTACCTTCATAGTGTTTACCTGCAAATTCCTGTTTGTCCACACTATGGGCCCAGGAGAAGCAGGTATAATATAGGTAAATGGCTAGGCAGATACATATTTTCTTCTCTAGTTAAACTTAAACAAGAGATAACGATTTAGTTGTTTTAAATAATCATCCCTAGCTTAGTGAACGTGTGTAGAAGAACTACAGCCTTCACCTGCTCTGAAGCAGCACTGCCCCTCTGTGGGCAAATGAGGTCTTCACTCAGCAGTGTCCTGAGCTTAGACACCCATGCCTTGAAGAAAGGTATTGACTCTTTGGAGCCAATATTTTTGAAATGGAAAGTGATTGTGTCTTTGTTGAGGTCAGCTATAGCATAGTTTTCTTTCCTCCTCCTTCCAGCCTTTTCTTCATGCATCCTCATGATTCCCCATCTTTCTGTTCTACCTAAAACTACTTCATTCTACAGAAAAAGAGAAGCCAGTCATAAGACAAAAAGAGATGGCAATGCTTGTTATTTACAAAAAAGCTTATAAAATAAAATAAACAAATGTTTGGATTTCATATGAGTCATATTTTATTGACCGCTTATATAGACTGATTGTACACATGGTGATTATTAAACCATAAAGTTTATTTTTCTTTCACTCACTGTTACCATTTTTTTATTTTTGAGATTATAATATATTCATATCAATCCCTCCTTCCCAAACTTACTAAATTCCCCTCCTTGCTCTCTTTCAACTTCATGGACTCTTTCTTTAATGGTTGTTACACAAGTATGTATAAACACATTTATTTCTAAATATATAAATACAACCTCCTCATCTGTACAATGTTACTTGTAAGTATAGTTTCTAGGCTTACTAGTCTTTACTGGATAACCAATCAGTAAACTCTTCTCTGGGAAGTACTGTTTCTCCCACTACCAGCATTCCTTAGGTAACAGTACTTCCTTGTCTAGGACCAAGGCTTTGTGCACTTTCCTCCACCCACCTTAGCATGTCTATTGTGTTGCTCTTGTTCAGCTCATGCTTAGGCAGTCATGTTGGTGAGTCTTCAGGGGTGTACCTTCTGACATTCTTAGGAAACACAATTTCACAGCAAACTCCCCGATCTTCTGGTTCTTATCATATTCCCTCCCCTTTTGTCAATGTTTCCAGAGCCTTTAGTGCAGTAGTTACATTGTAGAGATCGCCATTGGGACAAGACTCTGCAACTCTGCATCTTGATTGGTTGTGGCTTTCTGCAATGGCCTCCATCTTCTATAAAAGCCATGGATGGTGGAGGAGAACCTACAACCAGCACCTTACTAAACCAGCACAATCCCTAACTACATTCTAGTTATTTGTCCTTATCACACACACATTCCTTTGCTCAGGGTCTGGTCATCTGACTCATTTTAGAATGAGTCATCCATTCTCTTTTACTCGGTGTAAGATTTTTTAGATCTTCTATTTAAAGTTATCTGAACAAGGTATATATCTGAGCACTTTCTCATAGCCCTTGTTCTCTTTGTTTCCTTAAAGACATCAGATTAACTTCAAAGCAATGATGAGTAAAGTTAAATATATGAAAGGGTAACTCAAAATAATAAATTAGAAGATTCAATACCTTGGATATCCCCAACATCTTCTAAAAATTCAATAAAATAGCACTAAAACTCAAAGCATCATTTTTTTTTTAATAAACTAATGAACTAAATGGAGACCAACCCACTGTAGGTGGCACCATTCTGTGGGAAAGAGTCCTGGGTCACATAAGAAAGCTTCTTAAGTGTGAATCTATGAGTGACCTAGCTACAGAGTTCCTCCATGATTTCTGTTGTAATCTCCTGTTTGAGTTCCTGCCTTGATAACCACCAAGGATGGACTATGACCTGGAAGTGAAAACTAAATAAATCCTTTCACCTTCTCAGTAGCTTTATCTCAGAGTTTCATCACAGCTACAGAAAGGAAACAGAGCATCCAGCTGTCTGCACATTCTGTGTCTTCCATGACTTGATGTTCTTGGTGTGCTACAGTTTGTTTTCTCCTCACTGACCCTGACACTGTCCACAGCAGGGTCACCTGGAAGCCTTTGTCTTTCATTTCCTTTCTGCTCATCCTTTGTGAGTTCAGCACACTGTGGCTTAAATGATCACATTGATTCTGTCCTCCCATCAACTTCTCTGTTAGTGCTAAGATGGACGTTTTTGATTCAGGAGGGAATATATATTGAGAATTTAAAGACCCAAAGCCTTAATCTACATGGCCAAAAGCTTACCTGAGGTTAAAACTCAAAACTCTACCTATACAGAAAATGGATATTAAATCAAGCAGATATTCTATGGTGAAAATTTGATGTTTCATGATAAGGAAGAGCCACACTCACCCAGCTGAGGGTTTGTGTACCGGCTGCAGGTGTGTGGGGAGCACTGTGCACTCATAGCACAGAAATAAGTGCCTGAGTCTGTAGTCTGAGAGGAGGAAATGTACAGAGAACTGCGACTTTCCCGAGTGACTGTCGTCGACATCAGTCTTCCACTCTTCTTTGTTCCAGAAGGATTGGACAACAGGCTGATGAGGCGTCCCCCAGGACTTTGGTGAAACCACTGCACTTGGGCTACTATGGTGGAAAAGTTGCACTGCAGCTCTGCACGCTCTCCCTCCTGCAGAACCAAGGACACAGGACTCTGCTCCACTTGTTCACCTTTCACCCCTGGGTAGAAACAGAGAAAGAGACACAGATGGGGTCACTGAGCATCCACAGAACCCTGAACACACCCCATGTCCTCTGAGAAGGTGGGGGCTCTGCAGGACTCCTGAGCTGCTTCCCCACCCCCCATGTGCTGACAGAATCCTCTCTGTCCCTGAATGTGGACAGCCAGACTCACAGCAAACCTGGGTGCACAGCAGCCCCAGCAAAAGGCACAGCAGCCTCTCCATGGTGCTTGTCTGGCTGCTGGAGACAGAAGCAAGGAACAAAGCCCTGCCTGGGCTGTGGTGTCAGGATGGCTGTTGAATGTCCCTCCTCCTGCCACCAGTCAGCTCCACCCAGGAACCCTGCCAGACCAGACAGTGCAGAGTTCCCTCCCAGTCTTCTGAGCCTGAAGCTCCTCCCAAACCAGACCTGCCTGAGAGTCTGGGTGTAGTGCAGTGGGGTGAAAAGAACATTTTGAGATAACGGTCGGGTTGTATGGAGTTAGGGATCCTGGAAGCAGAAGAGAACCAGCTCCTCCCAAAGAGAACAAGCCCCAGCCCCACAAAGCCTGGCATACTCAGAGAAGTATCAACTAAAGGATTAACTCAGGAAACAAGAGCATGTTCTGACTAAAGACCCTTTACTGGGGCTTGAGAGATGGCTCAGCAGATAAGGGTCCTTGTCCTTCCAGGAAGCCTTAGTTCCCTCCCCAGCATCTCCATGGGTGATTCATAGCTGCCTGTAACTCCAGGGGACCTGATGCTCTTTTCTGTTCTCCTCAGAACCTGTGCACATGTGCCACATATTTGCACAGATCCACTCTGCTACACATTTTTAAAAATGAAAAAGAATCTTCACCTGTGAAATAACTCAAGTGAAATTACCGCAGTAGAAAAAGAAATGGGAACATAATTATAAAGTATATGTGTAATGGTTTTATGGTTTTGGAATGCATTTTAACAATTGGAACAAGCCTGCAACAGTCAAGGTTGGTTTTAATGTTGTTAAATGTATGACCACATAAGAAGGAAGTAGATTGGGAAAAACCAATATAGGAGTCCTGTGTTCCAGAGCGACAGGGGCAGCAGCGGTGGTGTGCTACTGCACATGGTGACTGCTGGGAACAATGCACTTGAGTTCATAACAGTAGAGGAATGCGTTTCAAAGTTTTCACTATAAAGACGACTGCTTGAGAAATGAGACTGGAAATGAAATGTAGACACAAAATCTCCTCGAAAATAACTCACAGCCATCTCGGCCCATCAGAGTGTCAAAATACTAGAGCAATCACTGTCCTCCAGTCCTATAGGATAACTTGGGTGAAATTTCAACAGAGGTTTTAAAAGTGCATAATTTTTTGCCTGAGTCAAAATTCTGCTGAAGGAGAAATCTGATCTTTGCAAAATGAGAAGCAAGTAAATGACAACAAAGAGTCCCATAGGAATGAAGCAATTCCCAAGATTCCACTTTCTCTGTACTGTTGACCTCACTGAATGTGCCAACTCCCTGAGAGTGTTGAGGCCCTGGTCTCTTACTCTGCTATCTCAGGTGGTTTATGTCCAGCTCTGCCTTTGTGACTTAGGACAGAGGAGCACCCAGCTCCCTCAGTCCTGCTGTCAGGGGGTCCTCAGTTGGAATGAGTTTCCATCCTTCCTGCACTCAGTCTGAAAGTCCTCCATGCCCGAGACAGGATGACATCCTGGTGTGAGCTTCAGGATGCTCTGGAGACCCATTATGAGGCTGTTACATATGCATGAAAGGACCCTGAGAGACCAGAGATGAGTAGTTGCCCCTAAGCTCCAGAGCAGCTGCTACAAGTTGCAGCCTTCAGGCTCGGGCACCAACTGGGCTCTGCATCCTCTTGTAGCATCAGCACAGTGTGGAAGAACTGAGCCAATAGGAGGGATCTCTGTTCAGACTGAAACAGTACAGTGGTCTTTCTGTGGATGTGGGCCTAAAGCAGAGTGACAGTGAGCAGTAGGGCTACTTGGAGCCCCAGGATGCACAGGAAGTTCACCAAGGTTTGCAGGAAGCAGCTCACTCCTTCCTGGATATTCCCAAAAAGCAAATACAGCCTGAAGAGTAGGAGAGGTAGGCAGAGGTTGCTCTGACCTTAAGGAGGCTTAGATACATTTGTCATCAGGACAATGGAGAGACAATGAGGAAGAGACACTGACTTTCCTTGACCTGTCTCTGGCATCTGAGTAAAGTATGTTCTGTCAGAACACATACTGCAGCACTGGAGGAGGTTTAAAAAATAACTATTAGTAATTTCATACATAACTATAATGTATTCAGATATTATCCACCACCACCACCACCCTGCTTCCCCTACAACTCCTCCCAGAACCCACTAAATCCTCCTTCCCCTGCAGAAGCCAGGAAACTGGAACAGGACCACTAGGGCCAGAAGAAAGAGCTAAAGACAAAGAGGGAGGGTAGTAGAACACAGCATAATGTCAAAGGGGGCGTGAGAGGCTGTAAGGGGAGAGGGGCGTGGCAGGGTAGGGGGAGAAGGAAGGTTTCTGTGAATTTATTCTAATCTATGAAAATGCCATTTACCTTTTAGAAAGGAGCATCCTCTAGAGGCCCATTTGAGAAATAACAAGTTCACAGCTGCAGTGACCTTCCCCCTGTCTTTGCTGACTTCTGAGTGTGAATCCAAGGCTTTCACCATGCACAAAAAGGAAGCATGATGTTTTCTAAGTAGAAACTTGTGAATTTTTAGAAAAGAAGAATATAAAGTTATGTATTGAAATGGGAGAATAAGATATTTAGAGTGAGAAAATTACAGCATCTTTACATATTTTCAAACAAGTACCAGGGACATAGGAATCAGAACACTGCATGGTTACCAGATTTCTAAACAATGCTATCAAGATGCCTGAGAAAAAGATCTGATTGATGTTGCTAGGAATGTTGCAAATGTGTTAGCACATGAGGAGTAAATTAGAGAGTACAAATTCGAGTAAACATTGTAAAAGTTCATTTAAAAAACGGTAAGCCTGATGCAGACAATCTTCACTTGGATGAACTCAGACAAAAATTCAACATGCATAAAACTGATGAGAGACTTGGTTACCTTTGCCTTTCTTATGAAATACAACACGATTCAGAAGTGTCAGGGGCCATATTCTAGGTCCTCCCCAATAGAAGGAGAATATGCCATGCATGGACACCAGGGGGTAGGAGGTATGAGCATTGAATTCCAATTCCACTACCACAATTCTTTCTCTAGCAAAGTGTTAACTTGTACCAATAAGTCTCTCTCTGTCTCTCTGTCTCTCTCTGTCTCTCTGTCTCTCTCTGTCTCTCTGTCTCTCTCCATCTCTGTCTCTCTCTCTCTGTCTCTCTGTCTCTCTGTCTCTCTCTCTCTCTCTCTCTCTCTCTCTCTCTCTCTCTCTCTCTCTCTCTCTCTCTCTGTGTGTGTGGTATTAATCAAAAGGAAGAACCTTAACAGGTAGCATTTGATGAGGCAATTGTGTGCCAAAGGATGAACACAAAGGACAGAATCCTCTTCAGACAGATCAAAGTGCACAGTGTGGTAGCAGCAAACAGTGAAAGCAGAAAAAAACATTGAAAGGAGTTAGGGAAGAGAGATACAGATTCCAAAAGCAGAACTTGGAAATAAACCAACTTGACTTTGGGCTAAGGAACCAAGAAGCAAATAGTTATAATGTAAAACACCATGAGCTAAAGGCTGGGAAATCTTGATGGCAACACCTATATGTACAATGAATGACAGTGGGTCACATGAATAAGTCCAACTCAGTCATTCATCCTAGCCAGATCCAAGATACATTTATGGTCTCTTTATCATCACCTGGCAAATGAAATTGTAATTACGAGGTATCTGAGGAAGAACAGTCTTCAAAATGTTTTGATTTTTTTAAACACAATTAAAAATGAAGACCATATGACCATCCACTGGGCTCTCCTGAGACTTGAGTCTATTTGGATAAGGGACTCTGGGGCATGTGCTTCATTATTCCCTCATTCAATATTCTTCTAATCTGGATAATTTATCACCTATATGTTCTACAAAGAATATCTTAATATAATAATTTATCACACTAATCTCATATTATGTTTTTTTACATGCATAAATCTAGTTTTGGAAAAATTAGATGAATTTATTAAACAACAATCTCAGTATCAGGCATGAGAGTTATTGATCAGGGAAGCCCCAGAGGTACAGAAAACAACACTGGACATTGTCATAGTTCTTGGTCACCCACTATAACTAGATGGTGAGAGCCTATGGCTAAAGACAACACATTCTATGCTGTATGACATAGAGAAACAAACCTTGAACTGATTGGGGGAAGTCCACCTCGCTAGCTTGTGTTCATTGCGTTGGAAGGGCCTGTGCAGGCTGCTGGGAAAGTAGGATTTACCAGAGCTGGACCCTGCATGCTACAGTGCTGAACTTCCAGGTAGTATGTGCTCAGTGGTGGAACAGTGGCCTGACTGCTACAGAATAGCAATGCTTTCTGATTGGATTAGAAGCTTCCTCAACAGGAGGGAATTCATGCCTAGTACTGTGACATGGCCAAAAATCCCATGGTTCAAGAGGTCATGAGTACCAGGAGGAAACTACTATTAGATTATTTTGCTAAATGGTCATGTCAAACTGCCTTCGAAGTGTGTGTCTATCCTCACAAGTTATTTCTAGGCTCATCTTTGGTTGGAGCATGTGTTTCAGGAAGTTTCTCTATAAGAGGTTTTCCACACTGTTTTGTTCAAAATGTCTTTAGTGTCAGTTATCCTTCCCCCACATTCCTCCCTCTACCCTGCCCTCTCATCCCCAGCTCTATAAATCCTGCCCGTTCCATTTCTCCTTCTTGGAAGTTTTTTTTGTTTCCCTTCCTCTGAAGATCCCCTCCTCCCTCATGGCCTCTTATTGACACCTAACATCTATGGATGTTTCAAATAAAACACACATATTTAGAGCTAGCACCCACATACTTGAGAAAATACTCTGTTTTTGTTGGTCTGGGTAATCTTGCTCTGGATGACTCTTTACAGTTCCATCCATTTACCTGAAAATTTTATAATTTCATTTTCTTATGAGCTGAGGAATACCCCACTATGCAAATGTACCACATTGTCACAGTTCACTCATCAGTTGATGGACATCTAGAGTGTTTCCAATTCCCAGTGATTATGAATAGAGCAACAGTGAACATGGAAGAGCAAGAATCTCTGTGGAAAGGTGTAGAATCTTTTGGTTAATTTCTGAAGACTGTTATAGATAGATCTTGTTATAGATGTTGATTCACCAATTGGAGGAACCTCCATACTGATTTCCATATTGTTTGTGCCCATTTGTATTCACATTGGCAATGAATAAGTTTTCTCCCTTATGTCATCCTCTCAGCTGGTGTTCTGGTCCTCTGGTTCTTAAAATCCCTCCTGCTACTTTTCTATGGTGTTCTCTAGCCAAAGGTGTAGCAATTGCATTTTAGATGTATTAATGGGACTAGAGACCTTACAGCCACTTATTCTCTGCTTTTTGAGCAGTTGTCAATGACTGTAGTAGCCACTCTCTGCTTAAAAGTGAAGCTTCTTTCATTAGGGTTTAGAACTACACTTATCTGTGTGTATTGGCGGTGGCCATGTAGGAGGGGCTGCAGTCACCAATTAAGCTTATGGAGTAACACTCACCAGTGAGCACAGCTAGGATGAGTGTATTATGGAGAGGCAAAGCCCCATGGGGGTGTCTCCATAAAGCCCCTTACTTCTGCTAGTCCTTGTCATGCTTGCTGCTATCTTGTCCTTACTGGATTTGTCATGGTATAGATGTTGATTGGGAGAATCCCACTGTATCTATTGTAGTGAGATTGTTTTATGGGAAAATCCCACTCCTCACTGGGCAATTTAATTGCAGATCATAAAAAAGATGGTTTTTATGGAGCAATGGAGCTTAGAGATGTGAGACCAGCTGATGAAAACAAGGAAGTTTCATGCATTATAGAAACATGAATTCTGTCTGTGGAAAAATAGTATGATGATTAAAGAAGGCAATTATGTTCCTACATCCAAGGTTAGGTCTGAGTTCCTTGGTCATGTAGCTTACAGAATTAATCTCAGGTTTCAGTGTGCACTTTGAGAAAACAAAGTTGTGAAAGGAAATTAAATAACCTTACTGTGTGTAAAGAAAAATTGATGGTTAGCTAGACCACTAGATTAAGGTTCTGTCGAATCAAATAAGGATGAAAATCTCCTACACTATAACCACAAACTGCTGCCTGCCAGTACACAGGAACTGGCTGAAATATACTTGGCTTGCTTAAAACTTAATCAATAATAAAAGAATCATAACTTTAGGGTGAAGGTGTTATAGTTGGTAAATTAATACAAAGGATTATGGTTAATAACATGTGGGCATCTCATAAAGCGTGTAACTTGTGATCATAATGTGATTTCTTCCTTAGTAAGGATTTTAATTTGATTTTGGAAAATATGTAACTTGCAGCTGTGAGGTAATTTTCTTCTTGCATAGAGATTTTTGTCGTAGGTGGCATAAAATGGTTAAGAGAAAAACAGACATGAAAATTAAGTTTTGCTCCCTCAGATATGAATTCTGTGTGTATTTAGCCTCTGACTGCATATCTCCTCTCCAGTTTCCCTGACCTGCTGTAGCTGGACTCCAGCAGTGTATAATTATGAGTATTTAGTATATAGTTAGAAGCTACATTGATTTAGGAAAGTGGCTGTAGTAGATTCTCCTCCAGGTTCTATGACATCTCCAGTCATGGGTAGTTAACTAGGTTTATGGTATTGTAAGTATTTAGCAAGCCTTGACTTCTATAAGGCATATGTTAGTTTCCTCAAAGATAAAAGTGCTACTATTGCACCTGCCCATTGCTGTGTCAGAGGAGCAACAAAGGACAGTTGACTTCAGGATGTCAGGCCACCAGGAGGTGAATCCCTGATGGGTGAATCTCAGATAGGAGAGGCCCTAAGACTCTAGAGGATCTTCTGCTCCGGCTGTGCCTTCATGTTTGCCACTTACATCTTTCTCTGATATGTGGCACGGTGTGGATGGAGTATAGGGAGATCCCCACTGCCTGTAATATAGTATGCTTATCTCATGGAAATACCCCATTGTATTGGGCATTCTTACCTGTGGATTATTGTGAAGATTATTTCTTCTTAAGCTGTCTGTCTTATGGATAATAATAATGTTAGTTTAAAAAGAGTTTTTATGATAAAAAATAAAACAAGAAAGTGTAACACAACTAGAACACATGAATTTCCATTGAGGAGCCATATACTGTAGTTTAGGTTAACAATTAAGAAAAATAATTGAGTCCCAGTAGCCCAGCTAGCTTAAATTCTATTAATCTTAATGTTGGGAGATGTGTTCACAGGTTTTGGGGGCATCATAGCTGAAACAAAGCTTTGAAAATAACTTAAACCTAGACTAAAATGTTTTGCTCAAATAGCTTTGAGGTAAAAAACCAAGAAGACCATCTAAAGTTTTAGAAAAGCACATAGTTGAATGAGGAATGCATAAAGGTCAGGGAACAAGAACAAAGCAGCCCAATTATCATTATCTGATGTGCCTTTCTTGATTATTTTACTTGGTTGATAACCAAAGGTGATGATTAATTAATACCCATATGCTCTCAATCTCCTGATATAAAAAACTATTAACGAGTGGATACATACTCTAAAGATTTCAAGTAGAATTGACTGATTCTTTTTCATATGTAAAAGTTTATAATTGTGATTCTTTTTTTTTTTTTTTTTTTTTGTTTTTTGTTTTTTTGAGATAGGGTTTCTCTGTGTAGCTTTGCGCCTTTCCTGGAGCTCACTTGGTAGCCCAGGCTGGCCTCGAACTCACAGAGATCCACCTGGCTCTGCCTCCCGAGTGCTGGGATTAAAGGCATGCGCCACCACGCCCGGCTATAATTGTGATTCTTTTAAGATTTCTTATAAGAATATCTTTCAAGATAAGTAATGAAGTGATTGGTCCTTTCTTTGTAACTGCAAAATGCAGCATGACAGTAAAGGAATATCTTGCTTGCTTACACTCTGTTAATCTATAACAAGTTGCTTGGGTATGAATGTATGTGGGTCCTTGGGATAATTTGTTTTTCACCTGTAATATGTAAAATGTTTAATCATGTAGGGGATATGGAAAACATGCTGTTTTTTTCACTTGTATTCATTGTAATAATTCACTTGAAAAACAGAATATAACCATATTGTCACTTTTACATTGCCTGAAAGGTTTTGCTGGGGTATATAAGCTTTAAGAGAACGAATAAAGATAGAATTAAAATGAGTTAGAATAAGAAAAGCATCAATAATAAAGATAGAGTTATAAGGAAAACATCAAGAATGAGAGAATAAGGAAGAATAAAGACAGAGTAAGAGGGAAAACATCAAAAGAGACAGAAGAGACATTTCTGGATAGATATAAAAAGGGGAATATAGAACATAGAAGGAGAGAATACAAAAGAAGAATAAAGAAAATGTCTGAAGGAAACCATCCAATGAGTGTCTGAATGTCTTTTTCCTACCCCCTCAGATAAAAACATCATAGTACTCGCTGACTCCATGGATTCACTTTGATCCCTGCACTGCTGGAGGATAGTCCCCCAGACCCCCATATGCATCATTGTGAATATCTTGCCATGGTGGTCATTGCTTTGGTTCATAGTCTTTACACAACTTGGTAGGATTATTTATTGCTTTTCTCTCTTGGAATCTTAGTGGCACCTTCACATACTATGAGAACTCGTCCTCAGGGAAGAGTCTTCAGGTCATTTCTAGTTAAGTTCCTCCAAGTCCTATGTCTGAAATACATGAAGGTCATACCTTCAAATTCTATGAGGGCAATCAAAGGCAATGGCAATAGCCTAATTTATTTGAAGTCTCTTGAAGTCCCTGACTAACAACTTGAAGAAATGTTTCCCATGCCTGACACTTGTTGTTTTTTTTTTGTTGTTGTTGTTTTGTTTTGTTTTACTAGATTTGGCATTTATTCTAGGTTTGACAAGCACTCTTCTGAGAAATTGTGTTCTATGCTGTGCCATTTAAGTAGTTTTTGAAGTTGAAAATGCTGTAGGACATCCTATTTGCTCCCTAACCAGTGAGATAGCAAATACTACTTTGTTAGTCTTTTTTAACACAAACATGAATCTTTCTTGAGAGACACCAAGGTCTTTGATTTCAGATCTTTCTTCCTTTACAGAGAGATAAATATGAATGCTAGTGGATTTTACTTTAAACCAGTATTTTGTTTCCAGAATTGAGATGAAACAAAACCTTGGCTTCCTTTCCCATATTGCAGAAGAATTATCAGAGAATTTACCTCTAATCCCAGGCGAGTGACTACACCATGTCCTCAGGATTTAAGTCCAATGGCAGATGAGAGTGGACATTAAGTGGGGAGGGCTTTCTGGACCGAGTCTTTTATAACCAGCCTGCTTTCTATGCAGTATGTAGGACAGGAGAGAATCTGCCTCTCCGTGCACAATCTTCAGAGCTCCCACAGCTCTGTTTCCTGAGCAGCCTCACTAAGTGAAGGCTCTTGGGGAGTGTGGTGATTTGAATGAGAATGGCCCCATAGGCTCCAATATCTGAACATTTCCTCAGTAGGTAGAGTGTTTAGGAAGGATCAGGAGGTGTGGCCTGGTTAGAGGTGGTGTGTCACTGGTGGTGGGCTTTGGAATCTCAAAGCCCAAGCCAGGCCCAAAGCTCCTTCTCTCTGTCCCTTTCTTGTGATCAGATGTAAGCTCTCAGCTACTGCTCCAGGGTCATGCCTGCCTGTCTTCTACTATGCTCCCCACCATGAGGGTCAAGGACTCACCCTGTGAAACTATATCAAGCTCCAAATTAAATGCTTTCTTCTATAAGTTTTCTTGGTCATGTTGTTTCTTCAGAGCAATTGACAAGTAACTAAGACAGGAGATCAGGCTGAACTCCTTGTAACATGGACCAAGGAGAGGAAGAATCTAAATTACTTGTGGAGTGAGACTGACGAAGGTTTTTAAAGACTAGAGTATGTGTTCCTCCTTGGGTCATACATTTGTGGGGTGAGAACAGAAGATTGTTGGATAATTTAAATCACTAAATTTTGAAAGACATCTTGGTAGAGATAAATTCCATGTCAGGGTTTTCCTGGAGGTGTTTTCTGAGAGAGATTCTCCACTTAAGAACAGAACAGTATTTCTAGGGATCAAAGCCTGAGTTGTCTCTAGCAATGACTTCCATCCTATCCTGTCAGAATATCCACAGATTCCTAGGTTTCTAGGAATTTGATCTGAGATTTCTTGCTGATTTTCAGGGGTCTGGGTAAACCCCACTCAGAGAAGGCACACAGCCCTCCCTCACAGGCCACTCCCTCAGCCCCCTGCACCCTGGGTTTGTGTGCAGCTTCCCCTGCAGTCCCCTCACTGTGGCACTCAGAGCACAGTAGTACAGGGCAGAGTCTGCCAGCTGCACTGAGGACTTCTGCAGGTGGAAGGAGCTGCTGCTCTTCTGGAGAGTGGCCTGGAACCCTTGGTGCTCTGTCCTCTGGTTGTCTGTGGAGCTCTTCAAGAGTAGCTGAGGGGCTCTGTTGGGATATTGCACGTACCAGAAAAGGAAAGGAGCTGAGTAAGTAGTCTTATAGGTGCAGTTCATCATCACAGGCAACCCCTCTGTGACAGTGACCAGGTCTTTTGTCTGGGTCACTGAGTCTCCATTGCTCCTCTCTGAAAATAAATTAAAAAAAAAAGAAATCACTTTATTATATGAGGAAAAAGAAAAAGACTTCCATAGTTGTAAGAAAATGACATCATCAACACTTAGGAAAAGTAACTTACTGAACATTAAGAGGAGCAGCAGAACTGAACAGGTGTCAGGAAGCATGTTCACAGAAGAAAATGACACTTGGTTCTTCAGTGCATCAAACTCACAGGGCAAGTCTCCTGCAGGAACTTACTGAAACTCCTCACTCATAAACAAGGACCTCCTTCTGCACAGTGACAGTCTGTCATGTGAAGCCACCACCTGGATGCAGACATAAACCACAACGGAAGAGACAGCGCCCTCTGCTGATTGCCCTTCAAACTGCACCACAGATGTTTGCACAACACACTGTGAATAAACCTGAAACCTCACCCAAAGGAGGCAGGACTCAAGTTCACAGTGGGTGCCTGAAATCACCAGTGTTACTGAATTGCGTGTATGTTATCTTATTTTGTGTGCTGAATATGCACAACATAATATACATGCATGTGTATACATACACATACATCTACCAACTGATAAAATTTATCTACTTTTTTCATTTTATTAGTTCTTGGGGAATGTTATGCAATGAAATTTGTTTGTATTCATCTGTTCCCTATACTCCTGCTACATCCATCTACTCTTCCCTACCAACCCAGTTCCCTTCCTTTTAAAACAGACACCTCAAGGTTTGAGTTTTAGATTGTTCTTCCCATATACTATTGGATGTGTGGCATTCAGTGGAGGGTGGTCTATGCACCAGGGGCTGCACCTTTGAAGAAAGGTGTTTCACTCTCCCAGCAGCTATGAACTGCTTCTACCTCTGTAGCTAAGGGTGGGACGTTCACCTTCCCTCAGCCTTCCTGCAATTGCATCTGGCCTGATCCTTTGCAGATCTTAAGTGTGCTGTCAACCTCTGTGAGTTCATGTGTGCAGCCTCCCTGCTGAGTCCAGAAAACACTGTCTTCTTGCAGTCATCCTCCACCTATGGCTTTACAGTCTTTCCACCTCTGCTTCCTCAGTGACCTCTGACCTTCGAAGGAGGGTGTGTGATGTAAAAGTCCTTCCTGGGGCTGAGTATGCCACAGCCTCTTCTTCTCTGAAGCACAGTGAGTTCTGTGAAGCACTGTGACAATCACAATGTGCAGCAAACAGGCAAAGGGAATGACATAACTGTATTTCAATTTTTAAAAATGGAAAAACTGTCCTAAATTGTTTTGAGTGACTTGAAACAAGCTTTCTTGTTTTGTGTTTTTTAATGTCTACAGTGCAGTTGGCACTTACCAACTAACAACTGTCAAATGCACTGGAAGGCCTGTGACAAGATGTGGATGGGGCACCAGGCCCGGTGGCAGGTTTGAGGACAGGCTGCAGTGTGCACTTGTAGCACAGAAGTACAGGACAGAGTCTCCATCTCGGTGGGTATCTGTGATGTGAAAGGAGAGGTGTTTGCCTTTCTTATCCTGTAAAATGATCAGTCTTTACTTCTGCTTTCTTTCCACAGTTGAACGAATGTCAATGGCAAGCTGAGGATGCTCTCCAGGTCCTTGCTTATATGAAGAGAAGTAGTACATGGTACTGTCTACATAAGTGCAGTTGATGACAGTGCTGGCTCCCTCCTGGACTCTCAGGGTGGAAGGATGCTGCTCCACCTGCTCACCTTGGATCACCCCTATGCAGAAAGATGCAAATGGATGACTGGTTGTCATGTCATCACTGTCCAGGATTCTTTTTATCTAACAGTAACTAGAGTAAACCTGACTAAGTCCCTCCTGGATGTCTCAGAAATGCTCACAGAATATTCTGTGTCCTTAAAATCTTAACTCACCATCCAGCTGCAGCCACAAGATTATGAATAAAGGGGGGAAATGTGTTTTCATTGTTCTTCCAATTAAACTAAGATCCAGGGCACAATCGGGATGACTAGCAGGTCAGCTACAGCTACCAGGGTGTTGTTCTTTCTCAGTAACAATTCTGCTCTTGAGTCATCCACTCAGCCACTGAGAGAAAGGCTGGGATTCTGCCCTAAGCCTGCACAATCAACACAAGGAAGTGAATCCTCTGCATACTCACCAGCAGCTGAGGTCTACTGCCACCTTGTGATTGTATCCTTAACCAGTGAGGCCTCTGCTCAAATGTTCTTTGACCTGTGAAGTACTCAGACATGTAAAACAGAAATACATTGTATCAAGTGCCTTTTAGTACTGAGATATCAAGTATGGCATTTGCACACAGTAGTGAGGCTGTTTTTGTATTTAGATCTAATGTAGCCTATGTAAATTCTGCATATATATATGTATAAATGTTGTGTTTCCATATGTGGATGTATATATGTGATGTGTTCATATGTAAGTGTGTGTGTTTGTATAACACATTCTGTCTAGAACCATATTTACTAATCCCCTCACATATTGCACAATGATCAGATCATTCATCAAGGAACTCCCCCTTTTCTTAGAGACAGATACTTAGGCCAGTATTTGTTTGTGAAGGTTACTGTATATGGGAAAAGGCTCTCAAGGGCTTTCAGCTGCAAGAGGACAATGTTCTTTCCATTTCAGTGAGTTTTTGTTGACAATACAGATATGATGCTTTCATGCATGCATCTTACCTTCTATGGAAGTTGGTCTGGAATCACAACTACACACAGCTACTCTTAGGAACGTTCTCAGAAACCATTTCATCTTGAGGATGGCACCATCCATTTCCCTCACTCACTCCCACAGCATCTAGACTAAATCTAGTGGATTCTCTGGAGAATCTGCAAAATCTTGCAACAAACTCATCTTTCTTCTTTCCTGTGGACCTTCCCAGCAACCCCTGCTCTAACCCTTTGCCTTTTCTTCCTGGAAACTGTGAAGAGCTACAAACTCTGTCTATCTGGGAACCCAGTGTACACACAGGCTTGGGAAGCAGGAAGGCCATCTTTGCTGTCCTTCCTGTCCTCCATTTCAGTTCCCCAGCCCTGGAACAGACCACTTGCCTGTCTTCTCACTTTTCCTCCGTTCACTGAGGACTCAGCAGACTCTTGCTGCATTTCCTTTCCTAACTCACCACCATTGCTTTGTGTCACATATCACTCCTTTCTAAAAGCAGCTAGTTCCCCCTCAGTCTCTTTAATGCATTTATAGATAGACCATTGTCATATGTGTACTTCTCTATAGCCAATAAGGCTAAATTTTAAGTAATAATGCTAAGTTTTTTTTTTTTTAAAAAAAAAGGACTCACAAATCCGTTAATTTTCCTGTGAAACAATGGAATCTGAAATCTTCCTCCTTTGCTGAGTGCTGTGATCTATTTAAATTCTGCAATTAACAGAGCTATTTTAAATCACATGAGGAAAGGCCATCTATTAGAACTCCAAAAGATCTTCATTTGCTTTTGTTCTATGAAACTGTACCAGGATAAATAATAAAATAGTAGTCTTTAGAGTCTAAGTAGATGCTCGGCATGTCATTTGCCTTCTGTGAATCATGAGGACCTGCGTGTTGATCTCCAGTAGCCACATAAGAATTTGATGATGTGGGTAAACTTGTAATCTGAGCTCTGGGGAACAGAGACTGGAGAATCTGGAGTCTCACTAATCATTCAGTCTAGTCCAGTTGGTGGGCTTCAGGTTCAGTGAGAACCTCTGCCAAATAAATGAATAAATAAATAAACAAACATGTAAATGAATGAATGAATGAATGTGGAGAGCAATAGAGGAAGGTACCCAATACCCAATGTTGTGTTGACCCATGGTTTACACACACACACACACACACACAGAGAGAGAGAGAGAGAGAGAGAGAGAAACAGAGACAGAGAGATAGAAGACAGATAAACAGAGACAGAGAAGTTACACTAATTAAAAAACCCACTTTTACAAAATCTGATTAGCTTGTAAAAGTCTGACATCAAGTTTTATTCAGAAGTTGTCCTGTTTTCTCCACACAAAGAACTCTACCTTTTGCATGTTATAGAAGCTTCTATACCATTGCCCTGAAGTTAAATACTGTGTATTTTTTTGTACAAAACAGTCTCATGATAATCTTGCCAGGTCTGTCTCTGTCTCCAGCCTACTACATGTACATGATACATATAATCTGGAAGCACGACAATGAGTGATGTCGATCTGTATGCAATGAATATGTGTTGCTCTGATTGGCTGATAAATAAAGCTGTTTGGCCAATGGTGAGGCAGAATAGGATTAGGTGGAACATTCTAACTAGAGAGAAAGGAGAAAGATAGAGCAGAGGAGATGCTGCCAGCCACTTCCATAAGAAGCAAGATGTAAAAGTACCAGTAAGCTACAAGCCATGTGGCAAAGTATAGATTTATAGGTTAATCTAAGATATAAGAAATGGGTTAATTTAAGATATAACAACTAAATAACAATAAGCCTGCCAAGGCCATAGTTTAAAAATAATATTAGCCTGTGTGTGTTGCTTTGGGTCCGAGTGGCTGTGGGACCTGCCAGTGAGAGATTTATCCTGACCATTGGCCAGTCAGGACATAGGAAAACTTTCAGCTACATACTTAGGGGCATGTTAAGGCCACATAAATTGGTGGTTGAATTTTTCATTACAGCTATATCATCATTGAGAACATAGGAGTCCTTAATCTTTCATTTACTCTCATTATCCTAATGGATGAAATGAACCAAAAGGCAATCAGAAGAGAAAGTAGAAACTAGGTCTCTGAAAGAGCTCCAGGTCTCTCTAGGAGTTTAAACAACTGGTCAAGGTGAATATCAGGGATGAGTTTCTGGTAACTGAGGTATACTCCTCTGCACATCTCATTGCTGAGTGAAGAAAGGCAGCACATGCCCTGGACTGCAGTTTCTGAGGCTAAGCAGGAGACCATGGGAGCCACAGCAGCCTGGGGAGCTCAGGGAGTGGCACTTTCAGGTAGTGTGGCCTTGTTGGAATAGATGTGGCCTTGTTAGAGAAAGTGTGTCACTTTGGAGGCAGGTTTTGAGGTCTCACATATGCTCAATCCAAGCCCAGTGAGTCAAACCACTTCTTAATGTTTTCCGATCAAAATGTAGCCAGCACCATGTCTGCCTGCACATTGCCATGCTAGCTGACATGATGATAATAGAATGAACCTCTGAAAGCAAGCCACTCCTATTAAATGCTTTCCTTATATGAACTGAGGTGGTCATGGTGTCTCTTCACAGTAATAGAAACCCTAAGACTTCCATGAAGTAAAGAATAACCATGCTACAATCCATAGACCCTGAGAAGCTAAATAACAAGGAAGGCTCAAGGGGGTAGGGGAGATGCATGAATCTCACTGTAAAGGGGAAAGAGAATAGATCACCGCTGGTGGGCAGGGGGAGTGGTCTAGATGGGGCATGGCAACAGGAGGGATCAGGTAGAGAGAGGATGGAGGAAGAGAGTACTGTAAGAGTACTGGAATAGGGGGGCATCTGTGGGAAGAGCTATAAACCTAGTGAAATGGAAACTCAGAATATATGAGGGTGAAACTAGCTAAGACTCCTAGTATGGGGGATTCAGAGCTTGAACAGGCCATCTCTTGTAAGTAGGCAGGACTTTTAGGGTTTGTTAGTAGAATGATCTATTCTGGAACAGCTTTGGTCTTCAGATGAGTGTGAGAGAGTCCTAAAAACCTGCGCAGGACACACATCTTCAAGAATGCAGCATTTAGACTGTTCTCATTCTGAGTTTTAATAAACATTAGTGTTGTCCTCATATGTAATTTTATAGATGAAATACAAGTACTAAAATCAGTTTGTTGTTGATAACAACAAGGCATTGAGTGGAAGTGGAGAATAGATGAAACAGAATTTGCTAAAGTAGAGAGCCTCTGTGCTGTTAAATAATAGGAGTTAAAAGACTCTGAGGAAGCTACAGCTCAGAGAAGATTGTGTTGTATATGTGATGTCAACATAGGTCCAATCACGGGCAATAGCAGACAATGATCCATGTTCCACAAAGTCTCCAAAAAAGAACTGAAGTTGTAGTTCAGTCAGTAGAGGGCAACTCCAAGACCCTGCTTTGGCTGCCAGCATGTAAAAACTGGGCATGGTGCACACACCTGTAATTCTAGCACTTGGAAGGCTGAGGCAGAAAGATGAGAAATTGACAGACATTTTATATATACAATGAGGTTGAGGTCAGTCTGGATACCTGAAACTGTCTCAAGAAGAGAAAGGAAGAAAAGGAAGAGGAGGAGGTGGGGGGAGGAGGAGGAGAAGGAGGAGGAGGTAGAATCTATCTAAACAGGTTATGCTTCATTATCCTAGAGGTTTTTGCTAATTTTTTTTTTTTTTATCATTTTGGTGTCTTATCTTTTTCCTTTACTCCTTTCAGCCAGACATCTGTCCAGTAAACTCCACCTCGGTCATCTATGGTGAATACGTTACATAATGCTCATCAGCATCAAATTACAAGTAGTGCTGAGCCACACATACATTGTATTTTTTCTACACATACATATGCACCTATGAAAAGTTTCAACATTTGCACTTGAGGAAAGCACATGCCTTTATTTTTTGTCATGTCTAAATTGCGGCACCACACAGCACTATGATACCTGAAGAGTCATTCTGATGACATGGATGACTACTCATTGAAAACAGACCGGTAGCATGGACAGCAGAGACATGCTGGACAAATATGCTTCACATCACTGCTGAGGGATTCTGATTCCATCAAGAACATCGGGTGACTTAAAACAAATGAACTGCTTATTTCTGAAGTTTTCATTTCATATTATATGCCATGACTGAACACAAACACTTGAAATCTGAAAAAGCTAAACTAGGATGAGGAAGAAGTTCTGTGTACTTGCTGAGTGCCTGACTGCCTGCTGTATGGGAGTGCTACAGTGTCTTTCTCAACAGGCACAGTTCAACCTAGTCTCAGCACTTAAAAACAGAAGTCTATAAAAGACTCCTGTGCATCTAGACAAGACAATGAGGAAAGAGTGTGGACACTGATTCCTGGTCCAGCCAGAGAAAATCCTGACGGGGAAGATTGAGCTCGTTTCAAACCATGAGTGGATTTTCCAGAGAAAAGGATAAATATTATAATTCTAGGCACAGGTCATATTAGTGTGGCAAGAGATTGGACCAAGTATGAGTTACAGCCTTAGAAATGTACACTAGAGAAGGTAAGATGGCCCTGGCCTTGAAGCATAGCATGTATCTTCATAATGTTCACTTGCAAATTCCTATTTGTCAACACTATGGGTCTAGGATAAACAGGTATGATATAGGTAAATGGTTAGATAGATGTTTTCTTTTCTAGTTAAACTTTAGCACGTAGGAGATAATGGTTTAGTTACTTTAAACAATAATCTCTAGCTCATTGAAGTGTGTGTGGAAGATCCACAAACTTCACCTGCTCTGAAGCAGCACTGCCCCCTGTGGACAAATATGGTCTTCACTCAAGAGCATCTTGAACTTAGAAGCTCAGGCCTTGAAGAAGGAAAGGCGTTGCATCTTTTTCTGGAGTCAGTGTTTTTGAGATGGAGTTTCTTGTCTTTGTTTGGTCAGTTATGGCAGAGTTGTCTTTACTCCCCCTCCAGTCTTTTCTTTACACATCATCAAAATTTCTAATCTTTCTATCTTGTCTAAAAATACTCAGTTTTAAAAAATGGTAGAAGCCCTTCATAAGAAATGAAGAAATGCCAATGCATATTAGTCACAATGAAGCTTACAAAATAAGCAGATGGCTGTAGTTGACATGAGTCACATCTTCTTGACCCCTTATATAGAACACTTGTACATATGGTGATTATTAAGCCATAAACATGTTTTCATTAAATATTTTATTATTACCTTTATTTTCTTGGGATTATAATATAATCACATCAATTCCTCCTTCCAAAGCCTCCGATTTATTCCCCTATGCTGTCTTTCAAATTTATGCCTATTCTTTCATTAATTGTTGTTACAAATGTACATATATATATATATATATATATATATATATATATATATATATATAATCTTTATTCCTACATACATAAATACAAACTCTTTGGTCTATATAATGCTATTTGTAAGTACATTTTCAGGGGTGAAAAATCAGTATTGGATAGCCAGTTGGTGTGTTTTTCTCTGGGAAATACTGTGTTTCCCACTGCCACATTCCTTAGGTGCCAGTACTTCCTTGTCCAGGATTGAGGCTTTGTGCACTTTCCTCCACCTACGTTAGCATGTCTCTTGTGCTGCTCTTGTTCAGCGCATGCTTAGGCAGTCATGTGGGTGAGTCTTCATGGGTGTAGCTTCTGACATTCTTAGGAGACACAATTTCACAGCCAACTCCCTCATCTTCGGGTTCTTGGTGTATTCTGTTTCCTTTTTTCAGTGTTTCCAGAGCCCTAGGTGCAGAAGTTAGATTATAGACATCCCCATTGGGAATAGACTCTACCATGCTGCATTTTGATTGGTTGTGGCTTTCTGCACTGGCCTCCATCTGTTAGTAAAGTCATGGATCTTGGAGGAGAACCTACAACCAGAACTTTACTAAACCAGCACAATCCCTAACTACATTCTAGTTATTTGTCCTTATCACACACACATTCCTTTGTACAGGGTCTGCTCATCTCACTCATTTCAGAATGAGTCATTCATTCTCTTTTATTGAGTGTAAGACTTTTTACATCTTCTTCTTAAAGTCAATTGAACAAGATAAATGTTTGAACACTTTCTCATAGCCGTTGTTCTCTTTACTTTCTTAAAGATGTTCAGATCTCTGCCAGGAAAAGTTCAAAGCAAGATGAGTAAAGAAAAATATATGAAAAGGTAACTCAGGATAATGAATTAGAAGATTCAATAACTTCGAATTTCCCCGAAGTCTTTTATAAGTTCAATAAAATAGCACTAAAACTCCAAGCACCATTTTTTTTTTAATTGATGAATTGAATGGACACCAGCCCACGTTAGGTGGCATTATTCTGTGGGAAAGTGTCCTGGGTCACATAAGAAAGCTTCTTAAGTGTGAATCTGTGAGTGACCTAGCTACAGAGTTTGTTCATGATTTCTGTTGTAATCTCCTGTTTGAGTTCCTGCCTTGATAACCACCAAGGATGGACTATGACCTGGAAATGAAAACTAAATAAATCCTTCCACCTTCTCAGTAGCTTTTTCTCAGAGTTTCATCACAGCTACAGAAAGGAAACAGAGCATCCAGCTGTCTGCACATTCTGTGTCTTCCATGACTTGATGTTCTTGGTGTGCTATAGTTTGTTTTCTCCTCACTGACCTTGACCCTGTCCGCAGCAGGGTCACCTGGAAGCCTTTGCCTTTCATTCCCTTTCTCCTCATCCTTTGTGAGTTCAGCACACCATGGCTTAAATAATCACATTGACTCTGTCCTCCCATCAGCTTCTCTGTTAGTGCTAAGATGGACATTTGTGCTTTGTGAGGCAGTATATAATGAGAAATGAAGACATGCCGATGTCCTGAACCTACCAGGCCAAAAGCTTACCTGAGGATGCAAGTCTACCAATACAGGAAACACATATTAAACGAGGCATGAAATTCTGTAGTGGGGAAGGGTCACACCCACTCATCTGAAGGTTTGTGTACTGGCTGCAGGTGTGTGGGGAGCATTGTGCACTCATAGCACAGAAATAAGTGCCAGAGTCTGTGGTCTGAGAGGAGGAAATGTACAGAGAGCTGCGACTTTCCTGAGTGACTGTTGTGGACTTCAGTCTTCCACTCTGCTTTGTTCCAGAAGGATTGGAAAACAGGCTGACGAGGCGTCCCCCAGGACTTTGGAGAAACCACTGCATTTGGTATAAAGTGGTGGAAAAGTTGCACTGCAGCTCTGCACGCTCTCCCTCCTGCAGAACCAAGGACACAGGACTCTGCTCCACTTGTTGACCTTTCACCCCTGGGTAGAAACAGAGAAAGAGACACAGATGGGGTCACTGAGCATCCACAGAACCCTGAACACACCCCATGTCCTCTGAGAAGGTGGGAGCTCTGCAGGACTCCTGAGCTGCTTCCCCACCCTCCATGTGCTGACAGAATCCTCTCTGTCCCCTGAATGTGCACAGCCAGACTCACAGCAAACCTGGGTGCACAGCAGCCCCAGCAGAGAGCACAGCAGCCTCTCCATGGTGCTTGTCTGGCTGCTGGAGACAGAAGCAAGGAACCAAGGCCTGGGCTGTGGTGTCAGGATGGCTGTTGAATGTCCCTCCTCCTGCAACCAGTCAGCCCCACCCAGGAACCCTGCCAGGCCAGACACTGCAGAGTTCCCTCCCAGCCTCCTGAGCCTGAAGCTCCTCCCAAGCCAGACCTGGCTGAGAGTCTGGGTGGAGTGCAGTGGGTGGGGAAAGGAACATTTTGAGATGACCCTGGGATTGTATGGAGTTAGAGACCCTGGAAGCAAAAGAAGACCAGCTGCTCCCCAAAAGAAGCATCAGCCCCCACAGAGCCTGGCACTCTCAGAGCAGCAACAGCCAAAGTTTTGAGGTTGTTTTTATTCATTATTAATTTATTATTATTTTTTAAATTTATTTTACATACAAACCAGAGTTTCCCCTACCCCCTCTCCTTCGTTCCCTCCGCCAACCTCCTTTCTACTGATCCACCCCCATCCACTCCTCAGAAAGGGTAAAACTTCCCATGGGAGTCAACAAAGCAGGGCATATCAAGTTGAGGTAGGACCAAGCTCCTCCCCCTCACCGACCTGGGCTTCATCAAGATGAACTAGGCATCACACCATAGGGAAATAGGTTCCAAAATGCCAGCTCATGCACCAGGGACAGATCCTGGTGCCACTGCTAGGAGCCCCTCAAACAGACCAAGCTACAGAACTGTCACTCACATGTAGAGGGCCTAGGTTGGTACCATGCAGGCTCCCTAGCTGTTGGTCTAGAGTCCATAAGGCCCCAGCTGTGTGTCTGTGGGTTTCCCCTACATGACCCACCTTGCTTATATAATCACTCCTCCTACTCCCTGAGCTCGGCTAAAGCATTAACTCAGGCATGTGTTCTGACGAAAGACCCTTTACTGGGGGCCTGAGAGAAGCTCTCTTCTGTCCCCCTCAGAACCTGTGCACAAATACCACACATTTACACAGACCCACTCTCATACTCATAAAAAAAATAATAAGAGCCTTCACCCATGAAATAATTTAAGGAAAATCATCACAGTAGAAAAAGAAAAGAAACAGAAACATAACAATAGAATGAGTATAAATGTAATGGTTTCAGAGTTTTGGAATGCATTTCAGAAAATGGAACACTCCTGCTCCAATCAAGTTTTGTTCTAAATGTTGATTAAAAATATGAACACATAAGAAGGAAGTAGATTGGCGAAAGCTAATGTGGGAGTTCTGCATCCACAGTGACAGGGGCAGCAGCACTGGCATGCTATCGCATAAGGTGACTAGAGGAAACAATGCACTGTACGTTCATAGCAAGAGAAAGGCATTGTAAAGATTTTACCAAAATGTCAACTGCTTTAGAAATAAGACTAGTGATGAAAAGTAAACATGCAATCTCCTCAAAAATAACTTACAGCCTGCCTTACCCCATATCAACCCAACACTGTCTCAAACAGTACTAAAGCAACTAACGTCCCCCAATCTTGCAAAGTATTTTAGGTGAAATTTTGACTGAGGTAAAAATGGTGTCCCAGAAAACTATACTGTTTCACTCTGAACAGGGACCCTCCTTTGGGCTGATTTCCCCACACAGCACTGATGCTGCAGGAGGATGCGGAGCCCTGTGGGTGTCTCAGTCTGATGGCTGCATCTGTGCTACTGCAGCAGCTGCTCTTGAGGCTGAGGGGAAGCTACTCTTGTTCCTCAGGATCAGGATTCTACTGAAGGAGAAACCAGATCTTTTCTTTGCAAAAGGAGAAACAAGTAGATGCAACTAAGATCTGTCCCATGGAATGAAGCACTTTCCAAGATTCCACTTTCTCTGTTGTGTTGCCTTCCTGGAACATGCCAACTCCCCTGAACATGTCTGAAGCTGGGATCCAATCTCTTACTCTGCAAGTCTCCAGTCATTTGTGTCCAGCTCTGCACTTGTGACTCAGGACACATCAGCATCCAGCTCCCTCAGTCCCATTGTCAGGGGATCTATAGGTGACATGTCTTTTCATCCTTCCTACAGTCACTCTGAAAGCTTTCCATGCCTGAGAAAGGCTGGCTTCCTGGTGTGAGTAAGCTTCAGGAGGCACTGAAGACCCAGATGAGGATTTTGCACATGCAGAAAAGGACCTGAAGGACAATCTTCACTTTGATGAACTCAAATTCAAATTCAACATACATTAATCTAATGAGAGACTTAGTTCCCTGTGCAGTCCCTTTGTCTTTCTTATAAAATATAACATAATTCACAAGTGTCACCTGCCTTATTCTAGGTCCTGCCCACAGGAGGAGACTATGCCATGCATGGACACCAGGGGGCAGGAGTTATGAGCATAGCCTTCCAGTGCCACTACCACAATTCTCATTTCTTTCTCTCTCTCTCTCTCTCTCTCTCTCTCTCTCTCTCTCTCTCTCTCTCTCTCTCTCTCTCTCCCTCCCTCTCCCTCTCCCTCTCCCTCTTCCTCCTTCCCTCCTTCCCTCCCTCCCTCCATCCCCCTCTCTCTCTCTATCTCTCCCTTCCTCCCTTTCTCCCTCCCTCCACCCCTCCCTCCCTCCCTCCCTCCTTCTCCCTCTCCCCCTCCTTCTATGTGGTGTGTATATATGTTAATGTATGTATGTGAGAGAAAGAGTGTGTGTGTGGTATCAATCAATATGAAATCATTGAGAACAAATAGGTACCATTCAATGAGGCATTTTTGTGCAAAATGAAAAGCACAAAGTATACAATCCTCTTTAGACAGATCAGAGTGTACAGTGTGGTGGTAGCAAGCACTGAGGGCAGAAATTAATATTGGAAGCAGAATTATAAACAGTAATATAGGGAGGGGAGCTACAGATTCCAACACCTAAAACTGTCTGGAAATAATCCAACGTGACTTTGAGTTAAGGAGCCAAGAAGCAAATAAACATAATGTTAAACAACATTAGCCAAAGGCTGTGAAATCTTGATGGCAACACCTGTGTGTACAACGAATGGCAGTGGGTCACATGAATAAGTCCAACTCAACATTCATCCCAGCCAGATCTAAAATATGCTTTTGGCCATTTTATCTTCACTTGACAAATGAAAAGTGTAATTGAGGGGAATCCAGGAAACAACTCTTAAAAATGTCTTACTTTTTGAACACAATTTAAAACTGAAGACCATGTGATCATCCACTGGGCTCTCCTTAGACCCTTGTTTGGGTAAGGGACTCTGGAGCATGTGCTTCATTATCCCATCATTAAATATTCTTCCAATCTGGATAAATTATCACCTACATGTTCTACAAAGAATATCTTAATAATTTATCACATTAATACTCATATTATGATTTATACCTGTATAAATATAGCTTTGGATAAATTAGGTGAATTTATTAAACAATCTCATTATCAAGCAAGGGAGTTATTGTTCAGGGAGGCTCCAGAGGTATACAAAACAACACTGGACATTGTCATGGTTCCTGGCTGCCCAAAATAACTGGATGGTGAGATTATATGTTTAAAGCCACCACATTTTACTGTTCCATGACATAGAGAAATCAACTTGGAACTGACTGGTGATAAGTTCTCCCTGCTGGTTAGCTTTCATAGCACTGGAAGGTCCTATGCAGGCTGCTGGGGAAGAAAGGACAGCAGTAGTATTAACCAGAGCTGGACCCTGCATGCTCAGTACTGAACTTCCAGGTAATATGTGCTCAGTGGTGCAGCAGTGGCCTGACTGCTACAGAATAGCAATGCTTTCTGATTGGATTAGAAGCCTCCTCAACAGGAGGGAATTCATGCCTAGTACTGTGACATGGCCAAAAATCCCATGGTTCAAGAGTTTACAGGCCCTAGGGGAACTACTATTGTTATTTTGCTAAATAATCATTTCAAACTGCCTTCTAAGTCTGTGTTTATATTCACAGATTATAGCTGGGATCAACTTTGGTTGGAGTATGTGTTTCAAGAGGTTTCCATAATGAATTTTTCCATACTGATTTGTTCAAAACACCCTTAATGTTAGTTATCCCTTCACCATATTGCTTCTTCCACCCATTTCCAGAAAATTTCATAATTTCATTTAACATTTGAATAATATCACACAGTGTAAATGTCCCACATTTTCACAATTCACTCATCAGTTGATGGACATCTAAAGTGTTTCCAGTTCCTAGTGATTATGAATAGAGCAGCAATGAACATAAAGCAAAATCTCTGTAGAATGATGTGGACTCTTTAGGTTAAATTCTCAATAGTGGTATAAGTAAATTTTGTTGTAGATGTATGTTCAGCATCTGGAGGAACCTCCATGAGTTCTGTAAGGTTTATACCCTATCCGTTTGCATTCACATTGATACTGAGAAAGTTTTCCCCCTCGTGTCATCCTCTCAGCTGATGCCCTGATCTCTAGTTCTTACAATCCATCCTGCTCCTTTTCTGTGGTGTTCCCTAGAGTTATGTGTAGGAATTGCATTTTAGAAATAATAGCTGGAACTGGAGACCTCCCAGCCAGTTATTCTTTGTATTTGACCAGTTGTCGATGACTGGAGTAACCTCCATCTGCTTCAAAATGGAACTTCTTTAATGAGGGTTGAGAACTATGCTTATATGTGTGTTTAATTATAAGTATTTATAATATTCTTAGAAGCTACATTGATTTAGGAAAGTGGCCTGTAGTTTTCTTCATTCCCACCAAGCTCCCACAGTCCTGTGGCCCACTTATAAAATAATCATTCAGAAGTTTATATTAATTATCACTGCTTGGCCATTAGCTCAGGATTGTTACTGACTAGCTCTTACACTTAAATTAACCTATAATTTTTATCTTTGTTTAGCCACATGACTTGGTACCATTTCTCAGTTCGGCCTTGACATCTTGCTTCGTCTCTGTCTTGGTGGTGACTCCTGACTCAGCCCTTCCTCTTTCCAGCATTCTTTTCTTCTGCTTGCCCGCCTATACATCCTTCCTGGCTACTGGCCAATCAAAGTTTTATATATCAACCAATCAGAGCAACACATATTCGTAGCATACAGAATGATATCCCACAGCAGTGGCCATAGTAGGTTCTCCTCTAGGGTATATGACCTCTTTAGACATGGGTAGGTTATTAGGTTTGCATTATTGGGCCTAATACCATTCCTACAAAGCAGGTCTTAAGTCCAATAAGACACTTATGCTAGTTTTTACTAAGTTAGAAGTGCTACAACCTTGTGGATATCTTGACATTGAGGTCATTGTTTGGTTCATAGCCTTTATATAGCTTGGTAGGATTATTTATTGCTTTTCTCCCTTGGAAATATGCTTGCACATGCTATGAGAACTTATTCTTTGTGAAGAGTCTTTAGGTCATTTCTAGGTAAATTTCTTAAAGTTCTGTGTCTAAATGATGTGGTGTTCTTAGCAAAAGGGTCTTACTTACACGTTTTATGAGGCAATCAAACCAATGCACATAGCCTATTTCATTGGAGGAGACCCTTGAAGCCCCTGAACAACAATTTGAAAGGTGTCCCATGTCTGGCATTGGGGTCTCTTTTTATTAGATTTAGCATTCATTCTAGGTGTGACAAGCATTCATCTCAGAGATTATATTTCATGCTGTGCCATTTGAGGTAGATTTTTGGAGCTCAGAAATGCAATTGTTAACATTCCATTTTGGTCCCTAACCAGTAAGATAGAGTGTACTTTTATTAACAAATAGGGCAGTTATTCTGATATGATCATTACATGTTCTATGCCTTTATATTTTATTCTTCTCTCATTTATTACATTCCAATGGCAGTTTCCCCTCCCTCTCCTCCCAGACTCTCTCGCTCCATCTCCCGTCTCTCCCAGATCCAAAATCCTTCTTTTCCTTCAGAAAAGAGTAGGCCTCCTAGGGACATCCACCAAACACTGTTGTGGGATATTTGATCACAGTGTATGAAGATATATTACTGTTTTACTTCATCTGCCTCAGGTGCCTTCTGACATGTTTAATAAAATTTTTTATTTTTAATAAAAAATAAAAAATATTGACTTCAACAGCCAATACCTAGGTATGAAAGGATAGGTGGGAATTCTGGGCAGTAAAGAACTCTGGGAAGTTCCCATATTCCCATATTTCAGAATAATTATCAGAGAACCTAACTCCAAGTGAGTGACTACACCATGTCCTCAGGATTTAAGCAAAGTGGAATGGCAGATGAGAGTGGACACTAAGGGAGAAGGTTTTCTACACAGTGTGTAGGAAGAGAGGAGCTGCCTCTTAGGGCAGCACCAGCAGAGGTCCAAGAGCTATATTTCCTGAGCAGCCTCATTAAATGAAGGCTGTTCAAGATTGTGATGATTTGAATAAGAATGGACCCCATAGGCTCATATATCCTGAATGTTTATGTCCCAGTTGATAGACTGTTTAGAAAGGATAAGGAGATGTGCCCGGTCAGAGGGGGTGTGTCATTGGTGGTGGGCTCTGTAATCCTAAAGCCCAAGTAAGACCCAGTTTCTCCCTCTTTCTGAATGTTGCTTGTGATCAGATAGAAGCTCTCATTTACTGCTCCAGGGACATGCATGACTGCCTGCTACTATGCTCCCCACCATGATGGTCATGGATTCTGTCTCTGAAACTGTAATCAAGCCCTCAATTAAATGCTTTCTCCTACAAGTTGCCTTGGTCATGGTGTGTCTTCATAACAATAAACAAGTAACTGAGACCACAAGTTAGGTTAAACCTAGGTAATATGAACCAAAAAGAGAATGTATCTAAATTACTTGTGGAGTAAGACTGAAGCAGAATTTTTATTTAAATTTTTTTTTCATTTTACATACCATCCCCAGTTTCCCCTCCTTTCTCTTCTCCCACCACCCAACCCCCTCTCATCCAACCCCCATCCTCAGAGGGGGTAAGCCTTCTTTGCATAGTCAACAATGTCTGGCATACTAAGTTGAGGCAGGGACTGGTCCCTCCACACTGCATCAAGGCTGAGCAAGGTATCCCACCATAGGGAATAGGCTCCAAAAATCCAGTTCCCATGGTGAAATGCTTAGCACTCTGGACTTAGAAACAGATTTTTAAAGACTAGAGTCTGTGTTCCTTATTTGGATCATAAATTTGTAGAGTAATAACAAGATTGTTGGATAATATAAATCACTGCATTTTCTAAGACCACTCATTCGAGATAAATCCCATGTCAAGGTTTTCCTTGAGATGTTTTCTGTGAGAGATCCTCCACTTGGTCAGAAAACAGTAGTCTAGGGGATTAAAGCCTGGTTGTCTGTGGCAATGACTTCCATCTTATCCTGTCAGAATATCCACAGATTATTAACTTTCTAGGATTTTGACCTGAGATATGTTGCTGATTTTCAGGAGTCTGGGTAAACCCCACTCAGAGAAGGCACACAGCCCTCCCTCACAGGCCACTCCCCCAGCCTCCTGCACCCTGGGTTTGTGTGCAGCTTCCCCTGCAGTCCCCTCACTGTGGCACTCAGAGCACAGTAGTACAGGGCAGAGTCTGCCAGCTGCACTGAGGACTTCTGCAGGTGGAAGGAGCTGTTGCTCTTCTGGAGAGTGGCCTGGAACCCTTGGTGCTCTGTCCTCTGGTTGTCTGTGGCGCTCCTCAGGAGTAGCTGAGGGGCTTTGTTGGGATATTGCACATACCACCAAAGGAAAGTATTTGAGTAAGTAGTCTTATAGGTGCAGTTCATCATCACAGGCATCCCCTCTGTGACAGTGACCTGGCTTTCTGTCTGGGTCACTGAGTCTCCATTGCTCCTCCCTGAAAACAAACAAACAAACAAACAAATACAAATAAAATAAATAAATAAATAAATAAATAAATAAATAAGTAGAAATCATCAATGTGAGGAAGAAGACAAAGACTTCCATAGCTGTAAGAAAATGACATCATCATCACTTAGGAAAAGTAACTTACTGAGCATGAAGAGGAGCAGCAGAACTGAGCAGGTGTCAGGAAGCATGTTCACAGGAGAAAATGACACTTGGTTGTTGAGTGCACCAAACTCACAGGGCAAGTCTCCTGCAGGACCTTATTGAAACTTCTCACTCATAAACAAGGACCTCCTTCTGCACAGTGACTGTCATGTGAAGCCACCACCTGGATGCAGACATTAACCACATCTGAAGAGGCAGCGCCCTCTGCTGATTGCCCTTCAAACTGCACCACAGGTGTCTGCAAAACACATTGAGAATAAACCTGAAACCTCACCCAAAGGAGGCAGGACACAAGTTCACAGTGGGTGCCTGAAATGTTGACTGTTACTGAACTGTGTATACATTTTTATTCAGTGTGATAGATGTCCATAAAATAAGACACACACACACACACACACACACACACACACACCTGATAAAATTTATCTAATTTTTCTCATTTTATTATTTCTTAGGTATTGTTATGCAATTCATTTTGATTACACTCACCTGCTCCCTTCAATCCAGAAAGATCCATTCACTCTTCCCTACCAACTCAGTTTTGTCCATCCCTTTTAAAAATAAAATACCTTAAGGTTTGCATTACAGGAAGTTCTGCCCATATACACTTGGATGTGTGCCCTCCAGTAGGGGTGGACTATGGACCAGGGGATTCCCCTTTAAAGAAACCTGAGTCTCTCTCCCAGAAGCTACCCACTGCCCATAGTTCCTTAGCTAAGGGTGGGAATGAGCACCTTCCCTCCTCGATCAAATCATGTATTGTCTGTTCCTTTGCAAGTCTTAGGTGTGCTGTCAACCACTGTGAGTCCATGTGTGCAGCTGCCCTGCTGTGTCCAGAAGACACTGTCTCCTTGTAGTCACTTCCCACCTATGGCTCTCACAGTCTTTCCACCTCCTGTCCCTCAGTGACCTCTGACCTTGGAAGGAGGGTGTGTGATGTAGATGCCCCACTTGGGGCTGAGTGTGCCACAGCCTCTTCTTCTCTGCAGCACAGGGATCCTGGTTCTCTGGGACAATCACCATGTACTGTAGCAAGGAAAAGGGAAGAACAAAACTGTATTTCCATTTTTAAAATACATTTTAAAAACAAAGGAGAAAATGTCCAAAATTAATTCAGTGACTGGAATCTGACCTACATATTATGTGTTATTAATGTTCACACTTGTCAACTAACAACTGGCACATGCTGCACTGAAGGCCTGTGACACAGGATGTGGATGGGGCTCCAGGCCTCGTGGCAGGTTTGAGGACAGGCTGCAGGTGCCTGTGGAGCAGTGTGCACTTGCAGCACAGAAGTACATGGCAGAGTCTCCAGGACACGTGTCTGTGATGTGCAGGGAGAAGTGTTTGGCTTTCTTATCCAGTAAAACTATAAGTCTTTGCTCCTGTTTTCTTTCCACAGTTGAATAAATGTCAGTCATGAGCTGAGGATGCTCTCCAGGTCCTTGCTTATACCAAGGGAAGTAGTAAGAGGCACTGTCTGTGTAAGTGCAGTTGATGACAGTGCTGGCTCCCTCCTGGACTCTAAGAGTGGAAGGATGCTGCTCCACCTGCTCACCTTGGATCACCCCTGGGCAGAATGATGGAAAAAATGATAAATGCTGTCAGGTCATAACCTTGCAGAATTATCTCTTTTTTTTATAGTAACAGAGAAAAACTAACTAAAATAGAGTTCCTCCTGGATGCCTCAGAAATGCCCACTGAGTATTCTGTGGTCCTAAGATCTTAACTCACCATCGAGCTGCAGCCACAAGAACATGAATAAAGTTGGAACAAACATCTTCATTGTCCTTCCAATTAAATTAAGATCCGGTGTAGATTGTGATGACTAGCAGGTCAGCTACATCTACCAGGGTGTTGTTCTCTCTCAGTAACAATTCTACCTCTTGAGTCATCCACTCAGCCACTGAGAAAAAGGTTGGGCTTCTGCCCTAAGCCTGCACAATCAGCATCCAGGAAGTGAGTCCTCTTCTTACTCTGCAGCAGCTGAGGTCTACTACCACCTTGTGGTTGTACCCTTAACCAGTAAGGCTTCTGCTTAAGTGTTCTCTGACCTGTGAGGGACTCAGAGACATAAAACAGCAAAATGTTATATCAAGTATATTCTAGTGCGGAGAGATCAAGAATGGTATTTGTACACACTAGTGAGCCTATTTCTGAGATTTAAATCAAACACAGCATATGTATAATGCTTCATATAAATATATATATAATATTTTCATATATAAATCCATATGTAATATATTCATATGTGTATGTAACAACATTTCTTCTGTCTAGAACTGTATTTACTAATCCACTCCCATATTCCAGAATGCTCAGATCATTCATCAAACAACTCTTCCTTTTCTTAAAGACACACACTTAAATCAATAATTGTCCTGTAGAGTTATGGCATTTGAGAAAAGGCTTTTTCAGGTCTCTCATGGGCTTTTAGTTGCAATGTTCCTTCTACTTCAGTGAGTTCTTGTTAACAATGCAGATATGATGTTTTTTTATGCATGCATCTTTCCTTCCAGAGAAGTTGACCTGGAATAAAAAATACACACAGCTACTCTTAGGAATGTTCTCATAGGTGATTACATCTTGAGGATGGCACCATCCATGTTACTCACTCCCACAGCATCTAGACTGAATCACTGATAGAAGAGCAGTGCTGAGTATCCTGGAGAATCTGCCAAACCTTGCACTAACCCATCTCTTCTCCTTCCTGTGGACCCTCCCAGCACCCCCTGCTTCTAGCTCATTGCCTTTCCTTCCTGTCAACTGTGAACAGCTACAAACACTGTCTATCTGAGAACCCAGTGTACACACAGGCTTGGGAAGCAGAAGGCCATCTTCACTGTCCTTCCTGTCCTCCATTTCAGTTCCCCTGGTGCCATCCCCAGCCCTGTACCTGACCACTCACCTGTCCTCTCACTCTTCCTCCATTCACTGAGGACTCAGCAGACCCTTGCTGCATTTCCTTTCCTCCCTCACCCCCACTGCTTTGTGTCACATGACAGTAGAGACACTCCACCTGGGAGCCTGGTGGTACAAAAAAATAATAAAATATCTTTGATCAACTCTAATCCTGTAAATGAAAAACTTGTATAATAACAATTTTAAAACACTGAAGAAGCAAATAGAAGATATGAGATAATGAAAAGACACCCCCCCCCATGTTCACGAAATGTCAGGATTAATACAGTGAAAGAAGACATCTTCCCATAATAATTGAGAGATTCAGTGCAAGCTCTGTCAATTCAAACACAATTCTTCACAGAAATAGAAAATTAAATACAAAACTTTTAGCTTTATATGGAAACACAAACAACTTAGGATAGACTAAAAAATGAATAATGAAAGAACTGCTTAATGTATCACCACTTCAGATTCCAAGTTGTGCCGCAGAGTAATAGTCAGAAAAACAGGATGGTATTTGCTTAAATAAATAGACATGCTGATCAGTAGATTAGGATCAAAGATCTAGACAGAAGTCCACACACCTATGAACATCTCATTTGATAAAGAAGCCCAAAATACTGCACACGAGAAAAAAAGACAGCATCTTCAACAGATGGCTGTGGTCAAACTGAATGGCTACATGCAAAAGAATATAAACAGAATAATTTTTACTGCCCTGTACAAAACTCAAGTCCAAATGGATCAAGGACAAGAACATCCATCCAGATACTCTGAATCTAATAAGTAGAAGTGTGGAATAATCTTGAACACATTGGCACATGAAAAGACTTTTTGAACAGGACACTAATAGCACAGTCACTGTACTGCTATACTTTCTTATTGGAACACCAGCCCTCAAATCATGATACAGAGTCTTAGTATTAATTATGAAAGCTTGGGTTAGCTTAGGCTTGTTCCTAACTAGTTCTTATAACTGAAATTAACCCATGTTTTTTAATCTATGTTCTCCCACTCTCGTCACCTCATCTCCTTACTGCCCATCCTGCTTCCTCCACCTCTGGGTGTTGATCCTCTCTTTCTTCTTCCAGTTCACTCTCTGCCCAGAAGTTATGCCCATGCTCTCCTGCCCAGCTACTCACTGTTCAGCTTTTTATTACACAAATCACAGCAATACATCTTCACACAGTGTACAAATATCCCAAAGCAAGTCATGAAAACAGTAATTGACAAGCAGAACTTAATGGAACTGAAAAGCTTATGTATGGGCAAAGAACATCATCATTTGAACAAAGTGGCAAGTTATTGAAAGGAAAAGTATCATTACAAAGTATACAGTTGATACAGGGCTGATATGTAAAATATATGCAAAATTAAAAAGACCAAATATCAAGAAAGGAAACAACTCAATTTAAGAAATAGGTACAGATCTAAAGAGAGTTCTCAAAAGATGAAACACAAATGACTGAGAAGCACATAAAGTTGAAAATCCTTATTTTTCAGGAAATGCATATTAAAAATACTATGAGATTTCTTCTTACACACATAGAATGGCCAAAATCAATAAAAAATGATATCATATGCTGGTGAGGATGTAGTTTAAGGAGAACACTCATCCATTGCAGTGTTTAAGACTCACTATGGACATAAGTATGGTGGTTCTTCAGGAAGACAGGAACAGATCTACCTCAAGATTCAGCTGGACCACTTTTGGACATATACTCATAGGACTCTATATCCTGTTATAGAGACACTTGCTCATAGATATTCATTGTAGTATTCATAATAATAAAAACTGGAAACTGCCTAGATGCCCATCAAGAGATGGATAGATAATGGAAATGTGGGATATTTCTACAATGAAATATTACTCATCTATTAAGTCATAAAATTCACAGGTAAACTTATGGAGCTAGAAAAACAGTCATCTTGAGTGAGGTAACCCCAACTACAAACAACAAATATAGTATGTATTCTCTGACATTTGGATTCTAGCTTTTAAGCCTTCAATAGGCTTGCCACAATCTGTATACCTGCAGAAGTTAGGGATACAGTAGGAGAGAAGGAAGGATTTCCTGAATAGGAGAAAAATAGAATAGATAGTAAAGAGATGGGGTTAGAGGGTGGAATAGGAGGATTAAACAGAAAGGAGGAGGGAACAGAGAATAAGGGAGGAGGTATGGAGAGAGAAAGCACAAACTAAGCACATTCTGAGAGGTCATATAGAAACCTACTACATGAGAAGCCTATATATATATATATATATATATATATATATATATATATATATATTCTTAATATAATGCACATGTATTATATAAATCAATGAAATAGCCAAATAAAAGGGAAACAAAGTACCAACCAGACATTTCCTACCAAAGTAAAAATTCCAGTGCCAAGAAAGGTGTCATCTGAATTGTTGGCCAAAGGAGACCCATGGAAATTTTCAACAACTCAGGCTATTACCAAGGCTATTGGTTGCTCTCTATGAATTGATGGTAAAGTACTATTGTTGTAGACAATATCTACAAATCTCATTGAACATGAAGAAATTGAGCTGGTTCCTAAATAAAGCATTTAGTCCTATGAACTTGTGTCCATGGTTCAGGAAGATACTCTGAATGATACCAGAGGAGAAAGGTAAACACCAACCCAGCTATAAATTCTTTGATCTACAATGGTGAACTCCATACATAATACAATGGTATGATAATGGCACAAGTGATATTGGCGTGACCAATCACATTCTGAATGGGCTTAAGGCCCACTCCATGAGGTAGAATCCCTGCCTGATACTGCTTCGGTAACCAAGAACCTGAGACTAGATAGGCTATGGACCTAAGGGAAAACCAAATATCATTATCCTCCTAAACATACATAGCAAGATAATGACTTCTAACGACTTTCTGCTATACCCATAGATCAATGTTTTGTTTAGACATCATCATGGAAGCTTCTACTTGCAGTAGATGGGAACAAACCCATAGATCCACAACTCCTCAACTGGAAAATATATAGAGAATGAGAGACCTTTTCTCCATTAAACTCCTTCCCTCAGGATTCTGGGAATGTTATAGAAGAAGCAGCAGAAAGTGTCTAAGAGCCAGTGGGGATGAAAGGCAGTAAGGAAATAAAGTCCTCCAGACATGAGACTGACTCACATAAGAACTCACATAAGAGATGGTGGCAACACGCAAAGTCCCACACTGGTCCTGTACAGATGGAGTCCTAGTGCTGAGAAGGGGAAGTGGACATCATCCCCCACACCTAACCAAGAACCTATCTCCAATTGAAAACTGCTCACAAGAGGAAATTTAGTTTTTACCAACAGCAGTTCACTAGGTATACAAACCACACTTTAGGGTAGGTCTCATGCCCAGCAAATGAACTGTTGTATTTTTTTGTTCTTTAGCTTAATTGTAGGTCTCTTAATGCTTTCTGTGGGTCACTATTTAGCACACTTATCCTTGTTTATATCATTTCCAATTTTGTGGATTTATATTTTTTATGTGTACATACGTCTTTGCATGTACATGATCTTCTCATGCTTTTTATTTATTTTTTTGTTTGTTTTATTTTGGTTTGTTTGTTTTCTTCCCTGTTTTCTAAAAAGAAAGTGTGGAGTTAGATATGTGCAGAGGTAAGAACATGCCTATAAAGGTACAAGAAGCTTAAAGAACAAATTGATTGAACCAGAAGAGAAAGTTCCCTTGACACCTAATAATCATACACTAAACACACAGAACAAGGAAAGAATATTGAAAGCACAAAGGAAAAATGCCAAGTAACATACAAAGGCAGATCAAGTAGAATTACACCCTGTCAATAATTCCTACTGCAGAGCAGTCACTTCTAATGTTACCACTTCCAGCCATGCTCACATGGATCTTATTGACAATTAGGAGTTATCATCTGAGAAGCATAAATAATCTATATATGAAGCAGATGTACTTGCAATGGAGATGAAGGTGAATGAATCACAAGTTGTCAGTGAATTTGTGAAGCTCTAGAAAGTAAATGTTTTAGTCACTCCAGCCACTGTTGTATCCACTCAGCTGCTGTTTCAACGTGAAAACACAATGGACAGAAAAACTGTGAATGAGTGAGCATGGCTGCGTTCCAGTTCCTCACAGAGGCAAGGGGCAGGCCAGAGTTTTCAACTGTGGAATATAATCTGTCAGCCCTCGGGAAACAGCAGTTGTATGGATCATGTTTAATTATTGTTTAATGAATTAGTCCCCTAGTATGTGACCTTTAGGAGGGTCCCACTTTTACTTTTGAATGCAATGTTTTTAATGAAAGCAATGTTTTCTGCACATATATATGACATTATAGATGTATAAATATTTTGGTAGAATTAATTGCTGCAAATATTATTGTGATATAAATTGCAAATGTATTTCCCTCGTTTGTCATTTATCTTTTGGCTTTGATCATTTTTATGTGAAATATTTGTTTTATATTGCATAATTGAATGCATTATATTTTTAAAATGATCAAGACATTGTGGAAATGATGTCATGATTTAGTAATAAGATTTGCTTATCTTGACTTTCTACAACTTAATCTATCAGATCTTCAAATTTAATTCTCTTATCACCTTCATATTGAAGAGATTAGCTGCGTATGTTTGTATCATACTCTCTAAACAAAGGATGGAAACACTTGCTTTAAACTTTCAACTTTGAGAAATGATCCAAATAATTCTGGAATGTGTAAGAGAAGTTTATATTTCATGACATTAGCACAAGCATTTGATAAATAAAGTGTTCATTTTAGTCATGCTGGCTGATGTTTCTGAATATTTAAGCTTCTCCAAGTCAGTGTCATGTCAATCTGAATTTAGCCATGAATTTCTGCTGTGGTAATTTTGGGTTTCCTCACAACTTCTCTGTAATTGGTGGAGATCTGATAAAGACACAGCTGTGCCAAGCCTCCTGCAGAGTCTCCCTGTGGCAGGGCTGTTGCTGCACAGACAGCTGCAGTTTGGGGTCAGGCTTCAGGCTTACTGGGAGCACTGTGCATCACTAGCACAGAGGTAGGTGCCTGAGTCCTCCAGCTGGGCATCCCTGATGTGCAGGGTGCTGTAGCGCTCCCTGGAGTTGAATGTTGAATTTAACCTCCCATTCTCCTTTGTTCCTGGAGTCAGGTAAAAAAGATTGACGAGGCTGCCCCTGGGATTCTGTCGGAACCACTGCATATATGTCACGGTGATAGAAAAATTGCATCTCAGGGCAGAACTGGTTCCCTCATGGAGACTCAGGGCTGAAGGACTCTGCTCCACCTCAAATCCTCTCACCCCTGTTGGGAAACAAAAGCAAACCAGAATCAGTGAGGGGTTTTCACCCACACCTGTCTAATGTCCCAGGAGACACCATGAGGATGACTGCACAGGAGCTTTGGGTTGGCTCATCTCCCTTCACCACTGACACTTCTGGAGAATCCCTAAAGCAGCTTAGGTGAGCACAACTCACAGCAAATCTGCACCCACAGAATCCCCAGCACAGCTCCCAGTTTCCTCTCCATGGCCCCTTTCCAATTGCTGTGGTGTCTTCTCTCCAGCTCTGAGGGGTGGTGTCAATTCTTGTGCCCAGACAGACTTGTGCTTACACACAAAAGTTTCTCTCCAAGTTGCTGAATGTTCTCTTTCATCTAAACAAGAAACTCCACCCACCTTCACCTCACGACTCTGCATAATAACTGCTCCACAGCTATGATGAACAATATGCAGATCCCAGAACACTATATTTCTAAGGTAACATTCCATATAAGGGGAGTTTGGGGAAATGTGTGAGAGAGGGGAATTAATAAATGCAGAATACTGGTGTGAACACTGATTGTTCCAGGGGGTTAGAAGAGCTTTGCAAAATCCTAGCAAGATTTGTTTGACTTTTTTTGTAAAAGAATTACATACAATATATTCTAATCACGGTTTCCCATCTCCAAACTCCTCCTAGATCTTGTCTATCTCCTCACCCTCCTGACAACATGCCCTTTAGTTCTCATTTGCTCCCTCTCTGTCTCTCTCTCTTTCTCCCTCTCCCTCCCTCCCTCTCTCTCTTCCTCTCTCCCCCTCTCTCTTCCTCTCTCTTCCTCTCTTCCTCTCTCTCTCTCTCTCTCTCTCTCTCTCTCTCTCTCTCTCTCTCTCTCTCTCTTTCGTCTCTCTCTCTCTCTCTCAAACAGGCAAACAAGCACATCAAAATTAAAACATAATAACATCAAGAAACACACAACCAAACCCATAAAATACAATACAAGTAAATATAAAATACAGACAAAAGACCAATAAAACCAAAAAGGAAAGAGAAAAACCAAACTAAACAGTATGATACAAATGAACCATTGGGTTCCTTCTCAGTCTGTACTGGCCAACAACTACTGGGCTTGAGATCACCCTTCAATATAGCTGATATACTGAATGAGAAAGTCCTGCACCTTAAGTCACACAGTGGGACAAATCAGCATGCAGTACACTATAAGGGGTAAGAATTTCTTGAAATTGTCAGATCATCATGTGCGTACAAAATGTTCCCAAGGACAGTTTTATTGATCATAAGAAAAACAAGACATGCCCGTGTTTTCACCATGATTTACTTTCCATTTTCTCGCATGTGCCCTGTTCTTTCCCACAGCTGTCCAGGAAAACACAGCTGATTCCAACCAGGCTGTGAATGCCTGCTCAAGATCAGAGAGCCCCCCCTATCTTCTACTTTTTCATACCTTGTATTTCCCAGTTTTCTTCTTAAGTAGTTATTCTTTTTCTTTCTAGTTTAGAGGATAGATAGATAGATAGATAGATAGATAGATAGATAGACAGATAGATAGATAGACAGATAGCTATCACATGTATGTTATATACAATATAAAGGGTATTAAAATAATTTCTAGGTTTTTAATTTTCAGAAATTTTTAAAATAAAACTAGAAGCAACGAATGCAATGGAGATGTTTTTTTTCTCGTCAGTGTCTATCCTCATAATGCCCAGTGAGATTCTATTTTACTTACATCTGTTCAGAGAATTGTTCTTAAAATAGATTTGTCGATGCATGGGATCCAGTGAGTAGGCTCTAGATATTTGTAGTTTTGTATACAATGATTGAGAGCTAAAGATCCGGTGAACTCCACACTGTCACCCCGATTCCCTGTTTGTGGGTTGTTGCCTCATGCCTCTTCTGAGCTCTTCAAATCTCTAGGCAATTTAAGAAAAAGAAGTTTCTAGGAATCCTGCAGTGCCCCCTAGTGGACTGACACCACCACCAAAAGTGACTGCAGGCCATCTCCACAAGTCTCAATAAACCAGCCTTTTCACTCCATCACTTCCTGGTGAAGGAAATGCAGATGGTAAGAAGACAAGAGTGTCTAGATGGAGTTCTCAGAAGAAATAAAAATGGCCAAGAAATATCTCAAAATTCTTCATCATCATTAGCAATTAGGGAAATGCAAAATAAAATATCTCTGAGATTTCATCTCACCCCAGTTAGAGTATCTATAAATCAATTAAACAACTGACTACAAGTGCTGGTGAGGGTGGGTGGAGGGAAAGGAACCTGCATTCACTGTTGGTGGAATGAAACTTGGTACAGTTACTCTGGAAATAGGCATGGAGAATCTTTAATAAAAACTAAAGATAAATCTACCACATAACCCAGTTATGCCACTTCTTGGTTTATGTCTAAAGAACTCTACATCTTACTCCACAGATAGTTGCTTTGCTATATTTATTGCTGCTCTACTCACAGTAATTAGGAAATGGAAACAACTTAAATGTCCTTCAAGTAATGAATGGATAGTAAAAAATGTGGCACCTATGTTATAGAATATTCTTCAATGTAAAGAAAAAAGCATCATAAACTTTTCAGGTAGGTGGGTGGAACTAGAAAAGATTATTTAAAATAAGTTGACAGAGAACCAGAAAAACAAATGTCACATGTTCTGCCACTGAACACCTAACTCCAATGGGAAATGGAGAGGCACCTAACTCCAAATCTTCAGATGGAAATATATAACCTGGAGTAACCACAGAAGCCAGAAAGATCTAAAGGGGAACATGTAGTTGGGGAGAAGCGCTAGAAATGGGAATAGCATGGTAAGCATAATTTGGGCATAGAGGTTCAGAACTGAGATGTCATCTTTGTGGATTTTTCCTTTGATGAATATGAAGTGTCCTTCCCCATCTCTTTTGATTAATTTTGGTTGGAAATCTATTTTGTTAAATATTAGGATGCAATACTAACTTGCTTCATGGGTTGATTTGCTTGGAAAATCTTTTTGAAGCCCTTTAATTTGAGTTAATGTGTTCTTTAGTCTCAGGGGGTAAATTCTATAGCTCCTTTCTTCTCTCCTTAACTCCAGAACCATGTGGCCAAAAGTGCCAGGTTCTGCTTGGTGGGACTGGAACATGGCCCCCTCATTCAATTACATCTTCACCAGCTTTCTCTCTTTCACTGCCTAAGCTTGGATGTCCTGAACTAGCTTTGTAGACAAGACTGGCCTCAAACCCAGAGATCTGTCAGCCTCTACCTTCCCAGTGCTGGGATTAAAGGCATGCAGCATCACACCCCACTCTAAGCTTTTGTTTAATTCCTTTTCACAAGTTGGAAATTTAGCTGGATGATATCTTGCTCTGAGGTCACCACTCCCTTTATTCTATTTCTTAATTAGTTTGTCTCCTTGAATACAGGACTTTGTTCCATTCCATTTTCTGTTATTTTTTTTTCTCCTCAAATGCTTTTCCTTGCTCAGCTTGCTCTTTTTCATTATAAATCTTCATTTGAGATACCACCAAGAACTACACAACAAAGTCTATGCTAGGCTGTTTTGAGAGTTCCTCTGCCAATAGGGATAGTCCCCCAGGCAGACTCTGGACAGAAGCAAAAAGCAGCCACATTCTTCACCAAAATATCACAAGAATACTCTGTAGGCAACACAATAAAATTCTCCTCTGAAACCACTTGAGCCAGTCTCCAGCAGTTCCAATAACTCTTAGTGCCACTGTCTTCCATGCTCCTACTAGTATGGCTCATTCAGCAGTGCTTAAAGCATTCCACTTTTTCTAATGCATAGTCCTATGGTTCTATTCCTTCAGATAAAAGTATGGTCAGGACTATCACAGCAATACCCCAGTCACTGGTACCAACTCCTGTCTTAATTAGAGTTTTTATAGCTGTGAAAAAAAAAACATCATGACCATGGCAACTCTTATAAAGAAAAAAAAACATTTAATTGAGGTGGCTTGCTTACAGTTCCAGTAATTCAGTCCATTATCATCATGGTGGAGATCATGGTAGTGTGCAGGCAGACATGGTGATGGCTATGTCTTGATCAGAAAGCAATAGCAAGTAGACAGTCTCACTGGGTATGGCTTGAGCATATATGGACCCTCCAAGCCTGCCTCCACAGTGACACACTTCTTCCAACATGAACTTATATACAGGCTGGGCGGTGGTGGCACACGCCTTTAATCCCAGCACTCGGGAGGCAGAGGCAGACAGATCTCTGTGAGTTCAAGGCCAGCCTGGGCTACCAAGTGAGTTCCAGGAAAGGTGCAAAGCTACACAGAGAAACCCTGTCTCGAAAAACAAAAAAAAAAACAACAAAAAACAAAAAACAAAACAAAACAAAAAACAAAAACAAAAAAAAAAAGAACATATCTACAAACATTCCATACCAGCAAACCCATACTTCCTAATAGTGCCACTCTCTTTGGGGACCATTTTCCTTCAAACCACCACATCCAGATTTTCCATTTCCAGTATTCCCTTGGTTTGTGTCCTCTTTATTGCTTCTACTTCCATTTCCAGGTCTTGAACAGTTTTATTCATTCCCTTGACATGTTTGTTTGTGTTTTCCTGGATTTTTTTTTAGGAGATTTATTAATTTCTTCTTTAAGAACCTCAATCAACTTCATTAGATTGGATTTAAGGTCATTTCCTTATGTTTCAGAATAGCCAAGCCTTACCATAGTAGGATAGCTGGGCTCTGGTAGTGCCATAGAGTAATTTGTGTTTGGAATTATCATACATTTACATTTAATCTGTGAGTGTATCTTTGTTGGATGGATACTTTTTGATGTTTTCTCACTTAGTTTCTGTCTCCCCTCTGGTTTCCCATCCTGAGTTGCCTGTGGTTCTAGTGACCAGTTAGTTTCCTAACTGCTGGCCACCCTGCCCAGCTTTTTATATGTGTGCTGGAAATCAAACTCAGTCTAGCAGGATGTCTCTGCAGGAGATTTGGTAGCTTGTATGGCCTCTGGGGGTCTGGGTACCAGCTTGGTCTGTGGGATTCCTAGTACTGATGTGGCCTCCAGCAGAGTAGGAATCTTCTGCTAGAGTTGTGGGCCAAGATATGAAGCTCAGAGGACGGGTGCTATTGGAGATGGCTGAGTAGGGTTTTAAGGACTGTTAGCAGGCAGTGGATGGTGTTTCACCTGGAATTCCTAGTACTGGTGTGGTCTCCAGCAGAGCAGCAGTATTCTGGAGGGGTGTGTGGTACCTTTTTAGGAGACAATGAAGTGAGGGGAAAAAAGGGGGGGAAATTAAGTAATGTTTTAATTTCAAAAAAAATTTTTAAGAAGCAAAAAGTGGTACAAGACACCCATTGCTAATGGCAAAAGAGTGAAATTTCCGGGTAGTTCCTAGCAAGACTTTGGAAATTTTCAGACATAGTACTTATAACAAAGTGCCACCACATCTTAAGTTTGCTTGGAATGCCTACAGAGAAGGGGAAAACTACATGGCCTGGACCTTCAGAGTTTGCAGTTCCTAAAACTATTTTGTGGGATGTGTACATCTCAACCACTGAGAAACAGTGAACAGGTACAACTATGTACATGTCCAGCCATGTACATGAAATCTTTGCAGCTTAGATGTGAAGTATTGCATGTGTGACACTGAAGTAACTCTCAGTTGAAAGAATCAGCTAAACCTGCCTAGAATGTGCTCCTCCAGGGTTGCTAGCTGTCATTTTAGATGAAGACCAGGGCAGAGGACACTGACATCCCATTGTCAACAATGTGATTAATGTATAAATCTCACCACGTTTCATGAGGACTATCATATAGTAGGCTTTGTTAGCAAGAGCCCAAGGGCAATGTCATGTTACATAATATGACCAAGCAGAAAAAACCTTTTTAATGAAGGGACTTAAGTTGGTGATTTGACTAAAGTATGTCAGATGCACACCTTTCCCCAAATGAACATGGTATAAAAGTCTAGATTAGTCTGTACTTTGACTCACTAACAACCAAATGTTTAATCCCTAAAAATTCCTTGTGTAGCCAGTGTGGGACAAAATGGAAGAGAGTGTGCTATATTGTATATTAGATAGTGTTTAGTAATGACAGTGGTGGATGCTGATGCTCATAGGACATGAGTAAATCTCAGTGGCATGTGGGGGGAAGAGAATGAAACACAAGAAGGCCTTCCATGTGACTCCACAGACTTCAAGTTCTCAACCAGGCCACGTGTGCAGTGACAAAAATGGGAAAACCTATTGCCTGCAGGAGGTGAGTTGATTTGAAAGGTATGCATGAAAATTCCTGGGGTGACATAAGTATTGTGTTTTTAGATTGTTTCCAAATACCACTGCCTTCTCATTTCATTATAAAGAAAGTCAAAAGTAGGAGATTAAAAGAGTAATATGTAAGATAAATTACTTGTTATTAGAATCTTCAGATAAATTCTGTTTGTGTTCTGTATCAAAATATTCATGTGTGCATGTGTATGTGAGTGTGTTCACGTCTGTATGGGTACAAGTGTGTGGGAACATGGATTAGCACGTGTGTATGTGTGCATGTGTATGTTTACATGTAGAAACCAGAGGAAAACGTTGGATGTTGTTCCTCAGGTATGACCAGCTTGCTTGTGTGTATGTGCATATGTGTGTTTGAGTACACATGTGTGCCCATGAATGTGGAGGCCAGAAGGCAACCTTGGATGTCATTATTAGGAGCTGTCCACCTTATTTTTGGGGGACAAGCCCTCTCACTGACACCTGGAGCTCATGGTTAGTCTATGCTGGCTGAGTAGTAGGCTCTAGGTGTCTTTCTGTACTCACCTCCCCAGCACAGGCACCATGCCCAGATGTTTATGTGTGTGCTGGAAATCATACTCAGGTGCTCATGGCTCCACATGGAGGCTCACAAACACCTCTAGTGAGGTCTGCATTATATATCTTATATATATTATATATCTCTTCTTATATTCTTATATATATTATATGTATCTTATATATATATTATATATCTCTTCTGGCCTGCAGGCATACATGCAGACAGAACACGGAATACATAACCAATAAAAAAATAAATCTCAAAAGAAAAGACTATACAAGTAAATAAATAAATGGATAGATAAATAAATAAATAAATAATAAACAAACCACCAAAGGCCAAAGCTGTAATACAAGAAAAGGCAGCTTTAAAAAACAGAAAATGAAAAGAATAGGAAAAAAAGGAAAGAAAAAGAAAAGTCCTCCAACTAGGAAAAGCCAAAGGCCAGGCTAATTCAGCAGAGAGTTCAACCAGACCTTCAAATAACTAGTACCAATATTCCTCAAATTATTCCATAAATCATGAGAGAAGGAACTTTTTAAAATTCATTTTATAAATCCAGTATTACATTGATACCCCCCAAAAAAACTAACAGAAAGAGAAAGGTATAGACCAGTTTTCATTATGCATAAAGATACAAAAAATTCTCAACATATCACTTGTAAACTGAACTCAAGAACATTTCAAAAAGATTGCACCAACTGTGATCAAGTAAGATTCTTCCTAATAAACGTAACTACATACATTTATTTCACCCTGAATGAAATTCACTTCCAAATGTATCAACAACTTCACCCTAAGACCTGGTGTCCTGAACTGTTAGAAGAGAAAGTAGAAAAACTGCTTCAACTTCAAGGCACAAGAAAAGCCATTCTGCACAGGACTCTAGTAGCATAAGCCCTAAGACCAACAATCAACAAACAGGAGTTTGTGAGACTAAAAAGCAAAGAACACCATCACTTGAGAGAAGAAGCAGCCTAGAGAATGGGAAACAACCTTACCAGGTACACAGGACAGAAAACAGGTGTATATAAAGAACTAAACAGCAATAAAAAAGAAAACCTGATTTTAAAAAATTGGAGATTTTAAATATGCAAACAGTTTTCAAAAGAAGAAATACAAATCTGAGATTTTTTTTCTTTTTGGTTTTTTTTGAGAAAGGGTTTCTCTGTGTAGCTTTGGAGCCTGTCATGGAACTCACTCTGTAGACTTGGCTGTCCTCAAGCTAACAGAGCTTCACCTGCTTCTGTTTCCTGGATGCTGGGATTAAAGGCATGTGCCACCACCACCCTGCAAGAAAATTTTTGAATGATCAACATCCTTACTCATCAGGGAAAATTCAAATTAAATAGTTAAGCATATAAACAATGAATATTAAAATTATTTTAAGAGTTCATCTTATTCCAATTATAATGGCTGGAGAAAAGGGCAACATAAGAGAAAATTGACCACTAATGATGACATGGGTATGGAGACAGGGGGATACATGCTCACAGTTGGTGGTAGTGTAAACTAGTGTATATGGTGATATTTTATTTGTACTGAAATGTGATTTTAATTTTATGTTAATAAATAAAGTTGCCCTGGGGTCAGAGCTATTAGAGCCATAGCAAGAGCGTGGTGGTTAGAAGAGCTAGGTAGATTTCTGTGTGTTCAGGGATACAGCCAGTATTGGAGACATACGCCTTTAAGACCTGGAGGGCGGTACTTACAGGCAGTGACGAAGCAGTCATGTGCTTGGGTTTACAACCAATGAGAAGGCAGAACAGAAAGACTATTTAAAGACAGACAAACAGGAAGAAGCTCTCTCGGGGAAGTTAGGAGCACTGCAGGAGGTAAGATTTTATCTCTGAGCTCTGACCTCTCGGCTTTCTCTTTTACATTGGCTCTGTGTTTCTTATTTTAATAAGACGATTGGTTACATCTACATCTACATTCTACTTTATTAGGTTTCCATAAGGTCCCTCAAATGGCCTTTAATTTTAACTGTCCCTCCTTCTATTTCTTCAGTTGCCCCCTTTCCCTCTCCCTCCTCATTTGACCATCCTGTTCCAGACTCCTTCCTCATCCATCTATAACAATCTATTGTATTCCCCCTTCATAGAGATCTGTCCCTCCCCCCACTCCCTTACTCTATACCTAACATGTGGTTATACAGATTGCACCTTACTTATTCTTTGACTCAACAGCTAACATCTATATAAATGAAAACCCACCATATTTGTCTTTCTGGGTCTGGGTTGTCTCACTCAGTATAACTTTTTCTAGCTCTATCGATTTACCAGTGAATTCCATGATTTCCTTTTTCTTTTAAAACTGCTGAGTAATAACCCATTGTGTAAATGTACCACATTTTCTTTATACACTTATTTGTTGAAGAACACCTAGGGTGTCTCCATTTTCTGCCTATTACACATAGAGAAGCAATGAAATGTTTGAGCAAAGAACCGCCACACTGATTTCTGTAGTGGCTGTACAAGTTTGCATTCCCACCAGAAATGGATGAGTGTTTCCCTTACTCCACATTCCCACCAACAAGAGTTGTCATTTGTTTTATTAATCTTATCTACTCTGACACTTGTAATGTGAACTCTCAAAATAGTTTTGATTTGAATTGCCTTGATGACTAAAATTATTGAATATTTTTAAGTGTTTCCCAGACATTTGGTTTTTCCTTTATTGAAACTTCTCTGTTTAGATCAGTACCTCATTTTTAATTGGCTTAATTGTTTTCCTGATATTCAGTGTTTTTAGTTCTTTATATATTTTGGATATTAGCCCTCTATTGGATATGAGTCCAGTAACATTCTTTTCCAATTTTGTAGACTGACATTTGAAATAAAACACCATTAGTGGCAGATTAGATAATGCTCTATGGATGAACCCACAAAGTTGGCAGACACGTTGGAATTAACAGAACTTATTAAGTTGTTTAGTAATAGAACCCTCTATAATAATACATTCTTTACATCAATAATTAAGTAAATATACTTCAAAATATTTTTACTTATTCCTTGAGAATTTCATAGAATACATTTTAGTCATATTTATCCCCAACTCCTCCGATTTATTCTCCCCATATTTGCCCACACATCTCTGATGACCAAATTTGTGTCTTCTTCATGATATTACTTTTTATAAGGCCAGGAGAAGACTCTTAAAGAATACTGACTCTCTCTGCCAGAAGCCATTATTCATCCATAGGTCATCAATTCAGAGGAGGGCCTCATGAACCCTTCCCACTCCATGCTTGAATATTGACCAGCTTGATATTGTACAAGTGACCACAGGTGCTATGAGCCATGAGTGGAGTGTTCCTTTCATGACCAGAAGACACTGTTTGCTCTAATCCTCCCTGACTTTTGGCTCTTACAATTTTTGTGCCCCATCTTTCATGATGGGATTTGAGTCTTGTGGAAAGGGTGTGATACAGATGTCTCATCAATCATGGATGAAAACTGTGAAATAAAAACAAAAATATAAAGATGCATACAACAAAGAATTGGTTATTTTAAAGCATTAAAAGATGGGCACACCTTTAGCAAAATTAACCAAAAGGAAGAGGATGGTAAAAATAATAAAACAAAAGAGATTAAAGGAACCATGGAGTATGTTCAACATCTTGGTCCAGAGAGAAGAAGAAGCAGAGCTTTGCTGGGAAGCCTCCTTGAGGGGGCAGGGTGGAGCAAAGCTCAGCTGTAATGACTTTCTCCAGGAGAGGAGCAGGATTGCTATATCCTGCAGGGAGACCATTCCCCACCACACCCCAGCTCCAGCTATAGCCTGGCTTCCTGAACAGTCAGGATACCTTTCCCTGCAGAACTGAGATGTCCCATTGTGGCTCCACCCTCCAGAGCAGTCCTAGCAGCTCCAGCAATAGCCTGACTTCCCAAACAGTCAGGATGCATTTCCCTCCAGAGTTGAGCTGTACTACTGAGACTCCAGTTGTCAGAGCTGTCCTAGTAGCCCCAGCTACAGCCTGACTTCCCAAACAGTCAGGTTACATTTCCCTCCAGAGCTGTTGTGTCATCTCTGGAGTATGATTGGCTCTGGAGTATGATTTGTTTCCTGGTGCCTTTGTCTCAAATCCTACTTCTCTGACCCTCAGAGGAACTCCAAATCCTAATAAACCATTTTTGCTTTGAAAGCAATTGGAGGACCTAGGTATTGTTTACAATGAAGACCACCCAGAAGTCATCCCAATTTCTCATGATTTAGCAAGGAGTTTATTTCCCATTCCAAGATGTATGGATTGAGCAATACGTGGTCTGGAGGATTTCAAGTCAAAATGTACATGACTAAGACCCCCACTCTTGCTGACAGGTCCAGTGTGCTTGCTATTTTAGGCCTTTCTCCTTTTTCTTCAAAAAATACCATTTTCTGCCTAAAAAACCTTTTCCACCATAGGTACTACCAGATACAACATAATTATTTGAATTTCAAATCTTCAGTTATAGAGAAAGACCAAATTCTTAACTTACTGGGTTTCTAGCTGCTCCCTCTTACTCAAGAAACCAAAGACTGGCATTTCATCCTATTTTAGCCACCCATGACTGTAAAGAGGCCACTAAAAGTCATCATGGCCATGAGATCTACAGCTAATTCACATGTACCTATTGATTATGCCACTCCTTCCTTTCAATCTCTAATGGAGCCATTTCCTCAAGAATATTAGTAGATGTGATTAAGACTTTGGTAGCTATTTTTGGTTTCAATGTGACTATATCTGGGATTAATTAAAACCCCCAAACAGAAGGCACACCTGTGGGCCATTTTTGCTTAATTTGAAGTAGGAAGAACTACTTTAGTCTGGATCTTTGAGTTAGGAAGTCACACCCTTAATTCAGATCTTTAATCCAGATGTAATCTGGACCACTCCTTCTGCTGGAAGCCTATATCAGGACATGGAAGAAGGAAGCTTTTACTCTTTCTCTGCTTTCTCTCACCTTGTTAGCATATCCATTCCTTCACTGGCATTAGAGCCTACTTCTTTAAGATTACAGCATATACTGCAGACAGCTGAGACATCAGTCTTGTGTACTGAGATACTACTTGATTCTTGGACATCCCATTCATAGCCTACCATTGTTGGATTATCTAGAGCAATAGCCTATAAACCATTGTAACAAATCTGCTTCCACTATATATATTCATTTTTATAACTTCTGTTAATCTAGAGAGCCCTGACTAATATACCAGGCATGTAGAGAAGACAGTCTAGAGCAGTTTTGTTCCCATAACAGTCTCAGCCCACTTACAAATTCTCAGTGGCCACCTCCCCTTAACCTTAGCCTTCCCCAGTTGCTTGTTCACTGCAGAGGACTCAATCCTCATCTTCCATATGATCCTGACCTAAGTTCTTGGCGTGCTTTGTTTCTCATTTTATTAAGTATGGATGTTAAGGAGGGGAAGGACCACTCTTGGGCATTGCTTATAAAGTGAGCATTCAACTCCCCATGGGTGAAGTAGTGAAAATATTATAATGAAGCATAGAGAAATCTCTAGCTTTGGAAGGAGGAAGTGCTGGATGGCTTCCCCTGTGACACAGGAGAAACTCCTGGAAATGAAACCTCAGCTTCTGGTCAGTTCAGGGAGAACTAACTAGCAAGAACACAAAGGCTGTGCCCCATGACATCAGCAGTCCATTCTCTGGAATTCCATTGTATCTGGAGAGCTCTTGGAATCCCCTGTGATGTCACTAGTGTTGTAGCAACACCAAGTGCCTAATAGGTCTGCTGATAGGTATGTTGTTAAGACTGAGGCGTCTCCTTGGGAGAGAGAATGGACAGCAAGGAGAAACCAGAGTGAAGAAGAAGGAAGTTGGCCCTAGGTGTCACTGGAAAACATGGAGAAATAAATGTTCCTGGGGAAGACGCAGTGAGTTCAGGGAAGGAACTTGGGAGCTTTCTGGATATGATGGCCTTGATCCTTCCAGGGCTAGGACTCAGGAATTGGAAACTCCTGGAAGGCAATAGAACTATCTTGCTTCTCTGGGTTCCTAAGGTGCTGACCCATAGCAAGGATTTTGATAGTTAGTTTGACAGAGTCAGGAAGTGACAAGGTTATATAGCCTTTGTGCTTGGGACTCTCTGCTTTCATTTTGAGTGTGGAAGGAGGCACAGAGGAATTAATGAGATTTCAATACTATCACTCACTTTGACGCCACTAGAGTCCTTTACATTGTGTAACAGTAATAATAAAGAAAGGAGAGTATCCTGGCAAAGCCTCAGTAATGCTTTATATCACAACCACTAACAGGGCTGAGGCACTGAGTGCTGTTGTCTTCCAGTGGCCCCTAAAGTTTTCCTTTCCTGCCATGGGTGGCACACTCGTCTCCAGTTCAGCCTGAGAGCTATTAGAACCAGTAGATCTGGGGAGAGACTGCCCTTCCTGCCAGTTCTGGGTGTCCTGGGCTGGCAGTGAGGATGGCTTTGGGAGTGGTGACTATGTTCTACCCCTGCATGGCTTCTCCAATAACACAAGAGTCTGAAGCACCAAGCAAGTGATTTAAGAATCCCTACAATACCTGAGTGGTTGTAAAAGTAGCAATTATCTCTGGGCTTCTGACAGCACATGGCTGAGGGCCCTGAAGCCAAGGTGCATCCTTTGCAGCTGTGAGTAAGCCTTATCATATGTTATCATAGGTTTCTGGTGGGCTTAGAATGTGGCACAGATACCTTGGAACTTCTTAGAGAGCTAATCTAGAGCTCCAAGCCCACTGAGAGTGCTCATGAAGCCCTGGGTAACTCTTTTTTTACCCCCTGCTTCTTCTGGCCTTGAGACAGGATAATACATTACATAAATACCAGGAGGTCCAGAGTATAGGTGCCAGGCTGTGGCATCCACTGGGCTAGGGTAGTCAGGAGAGTGTGGCTTACTATCTGGCTTGTAGGTCAGCTTACACTCAGCTTTCTTATACAAGTTAGGACCACCTTTTTAGGATGTTCTGACCCACAGTGGGCTGGACCTCCCTGCACCTATTAACAGTCATGACAATCCCCAAAGACAACTCTGTGTACATCCTCTTCCCCACAGGCCAGAAATCTACAACTAGACAAAATACAAAGAATAAGTGATGATATGGTAACAAAACCAACTGATACATCAGCAATATAACCCCTACACCTAAGACTGAAGAGAATCACAAAAGAGGTGCAGAAAGTCTGTAAGAGGCAGAGGACAAAAAATGCCTGTGTCTACACAGGGTCCTACAGACATTTCAAGGGAAATGCCCCCACAAGTCTCAAAAACATGGGTTTCTGAGCAAAACCAACATCGTGTTAACACCAGTCGGCATGGCAACGTGGGTGGGGAAAGTCCACTTGGTTCTACTCCTAGATGAAGACCTGCAGATTGTCAAAGCTGATGACAGAAGTAGAATTGTTTCCTCCAGAGACAAGCTCTTACATAGGTTTTCCAATCCTACTTTGTCATACCTGAACACATGTAGATATGGATGACACAAATGTACTCATTAGGCTACATACACACTAGAGAGGTGAGTGTAGACTGGGAATATTTGGAGGAAGAGAAGACTGGCAGAAGTGGGATGGGAACAAGGGAAGGGGATGAGTTGAATATGAGCAAATAATGATATGTGTGAATAACAATGTTATAGAGAAACACATTATTGTTCACAGTAAATTAAAAAATGAGATTTTCTTAGTAATTTTGATCTCTTCTCTTGGGAGAATTCTACTAAACAGAAATTAAAATGAATGTAAACAAGCACATATATGTCTTACACTAATTCAGAAAACTGGGTTTCCAGTAAGACTTGATGGCAGTCTCTAAATAGGAGTGCAGGGAAAGCTCTGCTATGACAGGCACTTTGCAGAACTGGACAAGGTATTCATTTCCTCACACATACAATTTCTGCTTCTCTAAATAACTTTGTACACTTTTTTTTTTGCACAGGCCACTAAGCATTTGCAGCCATAATTTTATTTATCCACCATAAATAACGTTGCAGTAGATACTACCAACAATCACACTAGGAATGAGGAAATCAAACATGGAAATTATGAAGCAGTCTGTCAAATTCCCCTCATCTAATAAGTAGTAGGTCAAGATGTGTAACCCAAATCTTTGTCTCTGGAATGTCACTAGGCTGTTCAATGAGGGAAGATTCAAGAACTTTGGCATATCCAGTAAGCATCAAACAGGAAAACACATGGAAATCACACAGCACAGTAGCTCCAGTACCTCAGACACTTGCTGGGTCTGCTTACCGTGTCCTCCACTGAAGACCAGCAGTCACTCACTGAGGTTGCAGTGTCTGCCCACAAGACAAAGCCCATGGGAAGTCTTCCGAGATCTACTTGGCAGTGGATCCTAAGGACAGCTTTCCCAGCTTCTCCCAGGTGTCTTTGCTCCATCACATGTCTTCGTGCCCATCGAAAAACCTTGTATTACCTTGGAAATGTGGAGGCCGAGTGGAACATGACAAGAGCTCACTGTGCCATGTTTCCTATGGTGGCTTCTTCTCCATCACTGACTTGTTCTTTCCTCCCAGGATATATCTGGAGTGTAAACAGGGGCAGCATATGAACACAAATAAACTTAGCAAAGAAAAACACCATACCTTGGTCAACAAGGCTAAGCCCCATATCTTAAGCAATTTTCTGCTCTCCATCCCAGAACACCCAGGAATCACATTTGGCACTCTTACATGAATCACAGTCACATCCGACAGCAGTGGATCAACACCACAACCTTCTTTCTGAATCCTCCTGCCATGATTATCACAAAGTTGTAACTTCAGATCAGAAAAGATATCTGGTGCCACCACTACGTGTTCTCACAATTTAACTCACAAGCACCAGAGGGCAGCCAGGAGCTCTGCTCGAATATCAAAATTCTTCAGATCTCTGGTGGCAGAGGTTCAGTAAAAACTACTTTTGTGTTTCAAAAAGACAAATATTGTATGATTTTCTCATATATAGATCCTAGCTGTTAATGTTTATACATACATAGATATGTGGAGGAATGTCACTGGTCACAGAAACAGAAAAGGGCATGAGAAAGAAGAAAAGAGAGCCTAACGGGGGGCTGAAAAAGGAAAAGAAACAGAAAGTTATACAGTAACAAAATACAAGTGACATGAAACCAGAAGGGGCATCAAAGGGAGAGCCAAGGAGCCAGTAGGTGGGGACAAGAGAAGCAGACTTAGCAGTAATGCTGGTGGTCATCTAGAGTTTTACAGAGTACATTCCCAGGAACAGACAAAGAACTAGATGTCAGGGAAAGACAGAACATGAGCCTCAGAGGAGGAGGAGGAAGTAAACTTGATCCTTTAGGGATCAGGGATATTCTAAGCCTGGGAGTTCACTAAACTGATTCTGAGCTGAGTCTTTGGTAGCTCTCTGGGTCCTCGTCTTTCCTCTGTTGGCCTTGTTCAGATACAACACTTTTACCTTCCAACCACTTCCATTCACATGCCTTTGAGGGACCAGAAAATTCCATCTCAGGGAACTGTTATTCTTTCTCATCCACAAATATGACTCTTAACTCTTCTAGAATTTCATTACATTTGGTACTACTTTGTAAGACTGATTTAAGTTATAAATAAAAATTTTGAAAATAAATACTTCCCTATTCCACATTTGGAGTAGGCTAGAGCCTGAAGGAAAAAGGGAAGTCTTCATAGGCAGCTGCATTTGAGTCAAGACTTATAGGGGCCGGGCGGTGGTGGTGCATGCCTTTAATCCCAGCACTCGGGAGGCAGAGGCAGGCGGATCTTTGTGAGTTCGAGGCCATCCTGGGCTACAGAGTGAGTTCCAGGAAAGGCACAAAGCTACACAGAGAAACCCTGTCTCGGAAAAAAAAAAAAAAGAAAAGAAAAGAAAAAGACTTATAGGAAGTGCAGAACATCACCATGCTGGGAGTTAATGGAACAGCACTATGGGCAGGCAAGGCAAAGGCTCAAAGTAGAGAATTTGAATTTTGCATGTGTTAAACAGATTTCATTGTTTGCATTTAGTGAGTTCTCTAAGTGTCTAATGCTTTACCTTGCATTCCTGGGAGGGATTCTCCTACCATAATAAGTGTGGTAGCTTTGGAGAATCCCTTAGATCTGAAGTTTCTTTGCTAGGTTTTAGTTTGGAAAAACTTGCTAAAGTCCTGGTGAGCCATTGAGGTCTCAGATTATTACTGATTAGGGACCCATGTGAGAATTTATGTCACTTAATGATTATTTTGTTGAACTGGAGCTCTAAAGCTCCTTGCACCCGTATGCACAGTGCTTACCCTCTAAAGCTGTGTAGTGGCTTTCTTTACCTCTTTGACTTGCTTTGGTCTGAAGTCCACTTTTTCAGATGAGACTTGCTGTGCCAAGTCTACAGACTTCACTTACTTGGCCTGCTGATCCCTGGCTGTCAGTTTTTGATGTTCTTGTTTATGAGAGGTGTTTGATGGAGATAAAAATAGTATTTTTCTTGACCCAGCCAGTTAGTCTGTAGCTTTTACTTGGTGAGTTGAAGCCATTTATATTTTTATATTAGTTACTATTTGTGTAATATGTTAACATCATTCAAACCCAGTCCCTGAACATTATGTAGCTGAACATCCCTTCCATGATTGTCATGAGTCACCTGTGGTCATATTGCAGTGGTGGCATATCACACATGTTGCTAGTGTTTTCTGGGATTAATGGCAAAGCAGCACTGGTGTCTGCTGTACAGTCAGCGAGAAAATTCCAGTATGTGTCTGCCTTTAATTCTGCCCTCCCCCCAACATATAAAAGACAGAACCAATTGGTACCTATACACAATCAGTATACAGTAATGCTTGTTGTTAAAAGGTCTGTATGGAGCTTTAATCAATATATCTCTACTTTCTATATTATATTGTCTTATGCATATTACCTCCTGCTGCTGTTGTAGTTCTGCATCTTCAAAGATTTAGAGTGGATTAACCAGACCATAATACCTTAATTTAATAGGAATCATGTCCTTTCAACTTGATAGTAACTTGCTGTTGTCATGATTTTGTTGGTTGATGTTTTTGTTGTGTGGCTGATTCATGTTCTTTCCTTCCCATTTCATATTAGGGTTTTGTTGGTTGGCAATGTTGGACATGATGGACTTCTTCCTGTCTCTCCTCTTTTATCACTTCCTCTCATGATTGTTTTGTTTTGCGATTTTGTTGAATTTTTTTATTTCTCTATTGAATTGAAGAGATCACTTGCCAAGTACAGCAATCTTGGTTGATGGTTATTTACTTTCAGAACTTAAAACATATCATGGTATATCTTCTTGGCTTTTAGAGTGATCTAGTCTTTTCTGATGTTTCTGATTTGAATGTGGATTGATGTTTTCCACTTGTAATTCTTTTGAGGGCTTTGTTTCTTTTTTATTTAGAGACAAATTTTTGCTGTGTGGCCTTGCTGTCCTGAAACTAACTCAGTATACCAGAGGAGCCAAAATTCAGGGGTCCCCATGTCTCTGCCTCAAGAATATAGGAATTAAAGGCAAGCACTACTACAGTTTTGTTCATTTGTTTGTTTGGTTGGTTCGTTTTATTTTAAAGACAGGGTTTCTCCATGTAGCCCTGGCTGTCCTGGAACTCAATCTGTAGACGAGACTGGCCTCAAACTCAGAGATCCACCTGGTCCTACCTCATGAAGGCTGATATTATACAAATGCATGCCCAGTTTTCCTTATACTTTTGATCATTTCCTTACTTGTCCAGAAGCAATTTTTCTCTGGTCATGTCTGTTTAGGAAAAATGCTCTTCAGTTTAGATCTCTATTTCTTTCACTCAGTTTGATGGATCTTCTGTTATCCTTTGATTGAATAAACTGTCTATGTTTTCAAACTTTTTCTCAGCTCCTTCTTATGCCTCATGGATATTTGGAATTGGCTCTTGGATGTGTCCCACAGTTCTTGGAAGGTTTGGATATGTTCGTTATTTTCTATATAGTTGATGATTGTATTGCTATCTCAACCTTGTTGTTCATCTATGAAACTCATCCTTCTGCCTGGACTTGTCTGTTAATGGTGCTTTCTGATGTTTTCTGTTTGATTGATTGATTCCTCCTTTTCTAATAATTTTGATTGGTTTATTTTCATAGTCGCAATTTTACTGCTGAAGCTTTCCTCCATTTTTTAAAATTTCTTCAAGTTCCTGATTATTTTGTTCACTTTGATAACTTCCTTATCTACTCCCTGAGTTTGAGTCTCTTACATTGTTCTTATGCTTACTTGACTCCCATAGGTGGTCAATTATACTCTTTCAAAGGAGAAACCTAAGCCTTTATCTTGTATTTTAGCTGTCCCATTCTCTTTGGTATCCACTACTGAGGAGTTGTGAGTTTAGGTGGATGTCATAGTGAGAAGTTTTCTCATATATTTTGTGTTTATTCATTGTGTTTGTCATCTGATAAATGTGTCTTCTAACTTTTTTCCTGTTTTATTCTCTGTCTCATGTGATTTCTCCTGGTGATTTGTCTTTACTTAGATTTATATTACCTACTGCTATTTAGCAGGGAATGTGCCTGAACTACCAGACATAATGACTCAACAGAAGTCCAGTACTGACTTACAGTATAAAATACTAAGGCACTTTCCCAAATCCCCATTAGAGTTCAAAGACAGTGTTTGGGTGACAATGTACTTTTTTGAGTTAATGTTTAAATCATAAAGAGAATAAGGAAAGGAAAAGGAGGAAAGAAAGACTGAAATTAAAATGAGAAAGGAAGCATGTGAGTCACAGTTTAGGACAATAGAGAAATTGTTGTAAGACTTGAGTCATGAAAACTTTGACAGCAAGGTTAAATTATAAGACAGCAACCTAACAAAATATAAAGTTACAAATATGAATAAATATAATCTTCTGGAAATGACATGGACATTGCATTTGTGAAATCACAACAGCAATGTCTACAAGCACAAGATTGTACCTTTAAGCATTCTATCATTGTCAGGATGTTCAACCCAGTCTGAAGAGCTACACTGGAGAAGTCATATTCCTCAGTGGTGTAACGCTGATAAGAAGTTGTCTTTCTCCAGGAACTCCCCTGCCCAGGTCCATGCTCATGGAAATATGGTTATATTTTATTTGTACTGAAATGTGTTTTTATTTGTATGTTAATAAATAAAGTTGCCTGGGGGTCAGAGCTAATAGCAAGCCATAGCAGAAGCTGGGTGGTGGTGGCACATGCCTTTAATCCCAGCACTTGGGAGGCAGAGGTAGGCAGATCTCTGTGTGTTCAAGGATATAGCCAGCATGGAGACACATGCCTTTAATCTCAATACCAACCATAGACGACCTGGAGGTCTGTATAGATGGGCAGTGATGAGGAGGTCATGTGGTTGGGTTTACAACCAATGAGAAGGCAGAATAGAAATTCAATAAAAAGGACAAACACACAGGAAGCAGGTCTCTTGCGGAGAGGTAGGACAGCAGCAGCAGTGAAGGGTAAGGTTTTTAGTCTCAGCTCTTAGTTATTGCTCTGACCTCTTGGCTTTCAAATCTGTATTTGGCTCCGTGTTTCTTATTTAACAAGAGGGTTACATCTACATCTGGCGCCCAACATTTGGTACGTGGTATGTACAGCCCCCAATCAGACCTGAGCTATACATAGCCAGTTGTGATGGCTTGGCAGCCTGCCGGCTCCCTGGCTCCCCAGCTTGGGCCTAGCTTGGCCTAGGCCACAGGCCCGACCAACCGTAGCTACAAGCCATTACCTCAACTGGAGCCTCTTGCTTAAAGCTGGTGCTATGAACAACTCAGACCTGCCCTGCCGGAACTACCACTAATTGCAGTAGCTACACACAGCTTTTGGCTGAAATGCCAGTGCACGTGGCCGGAGCTTAAGGAAGCCAGAGACCAGGCTCGACTCAGCTAAAGCAAGAACACGTGGCTGGATTTAAGCTTTTAGCCAGAACTCGTGGCTACGCTTCTCTCTCTCTCTCTCTCTCTCTCTCTCTCTCTCTCTCTCTCTCTCTCTCTCTCTCTCTCCTCTCCTCTCCTCTCCTCTCCTCTCCTCTCCTCTCCTCTCTCTCCTCTCTCTCCTCTCTCCTCTCTCTCTCTCTCTCTCTCTCTCTCTCTCTCTCTCTCTCTCTCTCTCCATTGGACACTAGGTGGCTGTTTTGAAATTCCCTTGGATTTCTACTGTTCTACACAGACTTGGTAAGTCAATTAAGATATCAGATATTTTAAAGGAAACTATTTAAAAGAGAAATTTTTTCCACATGAAAAAAACATGGGTTTTATGTGTACATTGGAAGAAAATTGGGCTTTGTTTGAAATTTTAGGCAGTCTGACAATGGAACAACTATATGAGAAGATTAATATTGATCAAATTATGCACTTTATTACTTTTCTTATCCTTATTTTACAATTTTAAAAGATAGTCAATTTAATTACCAGGATAAATGTTTTAGAAAAACCTGTTAAAATGAACTATAGAGAAATTCAGATTCAGACAGAAGAAATTAACAGTGAAGTTGTTTCAGGATTGGATTATAAGGTTACAGAAAGAAAGCCTGTTTTCACACAATTACCCTTAATTTATCCAGTAACCATATAGCAGCTACCTGGTCAAGAGAATGCACAAAATATTTGCACTCCAACTGAAATGTTAGATTTATGAAGGTTTAAGGAGGCAATAGTATCTTATGGCATACATTCCCGATATTTAAAGCAAATTTTAAACACCTGTGCAACTTATAATAGGATTATACAAGAGGACTGGCGGGAGCTGGCACATGCTGTTCTGGAACCTGGACAACAGCTCCAGTGGGAAATGTGGTTCAAAGCTAAAAACATAGCAAAACAATGTAGGGATAAAGGAATACAAGTCTTCCAGGATCAGCTTGTTTGAAAAGGCCAATATGCTGCAGTACAAACACAATGTTTATATGATATCCAAACCTTAATTCTGTGTCAAATGGCAGCCTTGAATGCATGGGACAGAGTTAAGGAACCAGGAAAGAAAACTGAGTCATTTACAAAGGTTATACAGGGCCCAAAATAATCTTTTACAGATTTCCTACAAAGGTTGACTTCAGCAGTAAAAAGAATGGTTCCGAATTCAGAAGCTAGCCAGATAATAATCAAATCTTTGGCTTTTGAGAACGCAAATGCAGCATGCAAGAGAATAATCAGGCCATTAAAGGCAAGATCTGTACCCTTGGAAGATTGGATTAAAGACACATTTAATATTGAGGCTCATAACCAAGATGATATGTGGATAGGAGAAGCAATTTCAAGAGGTTTGAGGAATGTCAGATGTTTTGGATGTGGAAAGCAAAGACATTTGAAAAGGGACTGTAAACAGGGCATTCCTAGAAATGTTTCTTCAAGGAACAATGGCAACAGAATGCCCCTTCCTTCTGGAGTATGCAGGTGTGGTAAGGGAAAACAGTGGACCAACAAATGTAGATCAACAAGGGACAGGAAAGGTAATCCTTTGCCTCGGTCTTCGGGAAACTCCCAGAGGGTCCTCAGGCAGGCCCCCACAGTGAATCCAGTTCAGACCTTTCCTGAAGTCATAGAAGAAATGCTTACTCAGAGCAATTAAATAACCAAATGCCTATTAGAATAAACCAGGTTGCTCGGGATGATAAAACAGAGAGAATAGAAGATTCAGGAGAAAACATAAGTAAAATTTTTTGGCAAACTTCTATAAGTGAACAAAGACCAAAATTAACAATAAAAATAAATGGTATTTTGTTGTCTGGTCTGGTAGACACAGGTGCTGACATTACCATAATTGCACCAGAATTTTGGCATCCAACTTGGCCTTTTCAGGAGATAAACATTCAACTGTTAGGAATTGGAACATTATCTCAAGTGAAACGGAATGCAAGATGGCTTGAATGTATAGGTCCAGAAGGACAGAGGGGAAAATTAAAACCATATATGGCTAACATAGCTACGAACCTGTGGGCTTGAGACTTGCTGCAACAATGGAATACTGAGATTAACATCCCTCCAATCTCAGAAACAAATCATAAACTAGCACGTTTCTGAGAGAAATATTAGAAGGTTTTATTCTAATGAGTGGTCACCAGTCATTCATATTATGCAAGAACAGGGCACAACAACTGATGATCTTCCAAAGACACCAACAGCTCTGTCTTTAAAATGGTTAACAGACAAGCCTGTATGGGTCCAGCAATGGCCTTTAACAACAGAGAAACTACAGGCTTTAGAAGAGCTAGTAGAAGAACAGTTAAATGCTCAGCATATTGAAGAATCAATCAGCCCTTGAAATTCTCCTGTATTTGTTATTAAAAAGAAATCTAGTAAATGGAGAATGGTAACAGACCATAGAGCAATTAACAAAGTAATTCAGCCAACGGGCTCTCTACAATCTGGAATTCCTTTTCCTACTCTGTTAGCTAAAGGATGGCCTCTCATAGCTATTAATTTAAAAGACTGTTTCTTTTCAATACGCTTACAAGAAAAAGACAGAGAAAGATTTGCTTACACAGTGCCTACTTACAATAATTCTCAACCAGTTAAAAGACTTCAATGGAGGGTCCTCCCACCAGGAATGTTGAATAGTCCAACCCTGTGCTAGTATTTTGTACAACAGCCATTGGAAGTGATACATAAAAAAATTTCCTAAATCTATAATTTATCATTATATGGATGATATTTAACTAGCTGACTCAAATGCAGATACTTTAGAAAGAATGTTTGAAGAAGTAAAGAAAATTTTGCCTTGCTGGAGATTACAAATTGCTCCTGAAAAGATAAAAAGAGGAGATTCTATTAATTATTTAGGATATAAAATAGAACTATAAAAAATTATACCCCAAAAGGTGCAAATTCGGAGAGATAGACTACAGACACTTAATGACTTTCAAAGATTATTTGGAGGCATTTCTCATCTATGAACTATTGTTGGGGTAAAAAATGATGAACTGAATAATTTGTTCAAAACCCTAGAAGGTGACAAGGACTTAAATAGTCCAAAGGAATTATCACCTGAAGCTGAGAAAGAATTGGCCTTGGTAGAAAAGAAAGTACATGAAGGACACGTGTATCGTATTGATCCAAAGGTGGATTGCATTTTGGTTATTTTACCTTCTAGGCATTCTTCTACAGGAATATTAATGCAGAGGGAAGATATTATATTGGAATGGATATTTTTACCAAATAAACCAAATAAAAAATTAAAAACTTATGTGGAAAAAAATCTCTGACTTGATTTGGAAAGAAAAATTGAGACTTTGTCAATTAGCAGGAATAGACCCAGCAGAAATTGTCATACCTTTAACTAAGGAGGATATTGAAAAATTATGGACAGAAAGTGAACCTTGGCAAAGAGCTTGCAGTAATTTTTTTGGGAGAAATTAACAGCAAATATCCCAAAAGTGATAGAATTGATCTTATAAAGAGAGCTGATTCCTCGAATTGTACGGGAAAAAACCCATATCTGGAGTTCGTACATTTTATACAGATGCCCACAAACAAGGAAAGGCAGGTTACAAATCAGAAAATTTAAGTAAAGTGGTTCAATGTCCTTATAATTCTGTTCAAAAATCAGAATTGTGTGCTATTCTGTTGGTATTAATGGATTTTTCAGAACCTCTCAACATAGTAACTGACTCTCAGTATGCTGAAAGAGTGGTATTACATATTGAGACTGTAGAATTTATCTCTGATGCTTCAGAATTAACTTCACTATTTATTCAGTTACAAGATACAATCAGGAAAAGAAGTCATCCTTTATATATAACTCACGTCCAATCCCATACTGGTCTGCCAGGCCCTCTAGCACAAGGTAATGATAAGATTGATAAATTATTGATAGGAAATGTGCTGGAGGCCTCAGAATTTCATAAAAAAAAACATCATGTCAATAGCAAAGGTTTACAAAAGGATTTTTTCATAACCTGGCAACAAGCCTAGGAAATTATAAGGAAATGTCCTACTTTTTCCTTTTACAATCTGACGCCATTACCAGCAGGATGTAACCCAAAGGGTACTCAGAGGAATGAAATCTGGCAGATGGACATGTTTCACTTTGCAGAATTTGGAAAATTGAATTATGTACATCATACCATTGATACTTATTCAGGATTTCAATGGGCAACTGCTTTGAGTTCTGAAAAGGCTGATTCTGTAATCACTCATTTGCTAGAAGTATGGCCATCATGGGTATACCTGCACAAATCAAAACTGACAATGCACCATCATATGTCTCTATTAAAATGAAACAGTTTTTTGCTTATTAACAATATAAACATATTACAGGTATACCACATAATCCCATAGGTCAAGTAGTTGTAGAAAGATCAAACATAACTCTAAAGGATATGCTAAATAAACAGAAAGGGGTAACAAAAACCCACAGAAATAGACTGCATAATACTCTATTAACTTTGAATTTTCTCAATGCTAATGAGAAAGGAACAGCAGCTGCATAGAGATATTGGATAATAGAAAAAAACCTATAGAATTAAATCCGCCTATATACTTTAAGGAGGTGCTGACCTCAGAATGGAAACCAGGATATGTGTTACGTTGGGGACAAGGTTTTGCTTTTGTTTTTATAGAAGAAGATAAGCTGTGGGTACCATCAAAATTGATAAAGGTTCAATTTGAACAAGAGAGACCTCTTAATTAGAGGAGGTAATAGTTCATCAATGAGCAAGACCATCCAATTTAAACTAACTTATACCATTAGCACATGCCTTTTCATTTAATCAGATAATAACTTGCCAAAAGGGAATATCCCCAAAATTAGTCTTGGGGAAAGGTTTTTGTTGTTGTCTTTTTGGAGAATGAAGGCTAAGGAATCCGAAGAACACTGGACAAATGAGACAACTGAAGAAAAGGGACAAATCATCCATCCCAGGAAACAGAGTAAAATGGCCTATTGGTATATCATCTACAAAATTTTATAAGTCTTCCTAAATGTTTGTTTCTGCTCTTCTCTAAAGAAATTTAACACCATTGGCCTTCTTATAGTCCAGTTCAATTAAAATTTAAAACTGACTTTGGAGTTGGAGAATGGCTCTCTCCTTCTTTTAACTCAAGCATGTTGTTAAAAGGAAAATGCAAACTCCCTGTATCATGCCAGAAGAAAGAGCCATGACATGGGACTCTTCTGACATGGGACAGGAGAAAAACCAAATTAATTAAGGGACTATTCTATTACTACTAATCTCAACTCTTTGATTCTATTCTGATTCCTTAAACTTTTCTTAAAGTATGAATTTAATATCAAAATTTACAAGATCAATATATATACATATACATTTTAAACTTTGTTAAGATGTTAATAGTCATATAGAGTACTAACTAATTCTAGAAAAAAAGGCTTCAATTAGCTGCCTATACATGTCTTTGTGTTTGAGTCTCTTATCAGTTTTCTGCAGGAAATCACAGTCAGGCCCAACATCAACTGAAGTCTCCAGAAAGAAGATGGGGCCCCACAACAACACCAATTCCACATGGACAATAATAATATCACTAAGCTGACAAACATCATCTACAGATCAGCTTTGGACTACAAAGTGCTCAGAGCAATTTTGAGAGGGCTAGCTGAGATGATCCAGTTTCAAAGACTACTTGAATAAGGACTTGATATAAATCCTGAACTTTGGCATCATGCTCAAACTGGACAATGAAGGATATGGCTACCTTTCCTAGAATTTGGCAATTAACCCAAAAATTTTCTTTTCAGAATAAAAATACCTTCGCCCATACCCAGCAGGAATCAATTTTAAGAATACAACTCCCACATTCCCAAAGAGGTGGTGTGGGGCGGGTGGTTTATTTTGGTCTTTTAATGGGTTTGGAGTCTGGGATAATTTTCATTGTTTAGGGGGGTTGGTTAGAAGTTGTTTAAGGGTTAGGAAAAGGGCTATGCAAAGGTGATTAGATTTAAGGTTTTCATTAAAAAAAAGAAAGACAATTACTAGTTTTAAATACTTTACATTGGATTGGATTGTTTTATATAGTATACAAACTATATATTGAGATTGATATTGTTAGAAAATGCCATACATATATTTCTAGTCTTCTTCAAGATATTGTACTGCAATTTGCTGATCCTTGAATGTTATTATTACCAACTATTAGGATAAAAAAAAATGAAAGTTAGTAGTTAGACATTACAATAAAACTTGTAGTCACATTAGGTATGTTTTCAAGATTGAGTAGATATATTTTAGATAGACAGATCATCTTCAAACCCTTCAGAGATCTATAGAATATGACATTTAAAATGTTTTAATAACTTAGAAAAATTTTCTTTTTTGTTATGACTGAGACATGTCAGCTCCTGGCAGTACCAATCTACTTCAGAGTAAGTATGTGCACTGAAGAAACTGCATATGGAGGTAACTTTCATTGTGGCAAAAGTTAGCCACTGGACAACAAAGTATCCTCGAATCAACTGCTGACAAACAGGAGAGACAGGACAAGAAACAAAGGACTACCAAATCTTGCCAAAACAAGTGTGGTTGTGGCTTTATCAAAAAGCATCTTCTGAGGCCAGGACAATATGGCACCATCCCTGAAGTGGCCTTTGCAAGCTCAAAAAGGTGCAGTGCCCTTTTCTTCAAAGGCAACTGAACAGGCAGTAGGCTGATTGCTTCTGATGTGCAGTGGAATGGCAGCTGAAACAGTTATTCTTAAAGAATAACTAAGCTCACACCTCTGAATAGTAGACTGGCATTTAATAGAGGGATGTGGAGAAGAACGGGATGCTGAGATGAAGCCACACACACACATAGCCAAGAAGAATGGACAGCTGAATTCAAAAAACATCAACAATTTCCAGAATTTAAAATCCTGAATCATAACGACACTAGTGGAATTCAGGTGTTTCTGGTACATGGACTGCTCTCACCCAATGTGAGGTCAAACTGTTTTCCTTGTGTACATCCTAGTTCACAAATGAGTCTGTCAGATATGCTAAGCCTATAGGCTGAAGATGATACCCCAGTGCTGTGGAGAAACCTTGGTTGACTGTCCAGGCAGCTGGCTGTTTCTGTTAACTCACATTTTTTTTTTTTGGAAGATGCTTGCATTCACTTCCTGTTTTTATATTTTATTAGGTAATATTATTTCCTTCTTGGGTCTCTGAGGGAGTTGAAGATTAGTTAGTTATAGTTGAAGATTAGTTAGGATAGAAAGTGAATTAGGTACATTTTGGGCTTACCAAAATAGGATAGATAATGGAATTATTTTCTCTGAATTTGTCAAATACAAATGGACTAGACATTCTTTTGGGTATTTATTGCTTGTATATATGGTATATAGTTATTGTATTTTTGTATATAGTTTTTCTTATATTAGTTATACCTTTTTTCTTATTTTCTTTTTATTAAAATGGGAAAGGGGAAATATGGTGATATTTTATTTGTACTAAAATGTGATTTTATTTGCATGTTAATAAATAAGTTCCCTGGGCGGGCAAAGCTAATAGCAAGCCATAGCAGAAGCTGGGTGGTGGTGGCACATGCCTTTAATCCCAGCACTTGGGAGGCAGAGCAAGGCAGATCTCTGTGTGTTCAAGGATACAGTCAGCATGGAGACACATGCCTTTAATCTCAATACCAACCATAGATGACCTGGAGGTCTGTATAGATGGACAGTGACAAGGAGGTCATGTGGTTGGGTTTACAACCAATGAGAAGGCAGAATAGTAAGCCAATAAAAAGGACAAACACACAGGAAATAGGTCTCTTGCGGAGAGGTAGGATAGCAGCGGGAGTGAGGGGCAAGTTCTTAGCTATTGTTCTGACCTCTTGGCTTTTAACTCTGTATTTGGCTCCGTGTTTCTTATTTAACATGATGGTTACATCTACATGGAAGAAATCCTACTTGACAGAGGTAGGCCACAAGAAAAAGATATAAATGAAAGGTAAAAATGAGAATTGTGGGAAAGAAGAAGTTCTATGTGGGGAGAGGGAGGGTAGTCAGAGAGGATAATTGGGGAATACAACCAAAGTACATTGTGTGTGTGTGTGTGTGTGTGTGTGTGTGTGTGTGTGTGTGTGTGTGTGTAGCTAGAGTTTTCCTGCCTTGCCCATAGTCAAGACAATCTTTGTCACTCGCCAGTCCCACAGCCGCTCAGACCCAACCAAGTAAACACAGAGATTTATATTGCTTCAAACTGTATGGCCGTGGGAGGCTTCTTACTAACTGCTCTTATAGCTTAAATTAATCCATTTCCATAAATCTATACCTTGCCACGCGGCTCGTGGCTTACAGGCATTTTCACATGCTGCTTGTCCTGGCAGGCGGCTGGCAGGCCCCTTCTGCCTTCCTGTTCTTTTATTTCTCCTCTCTGTTAGTCTCGCCTATACTTCCTGCCTAGTCACGACCAATCAGGTTTTATTTATTGACCAATCAGAGCAACTTGAAATACAGACCATCCTCCAGCATAGCCAAGTGCAGACCATCTCAGACACCTGCACTCAGGCGGTGGTCCTAATCATCCTCTATGCAGATCTGCTGGGTAAAGCCACGAGGAACCCAAGAATGGACTCCCACAGGACATACAGAACATCCCACAGCATATGTGTGTGTGTGTGTGTGTGTGTGTGTGTGTGTGTGTGTGTGTGTGTAAAACTGAGCAAAAATAATAAATTTAAAACATTAAATTATCCAATATCATAAAGTAAAAGGCATCATGAACACAATCATTGTTTCATCCTCTTCAGGATGAGGTAGTTTCTCCCTCTGCTTGGAATGATTTTGAATCAGTCTCCACAACGGGAAAGGCAGCTAGTCTCATGAATCCAAACAAGTTTTAAATTGGTCCTTCCAGAAGAGGATTTCTTTGATGAAAGACCACATTTCTGTCAGAAGTTTTTGAGGTGAGGCCCTGTTCTGTTTTGGCTTGGGTTTCTGTGATAGAATACATTTCAAAATCAAGCTGGATAAGAAAGAGAATATTTCAGATCATACTTCTACCTCACAGTCCATCATTGAGAGAACCAAGTCTGAATTCAGGGCAGGAATCCAGGGCCAGTAACTGAAGTAGAGACCAGGGAAAATGTATAGGACAGTTGGTTTTTCTCTCTGTGGCTCTCATGGAGCCCATGCAGGCAGACACTTAACTGCTGGTGCTAACTGGCAGGAGCAGCTTATTACATCTCTGTCACTTGGCTGGTTCTTTGTGGAGAGAGTACCATGTCAGACATTTTCTGTTGCTTTAGCTCATGCTCTTCAATGACCTATGGCAGTTTTACCTTGCCTCTATTTCCTCTTATCTCAGAAACCCACCATCTAATCCTACAGCTTACCCAAAATTCCTGTGGTAGCTTTGTAGTTCCAGTGTAAACTATCTGGAAACAGGGGCTAAAACATTGACTCAGTAGTTAAGAGAACTGGCAGCTCTTGCAGAAGACTCAGATTTAGTTCCCAGCACTCACATGGTAGCACATACCCTTCAATAAATCCAATTACAGAAAATCTAGTACCCTCTTCTGACCTCCATGAGCTCCAGACTTGCACAATGTACAAGTACATATATGCAGGAAAACAGTTACACATACAATATAAAATAAATAAACAAATCTTTGAAAACATATCTGGAACACATTTCCCAGAATTTCCTTCCTTGTGTTGTTCTTTTGGAGGTTGGACTTGGATAAAGCAATTACAGAGAAGTAGAGAAACAGGTGGGATGTATTTATATACATTTATATTTTTTATGTACCTCAGTTGATAGAGGCCCAGGCACATTTGATTTCAATGAGGTTCCAACTCATATTTCTGTTTCTTTCTCTACTCCACTTCTAGAGCTTTTCTTTATCTTGGGTCAAGTCTGAGTGTTGGATAATACCATGGTTTCTTCTGAAGTTCCTTCAAAGGAGTGAGACTGAGTAGATGGGGGAGGTTTATCCTTCTAGATTCCAATGGACTTATGAGTCTCACTGTGTTTTCAAAAGTATGAGTACCATCAGGTCCTCCCCTCATGCTGCCGTCCTTCCCTATTCTGGTCTAGCTGACCTTCTGTATCTCAGGCTCAGGACCAGATGCAGACAGTGATTTGCAGGGACTCCCCAGAAGCAGCAGTTTCCTGGGGTGAACTCCTCCTAATGTGTCTCAGACAACTTCACTCACGATGGCTCTGTTTCTCTCAGATTCACAAGGAAATTATGTTCTTTGCTCTTCCAGATGCCTAGTCTGAGCTCTGTGCTGTGACCAACTTAAAGAAAAACTAATACTTTAGATTATTGTGGTGTAAGATTCCCAAGTATAGAGAATACTACACCTGCTCTCTGTGGTCTATTTTTAGCTAAATACTTTGAAGATAAAGAATTAAAGAAACACACACCAAGACTGATTATAAATTTCATAAAATGAGGTTTTACTCAGAAACACACTTCTGATGCAGACCACATATGAAGGAGCCACGGTTGGGACTGTCTTCTCTGGGATGTGCAGGTGTGCTTCTCATCTGGGCTCCAAGAGAGAGGCTATGCTTAAGGAGCTCCAGTTTTTGTTCAGCTTGTGCTATCATTTCAAACACTGTGAATATATTCCCAGAGCACACAGAAATACTTCACTGAATCTTCTAGCTGCGAGGCTGAAATGACAAGGCTGATAGACTTGGCTGATTTCCGAAAGACAACAGAGTAGTGACTGCTCCTCTCAGTCTGAGTAGAAGAAGAAAACTGGCGAATAAGGAAAATCATCTCTCCACTAAGAAGCTGCTTGTACCAAAAAAGATAATAAAAGTTCCAAATTGTCTCATATGAACAGTCCAGGGTGATTTCTTCCCCCTCCCGTGTGCTTGTGGTAGATTGGACTTGAGTCACTTTCTGGCCCAAATTGGATCCTGGAGAAAAATCAAAAGAAAGAAAAAAAGCTCATTCTGTGATAGTATGAACAAAACGTTGGAATTCGCTATCTTGAGACCTAAGGCAAACCCAACTGAAGACATATTCTGCTTGCTTCTCTCTAATCCCTGTTCCCCATCATGTCTTTGTGAACTGCTACATGCCTAGAGCAAGGCTTCCTACTTACTATACTAGCTATATGTTAGACATCCATACCAGAGAAGGCCAAGGCCACCAGCACACAGAGCAGGCTGTGAGGAGGTGTGCGGCACATGTCCTTTTCTATGAATATGTCTCCTTGGCCTTAGATCAGTGTCAAGTGTCTGCACATGTACTGTGTTTCCTACATCGCCTCAAAGCAGGAAATGGGGTTTTGTGTGATCACAGGCCACAAGTTCCTTATACAGAGAGAAACAGTGTAGTTCACCATGGACTTTTACTTGCTTCCTGTCTTTCTTGGTAGTTAAATGAGGCAGCACTTAAAAGGGAGAATGGGAAAACCCGTCCCTGCTGAGCATAAAGCTGCTTTGAATTCATGGTTGTTATTTAGAGTGATAATTTTGGTGACCCAAAATCAGATTCATCAAGAGCCATGTGAAGTCTTTAATGCACTTCCAGACCATTGTCATATGTTTACTTCTCTCCATCTATTATATAATAAAGCCTAATTTGAGAAAATAGTCCTCACAGGTCTGTGAATTTCTCTGTGACTCACTGGGATCTGAAATAATCTTCCTCCTTTACTGAGTGCTGGGGTCCATATAAATTAAGCAATTAGTAGAGCTACTTTTAAATCACATGGTAAAGGGCAGTGCATCAGAATGTCAGAATATACCTGTTTGCTTATGTTCTATGAAACTGTAACAGAAATAAAATAGTAGTCTTTAGAGGTTAATGAGAGGCTCAATGTATTACTTGCCTGCTGTGAATCATGAGGACCTAGGTGTTGATCTCTAGCAGTTACTTAAGAATCCAGTTGATGTGGGTGCACCTGCACTCAGAGCTCTGGGAAACAGAGACAGGAAAATCGTGTGATCTCACTAGTCAGTCTAGTCTAATTGGTGAGCTTCAATTTCAGTGAGAACCTCTACCAAATAAATAAATATATTAATTAAATGAATAAATAAATATGGAGAGCAATAGAGGAAGATAACTAATGTTGACCACTGGATTACACACACACACACACACACACACACACACACACACACACAAACACACACACACACAAACAAATGGAGAGAGATACAGAAACAGAGAGACAAAGAGAGAAGTTACACTAATTTAAATACCTACTTTTACAAAACCTGATTTGCTTGTAATAGTCTAATTTTTAGTTTTATTCAGAAAATGTCCTGTTCTTGCCAAACAAAGAACTTACTTATTTCATTTCCTAGAAGCTTCTATACCATTGCCCTGAAGTTTTCATTCTCACTTGTGAAATTCTGTGTATATTTTAATGTACAAAATGATCTCATGATAATCTTGCCAGGACTGTCTGTGACTGCAGCCTATTATATTTACATGATACATATAACCTGAAAATACTTAGGGGCATGTTAATGCCACATGAATTGGAGGTTGGATTTGGAGGACTGCTGTATCATCATTGAAAAATGTAGTTCTTAATCTTTCATTTGCTCTCATTATCCCAATGGATGAAATGAACCAATAGGCAATCAGAAGAGAAAGTACAAACAAGGTCTTTGAAAGAACTCCAGGTCTCACTTTGAATTTAAATAACTGATCAATATGTACATTGGGGACAAGCTTCTGATATCTGAGGTATACTCCTCTACCCACCTCACTGCTGAGTGCGGACAGAGAACACATGACCTGGACTGCAGTCTCTGTGGCTAAGCAGGAAACCATGGGAGCCACAGCAGCCTGGGAAGGTCAGGATGGCAGGGCTGTGCCCTGCTCTAGTTCTCCATGGAGCAGGTGGATGCTCTCCATGCTACATGGCCACAGCCTCTGTGGTGAGGCTTTGGAGTGCATTGGGTTTGAGTATTGGGCTGGGCAATTGGTTTCATTCTAAATGCTGCCGTATCTTTCCTTGTGATTTAATTGACAAATAATACTTCCTAGTGAAGATAAAGCTTAAGGTTGGTAAAGAAATGCTCAGCAGTGAAAAACACTTGCTGCTAATCTTAAAGATGGAAGTTCAGATCTCAGAACCCCCTTGACAAGCTAAGTATTCTCCCAAACCTGCAACTCCAGTTTTGAGTGATTGGACATCATCTTCTGGCCTTCAAATGCACATAGTTGGGTGTACCCATGTATACATACAAGTTTGTGTATAGTCACATGGGTGTAAATACACAAATGTAAATAAAAATCAAGTCACACTAAAGAGGTCAGTCATTTAGAAAAAGATGGGATTAGGGCTAATGGAGTGGTATCTTTGTCACTGTTCTATTGCTGTGAAGATATGTCATGACCCAGTGAACTGTTATAAAAGAAAACATTTAATTTGGAACTTGCTTAGTTTCAGAGGATTAGTCCATTATTCTTGAAACACAGTCAAAAGAATGATGCATGGTGAACAAAGCCTTTAGGAACCATGAGAGAGGCTCCACGAAAACAATGCAGAGAGCTATTTAACTGAAGTGCATTTTGTTCCCTGGATTGTCCTTGGATGTGATTTCATGCCTCCTATGTTAAACATCTCTATTTAATTCATAAGACATGTTCATTACTGTTGAAAGTCAAAACATAGCTATAGAACCGAATCTGGTCAGTGTACCCTGAGTCTAGATATGGCCTTCTGCCTTATTTTGGGGCTTTCCCAGATATAATCTATATACATGCCAGGCAATTGCAATTAAATTGGCCCAGCCATGAGAAAGTTCTCTGAAAGGCTGCACTGTTAATATTTAGTATTGGTTTACTGGCATTTATTTACTCATTTTTCTGGTTATATTTCATTGAACCCAAACAGTCTTCTTTGGATTATTGCTTTCTTTGTTATATTTGAGTATAAAAGTACACTGATACTTAAGTAAGGTTGTCCTCAACATTAGATTGTAGTTGTCCCCATTCTTTCAGGTCTTCAGATCCCAGGTGTGGCAGACAGATCTGTATAGTTCAACACAAGTCAACACATTATCATCATGATAAGGAACTTGGTGGCATGCAAGCAAGTACAGGGGCAGTAGCTGAGACATATACCCTTATGTAAAGGCAGAGGAGAGAGAGAGACAGACAGAGACAGAGACAGACAGAAATAGAGACAGAGAGACAGAGAGAGAAAGAGAGTGTGACAATGGGCTTGACATTAGTTTTTGAAACCTCAAAGCCTATCTCCAGTGACACAGTTCCTCCAACAAGACTACACTTGCTAATCCTTCTAATCCTTTCAAATAGTGTCACTTCCTGGTGACTAAGAATTCAAATGTATGAGCCTCTGGGGGCCATTCTTATTCAAACTGCCACATTCCACTCCTGGTCCCCATAAGCTTGTAGATATATCATAATGTAAAAACATATTTGGTCCAACTTCAAAAGTCCCATTAGTCTATCACAGTCTCAACATTGTTTAAAAGACTGTTTCTTCTGAGACTCAAGGCAATCTCTTAATTGTAATGCTGTGTAAAATCAAAATCAAACAGCAGATCATATACTTCCAACATACATGGCACAGAATATTCATTATGGTTGCAATAGAGAGGAAAGGAAGAATAATAAGGAAATGCTGGATCAGAGTAAAACTGGAAGCCATCTGGGCAAACTACAAACTCTGCATTTTCATGTTTTAGATCAAAATGCTCTTCAGATCTCCAACTTCTTTCACCTTTGTTGACTGTAACACACTTCTTTCTCTTGGGTTCATGCACTACCTGTTAGCAACTCTCCTTGGCAGATACCCCAAGACTCTAGCATCTCTAGCATCTTGGGGTCTCCAAGATAATTCAGGCTTAACCTTCACAACTTCATATAATTGCCTCTCTGAACCTCCATTCAGGTACATTCCTGCCACATGCCTGACCTTGGTGGCTTTCCTTAGATGCAGAGAGAGATTCTACAGAATTCATCCTTGATTCTAAAGTAGAACTCATGTAGCCAACGCTACCAAGATCTAGGCTTAGTGGTGCTACAATATGGCCAACTTATTTAATTACATCTTTGCCAGCTTTCTGAATTCAATTGTCTCCTTTACTTATAAGCTTGGATCCCCTAGAAATCACTCTGTAGGCCTGGCTGGCCTCAAAATCAGAGATCTGCTTTAACCACCACATGAGGACACCCAAATAGTAATGATAATGTTATTATAAACTAACCTGTCTTCACTGTCTCTCGAGTCTCTTTAAATATTTTCCAGCCTCTCATTCCCTAGGAAGCTCAGGGTTCTGTCTTGAGGTACCCAGTGTTTCCCAGTTCTCTGTTCTACATCTTCAAGGAAGCCTTTGCTCTCCTGCTGACTTCTCTTCTGCTTGCCTGCCTACACTTCCTGCCTGACTACTGGCCAATCAGTGTTTTATTTATCAACCAATCAGAGCAATACATATTTACAAGCATACAGAACAATATCCCACAGCAGTGGCCATGGTAGGTTCTCCTCTAGGGTCTGTGACCTCTTTAGACATGGGTAGGTATTTAGGTTTGCATTATTGGGCCTAATATCATTCCTACTGAGCAGGCCTTAAGTCCAATAAGACACTTATATTAGCTTTTACCAAGACAGAAGTGCTACATTACATCCTTGTGGATATCTTGCCATTGAGGTCATTGTTTTGGTTCATAACCTTTATATAGCTTGGTAGATTTATTTATAGCTATTCTCTTTTGGAATCTTGCACATACTATGAGAACACATTCTTTGGGAAGAGACTTCAGTTAAATTCTAGGAAATTCCTCCAAGTACTATGTCTGAATAATGTGGTATTCTGAGCAAAAGGGTCTTACCTACAAGTTTTATGAGGCAATCAAAGCAATGTAAATAGCCTATTTCATTGGAGGAGATCCTTTAAGCCCCTGACCAACAATTTGAAAGGAGGTGTCTCATGCCTGGCACTGGGGTCTCTTTTTATTAGATTTAGCATTCATTCTAGGTTTGACAAGCACTCATCTCAGAGATTATCTTCTATGCTGTGCCATTTGAAGTAGATTTTTGGAGTTCAGAAATGCAAGTTAATATTCCATTTTGCTCCCTAACCAGTAAGATAGAGTGTCCATTTATTAACAGGCCAGTTACTCTGATATAATCATTACGTGTTCTATGCCTTTATTTTTTATTCTTCTCTCATATACTATATTCCAGTGGCAGTTTACCCCGCTCTTTCTCCTAGACTCTCTCGCTCTATGTCCCATCTCCCCCATATCCAAAATACTTCTCTCTCCTCAAAAAAGAGTAGGCCTCCCAGGGACATCAACCAAACACTGTTGTGGAATATTTAATCACAGTGTATGAAGATATGTTGCGGTTTTACTTCATCTGCTTCAGGTGCCTTCTGATAGGTGTAATAAAAACTTCAATAGCCAATAGCTAGGTATGAAAGGATAGGCAGGAATTCCAGACAGTAAAGAACTCTGGGAAGAATCTGAGGCAGGGGATTCACAAGTGAGAAAAGAAGGAAGTCAGATATACAGAATGGAGGAGTGGTATTGTGCCATGTGGCAAAATGTAGATTAATATAAATGGGTTAAGTTATAAGAGCTAATTGGGAACAAGCCTTAGCTAAGGCCAAGATTGCATACTTAATAGGAAATCTCCTTGTCATTATTTGGGAGCTGACAGTCCAGAGAAAGACTTGTTATGAAATATGGCATAATAAACTACAATAAGACCAGGCATATATCATCACACATCAAAGTTGGACAAGGCAACCCAGTAAGAGTTAAAGGGTCCTACATACAGGCAAAAGAGCCAAAGCCAACCTCCATTCTCACTGTTAGGAATCCCAAAAGAAGACCAAGGCACTCAGCCATAACATATGCATAGGACCTAGATCAGAACCCTACAGGATCCCTAATCTCAGCAAGCCAACCTAAGTCCCAGTCAGTTGATTCTGTACATCATGTACTCCTAGTGTCCCTGAACACTCTGCTTCCTCCCATACTTCTTCTCCCTCCTCTGCAGGACTCCCTTATTTCTGCCCAATGTTGGCTGTGGAATTCTGCATCTCCTCCCATCAGCAGTCCCTCTGGTCTCTTTGATGATGATTCTGCTAGGCTCCATCCAGTACCAGATGTGTATTTTTTTTTTGCTGTTCTTTGTCTACAAAACTATGATTTTTTCTTAATAGACTCTGTGGTCTTTGATTTCAGATCTTTCTTCCTTTATAGAGAGATAATAATGAGTACTAAAGCATCTTTTTTTAAATCCGTGCTTTGTTTCCAGAGCTGAGATGGATCAAAACCTTGGCCACGTTTCCCACATTTCAGAAGAATTATCAGAGAACCTAATTCTAATTCCATGTGAGTCTACACCATGTACTCAGGCTTTAAGCAAAGTGAAATGGCAGATGAGAGTGGACACTAAGGGAGAAGGATTTCTGGCTCCTACACAGTGTGTAGGAAAGAGAAGGGGCTGCCTCCTAGGGCAGCAACGGCAGAGGTCCAAGAGCTGTATTTCCTGAGCAGCCTCATTAAATGAAGGCTGTTGAAGAGTGTGGTGATTTGAATGAGAATGGACCCCATAGGCTCATATATCCTGAATGTTTATTTCCCAGTTGATAGAATGTCTAGAAAGGATAAGGAGGTATGACCTGGTCAGAGGGTTTGTGTCACTGGTGGTGAGCTCTGTAATCCTAAAGCCCAAGGAGGACCCAGTTTCTCCCTCTTTCTGAATGTTGCTTGTTTCAGATAGAAGCTCTCATTTACTGCCCCAGGGACATGCATGATTGCCTGCTTCTATACTCCCCACCATGATGGTCATGGACTCACTCTCTGCAACTGTAATCAAGCCCCCAATTGAGTGCTTTCTCCTACAAGTTGTCTTGGTCATGGTATGTCTTCATAACAATAAACAAGTAACTGAGACCACAAGTTAGGTTAAACCTAGGTAATATGAACCAAAAAGAGAATGTATCTAAATTACTTGTGGAGTGAGACTGAAGCAGATTTTTTATTTAAATTTTTTTTTCATTTTACATACAATCCCCAGTTGCCCCTCCTTTCTCTTCTCCCACCCCCTACCTCCCACTCATTCAACCCCCATTCTCAGGGGAGGTAAGGCCTTCTTTGGATAGTCAACAAAGTCTGGCATACTAAGTTGATGCAGGGACTGGCCCCTCCCCACTGCATCAAGGCTAAGGTATCCCACCATAGGGAATGGGCTCCAAAGATCCAGTTCCCATAGTGAAATGCTTAGCACTCTGGACTTTGAAACAGATTTTTAAAGACAAGTGTCTATGTTCCTTATTTGGATCATAAATTTGTAGAGTAATAAAATATTGTTGGAGAATATAAATCACTGCATTTTCAAAGACAACTCATTAGAGATAAATCCCATGTCAGAATTTTCCTTGAGATGTTTTCAGTGAGAGATCCTCCACTTGGTCAGAAAACAGTAGTCTAGGGGATCAAAGCCCGGTTGTCTGTGGCAATGACTTCCATCCTATCCTGTCAGAATATCCGCAGATTTTTAAGTTTCTAGGAATTTGACCTGAGATGAGCTGCTGATTTTCAGGAGTCTGGGTAAACCCCACTTAGAGAAGGCACACAGCCCTCCCTCCCAGGCCATTCCCTCAGCCTCCTGCACCCTGGGTTTGTGTGCAGCTTCCCCTGCAGTCCCCTCACTGTGTCACTCAGAGCACAGTAGTACAGGGCAGAGTCTGCCAGCTGCACTGAGGACTTCTGCAGGTGGAAGGAGCTGCTGCTCTTCTGGAGAGTGGCCTGGAACCCTTGGTGCTCTGTCCTCTGGTTGTCTGTGGCACTCTTCAGGAGTAGCTGAGGGGCTTTGTTGGAATATTGCACATACCAGAAGAGGAAAGGACTATAGGTAGTCTGATAGGTGCAGTTCATCATCACAGACAACCCCTCTGTGACAGTGATCAGGACTTCTGTCTGGGTCACCGAATCTGCATTGATCTTTCCTGAAAATAAATAAATAAATAAATAAATAAATAAATAAATAAATAAATAAATAAATAAATAAATAAATAAATAAATAAGGAGAAATTATCTATGTGAGGAAGAAGACAAAGACTTCCACAGATGTAAGAAAATGACATCATCAACACTTAGGATAAATGTAACTTACTGAGCATGGAGAGGAGCAGCAGAACTGAGCAGGTGTCAGGGAGCATGTTCATAGGAGAAAATGACACCTGGTTCTTGAGTGCACCAAACTCACAGGGCAAGTCTCCTGCAGGACATTACTGAAACTCCTCACTCATAAACAAAGACCTCCTTCTGCACAGTGACAGTCTGTCATGTGAATCCACCACCTGGATGCAGACATTAAGCACATCTGAAGAGGCAGCGCCCTCTGCTGATTGCCCTTCAAACTGCACCACGGATGTCTGCAAAACACATTGAGAATAAACCTGAAACCTCACCCAAAGGAAGCAGGACTCAAGTTCACAGTGGGTGCCTGAAATGTTGAGTGTATACATTTTTATTTAGTGTGATAGATGTCCATAAAATAAGTCTCACACACACACACACACACACACACACACACACACCTCTGATAAAATTTATCTAATTTTTCTCATTTTATTGTTTCTTAGGTATTGTTATACAATTCATTTTGATTACACTCGATGCTCCCTTCAATCCTGAAAGATCCATTCACTCTTCCCTACCAACCCAGTTTTGTCCATCCCTTTAAAAAATAAAACACCTTAAGGTTTGTATTACAGGAAGTTCTGCCCATATACACTTGGATGTGTGCCCTCCAGTAGGGGTGGACTATGGACCAGGGGATTCACCTTTAAAGAAACCTGAGTCTCTCTCCCAGAAGCTACCCACTGCCCATAGCTCCTTAGCTAAGGGTGGGAATGAGCATCTTCCCTCCTCGATCAAATCGTGTATTGTCTGTTCCTTTGCAAGTCTTATGTGTGCTGTCAACCTCTGTGAGTCCATGTGTGCAGCTGCCCTGCTGAGCACAGAAAACAGTCTCCTTGTAGTCACTTCCCACCTATGGCTCTCACAGTCTTTCCACCTCCTCTTCCTCAGTGACCTCTGACCTGGGGATGAGGGTGTGTGATGTAGATGCCCCACTTGGGGCTGAGTGTGCTACAACCTCTTCTTCTCTGCAGCACAGGGATCCTGGTTCTCTGGGACAATCACCATGTACTGTAGCACGGAAAAGGGAAGAACAAAACTGTATTTCCATTTTTAAAATACATTTTAAAAACAAAGGAGAAAATATCCAAAATTGCTTCAGTGACTTGAACCTGTCCTACTATATTGTGTGCTATTAATGACCACATTGTAGTTGGCACTTGTCAACTAACAACTGACACATGTCACATTGAAGACCTGTGACTCAGGATGTGGATGGGGCTCCAGTCCCTGCGGCAGGTTTGAGGACAGGCTGCAGGTGCCTGTGGAGCAGTGTGCACTTGCAGCACAGAAGTACATGGCAGAGTCTCCAGGCCGGGTGTCTATGATGTGCAGGGAGAAGTGTTTGGCTTTCTTATCCTGTAAAACGATCAGTCTTTGCTCCTGCTTTCTTTCCACAGTTGAACGAATGTCAATAATGAGCTGAGGATGCTCTCCAGGTCCTTGCTTATACCAAGGGAAGTAGGACGAGACACTGTCTGTGTAAGTGCAGTTGATGATAGCGGTGGCTCCCTCCTTGACTATCAGGGTGGACGGATGCTGCTCCACCTGCTCACCTTGGATCACACCTGTGCAGAAAGATGGAAAGAAAGGAGAAATGCTGTCAGGTCATAACCTTGCAGAATTATCTCTTTTTTATAATAACAGAGAAAAACCTGACTAAAATAGAGTTCCTCCTGGATGCCTCAGAAATGCCCACTGAATATTCTGCGGTCCTAAGATCTTAACTCACCATCGAGCTGCAGCCACAAGAACATGAATAAAGTAGGAACAAATGTCTTCATTGTCCTTCCAATTAAATGAAGATCCGGTGTAGATTGTGATAACTAGCAGGTCAGGTACAGCTACCAGGATGTTGTTCTTTCTCAGGAACAATTCTACCTCTTGAGTCATCCACTCAGCCACTGAGAAAAAGGTTGTGCTTCTGCCCTAAGCCTGCACAATCAGCATCCAGGAAGTGAGTCCTCTTCATACTCTGCAGCTGCTGAGGTTTACTACCACCTTGTGGTTGTACCCTTAACCAGTGAGGCCTCTGCTTAAGTGTTCTCTGACCTGTGAGGGACTCAGAGACATAAAACAGCAAAATGTTATATCAAGTATATTCTAGTGCTGAGAGATCAAGAATGGTATTTGTACACACTAGTGAGCCTGTTTCTGAGATTTAAATCTAACACAGCATATGTATAATGCTTCATATAATATATATATATATATATAATATTTTCATATATAAATTCATATGTAATATATTCATGTGTGTATGTAACAACAATTCTTCTGTCTAGAACTATATTTACTAATCCACTCCCATATTCCAGAATGCTCAGATCATTCATCAAGCAACTCTTCCTTTTCTTGAAGAAACACACTTAAATCAATAATTGTCCTGAAGAGTTATGGCATTTGGGAAAAGGCTTATTCAGATCTCTCATGGGCTTTTAGTTGCAATGTTCTTTCTACTTTAGTGAGTTCTTGCTAACAATGCAGATATGATGTTTTTTTATGCATGCATCTTTCCTTCCAGAGAAGTTGACCTGGAATAAAAAATACACATAGCTACTCTTAGGAACGTTCTCAGAGGAGATTACATCTTGAGGATGGCACCATCCATGTTACTCACCCCCACAGCATCTAGACTGAATCACTGATAGAAGAGCAGTGCTGAATATCCTGGAGAATCTGCCAAACCTTGCACTAACCCATCTCTTCTCCTTCCTGTGGACCCTCCCAGCACCCCTGCTTCTAGCCCATTGCCTTTCCTTCCTGTCAACTGTGAACAGCTACAAACACTGTCTATGTGAGAACCCAGTGTACACACAGCCTTGGGAAGCAGATAGGCCATCTTCATTGTCCTTCCTGTCCTCTGTTTCAGTTCCCCTGGTGCCATCCCCAGCCATGTAGCTGACCACTTACCTGTCCTCTCACTCTTCCTCCATTCACTGAGGACTCAGCAGACCCTTGCTGCATTTCCTTTCCTCCCTCACCCCCACTGCTTTGTGTCACATGACAGTAGAGACACTCCACCTGGGAGCCTGGTGGTACAAAAAAATAAAATATCTTTGATCAACTCTAATCCTGTAAATGAAAAACTTGTATAATAATAATTTTAAAACACTGAGGAAGGAAATAGAAGATATCAGATAATGAAAAGACCCCCATGTTCATGGATTGGTAGGATTAATACAGTGAAAGTCGCCACCTTCCCAAAACAATTGACAGATTCAGTGCCATCAATGTCCATTCAAACACAATTCTTCACAGAAATAGAAAATAAAAAAATAGTTTTATATGGAAACACAAACAACTTAGGGTAGATTAAAAAATGAAAATGAAAGAACTGCTTACTGTTTCACCACTTCAGATTTCAAGTTGTGCCGCAGAGTAATAGTCAGAAAAACAGGATGGTATTTGCTTAAATAAATAGACATGCTGATCAGTGGATTAGAATCATAGATCCAGACATTAGTCCACACACCTATGAACACCTCGTTTGATAAAGAAGCCAAATATACTACACACCAGCAAAAAGACAGCATCTTTAACAGATGGTTGTGGTCAAACTGAGTGGCTACATGTAAAAGAATATAAACAGAATAATTTTTACTGCCCTGTACAAAACTCAAGTCCAAATGGATCAAGGACCAGAACATCTATCCATATACTCTGAATCTAATAAATAGAAATTGGAATAATCTTGAACTCATTGGCACAGAAAAAGTCTTTTTGAACAGGACACTAATAGGACAGTCACTGTACTGCTATACTTTCTTATTGGAACACCAGCCCTCAAATCATGATACAGAGTCTTAGTATTAATTATGAAATCTTGGGTTAGCTTAGGCTTGTTCCTAACTAGTTCTTATAACTGAAATTAACCCATGTTTTTTTAATCTATATTCTTCCACCTGGCTCATTACCTCATCTCCTTACTGCCCATCCTGCTTCCTCCACCTCTGGCTGCTGGCCCTCTCTTTCTTCTTCCAGTTCACTCTCTGCTCAGAAGTTATGCCCATTCTCTCCTGCCCAGCTACTCACTGTTCAGCTTTTTATTACCCAAATCACAGCAATATATCTTCACACAGTGTACAAATATCCCAAAGCAAGTCATTAAAACAATAATTGAAAAGCAGAACTTCATGGAACTGAAAAGCTTATGTATGGGCAAAGAAAATCATCATTTGAACAAAGTGGCAAGTTATTGAAAGGAAAAGTATCATTACAAATTATAAAGTTGATATAGAGCTGATATCTAAAATATATGAAAAACTAAAAAGACCATATATCAAGAAAGAAAAAAACTCAATTTAAGAAATAGGTACAAGTCTAAAGATAATTCTCAAAAGATGAAACACAAATGACTGAGAAACACTTAAAAATTCAAAACGCTTATTTTTCAGGGAAATGTAAATTAAAAATACAATGAGATTTCTTCTTACACCCATCAGAATGGCCAAAATCAACAAAAAATGAGATCATATGCTGGTGAGGATGTAGTTTAAGGGGAACACTCATCCATTGTAGCTGAGAGTGCAAACTTTAAGACTCACTATGGACATAAGTATGGTGATTCTTCAGAAAGACGGGAATAGATCTACCTCAAGATTCAGCTGGACCACTTTTGGACATATACTCACAGGACTCTATATTGTGTTACAGAGACACTTGCTCATCGATATTCATTGTAGTACTCATAATAACAAACATTGCAAGCAGTCTAGATGTCCATCAAGAGATGGATATATAATGGAAATGTGAGACATTTCTACAATGAAATATCACTCATCTATTGAGTTATGAAATTCACAGGTAAATTTATGGACATAGAAAAAAATCATCTTGAGTGAGGTAACCCCAAGTACAAACAAAAAATATAGTATGTATTCTCTGACATTTGGATTCTAGCTTTTAAGCCTTCAATAGGCTTGCCACAATCTGTATACCTGCAGAAGTCAGGGATACAGTAGGAGAGAAGGAAGGATTTCCTGAATAGGTGAAAAATAGAATAGATAGTAAAGAGATGGGGTTGGAGAGGTAGAATAGGAGGATTAAACAGAAAAGAGGAGGGAACAGAGAATAAGGGAGGAGGTATAGGGAGAGAAAGCACAAACTAAGCACATTCTGAGAGGTCATTATAGAAACCTACTACAGGAGAAGATTCTTTACATATATATGTAATATATATTATATCCTTAATATAATGCAATATATTATATAAATCAATGAAATAACCAAATAAAAGGGAAACAAAGCACCAACTAGACATTTCCTACCAACAAGTGAAAACTCTAGTGCCAAGGAATGTGTCATCTAACTGAGTTGCTGGCCAAAGGGGACCCATGGAAATTTTCAACAACTCAGGCTATTACCAAGGCTATGGGTTGCTCACCACAAACTGATGGTAAAGTACTGTTGTTGTAGACAATATCTACAAATCTCATTGAACATGAAGAAATTGAGCTGGTTCCTAAATAAAGCATTTACTCCTGTGAACTTGGGTTCATGGTTCACGAAGATACTCTGAATGATACCAGAGGAGAAAGGTAAACACCAACCCAGCTATAAATCCTTTGATCTACAATGGTGAACTCCATACATGACACACTGGTATGATAATAGCACAAGTGATATTGGAGTGACCAACCACATTCTGAATGGGCTTAAGGCCCACTTCATGAGATGGAACCCATGCCTGATACTGCTCCAGTAGCCAAGAACCTGAGACTAGATAGGCTGTGGACCTAAAGGAAAACCAAATATCATTGTCCTCCTAAACATACATAGCAAGATAATGACTTATAATGACTTTTTGCTATGCCCATAGATCAATGTCTTGTTCAGCTATCATCAGGTAAGCTTCTACTTGCAGTAGATGGGAACAAACACATAGATCCACAACTCCTCGACTGGAAAATATACAGAGAATGAGAGACCTTGGAACACCCAGTGGTAAATGGAATGTCTCCATTAAACTTCTTCCCTCAGGATTCTGGGAATGAAGAAGAAGAAGAAGAAGAAGAAGAAGAAGAAGAAGAAGAAGAAGAAGAAGAAGAAGAAGAAGAAGAAGAAGAAGAAGAAGAAGAAGAAAGTGTCTAAGAGCCAGTGGGGATGGAGGCATTAGGAAATAAAGCCCTCCAGTCACAACAAGGCTGGCTCACATAAGAACTCATAGAGATGTCAGCAACATGCAAAGAGCCCACACAGGTCCTTTACAGATGGGGTCCCAGTGCTGAGAATGGGAAGTGGACATTATCCCCTATACCTAACCAAGAAGTTATCTCCAACTGAAAACTACTCACAAGGGGAAATTTAGTTTTTACCAACAGCATTTCACTGGGTATACAAGCAACACTTTAGGGCAGGCCCCATGCCCAGCAAATGAACCCAGTTGTAGTTTTTGTTCTTTTGTTTATTTTTAGGTCTCTTAATGCTTTATGTGGGTCACTATTTAGCACATTTGTCCTTGTTTATATCATTTCCAATTTTGTGGATTTATATTTTTTGTGTGTGTATACATGTGTCTTTGCATGTATATGAGCTTCTCATGCTTTTTATTTGTTTTTTTTCTGTTTGTTTTATTCTGGTTTGTTTGTTTTTTTACTTCTCTGTTTTCTAAAAAGAAAATGTGGAGTTAGATATGTGCAGAGGTAAGGTCAGGCCTATAAAGGTACAAGAAGCCTACAGAACAAATTGATTGAACCAGAAGAGAAAATTCCCTTGACACATAGTAATCAAAACACCAAACACACAGAACAAGAAAAGAATATTAAAATCTGCAAAGGATAAAGGTCAAGTAACATATAAAGGAAACCAAGTAGAATTATACCCTATCAATAATTCCTACTGTAGAAGCTGTCACTTCTAATGTCACTACTTCCAGACATGCTCACATAAATCTTACTGACAATTAGCAATTGTTTATTATCTGAGAAGCTCAGATAATCAATATATGTAGCAGATGTACCTGCAATGGGATGAAGCTGAATGAATCACAAGTTGTCAGTGAATTTGTGAGCTCAAGAAAGTAAATGTTTTAGTCACTCCAGTCACTGTTGTATCCACTCAGCTGCTGATTCAACATGAAAACACAAAGAACAGACAAACTGTGAATGAGTGAGCATGGCTGCTTTCCAGTTCCTCACAGAGACAAATGGCAGGCAAGAGTTTTTCAACTATGGAATAGAATCTGTCAGCCCTTGAGAAACAGCAGTTGTATGGATCGTATTTAATTATTGTTTAATGAATTAGTCCCCTAGTATGTGACCTTTAGGAGGGTCCCACTTTTACTTTTGAAAGCGATGTTTTAATGAGAAGTTATGCATATATATTACATTACAGATGTGTAAATATTTTGTTAGAATTAATTGCTGCAAATATTATTGTGATATAAATTGCAAATCTATTTCTCTAGTTTGTCATTTATCTTTTGGCTCTGATTATTTATGTGTGAAATATTTGTTTTATATTGCATAATTGAATGCATTATTTTTTTAAATTAGCAAGACATTGTAGAAATGATGTCATGATTTAATAATAATATTTGTCTTCTTGCCTTTCTACAACTTAATCTATCAGATCTTCAAATTTAATTCTTTTATCAACCTCATATTGAGCAGATGAGCTGGGTATGTTTGTATCATGCTCTCTAAACAAAGGATGGAAACAGTTGCTCTAAACTTTCAATTTTGAGAAATGATCCAAATAATTCTGGAATGTGTAAGAGAGGTTTATATTTATTTACATTAGCACAAGCATTTGATAAATAAAGTGTACATTTTGGTCATGATGGCTGACGTTTCTGAACATTTAAGCTTCTCCAAGTCAGTGTCATGTCAATCTGAATTTAGCCATGAATTTCTGCTGTGGTAATTTTGGGTTTCCTCACAACTTCTCTGTAATTGGTGGAGATCTGATAAAGACACAGCTGTGCAAAGCCTCCTGCAGGGTCTGCCTGTGGCAGGGCTTTAGCTGAATACACAGTTGCAGTTTGGGGCCAGCCTGCAGGCTTGCTGGGAGCACTGTGCATCAGCAGCACAGAGGTAGGTGCCTGAGTCCTCCAGCTGGGCATCCCTGATGTGCAGGGTGCTGTAGCGCTCCTTGGAGTTGAATGTTGACTTGAACCTCCCATTCTCCTTTGTTCCTTGAGTCAGGTAAAAAAGATTGATGAGGCTGCCCCCAGGATTCTGTTGGAACCACTGCATATATGTCACTGTGATAGAAAAATTGCATCTCAGAGCAGAACTGGTTCCCTCATGGAGACTCAGGGCTGAAGGACTCTGCTCCACCTCAACTCCTCTCACCCCTGTTGGGAAACAAAAGCAAACCAGAATCAGTGAGAGGTCTTCACCCACACCTAATTTCCCAGGAGACACCATGAGGATGACTGCACAGGAGCTTTGGGTTGGCTCATCTCCCTTCACCACTGACATTTCTGGAGAATCCCTAAAGCAGCTTAGGTGAGCACAACTCACAACAAATCTGCACCCACAGAATCCCCAGCACAGCTCCCAGGTTCCTCTCCATGGCCCCTTTCCAATTGCTGTGGTGTCTTCTCTCCAGCTCCGAGGGATGGTGTCAATTCTTGTGCCCAGACACACTTGTGCTTACACACACAAGTTTCTCTCCAAGTTGCTGAATGTTCTCTTTCATCTGAACAAGAAACTCCACCCCCCTTCACCTCACTACTCCCCATAATAACGGCTCCACAGCTATGATGAACAATATGCAGACCCCAGAACACTATATTTCTAAGGTAATATTTCATAAAAGGGGAGTTTGGGGGAAAATGTGTGAGGAGGGGAATTCATAAATACAGAATACCGGTGTGAACACTGATGGCTCCAGTGGGTTAGAAGAACCTTGCAGAATCCTAGCAAGATTTGTTTGCCTTTTTTTTTAAAGGATTTCATACAATATATTCTAATCATGGTCTCCCATCTCTAACCTCTTCCTAGAATAACCCCAAATCCACAAGTGTTAGTAGAATGAAGATCATCTCAGAAGTGTCAGATTTACAAGTACATCCAGAAGATGGAAGCAGTTAGAGTCATATTGAAGCTGGGTCTGAGGGAAGCACATAAAAAATAAAGACAGGTACTTCCTGCTGGCATTCATCTCACTGTAGTGGTCTACAGAGCCCAGCATGTGTGAAATCTAGGGGCACCCTGTTGCTTGGAGCACTGCAGCTCTTGTGTCAGTGGTGGAAAGCAGCAGGATTCTCTGCTTCTCTATGTTGATAGAATCCAGTTCTCTAAGGTGGAAAACATCAGAAACACACTAGAGTTATAAATATCATAAAGAATACTGATAAATCAGCTAGGTGATGACTCAGTGTTTAAAATTCCTTGACACACAACAGGAAGTCCTGAGTTCAGATTTACAGAACTCATGTGAGACTGGACATGGCAGCATGTGTTCATAATCCTATTTCTTCTAGAGCAGCTGTTCTCATCCTGTTACTTGTGACCTCTTCAAGGTTCAAATGACCCTTTTACAGGGGTCTCCTAAGACCATCGGAAGTATCAGATATTTACACTGCAAATTATAAAAGTACAAAAATTACAGTTATGAAGTGGCAATGAAAAATAATTATGTGGTTGATGGTCACCACAACACCAGGAACTATATTAAAGGTCCATAGCATCAGGAAGATTGAGAACTACTGTTCTAGAGCAAGATTTGATCCAATTTGTTCTGACCATACATTCCTTGGTGTGGGCCTATCCACTCAAATGTGGTTGACCGATGAACAACCAATTCTATAATGAAAACTGAGCTGGGTGTGCTCACACCTACTTTTAATCCCAGCCCTCAGGAGGCAGAGGCAGGTGGATCTCTATAAGTTCTAGGCCAGACAGGACTGCACAATGAAGGCCTGTCTCAGAAATGAAGAAAGGAAGGAAAGAAAGAAGGAATGAAAGAAGGAAGGAAGGAATGAAAGAAAGAAGAGAGAGAGAGAAAGAAAGAAAGAAGGAAGAAAGGAAGGAAGGAAGGAAGGAAGGAAGGAAGGAAGGAAGGAAGGAAGGAAGGAAGGAAGAGAAAATTGACCACCCCCTTCCCCCAGAAGCTATAGTCCAGAAAATAAAATCTCAGAATCGTCCTTTAGTTTTGATAAGTTGTTTTACCATGTACACAATCATTAGTGGACAGTATTTTTCTCTTTTATCTCCTTGGACATCACATCTTGCGAACTTCAGGCTGATACAGTTTCAGATGAGAAATTATTGATCTTGCTAAAGAAACCTTGTTGGCCACTCTCTGGAGCAGTTTTTTAGACGCGGTCTTTTCTAGCAATGAGATTCCACAGATGCTCAGTGCTGGTTTCATTGGCATTGTCCTCTCGGTTCATACTGAGCTTTTTGGACATGTGCCTTTTTGTCTTCCATCAAGTTTGGAGAGATTTGTGGTCAAGGTTTCTTCAACTATTCCTCCTTGCCTCCAGTCTTTTCTTCTAGAATATTAATATTGATGTCTCTATTTGAGAAAAATGTTCTCTGGGTCTCTTAAATTCTGTTCATTTTCTTCTTGTGTTTTTTTTCTTCCTTATCAGACCGAGTCATGTCAATTGACCTTCAGTTTTCAGAACTGTTTATCTTGTGTGATAAAACATGTTCTTAAATCCTTCTAGTGTATTTTTAAGTAATTTTCTCCACAAAGAGATTTCTCTCCCTTGGTAGAGTCCTGGGTTACATGATATACAGTCAGGCCCTTTAGGTCATTCCTTCAGGGAGGCACCTGTCAGGCCAAAGCAATCCATCACTGTTCTTTGATAACAAGGTCCACTTTGTTTCTACCAATACCAAAACACTGCACACGTCTCATGCTACTATTTAAGGACAGTCTGAGCCAAGGGGATGACGGAGGGTGTATGGGGAGAGACAGCTACGTTAAAGGCTATTTGTGGAGTATGATAGAGACCCAATACAGTAGAAATTTCCTAAAATATATAGATATATGAAGGTAATCTAGGGAGAAATTGCCAAACGGGGGAATTACAACTGGCCATCTCTTATCATCAGGTGAAGCTTTCAGTACTGTGATAGGTTACATCTATGTTCATCAAGGCTCAGTTCACAATAGCTAGAAAATGGAATCAAAATGGATGTTCCTCAACTACTGTATGGATAAGAAAAATAAGGGATAGGTAGGCAGGTAGGTAAATAGATAGATAGATAGATAGATAGATAGATAGATAGATAGATAGATAGATAGATAGACAGATAGATATAGACAGATAGTAGATGATAGGTGATAGAGAGTTTGAATAAATTTACTCCACTTGGAGGTATAATGGTCTCCCCAAGAGTCACAAACTATCTAACAAAGCCGCAGTGCTAAGCATGGGAAACTTTTCTTTGTGATGTTGGTCAGAGAAGTCAAAGAGATTCACAAATTAACATGCTTTATTGCCATTGTCACTGATTGCCTCCCAGAACCTGAAGGTAAGAGCCTATTGTTTAAGACAGCACACACTTGAGATTCAAGATTTGGGAGAATCAAGTTGGAGCCAGTCCTTGAAATCTCTTCTCTAAGAATTACCTCTCGTAATATCCAAAGGAGCTATTCATGCTTCCGAAGGACAAAAGCAATCAAGAGTCCTACTTATGTATACTGTGTATGAATCACAAAAAACAACTATCTTTATACAATGTATATCTTGGTAGCTACCAACATCTGTCTAGATGGACTTAAAGCCCATTCCATAGAAAGAAATCCACACCTAATATTGTAAACTTAGCTCATTTACCCATGGCCAGTGAGGCCATGAACCCTAAAAGGGAACATACTAATGTCACTTCCCTAAACCAGTATAGTTTCTAACAAAATTCTAAATATTGATCATTATACACACAGATAAGCACTTACCCTTCTTCAAAGTAGCTTCATTTTGCAGCAAACAAAAGAGACCATTACAGATGTCTAAAACTGGTCAAAGTGCAGAGCTCAACTGACCATAGAGTGTTCAACTTTGACTGATATGTTTGCAATCCAACCCCTACACTCAAGGCTCAAGGAACATTGAGAAAGGAGAGGATAAAAGACTTAAAGAGCCAGAGGACCAGCACATCTGCTGTGAGACTGTGTCTTCTGGATATGGCAGGGAAGCTATACCCAAGAAATCTCAAAAAATGTGATTAAACTAAACAAGACCTGCAAAATGACAGTGCCAACTGACATGTCAGCATAGATATGGGAAATCTCATAAGGTCCCATTCCTGGTTGAAGAGATGCAGACAATTAATGACTGCTGAGAAGGGGAGAATCAGCTTTCTCCAGGGGTAAGACTTCTATAGGTTATCCAATCACAAGAGATCACCCTAAACACATACACATAGGAGCAACACTAAATGGATTCAGCAAGATGTGTGTGTGTGTGTGTGTGTGTGTGTGTGTGTGTGTGTGTGTGTGTGTGTGTGTAACAGCAATTAAAGAAGAGGACAAGAGTTTGAGATGGAGTAAGGAAAATGTGGGAGGAGATGAAGAGGGAGGGTGAAGTAGAAATTATGTAAGTATGGCACACCTGTATGAAATTCTCAAAAATGTTTAAATTAGAAATAATGATTCCTCTTTGTAAAAGGTTAACATATGAAAAAAGGAAGACTGGATGCCTTTCCTCACCTAGAACTCATCTAAGGACCTTGGATTGTGCAAAAATGCTCAAGCAAAGTGCATGATAGAGATGGGGGTTCAATGGATCTTGTGAAGAGCTGTACACAGTGTGGTCAGATGTTTTTGGACTCTCTCCTCAGCTCATTAGTACATCTATTCTTAGGAGTGTTTTTCCTTCTTAATAAGCTATTTCTGTTTCCATTTTTAAGCATGTATTTCTGGTGCAATCCTTTTCCATGGGACAAAAGAGTGTGGTACTGGCTGACCTCTGCATACAGATCTGTGGCTGAACTTATTTCCTTGACATTCTGAGCTTTCTCACTATTTCTCTGACCTCTGTGGTGAACTGAAAAGGCTAACATTTTCTCCATCTCCTCACATCATGGCGGCTGCCAGGATATTCTATTTTCCTATACTATTGTTTGTCTCTCAAAATCTATTAAAATTGTTCTCAAGCTTTCTTTTCAGGCTGTTTTAAAATTGTCTTTCTAATGAGACTAATAAGCCAAAAAGGGAAATTCAGTTTCCTAGTACAGTGTTAAAAAGACTGTTCTGTCACCTCTGCCTCCTTGAAGCCTCCAGGAGCAGGTTTTGGTACTGGCTGCAAGTATCTGTGGAGCATGGTGCTCCCACCACACAGATGTAGGAGGCAGTGTCCTCAAGCTGGGAGGCTGTGATGTGCAGGGTGCTGTGCTGAGCATTTGTATTCACAGTTGCTAAGTATCTTCCATTTGACTTTTTGTTCTCTGTATAAGCCATGACTGCCAGGGACACAAGACCTCTGCCTGTGTCTCGTCGGTACCACCTTAAGTTGTTAGCAGGGCTCACAGTGTAATTGCAATGAAGGACACAATTCTCTCCCTCTAGGACAGTCAGGGACTGGGGACTCTGTTCCACTTGGGTCTTGCCAGCAACCCCTATTCAGAAAACAGTGTGAAATTCCAGAAATCAATCATCCACACTTTGTATTTTTAGTTCCTTCATATCCTTCTTTACTCTCCACATGAATCTCAGGTGGTCTAGGAATAGGCCTATTTTGGTCCTTCCATGTATCCCAAGAAATTACATCTTTTCCCCAAATCCTAAGAAAATGTTTTTTTGACTTCCTGTGGCCCCCTAAATCCTCCTCTAACTTACACTGGAAATACAGCCATAAAATCACCCAGCAGGCACTCAGGTGCTTCTCCATTGTTGTTCTGCAGAAGTCTGCCCCCAAAGCTGCTGCCTATTTCACCAGCGGTTTCTGATGAAATAGAAACAGTAACATAAAGGAAGGCTCAGGAAGTATAGCCAGCCAATCAGAGACCTGATACACACCTCTGCTCCTGGAGACAGGACCAATGCCAGCACTGCCATCTTGGGGTCAGAGCTGAATTTGCTCAAGACCTCTGGGTAAACTTTTTGCAGTTCCTTTTCACTGCTGGCAATGTGATTCAGGGTGTAATTCTTATGTATGCATAGAAACACAGTGGAGTGTCAATTAGATTCGATTTCAGGGCCTCAGTTTAATTCTGGCTCTACATAGGACATTAGACAGGACAGGTAATGCTTACTTTCCTCATCTGAAAGCAGATGTCTAATGATTTTTCAAGGTCTGAATAGAAATGATTCATGGCAGAGGCTAGTGGTAATGATTAACCTGAGCTTAGTCTGAACCTAAAATGGAAATTCCTTTAGAATGTGACTTTTCCCCTGTTCTATTTGCTACTGTGTCACCAGTTTAAAAAAAATGAATTTTGTCAAGAAACAGATACATTAAAATTCTGTTTAAAATGAAATATTTTTATTAATTCTTTGACAATTTCATGTCTGCATATAATGTATTTTTGAGTGAATGTTAAATTCTGCTCTTATAGTCATGATAGAACTTTTAACCAGCCGTTATGAGTTCAACAATACTTTTCCAGCCTACTGTAAGGATCAGCAGTACTGTGCTCCTGAATTACACACCATTGGAGGAAAAGTTGTGGTCCCACACAGGTACTGAAAAGTGGTAAGTGTTGAAGGTCTTGAAGATTCCTTTCTTAATGCTTCTCATTTCTCAGTGAAATTGAAGCCAATATAAATGTGAAAGTTTTTTGGATAAGTGAAGGTTTACTGTACATCTGAGATCTAATGCATAGAGATGGAGAAAGCAAAGGAATGGAAACATAGCTTGCCTGAGAAATCAAAAGGAAACCAGAGAGTCCACTCATACAGGACAAAACGTGTTCCTAATAGAGAATTATGAGAGGTAAAGACAGTTTGATCACTGGTTTTATGACAGTGTGGCCATCCAACAGTACCCAGATCTAACACTAATCTAAATTTCACTGAAATAGGTGGATCTCATGTAATTATTTAAAGGGTTTAAGAGTAAAATGATAGTCAGGTACACTGATTCTTATCTATGTCAACACTTGGGAGGCAGAGGCAGGGCTATTTCTGTGAGTTTGAGGTCAGCTAGGTCTACAAAGAGTTCCAGGACAGTCAGGACTACATAGAAAGACTCCATTTAAAATAAAAATTAAAAGAAAGAAAGAAAGGATGGATGGGAGCAAGAAAGCAAGCAAGTAAGAGGGAAGGAAGGAAGGAAGGAAGGAAGGAAGGAAGGAAGGAAGGAAGGAAGGAAGGAAGGAAGGAAGGAAAGAAGGAAGGAAGGAAGGAAGGAAAGAAGGAAGGAAGGAAGGAAGGAAGGAAGGAAGGAAGGAAGGAAGGAAGGAAGGAAGGAAGGATGAGGTTCTCCTAAAATAGAAGAAATTCTGTCTGATTTACCAGGAAAGTGACCTGTCTCCTGCACAATGAGTGTCCCTCCCTTCAGCTCTTCATGTTGCTGTTTGCACCTGAGTTCCTGCTCTTTCTCCTTCTCCTTAAGAATTCCACAGGGCTTTATAAGGGAAGAATTGCAGCTTTCTGTAACCTTTCCTACCAGACTCTGTTAGGTCACATTTTGCAAATGTCTCTTTCTCTGGCACATTTGATTATCTAAAGATAGACAAGGTTTTAAATGTGGCTCAGTGGCAGACCACTTGCTTGACAATGCTTTGGGTTGATCCCCCCTGCAGGACAATATCTTAACATCCAGCTCCAGAGACCGCTTCATTATTCTAATAGTTTGTGAAGTTAAGTGGCCTGGCATGAGAACATTTACATTTTTTCACCAACAGAGATTGTGAGTCCACACAGCACAGGGTATGCTGAACCCAGAGGGATTCAGAGGCAGGTGCTCAGCAGCCAGACCGCCTGTTGCCTCTCAGTTTGTGCTCAGCTCCCCCTGCAGTTTGTGACACTGTGTCACCCAGAGCACAGTAGTACACAGCCGAGTCTGACTCTTGGACCGAGGCTTTCTGCAAGTGGAAGGAGGTGGATCCTTTATCGTGTGTAGCTTCAAAACCTCTGCTGCTTCCCTTTGCGCCAGCTGTAAGGACTTTCAGGAGGAGCTGTAGTGTTTCTCCAGGATATTGAACATACCAGAAAAGAGCAGGGGATGCTATGGTTGTGATTGAATACGTGCAATTTATTGTCAGGAACCCGCCTTCTGAGATGGTCACTTGGCCTCCTGTTTGAGTCACGGAGTTTCCATGGGTCCTTCCTAGAGTGCAAGGAGGGGAGAGAAAGAGGGAGAGTGAGGTCTGTGTCACCCTGAGGATAATGCTCTTAGATAACTTACAGCTAAAGACTTTGCTATTTACATCACTGTTTACTTACCAAGTATGAGGAGTATCACAGTCATGAAGCCTGGAGAAGAGTTCATCTTTAATGTCATCTAGAAAATGATCTTGATGCCTAGCATGAAGAAATGTTAACTCAGAGAAAGGATGAGTCTGCTTAGATAAAAATCATGCAGGAAATGAGCTTGTGTTAGGAAACTACACCCCCTGGTGGACAGGAACTGAACTGAGGATGGATGTTACCAAGTGCCTCCTCCATGATCTTAATAATAAGGTATATGTCAGTCTTTAAGATTTTGTACATGTACAGACAGGTATCATCTTACCCATGTCAGGATGGCCAAGATCAATAAAATTAGAGATGTAACATATTGGGGAGGATATGGGTGGAGGGAAACACTTATTCATTATTGATGGTAGTACAGACTTATATAGCCACCATGGAAATCAGTGTGGTAATTCCTTGGGAAACTGGGAATAGATCTACCCCAAGATTCGACTGTACCACTCTTGGACATATACGCAAAAGACTCTACACCTTATAATAGAGGCACTTGCTCATCCATGTTCTTTGCTGCCCTATTCAGATACACATGAATTGGAAACATCCTAGATGTCTATCAACTGATGAATGGATGATGACAGTGTAGTACATTTACAAAATGGAATACTATTCCACTGTTAAAATACCGAAATTATGAAATTTGAAGGTAATTTGATTGTCTAAAAAAATCAACTTGGATGAGATAACCTGGATCCAAAAAGACAAATATTGCATGTTTTCTCTTTTATGTGAACATTGGCTTTTAAGCTTTTGATAGGCATGCTATAATCCAAATAATCACAAAAGTCAGGTACTAGATAGGGGACTAGGAGGTAGTAGGATGCCACCCAAGAAATAAGAAATAGAATATAGTGTTATGGAGAGACAAAGGGAAAAATAGAATAGGAGGATTAAATATGGAGAGGATGCAAGAGAAAGGAAAAAGAGGAACAACTAACACTAAAGAATATTTCAAAAACCATATGAGAACCTACCATTGTAGAAGTATCCTACAATGAAGTGTGCAGTAACACAAAATGGAAAAAGCTATTGCCTGCAGGAGGTGAGTTGATTTTAAAGGTATGCATGAAATTCCATAGGTATTGTGTCTTTAGATTTTTTACACATACCCCTGCTTTCTCATTTCATTATTAAGAAAGTCAAAAGTAAGAAACTACAGAGTAATGCATAAGATAAATTACTTGGTATTAGAACCTTCAGATAAATTCTGTTTGTGTTCTGTATCAAAATATTCATGTGTGCATGTGTATGTGAATGAGCTCCTGTCTGTACGGATGCAAGTGCGTGGGAGCATGGATAAGTACAAATGTATGTAAGTAGGTGCATGTGTATATGTACGTGTAGAAACCAGAAGAAAAAGTTGTATGTTGTTCCTCAGGTATGACAAGCTTGCTTGTGTGTATGTGCATATGTGTACACATGTATGCCCATGAATGTGGAGGCCAGAAGTCAACTTTGGTTGTCATTATTAGGAGCTGTCCACCTTGTTTATTGGGGACAAGCTCTCTCACTGACACCTAGAACTCATGCTTAGGCTATGCTGGCTGAGTAGTGGGCTCTAGGGATCTGTCTATCCTCACCTACCCAGCACAGCCACCATGCCCAGCTGTTTATGTGTGTGCTGGAAATCATACTCAGGTGCTCATGGCTCCATGCCATCTACACATTTCCTTTTTTAGCCAAGCATCAGCTAGAAAATTATTTATTCTTTTTCCTTTCTGTTGATGTAACCAACCGTCTTATTAAATAAGAAACACAGAAACAATGTAAAAGAGAAAGCCGAGAGGTCAGAGCTCAGAGCTAAAATCTCACCCTTCCGCCTGCGGTGTCCCAGCTTCCCGAAAGAGACCTATTTTCTGTCTGTTTGTCTATTTATAGTATTTTGTTCTGCCTTCTCATTGGTTGTAAACCCAAACACGTGACTGCCTCGTCACTGTCTGAATGTACAGTCCCCTAGGTCTTAAAGGTATATGTCTCCAATGCTGGCTGTATCCCTGAACACACAGAGATCTATGGGATTAAAGGCATGTGCCACCACCGCCACACTCTTGCTATGGCTCTAATAGCTCTGACCCCCGGACAACTTTATTTATTAACATACAATCAAAATCATATTTCAGTACAATTAGATTACCACCACATTTCCCCTTTTCTATTTTAATAAAAAGAAAAAAAGCAAAAGGTTATAACTAACAAAAGAAAAACTATATTCAAAAGTACAATAACTATATACAATATATACAAGTAATAAATACCTAAACAGGTATTTGACAAATCAGAGAAAATAATTCCATTATCTATCCTATTTTGGTAAATCCAAGATGTATCTAATGTACTTTCTATCCTAATTAATTTTCAACTATAACTAACTAATCTTCAACCATAACTAACTAATCTTCAACTCCCTCAGAGACCCAAGAAGGGAATAATATTAGATAACAAAAATAAAAACAGGAAGTGCATGCAAGCAATTTCCAAAAAATTTGTGAGTTGACAGAAACAGCCAGCTGCCTGGGCAGTCACCTGAGGTTTCTCCGCAGTGTTGGGGCATCATCTTCAGCCTATAGGCTTAGTGTATCTGACAGACTCATTTGTGATGTAGGATGTACACAAAGTCAACAGTTCAACCTCACATTGGGTGAGAGCAGTCCATGTACCAGAAACACCTGAATTCCACTAGTGTCCTGTCATGATTCAGGATTTTAAATTCTGGAAATTGTTGACAGTTTTTAAATTCAGCTGTCCATTCTTCTTGGCTGTGTATATATGGCTTCATCTCAGCATCCCCTTTTTCTCCACATCCCTCTATTAAATGCCAGTCTACTTTCAAGAGGCATGAGCTTTCAGCTGCTGTTCCATTGTACAACAGAATCCATCGGCCCTCTGCCTGTTAAGCTGCCTTTGAAGAAAAGGGCACTGTACCTTTTCCGGATGAGAAGGCCAATTCAGGGATGGGGCCATATTGTCCTGGCCTCAGAAGATGCCTTTTGATAAAGCCATAACCACACTTGTTTTGGCAAGAATCAGTAGTCCCTTGTTTCATGTTCTGTCTGTCAATTTTGTCCTGTTGATTCGAGGATACTTTGTTGTCCAGTGGCTAACTTTTGCCACAATGAAAGTTGACTCCATATGCAGTTTCTTCAATGCCCATATTTTTTCTGAAGTAGATTGGTACTGCCAGGAGCCGACATGTCTCAAAAAAGAAAAATTTTCTAAGTTATTAAAACATTTTAAATGCCATATTCTGTAGATCTCTGAAGGGTTTGAAGATGACCTGTCTAAAACATCTCTGCTCAATTTTTAAAACATATCTAAGATGACTACAAGTTCTATTGTAATGTCTAACTACTATCTTTCATTTCTTTATATCCTAGTAGTTGGTAATAATAACATTCAAGGATCAGAATTTTGCATTACATTGTTAAATGAATGGTATGAATACAATTAGAAATATACATATAGCATTTTCTAACAATATCAATTTCAAATTTGTATACAATATAAAACAATCCAATCCAATGTAAAGTATTGAAAACTAGTAATTGTCTTTTTCATTTCTTTCTTTTTCTTTCTTTCTTTTTTTTTTTTTAAACAAGAACCTTAAATCTAATCTCCTTTGCTTAGCCTTTTTCCTAACCCTTGACAATAACTTGTAACCAACCCCCCTAAATACTGAAAATTATCCCAGACCCAAAACCCATTAAAAAGACCAAAAATCCACCCGCCCCACACCACCTCTTTGGGAATGTGGGCATCATATTCTTAAAATTGCTTTCTGCTGGGTATGGGCGAAGTTTTCTTTATCCTGAAAGAAAAATTTTAGGATAATTGTCAAATTCTAGGAAAGGTAACTATATCCTTCATTATCCAGCCTGTTTATAATGCCAAAGTTCAGGGTTTATCTCAAGTCCTTATTCAAGTAGTCTTTGAGACTGGATCATCTCAGCTAGTCATCTCAAAATTGCTCTGAGCACCTTATAGTTCAAATCTGAACTGTGGATGATGTTTGTTAGCTTAATGATATTATTATTGTCCACGTGGAATTGTTGTTGTTGTGGGGCCTCATCTTCTTTCTGGAGACTTCAGTTGATGTTAGGCCTGGCCGTGATTTACTGCAGAAAACTAAGAGACTCGAACACAAAAACATATATATGCAGCTAGCCTTTTTTCTAGAATTAGTTAGTACTCTATATGACCATTCATATCTTAACAAAGTTTAAAATGTGTGTGTATATATATATATATATATATATATATATATATATATATATATTAATCTTGTAAATTTTGATATAAAATTTATACTTTAAGAAAAGTTTAAAGAATCAGAATAGAATCAAAAGAGTTGAGATTAGTAATAGAATAGTCCCTTAATTAAATTTGCTTTTGTCCTGTACCATAGCAGAAGATGGCTCTTTTATTCTGGCATGATACAGGGAGTTTGCATTTTCCTTTTAACAACATGCTTGAGTTTAAAGAAGGTGAGAGCCATTCTCCAACTCCAAAGTCAGCTTTAAATTTTAATTGAACTGGGACTATTAGAAGACCAATAGTGTTAAATCTTTAGAGAAAAGCAGAAACAAACATTTAGGAAGACATAAAATTTTTTAGATAATATATACCCATACACAGTTTCATTCTGTTTCTTGGGATAGATGACTTGTCCCTTTTCTTCAGTTGTCTCATTTGTCCAGTGTTCTTCAGATTCCTTAACCTTCATTCTCCTAAAAGACAAAAACAAAAACCTTTCCCCAAGACTAATTTTGGCGATGTTTCCTTTTGACAAGTTATTATCTGATTAAATGAAAAAGCATGTGTTATTGATACAAGTTAGTTTAAATTGGATGTTCATGCTGGTTGATGAACTATCACCTCCTCTAATTAAGAGGTCTCTCTTGTTCAAATCGAACCTTTATCAATTTTGATGGTACCCACAGCTTATCTTCTCCTATAGAAACAAAAGCAAAACCTCGTCCCCAATGTAATACATACCCTGGTTTCCATTCTGAGGTCAGCACATCCTTAAAGTATATAGGTTGAATTAATTCTGTGGTTTTTTTCTATTATCCAGTGTCTCTCTGCAGCTGTTGTTCCTTTCTCATTGGCATTCAGAAAATTCAAAGTTAGAAGAGCATTATGCAGTCTATTTCTGGGGGTTTTTGTTAACCATTTCTGTTTATTTAGCATATCCTTTAGAGTCCTGTTTGATCTTTCTATAACTGCTTGACCTGTAGGATTATGTGGTATGCCTGTAATATGCTTTATATTGTAATAAGCAAAAAACTGTTTCATTTTAACAGAGACATATGATGGAGCATTGTCAGTTTTGATTTGTGCAGGTATACCCATGATGGCCATAACTTCTAGCAAATGAGTGATTACAGAATAAGCTTTTTCAGAACTCAAAGCAGTTGCCCATTGAAATCCTGAATAAGTATCAATAGTGTGGTGTACATATTTCAATTTTCCAAATTCTGCAAAGTGAAACACGTCCATCTGCCAGATTTCATTTCTCTGAGTACCCTTTGGGTTACATCCTGCTGGTAATGGCGTTTGATTGTAGAAGGAACAAGTAGGACATTTCTTTACTATTTCCTTGGCTTGTTGCCAAGTTATGGAAAAATCCTTTTTTAAACCTTTACTATTGACGTGATGTTTTTTATGAAATTCTGAGGCCTCCAGCACATTTCCTATCAATAATTTATCAATCTCATCATTGCCTTGTGCTAGAGGGCCTGGCAGACCAGTATGGGATCGAATGTGAGTTATATATAAAGGATGATTCCTTTTCCTGATTGTATCTTGTAATTGAATAAATAGTGAAGTTAATTCTGAAGCATCAGGGATAAATTCTGCAGTCTCAATATGTAACACCACTCTTTCAGCATACTGAGAGTCAGTTACTATGTTGAGAGGTTCTGAAAAATCCATTAATACCAACAGAATAGCATACAATTCTGATTTTTGAACTGAATTATACGGACTTTGAACCACTTTACTTAAATTTTCTGATTTGTAATCTGCCTTTCCTTCTTTGTTGGCATCTGTATAAAATGTACGAACTCCAGATATGGGTTTTTGCCATACAATTCGAGGCAAGATCCAATCAGCTCTCTTTATAAGATCAACTGTATTGCTTTTGGGATATTTGCTGTTAATTTCTCCCAAAAAATTACTGCAAGCTCTTTGCCAAGGTTCACTTTCTGTCCATAATTTTTCAATGTCCTCCTTAGTTAATGGTACGACAATTTCTGCTGGGTCTATGCCTGCTAATTGACAAAGTCTCAATTTTCCTTTGTAAATCAAGTCAGAGATTTTTTCCACATAAGTTTTTAATTTTTTATTTGGTTTATTTGGTAAAAATATCCATTCCAATATAATATCTTCCCTCTGCATTAATATTCCAGTAGGAGAACGCCTAGAAGGTAAAATAACCAAATGCAATCCAGCTTTGGATCAATACGATCCACGTGTCCTTCATGTACTTTCTTTTCTATCAAGGCCAATTCTTTCTCAGCTTCAGGTGATAATTCTCTTGGACTATTTAAGTCCTTGTCACCTTCTAGGGTTTTGAACATATTAGTCAGTTCATCATTTTTTACCCCAACAATAGTTCGTAGATGAGAAATGCCTCCAAATAATCTTTGAAAGTCATTAAGAGTCTATAGTCTATCTCTCCGAATTTGCACCTTTTGGGGTCTAATTTTTTGTAGCTCTATTTTATATCCTAAATAATTAATAGAATCTCCTCTTTGTATCTTTTCAGGAGCAATTTGTAATCCCCAGCAAGGTAAAATTTTCTTTACTTCTTCAAACATTATTTCTAAAGTATCTGCATTTGAGTCAGCTAGTAAAATATCGTCCATATAATGATAAATTATAGATTTAGGAAATTTTTTACGTATCACTTCCAATGGCTGTTGTACAAAGTATTGGCATAGAGTTGGGCTATTCAACATTCCCTGTGGGAGGACCCTCCATTGAAATCTTTTAACTGGTTGAGAATTATTATAAGTAGGCACTGTAAAAGCAAATCTTTCTCTGTCTTCTTCTTGTAAGGGTATTGAAAAGAAACAGTCTTTTAAATCAATAACTATGAGAGGCCATCCTTTTGGTAACAGAGTAGGCAAAGGCATCCCAGATTGTAGAGAGCCCATTGGCTGAATTACTTTGTTAATTGCTCTAAGGTCTGTTACCATTCTCCATTTACCAGATTTCTTTTTAATAACAAATACAGGAGAATTCCAAGGGCTGGTTGATTCTTCAATATGCTGAGCATTTAACTGTTCTTCTACCAGCTCTTCTAAAGCCTGGAGTTTCTCTGTTGTTAAAGGCCATTGTTGGACCCATACAGGCTTGTCTATTAACCATTTTAAAGGTAGAGCTGTTGGTGTCTTTGGAAGATCATCAGTTATTGTGCCCTGTTCTTGTATAATATGGATGGCTGGTGACCACTCATTAGAACAATATCTTCTAATATTTCTCTCAGTAACATGTGTTAGTTTATGATTTGTTTATGAGATTGGAGGGATGTTAATCTGAGTATTCCATTGTTGCAACAAGTCTCGACCCCTCAGGTTCATAGTTATGTTAGCCACATATGGTTTTAATTTTCCTCTCTGTCCTTCTGGACCTATACATTCGAGCCATCTTGCACTCTGTTTCACCTGAGATAATGTCCCAATTCCTAACAGTTGAACGTTTACCTCCTGAAGAGGCCAAGTTGGATGCCAAAATTCTGGTGCAATTATGGTAACGTCCGCACCTGTGTCTACCAGACCAGACAACAAAACACCATTTATTTTTATCGTTAATTTGGTCTTTGTTCATTAATAGAAGTTTGCCAAAAATTTTTCTTTATGTTTTCTCCTGAATTTTCTATTCTCTCTGTTTCATCAACCTGACCAGCATGATTTATTCCAATAGGCATTTGGTTATTTAATCGCTCTCCAGAGCAGGGATTTCCTCTATGGCTGCAGGAAAGGTTTGAACTGGATTTGCACTGGGGTCCTGCGCCAGGCCCCTCTGGGAGTTTCCCAAAGACTGAGGCAAAGGATTACCCTGTCTGTCCTTTGTTGATCTACATTCGTTGGTCCAGTGTTTTCCCTTACCACACCTTCTGCATACTCCAGAAGGAAGGGGCATTCTGTTGCCATTGTTCCTTGAAGAAACATTGTTTCTGGGAATGACCTGTCTACAGTCCCTTTTCAAATGTCCTTGCTTTCCACATCCAAAACATCTAACACTCCTCAAACCTTTTGAAATTACTTCTCCTACCCATGTATCATCATGCTCATCAGCTTCAACATTAATTGTTTCTCTAATCCAATCTTCCATAGGTGCAGATCTTGCCCTTAATGGCCTGATTATTCTTTTGCATGCTGAATTCGCATTCTCAAAGGCCAAAGATTCAATTATTGCCTTACCAGCTTCTGAATCCGAGACCATTCTCTTTACTGCTGAAGCCAGTCTTTGTAAAAAAATCTGTAAAAGACTCTTTTGGGCCTTGCATCACCTTTGTAAATGACTCAGATTTTTTTCCTGGTTCCTCAACTCTGTCCCATGCATTCAAGGCTGCCGTTCGACATAAAATTAGGGTTTGGACATCATATAAACATTGTGTTTGTACTGAAGCATATTGACCTTCTCCAATAAGCTGATCCTGGCAAACTTGTATTCCTTTATCCCTCCATTGTTTTTCTATGTTTTTAGCCTCCTCCTTAAACCAAGTCAGAAATTGAAGTCTCTGGCTGGGTTCCATAACACCTTGTGCAAGGTCCCGCCAGTCCTGTGGTATTATCCTATTATATGTTGACCAAGAGTTTAACATTTGCTTTACATATGGGGAATGCATGCCATAAGATACTATTGCCTCCTTAAACCTTTTTAAATCCAACATTTCAATTGGAGCCCAAATATTTTGTGTAGCCATTTGATCAGGCATCTGCTGTATGGTTACAGGATAAATTAAGGGTGACTGTGTGAAAACAGGCTTTCTTTCTGCAACCTTATGATCCCCACTTGAAACAACTTCACTGTTAATTTCTTCTGTCTGAATTTTTACAGGTTTAACAAGTTCTTCTAAAGCTGTTATCCTGGCACTTAAATTGACTATCTTTTTAAATATTAAAATGTGGATTAGTATAGTGATAAGCTGCATAATTCCACCAATACTAATATTATATAGTTGTTCCATTATCAGACTGCCTAAAATTTCGAACAAAAACCAATTTTCTTCCAATGTACACATAAAACCCATTTGTTTTTTAATGTGGAAAAATTCTCTTTTAGATAGTTTCCTTTAAAATATCTGATATGTTATGACTTACCAAATCTGCGTAGAACAGTAGAAATCCGAGGGGATTTTCAAAGCAGCCACCTAGTGTCCCAGGTGTAAATCCAGAGAGAGAGAGAGAGAGAGAAAGAGAGAGAGAGAGAGAGAGAGAGAGAGAGAAAGAGAGAGAGAGAGAGAGAGAGAGAGAATGCACAAGAAAGCGTAGCTGGCTAAAGCTGAAATCCAGCCACATGTTCCCTCTTGTGCCGAGTCAAGGCTTGGGTCTGGCTTCCTTAAGCTCTGACCATGTGCCTTGGCTTTACAGGCAGGGCCCTGTTCAGCAGGGCAGGTCTGAGTTGTTTGTAGCACCGGCTCTAAGCAAGCAGGCTTTAAGCAAGCAGCTCAGTTAGTCCGGCCTGAGGCCAAGGACTAGGGGGCCCGCTGATCGGACTAGGAAGCCGTTGCTCCGACTAGGATGCCGGCCGCCCGGTCTGCCGCCCTTGCGGGAAAGCAAACCTGCCGCCAAGCCAAGAGGTTTTTAATGGATTCCTGTCAGTCGGTAGAGCATGAGACTCTTAATCTCAGGGTCGTGGTTTCGTGCCCCACGTTGGGCGCCAGATGTTGATGTAACCAACCGTCTTATTAAATAAGAAACACAGAAACAATGTAAAAGAGAAAGCCGAGAGGTCAGAGCTCAGAGCTAAAATCTCACCCTTCCGCCTGCGGCGTCCCAGCGTCCCGAAAGAGACCTATTTCCTGTCTGTTCGTCTATTTATAGTATTTTGTTCTGCCTTCTCATTGGTTGTAAACCCAAACACATGACTGCCTCATCACTGTCTGAATGTACAGCCCCCTAGGTCTTAAAGGTATATGTCTCCAATGCTGGCTGTATCCCTGAACACACAGAGATCTATGGGATTAAAGGCGTGTGCCACCACCGCCACACTCTTGCTATGGCTCTAATAGCTCTGACCCCCGGACAATTTTATTTATTAACATACAATCAAAATCACATTTCAGTACAATTAGATTACCACCACACCTTTCTTTTGGTTTTCTGAGACAGGGTTTCTCTGCGTAGCCTTGTGCCTTTCCTGGAGCTCACTTGGTAGCCCAGGCTGGCCTCGAACTCACAGAGATCTGCCTGCCTCTGCCTCCCGAGTGCTGGGATTAAAGGCATGTGCCACCACTGCCCGGCTTCTTTTTCCTTTTTATCTTGACAGTTGTCATCCTCCTAGGCTGCAAGCACAGAAACATAAAATCTTATACAATTCTCCCAAATACAGAGAGAAGGAACTAAAATTACATACTGGATCCAGTGAGCTCTAACATCCACTGCAATTCTTGCCTGTATTTTCATCAGGGCATTGCTATGTTAGAATAAAAGAATTTATCTTTGATGTTCTAGTAGTAAAAAGACATAAAACACGGTGAAAGCATTGTATAGTAATAAACGATGCTGAGGGAATCATACCACAAATTCTGAAGCAGATTTGAAGAATCTGAGATGACAAAGAAACAAGATAGGACTTTTATAACTATGAAGAATTCTTTGGAAAAACATCAATGATCTCCAATTCATTTTCTCCTATTTTATTTTTAGTGACTACTAGAACTGACCTAATTATTCCATATTTCTCAGATGCCATTGGTATATTGACTAACAATGCACCAAATTCTTTTCTAAATAGAAATACTTAAATATTATGACCAATTATGATCAGTACACTTAGCACCAAAAGAATTTATAGGAAAATCAGTATGAAGGACTCTGTAGTGAAGGCAAGCCTCAGGCCAAAGCCTGAAGAGTATACTTTCACATTCTGTGTAGATAACACATTAAATGACAAATGAAAGTCCAGCTTCTGGTATTTCCCTGAAGACACAGTCAGCCACTTAGGGTAGTTGCACTCTAAGCAATGTCCACTCCGGAAATGATTCTCACAGATAACAGCATAGTCTCCTCCATTGTATGGAACTGTGATTGTGCATTGGATAATTTTCAAAATAAACGAAGAGCTTCTGAGGCAAAGAAAGACAGTAGATATTGTAACTGGAGCTGAGTTGTGCAAAGGCAGCTGGGACTGCCCAAATTCCTTATCTGTTCATCACTAAAGGTGAAAGAGACCCTTCAAAGCCCCAAGGAGAGACCTTGAGTCTGAGCACTCCACTGCCGTGGGTGTTTATGTTGAGCTCCCCCTGCAGCCCCAGACACTGTGCACCCAGAGCACAGAAGTACACAGCCGAATCTCTCAGGTGCACAGAGGCTTTCTTCAGGTGGAACGAAGAGTCCTGCTTGACAAACTCAGCCTCAAAGCCGCTCAAGCCGCGAACCAGGGTGTCTCCAGAATAATACCCAAGGAGCCGCTGCAGCCCCTGCTGTGGGGACTGGACATACCAGTGCAGGTAAGGCGCCACCCTGGAGGAATAGTTGCATCTCAGCTGTAAAGAGGCTTCTTCAGTGACAGTGACTTGAGCATCAGGCTGAGTCACTGACTGTGCTCTGGAGTCTCCTGGAAAGGAATCTTAGGTCAGTCACTGCAGTGTGCATTTCATTGCGGGCAGTCAGAATCTCAGGATACAGAGACTGCGAGGAAGCTGTACTCACTCAGGAGAAAGTGTACCCCCAGCACAGGGAGGAGCACCAGGAGCATGGCTGAACCCTGGGAAGGCTGCAGCTCTGTTGTGGGAGAACTCTCTGGAACAGGACAGGCAGGAAAGTGGCTGAAGAAAGCAAGAGCTTGAAAATAGGCGTGAGGAAGGGTCTGCTGGAGAAGTGTCCTACTCAGCTGAAAGCGTTGAAGCTCCTAACACGTGCCTGGAGGGGTTTGAATTTCTGATTCTTGTCACATGCCTTTGCTGAAAACTCAGCCAGCTGCAGGAAGGATGAGATGTGAGCAGGTGATGAAGCTCTTCAATGGAAGTAAGAACTCTGGTGAGTGCAGCAGCGTCCTCTGGAGGCCAAATGAGGAACCAAATGTCCCAAGGGTCCACAGCCTGTCACCTGCTCTGTCTCTGTTTCACAGATAAAGTAAAACTTTCACAAAGCACATTGCTCCTTTTCCTAATCTATGATGACGTACTAGGTCTGGCATCCGAAGGAAGTGAAATGGATTGTTAATATTCATTATGAAACCAGTTTATGAAATGCACCCCAGACTTCAGATGCAATTGTTTTAGGCTGAGTTTGAATGGCCACTACAGCTCTGGTGGTGACGTGTGATGGTACAGATATCGCCCTTGGTGGATGCTCTGCAGCACAGAGACCACAGGAAAACACATGAAGTAAGGGTGCCTCTGCTGTCCATGGCATCTGAAACTCTAGATGAGAAGGTTTCACTACTAGAGTTAGAACATGGCTGGTGAAATTACTGTCCCCCAGGAGAGAAATTTGAGATGAAAAACTTGTAGCTTTGTCTGAGTCAATGGAATGCATTGACTAAGTCATAATATGCACTTTCTTTGATAATACTTTGGAAATACTAGCAAGCCTTTACCTAAATTAACCTAAAAAGTCATAATACAAAGATTAGTAAAATTAGGGATGAAAGGGGGAATATCACAACAGAGAAAAAGAAATTCAGAGAATCAGAAGAGTATGTTATAAACATTTATATTCCACTAAACTAGAAAATCTGAAGAAAACAGGTGAATTTCTAGATGTGTATAACTTCCCAATGGTAAATCAAGAAGTAAAAACATTGAAACAGATGCATTACAATCAATTCAATTACTGGAAGCAGTAATTAAAAATCCCAGAACTATCAGGGAAGAGTGGCATATGCCTTTAGTTGCAGAATTTGGGAAGCAGGGGCAGGTGGATATCTGGGAGTTGAGGCCAGGCTGGTCTACACAGTGAATACCAGGACAGCCAGTGCTACATAATAAACCCTCTTTAAAAAAATAAAAAGAAGGAAAAAGAAAAGAAGAGTAAATAAACAAAAGAAAAGTCCTCCAACTAGGAAAAGTAAACGGCCAGGCTAATTCAGCAGAGTTCTACCAGACATTCAAACAAATAACACCAATATTCCTCAAATTATTCCATAAATCATAAGAGAAGCAACTTTTAAAAATTCATTTCATGAATCCAGTATTATACTGATACCCAAACCAGAAAAAAAAACTAAAAGAAAGAGAAAGGTATAGACCAATTTTCATAATGCATAAAGATACAAAAAAATCTCAATATATCACTTCCAAACTGAACTCAAGAACACTTCAAAAAGATTGCATCAACTGTGTTAAGTAGGATTCTTCCTAATAAACATAGATACATTTCTTACACCCTGAACAAAATTCACTTTGAAATGTATCAACAGCCTCAGCATAAGACTTGATATCCTGAACTGTTAGAAGAGAAAGTAGGAAAATTGCTTCAACTTTAAGGCACAAGAAAAGCAATTCTGCACAGGACTCTAGTAGAATAAGCACTAAGAACAACAATCAACAAACAGGAGTTTGAAGACTAAAAAAGCAAAGAACACCATTACTTGAGAGAAGAAGCAGCCTAGAAAAACATCCTTACCAGGTACACAGGACAGAAAACAGGTGCATATAAAGAACTAAACAGCAGTAGAAAAGAAAACCTGATTTTAAAAAATTGGAGATTTTAAATATGCAAAGTGTTTTTCAAAAGAAAATACAAATTTGAATTTTTTTTCTTTTTGTTCGTTTTTTTGAGAAAGGGTTTCTCTGTGTAGCTTTGGAGCCTGTCATGGAACTCACTCTGTAGACTTGGTTGTCCTCAAACTAACAGAGCTCCACCTACTTCTGCTTCTTGGGTGCTGGGATTAAAGGCATGTGCAAGAAAATTTTTGAATGATCAATATCCTTACCCATCAGGGAAAATTAAAATCAAATACTTCACCATATAAACAATGAATATTAAAATTATTTTAAGGGCTCATCTTATGCCAGTTAGAATGGCTGGAGAAAAGGACAACATAAGAGAAAAATGATCACTAATGATGACATGGGTGTGGAGACAGGGGGGATACCTGTTTACTGTTGGTGGTAGTGTAAACTAGTGTAGCCACTATGTTCTACTCTATTAGGTTTCCATAAGGTCCCTCAAATGGCCCTTAATTTTAACTGTCCCTCCATCTATTTCTTCAATTGCCCCCTTTCCCTCTCATTCCGCATTTGACCATCCTATTCCAAACTCCTTCCTCAGCCATCTGTAACAATCTATTCTATTCCTCCTTTATGGAGATCCATCCCTCCCCACTAGTCCCTTACTCTGTACCTAACGTGGTTATACAGATTGTAGCTTACTTATTCTTTGACTTAACAGCTAACATCTATATAAATGAAAACCCACCATACTTGTCTTTCTGGGTCTGGGTTGTCTCACTCAGTATAAATTTTTCTAGCTCTCTCCATTTACCTGTGAATTTCTTGATTTCCATTCTCTTTTAAAACTGCTGAGTATTAACCCATTGTGTAAATGTACCACATTTTCTTTATACATTCATCTGTTGAAGAACACCTTGGGTGTCTCCAATTTCTGCCTATTAGACATAGAGAAGCAATGAAAATGGTTGAGCAAGGAACTGCCACACTGATTTCCACAGTGGATGTACAATTTTGCATTCCCACCAGAAATGGATGAGTGTTTCCCTTACATCCCCACCAACAAGAGCTGTCATTTGTTTTATTAATCTTATCTACTCTGACTCTTGTAATGTGAACTCTCAAAATAGTTTTGATTTGAATTGCCTTGATGACTAAAAATATTGAATATTTTAAGTGTTTCCCAGACATTTGAATTTCCTTTATTGAAACTTCTCTGTTTAGATCAGTACCTCATTTTTAATTGGCTTAATTGTTTTCCTGATGTTCAGTGTTTTTAGTTCTTTATATATTTTGGATATTAGCCCTCTATTGGATATGAGTCTGGTAACATTCTTTTCCAATTTTGTAGGCTGACATTTGAAATAAAACACCATTAGTGGCAGATTAGATAATGCTCTATGGATGAACCCACAGAGTTGGCAGACACATTGGAGTTAACAGAACTCATTAAGTTGTTTAGTAACAGTTCCCTCTATAATAATACATTCTTTACATCAATAATTAAGTAAATATACTTCAAAATATTTTTACATATTCCCTGAGAATTTCATAGAATGCATTTTGATCATATTTATGCCCCAACTTCTTTCATTTATTCTCCCCAAATTTGCCCCCACATCTCTGGTGCCCAACTTTGTGTCTTCTTCATGATACTACTTTTTATAAGGCCAGGAGAAGACTCTTAAAGAATACTGACTCTCTCTGCCAGAAGCCATTATTCATCCATAGGGAATCAGTTCAGAGTAGGGGGCTCATGAACACTTCCCACTCCATGCTTGAATATTGACCAGCTTGATATTGTACAAGTGATCACAACTGCCATGAGTCATGAGTGGAGTGTTCCTGTCATGACCATATTTGCTCTAATCCTCCCTGACTTTTAGCTCTTACAATTTTTATGCCCCATCTTCCATGATGGGCTTTGAGTCTTGTGGAAAGGGTATGGTCCAGATGTCTCATCAATCATGGATGAAAACTGTGAAATAAAAATAAAAATATAAAGATGCATGTATCAAAGAATTGGTTATTTTAAAGCATTAAAAGATGGGCACACCTTTACCAAATTAACCAAAAGGAAGAGGATGGTGAAAATAATAAAACAAAAGAGATTAAAGAACCATGGAGGATGTTCAATATCTTGGGCCAGAGAGAAGAAGAAGCAGAGTTTTTGCTGGAAAACCTCCTTGAGGGGGCAGGGTGGAGCAAATCTCAGCTGTAATGACTTTCTCCAGGAGAGGAGCTGTATTGTTATATCCTGCAGGGAGACCATTCCCCACCACACCCAAGCTCCAGCTATAGCCTGGCTTCATGAACAGTCAGGATACCTTTCCCTACATAACTGAGCTGTCCTAATATGGCTCCACCCTCCAGAGCAGTCCTAGCAACTCCAGCTATAGCCTGGCTTCTTGAACAGTCAGGATACCTTTCCCTCCAGAGTGGAGCTGTCCTGTTGTGGCTCTAGCCTCCAGAACTATCCTAACAGCTCCAGGTATAGCCTGACTTCCCAAACAGTCAGGTTACATTTCCCTCCAGAGCTGTAACACTCAGAGAAGTGTCTGTTGTGTCATCTCTGGCGTATGATTGGCTCTGGAGTATGATTTGTTTCCTGGTGCCTTTGTCTCAAATCCTACTTCTCTGACCCTCAGAGAAACTTCAAATCCTATTAAACCCTTTTTGCTTTGAAAGCGATAGGAGGATCTAGGTATTGTTTACAATGAAGACTACACAGAAGTCATCCCAATTCCTCCTGATTTAGGAAAGAGTTTTTTCCCATCGCAAGATGTATGGAGTGAGCAATACGTGGTCTGGAGGAGTTCAAGTCAAATTTTACATGACTAAGATCCTCACTCTTGCTGACAGGTCCAGTGTTCTTGCTATTTTAGGCCTTTCTTCCTTTTTCTTGAAAGAGTAACTATTTTCTGCCTAGGAAACCTTTTCCACCATAGTTACTACCAGATACAACATAATTATTTGAATTTCAAATCTTCAGTTATAGAGAAAGAACAGATTCTTAACTTACTGGGTTTCTAGCTGCTCCCTCTTACTCAAGAAACCAAAGACTGGTATTTCATCCTATTTTAGCCACCCATGACTGTAAAGAGGTCACTAAAAGTCATCATGGCCATGAGATCTACAGTTAATTCACATTACCTAATGATTATGCCACTCCTTCCTTTCCATCTCTAATGGAGCCATTTCCTCAAGAATATTAGTGGATGGGATTAAGACTTTGATAGCTATTTTTTGTTTCAATGTGACTACATCTGGGATTAATTAAAAACCCCCATACAGAGGGAACACCTGTGGGCCATTTTTGCTTAATTTGAAGTAGGAAGAACTACTTTAGTCTGGATCTTTGAGTTAGGAAGTCACACCCTTAATTCAGATCTTTAATCCAGATGTAATCTAGACCACTCCTTCTGCAAGAAGCCTATATAAGGACATGGAAGAAAGAAGCTTTTACTCTTTCTCTGTTTTCTCTCACTTGTTAGCACATCCATTCCTTCACTGGCATTAGAGCCTACTCCTTTAAGATTACAGCATATACTGCAGACAGCTGAGACATCAGTCTTGTGTACTGAGATACTACTTGATTCTTGGACATTCCACTGATAGCCTACCATTGTTAGATTAGCTAGAGCAATAGAATGTAAGCCATTGTAACAAATCTGCTTCCACTATATATTCATTTTTATAACTTCTGTTTATCTACAGAGCCCTGACTAATACACCAGGCATGTAGAGAGGACAGTCTAGAGCAGTTTGGTTCTCATAACAGTCTCAGCCCACTTACAAATTCTCAGAGGCCACCTCCCCTTAACCTAACCCTTCCCCAGAGTCACTCTAGAGGACTCAATCCTCATCCTCCATATCATCCTGACCTAAGTTCTTGGGCGTGCTTTTTCTCATATTATTGAATATGGATGTTAAGGAGGGGAAGGACCATTCTTGGGCAGTGCTTATAAAGTGAGCATTCAACTACCCATGGGTGAAGTAGTGAAAAGTTTCTAAAGAAGCATAGAGAAATCTCTAGCTTTGGAAGGAGTAGGGGCTGAATGGCTTCCCCTGTGTCACAGGAGAAACTCCTGGAAAGGAAACCTCAGCTTCTGCTCAGTTCAGAGAGAACTAACTAGCAAGAACGCAAAGGTTGTGCCCCCATGACATCAGCAGTCCATTCTCTGGAATTCCATTGTATCCTGGAGAGCTCTTGGAATCCCCTGTGATGTCACTAGTGTTGTGGCAACACCACGTGACCTTAGGTCATTGGTTCAGTGCCTATAAGGTCTGCCTATAGGCATGTTGTTAATACTGAGGCATCTACTTGTGAGAGAGAATGAACAGCGAGGAGAAAGCAGAGTGAAGAAGAAGTAAGTTGGCCCTAGGTGTCACTGGAAAACATGGAGAAATAAATGTTCCCGGGGAAGACACAGTTTGTTCAGGGAAGGGACTTGGGAGCTTTCTGGACATGATGGTCTTGAGCCTTCCAGGGCTAGGACTCAGGAATTGGAAGCTCCTGGAAGGCAATAGAACTATGTTGCTTCTCTGGGTTGCTAAAGGGCTGACCCAGAGCAAGGATTCATGATAGTTTGACAGAGTTTTGAATTGCCAAGGCTGTAGCCTTTGTGCTTGGGACCCTCTGCTTTCATTCTGAGTGGGGAAGGAGGCACAGAGGAATTAATGAGGTTTCAGTACTATCACTGCACTTTGACGCCACTGGATTTCTTTACAGTGTGCACCAGTAATAATAGGGAAAGGAGAGTGCCCTGGCAAAGCCTCAGTAATGCTTTATATCACAACCACTAACAGGGCTGAGGCACTGAGTGTTGTTGTCTTCCATTGACCCCTAAGGTTTCTGGCTTCCCAGCCTTGGGTGGCACACTCGTCTCCAGTTCAGCCTGAGAGCTATTAGAATCAGTGGATCAGGGCAGAAACTGCCTTTCCTGCCAGTTCTGGGTGTCCTGGGCTGTCAGTGAGGATGGCTTTGGGACTGGTGACTATGTTCTACCCCTGCATGGCTTCTCCAATAACACAAGAGTCTGAAGCACCAAGCAAGTGATTTAAGAATTCCTATGTTAAATGAGTGATTGTGAAAGTAGCAATTATCTCTGGGCTTCTGACAGCACATGGCTGAGGGCCCTGAAGCCAAGGCCCCTCCTTTGCAGCTATGAGTACACCTTAGGAGGCTGTCCCTGGGTCACCTTGTGCAGGGAAACAAAGGAAACAAGGTAACCTCTGAGAGACACCCACCTCCCTGTAGAAAGAACTAACATCCATGAAGAAGGAGGACTCAAGTCTGGTCTTTCTGAACCTGTTACAGTCAAGTTTCATCTGTCAGACACTTGCTAAGCATCCTTCATTGTGTCAGGTTTGACTGAGATAAGGTAGTGTGTAGGGTGTTGCTGTCCTTTAACTTCTGGGATTGAGTATTACAGAGATACCTAACATTGTCTAATATGGTGGACAGTGTGATATAACATCTAAATGGACATAGTTCACCCCACAGCACTCATTTGTTCTGGGTTTTTCCAAGTACACCTCTCAAGTCCCAGTCAAGGATAAACATGGTGCTAGTTATTTCAGGATTGCCAGTAAATTCGAAAGTGTGAAGTGGGGCTCTGAGAAAGGTCCAGGGTAAAGGACCCAAACTATCTCTCTTTTTTTGCCCTTTTTCTAGCCCTTCTCATGCTCTGATCAATACTGTGATTTAAGCTGGATGTGTTCTCTTCCCTAAGGACATGTGCATTGTCACAAGTGGCTCCAGATCAATTAATTTGGCTTTTGTGTAGCTCTAGGTATAGCACCATTGCAGTGATATACTACAGAGTCTCCCCATGACTATGACAAATTTGATTTTCTGAAATGCATTTCTATATCTGTGTGTGTCCTTACAATAGCCATTCATCTATCTTCAAACTCGAGTGCAAGTATGGGCCATGACTTCTCATGAAACAGTTTGCTCTTGTGTTGAAGTCTCACCCGGGGAGCCCCAGTTCTTAGTACCTCCAGTCTGAACTGCCACAAGTTGATCACACATTTGCTAACTTATGATGGCTGGAATGTATGCTGCTGAAGTTTTGGTATAATTTTCATCAACTATGGGACTTACCTGTGTTCTGACTGGACAACCACAATCTCCTGTCACACCAACATATTTTAACAGCCTTGTGGATTCTCCACAATGTGCTTGTTTCCTTCTGGGGACTGAACTTCCCTCCCTACCATCTGGACTTAATTACCTAGAAACCTTTATTTCTCATGTTAATGATTAGAGATCTAAAGAAGGGGAGGAGGATTTTCCTGGGATGTGTGTATAACTGAGTCTTCAAACTCCTATCAATGAATAGTGAATATATTGTAATGAAGCAGAGAGGGATGTCTGGCTTTGTAATGAGGAGGTGATGAAGGTCTTCCATTGTGTTTCTAGGAAGTCATGGGAAGGGCAATATGTCTTCCAGTGAATTGCAGAAGATCTAGTCAGTAGGTATGTGAGGGCTGCTGCTGGTGACCCTAATAGTCACTTCTCTGGATATTCTATTACATTATGGAGAGCCCTTGGTATTCTCTATAATGTCACCACTATTGTGGGAACATCAAATGATTGTAGGGTATTCTTTCAGTGCCCATAGACATGTTGGCAAGACCGAGCAGGCTACTTGGGAGAAAGAATGGAACATGGAGAGACCAGAGAAAGGCAGATGGAAGTTGGTCATTTGTCTCAGTGTAAAACATGGAGAAATAAATGGTTCTGGGAAAGGAACTGTGAGTCTTGTGCAGGGGATGGGGTACTTCCAGGAGGAGATGGAGCTTGAGCTAGGCCTTCCTGTAGTGGGGCTTGGCATTTGGGAAATTCTAGGAAACAATGGGCTTGTAAAGACCCAGAGTAACCAGTTTTTGATGGTTAGTTTGAGAGATCTATGAATTGTCAATCCTGCAGCTGCTTTTCTAGGAGCTCTTTAATCTCCTTCTGAGTGGAAAGGAAGGCCATCAGGAACAAAGGAATGCCCAATTCAGTGTTCCTCTCAGGATAGGGTGTTCCTGCACTTCATCCTGGTGGATTCTTTCAGTTTCCATGGGAATCCAATGCTAATTAAAAGGGAGGGAAACTCCCCTGGCCATGGACTAAAGTTTCAGACATTCAGATGCTTTGGTCCTGTAAACATGTGATTGGGTCTTGACATTGCTAAGCTCTAGGGACAACAGGGTTTACCAGCACTACATCAGATATGAGGTGACACTCCCCTCCAAATCTACATGGCCAGGTTATTTTGTGCCTTCCAGGGACAGGGGACTGCATTAGGGAGTGAGGCACATGCCTAGCCTTGGTGGTTGAGGACAGAGACATAGCTCATGGAAACCAATTTGAGGATAGCTGCCCTGCTCTTTGGGGTCTTCACTGGGGTCCTAGCATTTCTTCCTCCTCGGACTTCTTCTTGGGACTCAATGGGGACTCTTCTGGCCCTATGACATTCAAGTATACAAGTTCACTTGTCTTTATCTACCTGCAAGGACTACTGGGGAGGCACTATTGCAACTATCCACCTTCACTGAGCAGAAACCGCAGATGAAAAAGTTAGAGTATCTCACCATTCAGCAACAGAGTATAACATATGAGTGAATTGGGCTGTCTGCAATCATGGCCAGTTATACCAATAATGATTTGAACAACAGGTAGCCCTTATGTTCACTGATGACCATCTTGACCCTACAGTGTCAAGCCAAGCTCTCCTGAGGAACAGGAGGCTGAACCTCCAGGGTGTTCTGGTGCAGAAACAAATTATCATGAGTGCATTGGTGAGGGAGAACTTGGAACCTGGGTAGGCTTGAGATGGGGAGACAGGCTATTCTGCTTCTTCCAAATGAAAAGCAGAGCCTGTGGCCTGTGGGTTAGGGACAGTAGTGTGTGAGCTCTCAACATACATTGAAAGAAGCTTTGACAGGTGTTGGCTTGTGGCACATGCTAGGTCCTGTAATTTCATGGTGAGTCTTTGTACTTGACCAGTAGATGCCTGTGTGCTGAAATCTCCTGGCAGCAGCTGGAGGAGCCTTGTCCCATTCATCAATCTCAGGGTGTGGCTGTAAGGCCTGAAGCACATCACTGCTCCTCTCTGTTCTTCTTCCTTATACTCTGAGACAGTGCCGCCTCCCTGCATTTCTTGGGTATCCTAATTGTATGTGATGTTTGTGGGATGGTAGAGGACATGTGAGTGTGTGTATTCTCCTGGGAGCCTGGGGTCTGTGCTGTGGATGATTCATTGATAAATAAAGTACCGATTGGCTAGTAGCCAGGCAGGAAATAAAGGCAGGACAAGGAGAGAAGAGAATTCTGGGAAGTGGAAGGCTGAGGAAGAGAGACACTGCCAGCCACCATGATGAGAAGCAGATGTTAAGATACTGGTAAGCCATGAGCCACGTGGCATCTTATAGATTAATAGAAATGGGTTAATTTAAGATAAAAGAACAGTTAGCAAGAAGCCTGCCATGGCCATACAATTTCTAAATAATATAAGTCTCTGTGTGTTTACTTGGCTGGGTCTGAGTGGCAGCAGGACTGGCAGGTGAGAGAGATTTGTCCTGAGCATGGGCCAGGCAGGACCAGGAAAACTATAGCTACAGGTCTGTTTCAGGGCCTGAGGATTTGCCATTCTCACAGTATCCAGGGGATTCAGTGCTGAGGACTGGGAGCCCCACTTTGAGCAGAACACCTCTTGGCTACTGTGCTCACCTTGGTGGAACAATGGAATCCACTGTGGAGTTTATAAAGTCATCCTGAAGTTGTGATTCCTCCCTGGAAAAACTAATTGTGTGCTCTAGCTCTCTGTGTAGCCATAGCAACCCAGGAATGAGAATCCCTGTTCTGAAGACAGGAGAAATGTTATCATAGGATCTGGTGGGCTTTGAAATGTGGCACAGGGACCTTGGAACTTCTTGGAGACGTAATCTACAGCTCCAAGCCCACTGAAGGTGCTCATGAAGCCCTGGATAACTCTCTTTTTACCCCCTGCTTCTTCTGGCCTTGGGCAGGATAATACATTAAATAAATACCAGGAGGCCGAGTGTATAGGTGCCAGGCTGTAGCATCCACTGGGCTGGGGTAGTCCAGGACACAGCCTGAGTTCATATGATCCTTGAGTCCTATGTCTATGGGGTTCCTATCTCCTAGTGCATTCTAAAGATTCAGTAATATCACTGTCAAAATCCCACTACTATAATTCACAGGGATATAAAAGCATTAATAACATATGGAATCACAAAAATACCCAGAATAGTCAAAGCTAATCCTAAGTAGACATAGTAAGGCAGGAGATTTCACAATTTCTGGTATCTAATTATAGGACACAGTCATGGGAACAAAACAACATTTTACTCTAATGAAAGAGACACATAGACCAATGGAATTATGCTGAGGACTCATAAAGCAATATTACTATAGCAATGCAATGGTGAAAAGTCACCTTCAGTAAATGATGCTGGAAAAATTAGATAGCTCTATGTAGTTACATAAAACTATACCTTTGTCAACCTGTTCAAATTAATTAAAAATTTATCAAAAAGCTCAATACAGGACATTAAACTCTAGATCTGTTAGAGAAGAAAAGAGAAACTACTTAAGAATATACCAGGAACTTTTATTGTGAGTGTATCATATCTACATACTGCTTTTTGGCAGAAAGCCATTTTTTGCATGACTAATTCATGTGAACCATGAACAGAATTTCAAGACTATTTTTCACAGACATAGAAAATAAAACAACCCAAAAATGTATATGGAGATAAAAAAGACCGAAGAAGGCCAAAGCACACCTAAATAACAAGAATACTGAGGGAGGTTATCACCATTATGGACTTCAAAATATACTACAAAACCATAATAATTAAAAGAGCATGATAGTGATGTAAAATTTGATACAGTCTCAGTGGAGATCCCAGGATTAAGGAGTCATGGTGCGAAGCAGGAGAGGTCATTAATGAAAGTACAGCCTTATTAGCAGTGGAGATTCAATACCATTGAAGATGCCAGGACTGTGGGACAACCAGCAAGTAGAGTAGAATCAGCTGAAGCCTACAAGAGAAGGTATATGTGCTAAGAAAAGTGGAAATGTTCAAGCCTGTTGGAGTTCAGAAAATCATGAGTGAGTCCCAAACATCAAATGATGAACTGATGTGGGATGTTTTTTTCTGTATGCTGTGAATATATGTTGTTCCCATTGGTTAAGAAATAAGCAGGTTTGGCCTATGGCAAGGTAGGTTAGTGGAAGGCAGGAAATCCAAGGAGAGAAGCAGGAAGAAGAAAGGCAGAGGTAGGGAGATGTGGGCCCGCTGCCCAAGGAGCAACATGCCAGCAGACTGGTAACACCTCAGCTATGTGGCAAAATATAGATGAATAGAAATGGGTTAATTTAAAATGATAGAACTAGCTAGCAAGAAACTTAAGCTATAGGCCATCCAGTTTGTCATTAATATCAACTTCTGTATATATGCTTGAGTCTGAGAGGCTGTGGGACCAGGCAGGACACAGAAAAACTTCCAGCTACATTTTGGCACCCAATGTGGGGCATTGATCCACATAGACCTAAGAAAGCTTAAAGGTTCTGAAGGCATAGAAACAGAGCCACACTGGGCTTCCTAGTCTTCCTGGCTGCCTATGAGATGGTGCTGGCTGCCAGACACCATAAGCTAAGCAGCATGACAGATTCCTGCCAAGTTGCACAGTGGCATCTCCAAGCCATGCAGCATGCTGTGGGGTAGATTTAGTTTTTGCTAGTACAGAAAAATAAATAAATAAATCAAAAGATTTTTGGGCTACAGACTGTTGGATGGAAACATAGACCTATGTTTTCCCAGAGTCTATGGTACGCATGGTTCCCCCTAGAGCTTGCTGTAAATATCCTACTGCCATGTTGAGAAGCCGAGGTGGGTGGAGTCAGTAGCCAAAGCTGCTGTTTCATACCTAACCATGCTGCAGTTTAAAGCAATGATCAGAAAAGCATTAGGGATTCACAATAAGACAGATTCAGGTGGAATAAACCTCCAAACAGTTTACAATATGTGTAAACATGGACATTAGTTTGGAAGAGACAGGAAAAGGAGGGTAGAGAGTTATATAAAGAAATAGATAGTTTAAAAAAATAAAGTCTTTAAAGAGACAGTAAAAGTAATATAATAAACTATGTAAAGATGGAAATCACACAGAGAGTCTAGATTATATTGTCTTTGGGATATTTAACTGGAGAGAGACATTTGATTATAAAGGCTGCTGAGTTGAACCAATACATATATTGTAAAGTTATCTTGTCTTAAAAATTTGTTTCTAAGGATTATGGACTTCAAAATATACTACAGAACTATGTTACTTTGGAAAAGAGGTTCTGCTTTTGTTTCCACAGAAGATGAGAACTTGTGCATTGCTTCTAGGCTAATATAGTTTGATCAGCCAAGAGCCCCTCCCCCCCAGAGGTCTCCAGATGATCCAACATCCGGATCAGCTTCAAGGCTACTGGCTCAGAGAATACAGCCTCATAGACTACTCCAGTCAGGACTTGATATTAATCCTAAAATGAAACATGAATTATTAAATGGCCTTATTAATAAAAACCTGGATCCAGATATTGGGATGAAAGCTGAAAGGTCAGAGCAACAGAACAGGTCAGCCAACCTCACCTAAGCAACTCTTCAGTCTCAAGAGACAACTACTTCTTGTATACCCACGCCTACATGCCTTCTGTGCTCTGTGATCTTACTTCCTTTCTCCATCCAGCTACATCACTTTCTCTCTCCACCCAGCTCTATCACTTCCTGTCTGTCTGTACAGACCTCCAAACCTCTGTGGTTAGTGCTGGGATTAAAGGCATGTGCCACTACACCTGGCTCTGTTCTCAGGGTTGCCTTGAACTCACAGAGATCTGGAAGGATATATGCCCCTGAATTCTAGGATTAAAGGCATGTGCTACCACTGCCTAATCTCTATGTTTAATATAGTTGACTAGCTCTGCCCTCTGATCTCCAGATAAGCTTTATTGGGGTGCACAAATAAAATATCACCACAGGAATCAGCGCATAAACTTGATATAAGGCTTGCTTTCTATTCCATACAGCATTACTTCCAGCATGGGGATGCACTTTACTGCCAAAGAGGTACAGCAGGGACAAAGGAGAATGTGGCTTACTGTCTGGCTTGCAAGTCAACTTACACTCATCTAGCTTCCTTATACAAGTCAAGACCATCTTTTTAGGATGTTCTGACCCATAGCAGGATGGAATTCCCTGCACCTATTAACAGTCATGACAATCCCCAGAGACAAATCTGTGTACATCCTGTTCCCCACAGGTCAGAAATCCACAGCTAGACATTATACAAAGGATAAGTGATGATATGGTACCAAATTCAACTGATACATCAGCCATGTAACCCTTACACCTAAGACTGAAGACAATCACAGAAGAGTTGGCAGACAGATTGTAAGAGCCACAGGAAAAAAAATGCCTGTGTTTACACAGGTTGCTACAGACATTTCAAGGGAAATGCCACCATGAATCTGAAAAACATGGTTTCCTGAGCAATATCATGATAGCACCAGTCAGCATGGGTGGGGAAAGTCCACATGGTTCTACTCCTAGATGAAGACCTGCAGATTGTCAAAGCTGCTAACAGAAGTAGAATAGTTTATTAGATTTCCCCAGAGACAAGCTCTCACAGAGGTTTACCAATCCTACTGTGTCATGCCTGAACACATGTAGATATGGATGACACAAATGGACTCAGTAGGCTACATATACACAAGAGAGAGGGAAGTGTAGGCTGAGAATACTTGGAGGAAGAGAAGACTGGCAGAAGTGGGATGGGAACAAGAGAAGAGGATGAGTTGAATATGAGCAAACAATGATATGTGTGGATGAAAATGTCATAAAGAAACACATTCTTGTTCATAGTGAATTAAAAAATGAGTTTTTCTTAGTAATTTTGATCTGTTCTCTTGGGTGAATTCTACTAAATAGATAATTTAAATGAATGTAAAGAAGAACATGTATGTTTTACACTAACTCAGTAAACTGGGTTTCCAGTAAGACTTGATGGCAGTCTGTACATAGGAGTGCAGGGAAAACTCTGCTGTGACAGACACTTTGCAGAACTGGACAAGGTATTCATTTTCTCACACATACAATTCCTACTTCTCTAAATAGCTTTGTACACTTTTTTGGCAGAGACTGCTAAGTATTGGCAGCTGTGATTTCATTTATCCACCATAAAGGACGTTGCAGTAGATATTACCAACAATCACACTAGGAATGAGGAAATCAAACATGGAAATTATGAAGCAGTCTGCCAAATTCCCCTCAACTAATCAGTTGTAGGTCCAGAAGTTTAACCCAAGTCTTTTTTTCTCTGGAATGTCTCTATGCTGTTCAAGGAGGGAATCTTCAAGAACGTTGGCATGTCCAGTGATCACTAAACAGGAAAACATGTGGAAATCACACAGCACAGTAGCTCCAGTACCTCAGAAACTTGCTGGGTCTGCTTACCGTGTCCTCCACTAAAGACCAGCAGGCACTCACTGAGGTTGTAGTGTCTGCTCACATGACAAAATCCATGGGGACTCTTCTGAGATCTGCTTGGCAGTGCATCCTAAGGACAGCTTTCCCAGCTTCTCCCAGGTGTCTGTGCTCCATCACGTGTCTTGCCGCCCATCGGAAAACCTTGTGTTACCTTGGAAGGGAGGAGGCAGAGTGGAATATGACAAGATCTCACTGTGCCATGTTTTCTACGGTGGCTTCTTCTCCATCACTGACTTGTTCTGACCTCCCAGGACATATCTGAAGTATAAAAAGGGGCAGCATATGAACACAAATACACTTAGCAAAGAAAAGCACCATACCTTGGGCAACAAGGCTGAGCTCCATATCTTAAGCAGTTTCTGCTCTCCAACCCAAAGCACCAAGGAATCACATTTGGCACTCCTATATGAATTACAGTCACATCTGACAGCAGTGGATCAAACACCACAACCTTCTTTCTGAATCCTCCTGCCATGATTATCACAAAGTTGTAACTTCAGATCAGAAAAGATAGCTGCTGCCACCCCTACGTGTTCTTACAATTTAACTCGCAAGCACCAGAGGGCAGCCGGGAGCTCAGCTCGAATATCAAAATTCTTCAGATCTCTGGTGGCAGAGGTTCAGTCAAAAACTATTTCCTTTAGTTTCAGAAAAGCAAATATCATTTTTCTCATATACAGTTCCTAGATTTTAATGTTTATATATACATAGATATGTAGAGGAATGCCACTGGTCATAGAAATAGAAAAAACAACATTAGAGGAAAAAAAGAGGTCTTAGTAGAGGGCTGAAAAATGAAAAGAAGCAGAAAATTATACAGTGACAGAATACAGGTGACATAAAGCCAGGAGGCTCCAAGAGGGAGTCTAAGAGACAGCAGGAGGGGACAAGGGAAGTGGATGTAGCAGTGATGCTGGTGGTCATCTAGGGTTTTACAGAGTTCATTCCCTGTGACAGACAAAGGACTGGATGTCAGGGAAAGACAGAAGATGAGCCTCAGAGGAGGAGGAAGTAAAGCTTTAGGGATGGAGAATACTCTAAGGCTGGGAGTTCACTAAACTGATTCTGAGCTGAGTCTTTTGTAGCTCTCTGGGTCCTCCTCTTTCCTCTGTTGGTCCTGTTCACATAGCAACACTCTTAACTTCCAAACACTTCTATTCACATACCTTCTAGGAACTAGAAGCTTCCATATCAAGGAGCTGTTCATGCTTTCCCATCCACAAATATTCCTCTTTCTAACTCTTTCAGAAGTTTGTTACATTCAGTACTATGTTTAAGGCTGATAAAATTATTTAAGACATAAATGAAAATTTTAAAAATAAATACTTCCTTCTTCCACATTTGGAGTAGGCTAGAGCATGATTTTCAAGGAGAAAAGTGGAAAGATTTAGACAAAATCATCACGGGTAGTTGCATTTGAATTAAGACTTACAGGGTGTGCAGTACAGCACCATGCTGGGAGTTGATGGGACAGCACTATGGGCAGGCAAGGCAAAGGCTCAGAGTAGAGAAAATGAATTTTACACGTGTTAAGAAGATTTCATTGTTTGCCTTTAGTGAGTTCTCTAAGTGTCTATTGCTTTACTTTGCATTCCTGGGGGGAGGTTCTCCTCTCAAAATAAGTGTTGTAGCCTTGCAGAATCCCTTAGCTCTGAAGTTTCTTTGTTAGATTTCAGTTTGCAAGGGCTTGCTAAAGTCATGGTGTGTCACTGAAGTTTCAGATCATTACTGATGATGATCCTATGTGAGAATTTATGTCACTTAATGCTTTCAAAGAGAACACTGAGTCTTTGTCTTGTATTTTAGCTGTCCCATTCTCTTTGATGTCCACTAATGAGTAGTTGTGAGTTTAGATGGATGTCATAGTGGATAGTTTTCTCATATATTTTGTGTTTATTCATTGTTCTTTGTGCAACTGATGGATGTGTTTTCTAACTTACTTCCTCTGTTTTATCCTCTGTCTCATGTGATTTCTCCTGGTGATTTGTCTTTACTTGGACTTATGTCACCTATTGCTATTTAGCAGGAAATGTGCCTGAACTACCAGAGAGAATGACTTAGCAGAAGTCATAGTGCTGACTTACAGCAGAAAACACATACAGCATTTTTCCAAATCCCCAGTAGTGATCAATGACAGTGTTTGGGTGAAAAATGTACTTCCTTTGAGGTAACCTTTATATCATAAACTGAATAAGGAAAGGAAAAGAGGAAAGAAGGACTAAACTTAAAATGAGAAAGGCAGCATGTGAGTCACAGTTTTGGGCAATAAAGAATCTGTTATAAGACTAGAGTCATAAAAGCTTTGACAGTAAGATTAAATTATCAGACAGCAACCTAAGAAAGTATAAACATATAAATACAAATAAATACAATCTTCTGGAAATGACAGAAACAATGAACTTATGAAATCACAAGAGTGGTGCCTACAAATACAAGATTGGATTTTTAAATATTTTATCTTTGTCATTAGGTTCAAGCCTATCTGAGCAGCTACATTCTGCTGGTCCTTGCTTGGGGAGGGGAAGTCCTATCTCTCAGTGGGGTAAGTACTGAGAAGCTGTTATCTTTACTCCAGGATCTCCCCTGCCCAGGTCGATGCTCATGGAAGAAACCCTACTTAAATATAGTGGGCCACAAGAAAAAGATGTAAATGTAAGACAAAAATGAGAGTTGTTGGAAGGAAGAAGGAATTTGTGGGGCAAGTGATGGGAGTCAGAGAGGATAATAGGGGAATACAATCAAAGTACATTTGAGTGTGTGTGTGTGTGTGTGTGTGTGTGTGTGTGTAAAACTGTGCAATAATAATAAATTTAAAACGTTAAAATACCCAACATCATAAAGTAAAAGTTCATGCACACAATCATTGTTTCATCCTCTTCAGGATGAGGTGGTTTCATCCTCTGCTTGGCTTGATTCTATACCAGTCTCCACAGATGGGGAAGCCTGCTAGTCTCACGAATCCAAACAAGTTATCAGGAGATTCTTCCAGAAGAGGATTTCTGAGATGAAAGACTACTTTTCTATCAGAATTTTTTGAGTTGAGGCCCTGTTCTATTTTTGTTTGGGTTTCTGTAAAAGAATACAGATCAAAACCAACATGCATAAGAAAGAAAATATTTCAGATCATATTTCTACCTCACAGTAAACATTGAGGAAACCAAGTCAGAAATCAGGACAAGAATCCAGATCCAGGAACTGAAACAGAGACCAGGGAAAAGGCATTAGGACAGCTGGATTTTCTCTCTGTGGCTCTCATGGAGCCCATGTAGGCAGACACTTCACTGCTGGCTACAGATGGTGGTAACTGGCAGGAACAGCTTGTTAGAGCTCTGTTGCTTGGCTGGTTCTTTTTGGAGAAAGTTCCATGCCAGCTACTTTCTTTAGCTCTTTCTCTTGAATGACCTAATGTGGTTTTACCTTGCCTCTATTTCCTCTTATGTCAGAAACCCAACATCTAATCCCACAGCTTACCCAGAAGTCCTATGGTAGCTTTGAAGTCTCAATGTAAACTATGTGGAAACAGGGGTTAGAACATTGACTCAGAAGTTAAGAGTACTTGAGGCTCTTTCAGAGGCCCTCCCCTGGCCTCCATGAGCACCAGACATGCACACAGTACACACACAAACATGGAGGAAAAACAGTTATGCACACAATATAAAATAAATAAATAGGCCCTCTGAATGGTGACACAGTTGGCTTGATCTGTTTGGGAGGCATCTAGGCAGTGGTACCAGGTCCTGGGCTCATTGCATGAGTTAGCTGTTTGAAACCTGGGACTTACTTGGCTCAATCTGGGAGGAGGAGACTGGACCTGCCTGGACTGAGTCTATCAGGTCAATCTCAGTCCTCGGGAGAGGCTTTGCTCTGGAGGAGGTGGGAATGGGGGTGGGCTGGGGGCAAAGGGAGGGGGGCAGGAAGGGGGAGAACAAGGGAATCTGTGGCTTTTATGTAGAACTGAATAGTATTGTAAAATAAAATAAAATAAATAAAAAAGTAAAAAAGAATAAATGGAATAAATAAATAAATAGATCTTTGAAAACATATCTGGAAACACATTTCCCAGAATTTCCTTCCCCATGTTGTTATGTTTGGTGGTTGGACATAGAAAAAGCAACTGCAGAGGAGTTGAGATATAGGTGGGATATATTTATATACATTCATATTTTTTTTTCGAGACAGGGTTTCTCTTGTGTAGCTTTGCGCCTTTCCTGGAACTCACTTGGTAGCCCAGGCTGGCCTCGAACTCACAGAGATACGCCTGGCTCTGCCTCCCAAGTGCTGGGATTAAAGGCGTGCACCACCACCGCCCGGCACATTCATATTTTTTATGTACCTCAGTTGATTCAGGCCCAGGCACAAATGATTTCAATGAGGTTCCAACTCAATTTACCATTCGCTCTCTACTCCTCATTTCTATAGCTTTTCTTTATCTTAGGTCAAGTCTGAGGGTATTGTGTTAGAAAATATCATGATTTCTTTTGAATTTCCCTCAGAAGAGAGAGATTGAGGAAATATGGTGATATTATGCTCCCCAAGATATTGTGCACCCTAATAAACTCATCTGGGGTCAGAGAACAGAATAGCCACTAGATATAGAGACCAGAAATGGTGGCACACATGCCTTTAATCCTATCACTTGGGAGGCAGAGATCCATCTTGATCTGTGTGAGTTTAAAGCCACACTGAAAAAAGCCAGGCATGGTGACTCATGCCTTTAATCCTAGGAAGTGAGCCTTTAATCCTAGGGAGTGATGGCAGAAAGCAGAAAGGTATATAAGGCTTGAATACCAGAAACTAGAAGCTTTTAGACTTTTGAGTAGCAGTTCAGCTGAGGTCCATTCGGATGAGAACTTAGAAGCTTGCAGTCTGAGAAAACAAGATCAGCTGGGGAATTGGCAAGGTTAGGAAGCTATGTCTTGTTCTGTTTCTCTGATCTTCCAGAGTTCACCACAATACCTAGCTCTGGTTTTGTTTTTATTAATAGGAACTTTTAAGATTTGTACTACAGGAGATGGAGAAGGTTGATCCTTCTAGATCCCAACTGACTTATGAGCCTCACTGTGTTTTCAAGAGTATGATTACCATCAGGTGCTGCCCTCATGCTGCTGTCCTTCCCTATTCTTGTCTAGCTGACCTTCTGTATCTCAGGGTCAGTACCAGATGCAAAGACAGTGATGTAGGGACTCCCTAGAACCAGCAGTTTCCTGGGGTGAACTCCTCCTAATGTGTCTCTGACAACTTCACTCATGATGGCTCTGCTTCTCTCAGATTCACAAGGAAATTATGTTCTTTGCGCTTTCAGATGCCTATTCTGAGTTATGTGCTGTGACCAACTTATAGAAAAACAAATACTTTAGACTATTGTGGTGTAAGATTCCCAAGTATAGAGAATACTACACATGCTCTCGGGTCTATTTTTAGCTAAATACTTTCAAGACAAAGACACTCACTACAACTGTTTCTAAATTTCATGATATGAGGTTTTACTCAGAAACACACTTCTGATACAGACCACAGATGAAGGAGCCATGGTTGGGAAATTCTAGTCTGGGTGTGCAGGTGTGCTTCTCATCTGGACTTCCCGAGAGAGGCTGTGCTTACAGAGCTCCAGTTTTTGTTCAGCTTGTGCTATCATTTCAAACACTGTGAGTGGGTTCCCCAGTCCACACAAACCTCTCTTCCCGGAGCGCACAGAAATACTTGACTGAATCTTCTAGCTGTGAGGCTGAAATAACAAGACTGATGGACTTGGCTGATTTCCGAAAGACAACAGAGTAGCGACTGCTCTTCTTGGTCTGAGTAGAAGAAGAAAAGTGGCGAACAAGAAAAACCATCTCTCCATTAAGAAGCTGTTTGTACCAAAAAAGAAAATAGGAGTCCAATCTTGTCTCATATGAACAGTCCAGGGTGACTTTTTCCCCTTCCTTTGTGCTTACGGTTGATTGGACTTGAGTCACTTCCTGGCCCAAATTAGATCCTGCAGAAAAATCAAAAGAAAGAAAAAAGCTCATTCTGTGATAGTGTGAACAAAACACTGTTGTAATTTGCTACCTTGAGACCCAAGACAAACGTAACTGAAGACATATTCTGTTCTCTTCTCTCTAATCCCTGTTCCCCATCACGTCCATGTGAACTGCTACATGCCTAGGGCAAGGCTTCCTGCTTAATATACTTAACTATATGTGAGACATCCATACCAGAGAAGGCCAAGGCCACCAGCACACAGAGCAGGCTGTGAGGAGGTATGCGGCACATCTCCTTCTCTAGGAATATGTCTCCTCGGCCTTAGATCAGTGTCAAGTGACTGCATGTGTACTGTGTTTCCTACATCGCCTCAAGCAGGAAATGGGGTTTTGTATGATCATAGGCCACAAGCTCCTTGTACAGAGGAAGCAGTGTAGCTCACCACAGACTTTATTTGCTTCCTGTCTTTCTTGGTGGTTAAAAGAGGCAGCACTTAAAAGGGAGAATGGAAAACCCGTCCCTGCTGAGCATAAAGTTGCCTTGAACTCTTGGTTGTTATTAGAGGGATAATTTGGGTGCCCCAAAGTCAGATTCATCAAGAGCTATGTACAGTCTTTAATGCACTTACAGACCTTTGTCTGTGGTTGTATTGTGTTCCCCCAAATATTGTGCACCCTAATAAACTTACCTGAGAACAGGACAGCCACAATATTAAACATAGAGGTTAGGCAGTGGTAGCACACGCCTTTAATCCTAGCATTCCAGAGGCAGAATTTCCTCTGGATCTCTGTAAATTCAAGGCCACATTGCAAACAGCCAGGCATGGTGACTCACTCCTTTAATCCCAGAAAGCAAGCCTTTAATCCCAGGGACTGAGGGTAGAAAGCAGAAAGGTATATAAGGCGTAAGAACCAAAAACTAGAAGCAATTGGCCTGGTTAAGCATTTGGCTGGTTAAGCTTTTAGGCTTTGAGCAGCACAGCTCAGCTGAGATTCATTCGGGATGAGGACTCAGAAGCTTCCAGTCTGAGGAGACAGGATCAGCTGAGGAAATGATGAGATAAGGTAGCTGTGGCTTGTTTTGCTTCTCTGATTTTCAGGTATTCACCCCAATACCTGGCTCAGGTTTGATTTTATTAATAAGAACTTTTAAGATTCATGCTACAATTGTCATATGTTTATTTCTCTACATCTATCATCTGATAAAGCCTAATTTTAGAAAATAGTCCTCACGGGTCTGTGAATTTCTCTGTGACTCACTATCATCTAAATAATCCTCCTCCTTTACTCAGTGCTGAGGTCCATGTAAATTAAGCAATTAGTAGAGCTACTTTTAAATCACATGGTAAAGGGCAGTCCATGAGAATGCCAGAAGATACCTGTTTATGTTCTGTGAAACTGTAACAGAAATAAAATAGTAGTTTTTAGAGACTAAAGAGATGCTCAGTGTGTCACTTGCCTGCTGTGAGGACTTATGTGTTGATCTCCAGCAGTTACTTAAGAATCCAATTGATGTGGGTGCACCTGCAGTCAGAGCTCTGGGAAACAGAGACAGAGGAATCCTGGGGCCTCACTAGTCAGACAGTCTAATCCAATTGGTGAGCTTCAGTTACAGTGAGAACCTCTACCACATAAATAAATATATTAATTAATTAAATGAATAAATAAATGTGGAGAGCAATAGAGGAAGGTAACCAGTGTTGACCACTGGATTACACACACACACACACACACACACACACACACACACACACACACACACACATAGAGACAGAGACAGACAGAAACAGAAGTTACACTAATTTAAAAACCTACATTTAAAGAAATGCTCAACATCCTTAATCATCAGAGAAATGCAAATCAAAATGACTCTGAGATACCACCTTACACCTGTTAGAATGGCTACGATCAAAAACACCAATGACAACCAATGTTGGAGAGGATGTGGAGCAAAGGGAACACTCCTCCACTGTTGGTGGGAATGTAAACTTGTACAACCACTGTGGAAATCAGTATGGCGGTTTCTCAGAAAATTAGGAATCGCACTACCTCAAGACCCAGCCATCCCACTCTTGGGCATATACCCAAGGAATGCTGATTCACACCATAAAGATACATGCTCAGCTATGTTCATAGCAGCACTATTTGTAATAGCCAGAACCTGGAAACAACTTAGATGCCTGTCAACGGAAGAATGGATGAAAAAAATGTGGTACATATACACAATGGAGTACTACTCAGCAGAGAAAAACAATGAAAGCATGAAATTTGCAGGCAAATGGATGGAACTAGAAAAAATCATCCTGAGTGAGGTAACCCAAACCCAGAAAACAGTTATGGTATGTACTCACTCATAGGTGGATTCTAGATATAAAATAAAGAACAATGAGACCACAACCCATAGAACCATAGAAGCTATATATATAGCATGGAGGTCCCTAGGACAACTGTGGCTTATAATAAATTTCAGTTTTACTCAATTATTGAAAAAAAAATAGCCAAATGAATGGAAACACATGAACTATGAACCAAAGGCTGAGGGGCCCCCAGCTGGATCAGGCCCTCTGAATAGGTGAGACAGTTGATTGGCTTGATCAGTTTGGGAGGCAACTAGGCAGTGGGACCAAGTCCTGTGCTCATTGCATGAGTTGGCTGTTTGAAACCTGGAGCTTATGCAGGGACACTTGGCTCAGTCTGGGAGGAAGGGACTGGACCTGCCTGGACTGAGTCTACCAGGTTGATCGCAGTCCTCAGGGGAGGACTTGTCCTGGAAGAGGTGGGAATGGAGGGTAGGCTGGGGGTAAGGGCAGGGAGTGGGAGGGGGGTAAATAGGGGAACCCATGGCTGATATGTAGAACAGAATGGTATTGTAAAATAAAATATATATAAAAAAATAAAAATAAATAAAAAAAGAAATACTGGCAGAAAAAAACCCCTACTTTTACAAAACCTGATTTGCTTGTAATAGTCTAACATTTAGTTTTATTCAGAAAATGTCCTGTTCTTACTACACAAAGAACTCACTTATTACATTTCCTAGAAGCTTCTATATCATTGCCCTGAAGTATTCATTCTCACTTGTTAAATTCTGTGTATATTTTAATTACAAAACGGTCTCATGATAATCTTGCCAGGCCTGTCTGTGACTGCAGTCTATTCATGTACATGTTACATATAATCTGAAAGCACTTAGGGGCATGTTAATGCCACATAAATTAGAGGTTGGATTTTGGGTACTGCTGTATCATCATTAAAAAATGTAGTTCTTTCATTTGCTCACATTATCCCAATGGATGAAATGAACCAATAGTCAATCAGAAGAGAAAGTGCAAACAAGGTCTCTGAAAAAACTCCAGGTCTCATTATGAATTTAAATAACTGATCAACATGTACATTGGGACAAGCTTCTGGTATCTGAGATATACTCCTCTGCCCACCTCACTGCTGAGTGCCAACAGAGAGTACATGACCTGGACTGTGGTCTCTGTCACTAAGCAGGAGACCATGGGGGCCTCAGCAGTCTGGGGAGCTCAGGATGGCAGAGCTGTGCCCTGCTCTATTTCTCCACGGAGCAGGTCGATGCTCTCCATGCTGCATGGCCACAGCCTCTGTGATGAGGCTTTGAAGCATATTGGGTTTGAGTGCTGGGCTAGGCAATTGGTCTCATTCTAAATGCTGCCTTGTCGTTCCTTGAGATTTAATTGATGAACAACACTTCCTAATGAAGATAAAGCTTAAGGTTGCTAAAGAAATGCTCAGCAGTGAAAAGCACTTGCTGTTAATCATAAAGATGAAAGTTCAGATCTCAGAACCCTCTTGACAAGCTAAATATCCTCCCAAACCTGCAACTCCAGCTTTGAGTGATTGGACATCATCTTCTGGCCTTCAAATGCACATAGGTGGGTGTATCCATGTATACATACAAGTTTGTGTATACTCACATGGGTGTAAATACACAAATATAAATAAAAATCAAATCACAAAAAATAAAGCTTAATATTTAAGGAATCATACAAAAGAGATCAGTCATTCAGAAAAAAATGGGAATTAGGGTTAATGGGGGGTATCTTTGTCACTGTTCTATTGCTGTGAAAACATGTCATGACCCAGTGAACTGTTATAAAAGAAAGCATTTAATTTGGAACTTGCTTAGTTTCAGAGGTTTAGTCCATTATTCTTGAAACACAGTCAAAAGAATGATGCATGGTGAAGAATGCCTTTAGGAACCATGAGAGATGCTCCAGGAAAACAATGCAGAGGGCCATTTAACTCAAGTGCATTTTGTTCCCTGGATTGTTCTTGGGTGTGATTTCATGCCTCCTATGTTAAACATCTCTATTCAATTCATAAGACATGTTCATTATTGTTGAATGTCAGAACATAGCTATAGAACCCAATCTGGTCAGTGTAACCTAAGTCTGGATATGGCCTTCTGCCTTGTTTTTGGGCTTTCCCAGATATAATCTATATACATGCCAGACAATTGTGTTTAAATTGGCCTGGCCATGAGAAAGTTCTCCGAAAGGCTGCACTGTTAGTATTTAGTATTGGCTTACTGGCATTTATTTACTCATTTTTCTGATTATGTTTCATTGAACCCAAATAATCTTCTTTGGATCTTCTTTGGATCATTGCTTTATTATGTTTCAGTATAAAAGTACACAGAAAATTAAGTAAGGTTGTGTACAACATTAGAATGTAGTTGTCCCCATTCTTTCAGGTCTTCATATCCCAGGTCTGGTAGACAGATCTGCACAGGTCAACACAAATCAACACATTATTATCATGATAAGGAACATGGTGACATGCAAGCAAGTACTGGGGTAGTAGCTGAGACATATACCTTTATGTGAAGGCAGAGGAGAGAAAGAGAGACAGACAGAGACAGACAAAGATAGAGACACAAGGAGAAAGATAGAGAGAGAAAAAGAGTGACTATGGGCTTGACATTGGTTTTTGAAACCTCAAAGCCTATCTCCAGTGACACAGTTCCTCCAACAAGACTACACTTGCTAATCATTCTAATCCTTTCAAATAGTGTCACTTCCTGGTGACTAACAATTCCAATCTATGAGCCTCTGGGGGCCATTCTTATTCAAACTACTGCATTCCACTCCTGGTCCCCATAAGCTTGTAGATATATCATAATGTAAAAACATATTTGGTCCAACTTCAAAAGTCCCATTAGTCTATCACAGTCTCAACATTGTTTAAAAGACTGTCTCTTCTGAGACTCAAGGCAATTTCTTAATCGTAATGCTGTGTAAAATCAAAATCAAACAGCAGATCATATACTTCCAACATATATGGCACAGAATATTCATTATGGTTCCAATAGAGAGGAAAGGAAGCATAGTAAGGAAATGCCGGATCAGAGTAAAACTGAAAGCCATCTGGGCAAACTAAACTCTGCATTTTCATGTTTTAGATCAAAATGCTCTTCAGATCTCCAACTTGTTTCAGCTTTGTTGACTGCAACACACTTCTTTCTCTTGGGCTCATTGCACTACCTTATAGCAACTCTCCTTGGCAGATACCCCAAGACTCTAGCATCTCTAGCATCTTGGGGTCTCCAAGATAATTCAGGCTTAACCTTCACAACTTCATATAATTGCCTCTCTGAACCTCCATTTAGGTACATTTCTGCCACATGCCAGACCTTGGTGGCTTTCCTTAGATGCAGAGAGAGATTCTACAGAATTCATCCTTGATTCTAAAGTAGAACTCATGTAGCCAACACTACCAAGTTCTACTGTTTAGTGGTGCTACAACATGACCAACTTATTTAATTACATCTTTGCCAGCTTTCTGAGTTCAATTGTCTCCTTCACTTACAAGCTTGGATCCCCTAGAAATCACTCTGTAGGCCTGGCTGGCCTCAAAATCAGAGATCTGCTTTAACCACCACATGAGGACACCCAAACGTTAATGATAATGTTATTATAAACTAACTTGTCTTCACTGTCTCTTGGGTCTCTTTAAATATTTTCCCTAGGAAGCTCAGGGTTCTGTCTTGAGGTACCCAGTGTTTCCCAGTTCTCTGTTCTGCATCTTCAAGGAAGCCTTTGCTCTCCTGCTGACTTCTCTTCTGCTTGCCTGCCTATACTTCCTGCCTGGCTACTGGCCAATCAGTGTTTTATTTATCAACCAATCAGAGCAATACATATTTACAAGCATACAGAACAATATCCCACAGCACTGGCCATGATAGGTTCTCCTCTAGGGCCTGTGACCTCTTTAGACATGGGTAGGTAATTAGGTTTGCACTATTGGGCCTAATATCATTCCTACGGAGCAGGCCTTAAGTCCAATAAGACACTTACATTAGTTTTTACCAAGACAGAAGTGCTACATTGCATCCTTGTGGATATCTTGCCATTGAGGTCATTGTTTTGGTTCATAACCTTTATATAGCTTGGTAGATTTATTTATAGCTATTCTCTTTTGGAATCTTGCACATACTATGAGAACGCATTCTTTGGGAAGAGTCTTCAGTTCATTTCTAGGAAATTCCTCCAAGTCCTATGTCTGAAGCATGTGGTATTCTTAACAAAAGGGTCTTACCTACAAGTTTTATGAGGCAATCAAAGCAATGTAAATAGCCTATTTCATTGGAGGAGATCCTTTAAGCCCCTGACCAACAATTTGAAAGGAGGTGTCTCATGCCTGGCACTGGGGTCTCTTTTTATTAGATTTAGCATTCATTCTAGGTTTGACAAGCACTCATCTCAGAGATTATCTTCTATGCTGTGCCATTTGAAGTAGATTTTTGGAGTTCAGAAATGCAAGTTAATATTCCATTTTGCTCCCTAACCAGTAAGATAGAGTGTATGTTTATTAACAGGCCAGTTATCCTGATATAATCATTACATGTTCTATGCCTTTATTTTTTATTCTTCTCTCATATACTATATTCCAGTGGCAGTTTCCCCCACTCTTTCTCCCAGACTCTCTCGCTCCACCTCCCATCTCCCCCAGATCCAAAATACTTCTCTCCCCTCAAAAAAGAGTAGGCTTCCCAGGGACATCAACCAAACACTGTTGTAGAATATTTAATCACAGTGTATAAAGATATGTTGCGGTTTTACTTCATATGCCTCAGGTGCCTTCTGATAGGTGTAATAAAAACTAGGTATGAAAGGATAGGCAGGAATTCCAGACAGTAAAGAACTCTGGGAAGAATCTGGGGCAGGGGATTCACAAATGAGAAAAGAAGGAAGTCAGATATACAGAATGGAGGAGAGGTATTGTGCCATGTGGCAAAATGTAGATTAATATAAATGGGTTAAGTTATAAGAGCTTACAAGCCTTAGCTAAGGCCAAGATTGCATACTTAGTAGGAAATCTCCTTGTCATTATTTGGGAGCTGACAGTCCAGAGAAAGACTTGTTATGAAATATGGCATAATAAACTACAATAAGACCGGGCACATATCATCACACATCAAAGTTGGACAAGCAACCCAGTAAGAGTTAAAGGGTCCTACATACAGGCAAAAGAGCCAAAGCCAACCTCCATTTTCACTGTTAGGAATCCAACAAGAAGACCAAGCACTCAGCCATAACATATGCAGAAGACCTAGATCAGAACCCTATAGGTTCCCTAATCTCAGCAAGCCAACATGACTCCCAGTCAGTTGATTCTGTAGATCATGTACTCCTAGTGTCCCTGAACAACCTGGTTCCTCCCATACTTCTTCTTCCTCCTCTGCAGGACTCCCTTACCTCTGCCCAATGTTGGCTGTGGAATTCTGCATCTCCTCCCATCAGCAGTCCCTCTGGTCTCTTTGATGACGATTCTGCTAGGCTCCATCCAGTACCAGAAGTGTATTTTGTTTTTTTTGCTGTTCTTTGTCTACAAAAATATGAATTTTTCTTATTAGACTGTGGTCTTTGATTTCAGATCTTTCTTCCTTTATAGAGAGATAATAATGAGTACTAAAGCATCTTATTTTAAATCAGTGCTTTGTTTCCAGAGCTGAGATGGATCAAAACCTTGGCCACCTTTCCCACATTTCAGAAGAATTATCAGAGAACCTAATTCTAATTCCATGTGAGTCTACACCATGTCCTGAGGCTTTAAGCAAAGTGCAATAGCATATGAGAGTGGACACAAAGTGGGGAGGATTTCTGGCTCCTACACAGTGTGTAGGAAAGAGAAGGAACTGCCTCTCAGGGCAGCAACGGCAGAGGTCCAAGAGCTATATTTCTTGAGCAGCCTCATTAAATGAAGGCTGTTGAAGAGTGTGGTGATTTGAATGAGAATGGACCCTATAGGCTCATATATCCTGAATGTTTATTTACCAGGTGATAGACTGTTTAGAAAGGATAAGGAGGTGTAACCCGGTCAGAGGGGGTGTGTCACTGGTGGTGGGCTCTGTAATCCTAAAGTCCAAGGAGGACCCAGTCTCTCCCTCTTTCTGAATGTTGCTTGTGTTCAGATAGAAGCTCTCATTTACTGCTCCAGGGACATGCATGACTGCCTGCTATTATGCTCCCCACCATGATGGTCATGGACTCACTCTCTGCAACTGTAATCAAGCACCTAATTAAATGCTTTCTCCTACAAGTTGTCTTGGTCATGGTGTATCTTCATAACAATAAACAAGTAACTGAGACCAGAAGTTAGGTTAAACCTAGGTAATATGAACCAAAAAGAGAATGTATCTAAATTACTTTTGGAGTGAGACTGAAGCAGATTTTTTTTATTTAAATTTTTTTTCATTTTACATACCATCCCCAGTTGCCCCTCCTTTCTCTTCTCCCACCCAACTCATCCAACCCCCATTTTCAGAGGGGGTAAGTCCTTCTTTGGATAGTCAACAAAGTCTGGCAGACTAATTTGAGGCAGGGACTGGCCCCTCCCCACTGCATCAAGGCTGAGTAAGTTATCACACCATAGGGAATAGGCTGCAAATCCAGTTCCCATGGTGAAATACTTAGCACTCTGGACTTTGAAGCAGGTTTTTAAAGACTAGAGTATGTGTTCCTCCTTGGGTCATACATTTGTGGGGTAAGAACAGAATATTGTTGCATAATTTAAATCACTAAATTTTGAAAGACACCTTGGTAGAGATAAATTCCATGTTAGGGTTTTCCTGGAGGTGTTTTCTGAGAGAGATTCTCCACTTAAGAAGAGAACAGTATTTCTAGGGATCAAAGCCTGAGTTGTCTCTAACAATGACTTCCATCCTATCCTGTCAGAGTATCCACAGATTCCTAGTTTTCTAGGAATTTGACCTGAGATGAGCTGCTGATTTTCAGGAGGCTGGGTAAACCCCACTCAGAGAAGGCACACAGCCCTCCCTCACAGGCCACTCCCTCAGCCTCCTGCACCCTGGGTTTGTGTGCAGCTTCCCCTGCAGTCCCCTCATTGTGTCACTCAGAGCACAGTAGTACAGGGCAGAGTCTGCCAGCTGCACTGAGGACTTCTGCAGGGGGAAGGAGCTGCTGCTCTTCTGGAGAGTGGCCTGGAACCCTTGGTGCTCTGTCCTCTGGTTGTCTGTGGCGCTCTTCAGGAGTAGCCGAGGGGCTTTGTTGGGATATTGAACATACCAGAAAAGGAAAGGACTATAGGTAGAGTGATAGGTGCAGTTCATCATCACAGGCAACCCCTCTGTGACAGAGATCAGGCCTTTTGTCTGGGTCACTGAGTCTCCTTTGCTACTTCCTGAAAAATCAATAAACAAATAAATAGATAAACAAATAAGGAATCATTTTGCTATGTGAAGAAGAAGATAAAGACTTCTAGAGTTGTAAGACAATGACATCATCAACAGGGTAAATGTAACTTACTGAGCATGAAGAGGAGCAGCAGAACTGAGCAGGTGTCAGGAAGCATGTTCATAGAAGAAAATGACACTTGGTTCTTAAGTGCACAAAACTCAGAGGCAAGTCTCGTGCAGGATCTTACTGAAACTCCTCACTCACAAACAAGGACCTCCTTCTGTACAGTGACAGTCTGTCATATGAGGCCACCATCTGGATGTAGACATTAACCACATCTGAAGAGGCAGCTCCCTCTGCTGATTTCCCTTAAAATTGCACCACAGATGTCTGCATAATACACTGTGAATAAATTCGCAATCTCACACAAAGGATACGGGTCTCAAGTTCACAGTGGGTGCCTGAAATCACCAGAGTTACTGAACTATGTTATACATTTTTATTTAGTGTAATAGATGTCCATAAAATAAGACATGCGCACACACACACACAGATACACACAGACACACAGACACACACACAGAGATACACACACACCTCTGAAAAAAATTTATCTAATTTTTCTCATTTATTTCTTAGATAATGTTATGCAATTAATTTTGATTATGCTTACCTGCTCCCTTTAATCCTGACAGATCCATCCAGTCTTCCCTACAAACCCAGTTTTGTCCATCTCTTTTAAAAATAAAACACCTCAAGGTTTGCATTATACAATGTGCTGCAAATATACACTTGGATGTGTGCCCTCCAGTGAGGGTTGACTATGGACCAGGGGATTCACCTTTAAAGAAATCGAATCTCTCTCCCAGCAGCTTCGAACTGCCTATAGCTCCTTAGCTAAGGGTGGGAATGTGCACCTTCCCTCCTTGCTGAAATTGCATCTGGCCTGATCCTTTGCAAGTCTTAGGTGTGTTGTCAACCTCTGTGAGTTTGCAAGTATGTATGTGCTCTGTGAGTTCATGTGTGCAGCTGCCCTGCTGAGTGCAGAAAATACTGTCTCCTTGTAGTCATCCTCCACCTCCTCTTCCTCAGTGACCTCTGACCTGGGGATGAGGGTGTGTGATGTAGATGTCCCACTTGGGGTGAGTGTGCCACAGCCTCTTCTTTTCTGCAGCACAGGAGTTCTGGTTCTCTGTAACAATCACCACCTACTGTAGCAAAAAAAAAAAAAAAAAAAAAAAAAAAAAAAAAAAAAAAAAGGGAAGAACAAAACTGTATTTCAATTTTTAAAATACATTTTAAAAACAAAGGAGAAAATGTCCAAAATTGCTTCTCTGACTTGAATCTGACCTACATATTATGTGTTATTAATGTCCACACTGTAGTTGGCACTTGTCAACTAACAACTGGCACATGTCGCATTGAAGGCCTGTGACACAGGATGTGGATGGGGCTCCAGGCCCCGTGGCAGGTTTGAGGACAGGCTGCAGGTGCATGTGGAGCAGTGTGCACTTGCAGCACAGAAGTACATGGCAGAGTCTCCAGGCCGGGTGTCTGTGATGTGCAGGGAGAAGTGTTTGGCTTTCTTATCCTGTAAAACGATCAGTCTTTGCTCCTGCTTTCTTTCCACAGTTGAACGAATGTCAATAATGAGCTGAGGATGCTCTCCAGGTCCTTGCTTATACCAAGGGAAGTAGTAAGAGGTACTGTCTGTGTAAGTGCAGTTGATGACAGCGCTGTCTCCCTCCTGGACTCTAAGAGTGGAAGGACGCTGCTCCACCTGCTCACCTTGGATCACCCCTGTGCAGAAAGATGGGAAAAAAGGAGAAAGGTTGTCAGGTCATAACCTTGCAGAATTATCTCTTGTTTTATAGTAACAGAGAAAAACTAACTAAAATAGAGTTCCTCCTGGATGCCTCAGAAATGCCCACTGAGTATTCTGTGGTCCCAAGATCTTAACTCACCATCGAGCTGCAGCCACAAGAACATGAATAAAGTAGGAACAAATGTCTTCATTGTCCTTCCAATTAAATTAAGATCCTGTGTAGATTGTGATGACTAGCAGGTCAGCTACAGCTACCAGGGTGTTGTTCTTTCTCAGGAACAATTCTACCTCTTGAGTCATCCACTCAGCCACTGAGAAAAAGGTTGTGCTTCTGCCCTAAGCCTGCACAATCAGCATCCAGGAAGTGAGTCCTCTTCATACTCTGCAGCAGCTGAGGTTTACTACCACCTTGTGGTTGTACCCTTAACCAGTGAGGCTTCGGCTTAAGTGTTCTCTGACCTGTGAGGGACTCAGAGACATAAAACAGCAAAATGTTATATCAAGTATATTCTAGTGCTGAGAGATCAAGAATGGTATTTGTACATACTAGTGAGCCTGTTTCTGAGAATTAAATCTAACACAGCATATGTATAATGCTTCATATAATATATATAATATTTTCATATATAAATTCATATGTAATATATTCATGTGTGTGTAACAATTCTTCTGTCTAGAACTATATTTACTAATCCACTCCCATATTCCAGAATGCTCAGATCATTCATCAAGCAACTCTTCCTTTTCTTGAAGAAACACACTTAAATCAATAATTGTTCTGAAGAGTTGTGGCATTGGGAAAAGGCTTATTCAGGTCTCTCATGGGCTTTTAGTTGCAATATTCTTTCTACTTTAGTGAGTTCTTGTTTACAATGCAGATATGATGTTTTTTATGCATGCATCTTTCCTTCCAGAGAAGTTGACCTGGAATAAAAAATACACACAGCTACTCTTAGGAACGTTCTCAGAGGTGATTACATCTTGAGGATGGCACCATCCATGTTACTCACTCCCACAGCATCTAGACTGAATCACTGATAGAAAGAGCAGTGCTGAGTATCCTGGAGAATCTGCCAAACCTTGCACTAACCCATCTCTTCTCCTTCCTGTGGACCCTCCAGTACCCCCTGCTTCTAGCCCATTGCCTTTCCTTCCTGTCAACTGTGAACAGCTACAAACACTGTGTAACTGGGAACCCAGTGTACACACAGAGGCTTGGAAATCAGAAGGCCAACTTCACTGATTTCCTGTCCTCCATTTCAGTTCCCTAGCTCTGTAACAGACCACTCACCTGTCCTCTCACTCTTCCTCCATTCACTGAGGACTCAGCAGACCCTTGCTGCATTTCCTTTCCTCCCTCACCCCCACTGCTTTGTGTCACATGACAGTAGAGACACTCCACCTGGGAGCCTGGTGGTACAAAAAAAATAATAAAATATCTTTGATCAACTCTAATCCTGTAAATGAAAAACTTGTATAATAATAATTTTAAAACACTGAGGAAGGAAATAGAAGATATCAGATAATGAAAAAACCCCCATGTTCATGGATTGGTAGGATTAATACAGTGAAAGTCGCCACCTTCCCAAAACAATTGACAGATTCAGTGCAATCAATGTCAATTCAAACACAATTCTTCACAGAAATAGAAAATAAAAAAATAGTTTTATATGGAAACACAAACAACTTAGGGTAGATTAAAAAATGAAAATGAAAGAACTGCTTACTGTATCACCACTTCAGATTTCAAGTTGTGCCGCAGAGTAATAGTCAGAAAAACAGGATGGTATTTGCTTAAATAAATAGACATGCTGATCAGTGGATTAGAATCATAGATCCAGACATTAGTCCACACACCTATGAACACATCGTTTGATAAAGAAGCCAAATATACTACACACCAGCAGAAAGACAGCATCTTTAACAGATGGTTGTGGTCAAACTGAATGGCTACATGTAAAAGAATATAAACAGAATAATTTTTACTGCCCTGTACAAAACTCAAGTCCAAATGGATCAAGGACCAGAACATCTATCCATATACTCTGAATCTAATAAATAGAAATTGGAATAATCTTGAACTCATTGGCACAGGAAAAGACTTTTTGAACAGGACACTAATAGCACAGTCACTGTACTGCTATACTTTCTTATTGGAACACCAGCCCTCAAATCATGATACAGAGTCTTAGTATTAATTATGAAAGCTTGGGTTAGCTTAGGCTTGTTCCTAACTAGTTCTTATAACTGAAATTAACCCATGTTTTTTTAATCTATATTCTTCCACCTGGCTCATTACCTCATCTCCTTACTGCCCATCCTGCTTCCTCCACCTCTGGGTGTTGATCCTCTCTTTCTTCTTCCAGTTCACTCTCTGCCCAGAAGTTATGCCCATTCTCTCCTGCCCAGCTACTCACTGTTCAGCTTTTTATTACCCAAATCACAGCAATACATCTTCACACAGTGTACAAATATCCCAAAGCAAGTCATTAAAACTAATTGACAAGCAGAACTTCATGGAACTGAAAAGCTTATGTATGGGTAAAGAAAATCATCATTTGAACAAAGTGGCAAGTTATTGAAAGGAAAAGTATCATTACAAATTATAAAGTTGATATAGAGCTGATATCTAAAATATATGAAAAACTAAAAAGACCATATATCAAGAAAGAAAAAAACTCAATTTAAGAAATAGGTACAAGTCTAAAGATAATTCTCAAAAGATGAAACACAAATGACCGAGAAGCACTTAAAAATTCAAAACGCTTATTTTTCAGGGAAATGTAAATTAAAAATACAATGAGATTTCTTCTTACACCCATCAGAATGGCCAAAATCAACAAAAAATGAGATCATATGCTGGTGAGGATGTAGTTTAAGGGGAACACTCATCCATTGTAGCTGAGAGTGCAAACTTTAAGACTCACTATGGACATAAGTATGGTGATTCTTCAGAAAGACGGGAATAGATCTACCTCAAGATTCAGCTGGACCACTTTTGGACATATACTCACAGGACTCTATATTGTGTTACAGAGACATTTGCTCATCGATATTAATTGTAGTATTCATAATAACAAACATTGCAAGCAGTCTAGATGTCCATCAAGAGATGGATATATAATGGAAATGTGAGACATTTCTACAATGAAATATCACTCATCTATTGAGTTATGAAATTCACAGGTAAATTTATGGACATAGAAAAAAATCACCTTGAGTGAGGTAACCCCAAGTACAAACAAAAAATATAGTATGTATTCTCTGACATTTGGATTCTAGCTTTTAAGCCTTCAATAGGCTTGCCACAATCTGTATACCTGCAGAAGTTAGGGATACAGTAGGAGAGAAGGAAGGATTTCCTGAATAGGTGAAAAGTAGAATAGATAGTAAAGAGATGGGGTCGGAGGGGTAGAATAGGAGGATGAAACAGAAAGGAGGAGGGAACAGAGAATAAGGGAGGAGGTATCAGGAGAGAAAGCACAAACTAAGCACATTCTGAGAGGTCATTATAGAAACCTACTACAGGAGAAGATTCTTTACATATATATGTAATATATATTATATCCTTAATATAATGCACATGTATTATATAAATCAATGAAATAACCAAATAAAAGGGAAACAAAGCACCAACTAGACATTTCCTACCAACAAGTGAAAACTCTAGTGCCAAGGAATGTGTCATCTAACTGAGTTGCTGGCCAAAGGGGACCCATGGAAATTTTCAACAACTCAGGCTATTACCAAGGCTATGGGTTGCTCACCACAAACTGATGGTAAAGTACTGTTGTTGTAGACAATATCTACAAATCTCATTGAACATGAAGAAATTGAGCTGGTTCCTAAATAAAGCATTTACTCCTGTGAACTTGGGTTCATGGTTCACGAAGATACTCTGAATGATACCAGAGGAGAAAGGTAAACACCAACCCAGCTATAAATCCTTTGATCTACAATGGTGAACTCCATACATGACACACTGGTATGATAATAGCACAAGTGATATTGGAGTGACCAACCACATTCTGAATGGGCTTAAGGCCCACTTCATGAGATGGAACCCATGCCTGATACTGCTCCAGTAGCCAAGAACCTGAGACTAGATAGGCTGTGGACCTAAGGGAAAACCAAATATCATTGTCCTCCTAAACATACATAGCAAGATAATGACTTATAATGACTTTCTGCTATACCCATAGATCAATGTCTTGTTCAGCCATCATCAGGTAAGCTTCTACTTGCAGTAGATGGGAACAAACACATAGATCCACAACTCCTCGACTGGAAAATATACAGAGAATGAGAGACCTTGGAACACCCAGTGGTAAATGGAATGTCTCCATTAAACTTCTTCCCTCAGGATTCTGGGAATGGTATAGAAGAAGAAGAAGAAGAAGAAGAAGAAGAAGAAGAAGAAGAAGAAGAAGAAGAAGAAGAAGAAGAAGAAGAAGAAGAAGAAGAAGAAGAAGGAGAAGAAGGTGTCTAAGAGCCAGTGGGGATGGAGGCATTAGGAAATAAAGCCCTCCAGTCACAATAAGGCTGGCTCACATAAGAACTCATAGAGATGTCAGCAACATGCAAAGGGCCCACACAGGTCCTGTACAGATGGGGTCCCAGTGCTGAGAATGGGAAGTGGACATTATCCCCTATACCTAACCAAGAAGTTATCTCCAACTGAAAACTACTCACAAGGGGAAATTTAGTTTTTACCAACAGCATTTCACTGGGTATACAAGCCACACTTTAGGGCAGGCCCCATGCCCAGCAAATGAACCCAGTTGTAGTTTTTGTTCTTTTGTTTATTTTTAGGTCTCTTAATGCTTTATGTGGGTCACTATTTAGCACATTTGTCCTTGTTTATATCATTTCCAATTTTGTGGATTTATATTTTTTGTGTGTGTATACATGTGTCTTTGCATGTATATGAGCTTCTCATGCTTTTTATTTGTTTTTTTCTGTTTGTTTTATTCTGGTTTGTTTGTTTTTTTACTTCTCTGTTTTCTAAAAAGAAAATGTGGAGCTAGATATGTGCAGAGGTAAGGTCAGGCCTATAAAGGTACAAGAAGCCTACAGAACAAATTGATTGAACCAGAAGAGAAAATTCCTTCGACACATAGTAATCAAAACACCAAACACACAGAACAAGAAAAGAATATTAAAATCTGCAAAGGATAAAGGTCAAGTAACATATAAAGGAAACCAAGTAGAATTATACCCTATCCATGATTCCTACTGTAGAAGCTGTCACTTCTAATGTCACTACTTCCAGACATGCTCACATAAATCTTACTGACAATTAGCAATTGTTTATTATCTGAGAAGCTCAGATAATCAATATATGTAGCAGATGTACCTGCAATGGGATGAAGCTGAATGAATCACAAGTTGTCAGTGAATTTGTGAGCTCAAGAAAGTAAATGTTTTAGTCACTCCAGTCACTGTTATATCCACTCAGCTGCTGATTCAACATGAAAATACAATGAACAGACAAACTGTGAATGAGTGAGCATGGCTGCTTTCCAGTTCCTCACAGAGACAAATGGCAGGCAAGAGTTTTTCAACTGTGGAATAGAATCTGTCAGCCCTTGAGAAACAGCAGTTGTATGGATCGTATTTAATTATTGTTTAATGAATTAGTCCCCTAGTATGTGACATTTAGGAGGGTCCCACTTTTACTTTTGAAAGCGATGTTTTAATGAGAAGTTATACATATATATTACATTACAGATGTGTAAATATTTTGTTAGAATTAATTGCTGCAAATATTATTGTGATATAAATTGCAAATCTATTTCTCTAGTTTGTCATTTATCTTTTGGCTCTGATTATTTATGTGTGAAATATTTGTTTTATATTGCATAATTGAATGCATTATTTTTTTAAATTAGCAAGACATTGTAGAAATGATGTCATGATTTAATCATAATATTTGTCTTCTTGCCTTTCTACAACTTAATCTATCAGATCTTCAAATTTAATTCTTTTATCAACCTCATATTGAGCAGATGAGCTGGAAATGTTTGTATCATACTCTCTAAACAAAAGATGGAAACAGTTGCTCTAAACTTTCAATTTTGAGAAATGATCCAAATAATTCTGGAATGTGTAAGAGAGGTTTATATTTATTTACATTAGCACAAGCATTTGATAAATAAAGTGTACATTTTGGTCATGATGGCTGACGTTTCTGAACATTTAAGCTTCTCCAAGTCAGTGTCATGTCAATCTGAATTTAGCCATGAATTTCTGCTGTGGTAATTTTGGGTTTCCTCACAACTTCTCTGTCATTGGTGGAGATCTGATAAAGACACAGCTGTGCAAAGCCTCCTGCAGAGTCTGCCTGTGGCAGGGCTTTAGCTGCACACACAGTTGCAGTTTGGGGCCAGCCTGCAGGCTTGCTGGGAGCACTGTGTATCAGCAGCACAGAGATAGGTGCCTGAGTCCTCCAGCTGGGCATCTCTGATGTGCAGGGTGCTGTAGCGCTCCTTGGAGTCGAATGTTGACTTGAACCTCCCATTCTCCTTTGTTCCTGGAGTCAGGTAAAAAAGATTGATGAGGCTGCCCCTGGGATTCTGTCGGAACCACTGCATATATGTCACGGTGATAGAAAAATTGCATCTCAGGGCAGAACTGGTTCCCTCATGGAGACTCAGGGCTGGAGGACTCTGCTCCACCTCAACTCCTCTCACCCCTGTTGGGAAACAAAAGCAAACCAGAATCAGTGAGAGGTCTTCACCCACACCTAATTTCCCAGGAGACACCATGAGGATGACAGCACAGGAGCTTTGGGTTAGCTCATCCCCTCCACCACTGACATTTCTGGAGAATCCCTAAAGTAGCTTAGGTGAGCACAACTCACAGCAAATCTGCACCCACAGAATCCCCAGCACAGCTCCCAAGTTCCTCTCCATGGCCCCTTTCCAATTACTGTGGTGTCTTCTCTCCACCTCTGAGGGATGGTGTCAATTCTTGTGGCCAGACACACTTGTGCTTACACACACAAGTTTCTTTCCAAGTTGCTGAAGGTTCTCTTTCATCTGAACAAGAAACTCCACCCACCTTCACCTCACTACTCTCCATAATAACGGCTCCACAGCTATGATGAACAATATGCAGACCCCAGAACACTATATTTCTAAGGTAATATTTCATAAAAGGGGAGTTTGGGGGGAAATGTGTGAGGAGGGGAATTCATAAATACAGAATACCGGTGTGAACACTGATGGCTCCAGTGGGTTAGAAGAACCTTGCAGAATCCTAGCAAGATTTGTTTGCCTTTTTTTTTTTAAAGGATTTCATACAATATATTCTAATCATGGTCTCCCATCTCCAACCTCCTCCTAGAATAACCCCAAATCCACAAGTGTTAGTAGAATGAAGATCATCTCAGAAGTGTCAGATTTACAAGCACATCCAGAAGATGGAAGCAGTTAGAGTCATATTGAAGCTGGGTCTGAGGGAGGCACATAAAAAATAAAGACAGGTACTTCCTGCTGGCGTTCAGCTTGCTGTAGTGGTCTACAGAGCCCAGCATGTGTGAAATTTAGGGGCACCCTGTTGCTTGGAGCACTGCAGCTCTCGTGTCAGTGGTGGAAAGCAGCAGGATTCTCTGCTTCTCTATGTTGATAGAATCCAGTTCTCTAAGTTGGAAAACATCAGAAACACACGAGAGTTATAAATATCATAAAGAATACTGATAAATCAGCCAGGTGATGACTCAGTGTTTAAAATTCCTTGACACACAACAGGAAGTCCTGAGTTCAGATTTACAGAACTCATGTGAGACTGGACATGGCAGCATGTGTTCATAATCCTATTTCTTTTAGAGCAGCTGTTCTCATCCTGTTACTTGTGACCTCTTCAAGGTTCCAATGACCCTTTTACAGGGGTCTCCTAAGACCATCGGAAGTATCAGATATTTACACTGCAAATTATAAAAGTACAAAAATTACAGTTATGAAGTGGCAATGAAAAATAATTATGTGGTTGATGGTCACCACAACACCAGGAACTCTATTAAAGGTCCATAGCATCAGGAAGATTGAGAACTACTGTTCTAGAGCAAGATTTGATCCAATTTGTTCTGACCATACACTCCTTGGATTTGGGCCTATCCACTCAAATGTGGTTGACCGATGAACAACCAATTCTATAATGAAAACTGAGCTGGGTGTGCTCACACCTACTTTTAATCCCAGCCCTCAGGAGGCAGAGGCAGGTGGATCTCTATAAGTTCTAGGCCAGACATGACTGCACAATGAAGGCCTGTCTCAGAAATGAAGAAAGGAAGGAATGAAAGAAGGAAGGAAGGAATGAAAGAAAGAAGAGAGAGAGAGAGAGAAAGAAAGAAAGAAGGAAGGAAGGAAGGAAGGAAGGAAGGAAGGAAGGAAGGAAGGAAGGAAAGAAGGAAGGAAGGAAGGAAGAGAAAATTGACCACCCCTTTCCCCCAGAAGCTATAGTCCAGAAAATAAAATCTCAGAATCGTCCTTTAGTTTTGATAAGTTGTTTTACCATGTACACAATCATTAGTGGACAGTATTTTTCTCTTTTATCTCCTTAGACATCACATCTTGCCAATTTCAGGCTGATACAGTTTCAGATGAGAAATTATTGATCTTGCTAAAGAAACCTTGTTGGCCACTCTTTGGAGCAGTTTTCTAGACGCGGTCTTTTCTAGCAATGAGATTCCACAGATGCTCAGTGCTGGTTTCATTGGCATTGTCCTCTCGGTTCATACTGAGCTTTTTGGATATGTGCCTTTTTGTCTTCCATCAAGTTTGGAGAGATTTGTGGTCAAGGTTTCTTCAACTATTCCTCCTTGCCTCCAGTCTTTTCTTCTAGAATATTAATATTGATGTCTCTATTTGAGAAAAATGTTCTCTGGGTCTCTTAAATTCTGTTCATTTTCTTCTTGTGTTTTTTTTTTCTTCCTTATCAGACCGAGTCATGTCAATTGACCTTCAGTTTTCAGAACTGTTTATCTTGTATGATAAAACATGTTCTTAAATCCTTCTAGTGTATTTTTAAGTAATTTTCTCCACAAAGAGATTTCTTTCCCTTGGTAGAGTCCTGGGTTACATGATATACAGGCAGGCCCTTTAGGTCATTCCTTCAGGGAGGCACCTGTCAGGCCAAAGCAATCCATCACTGTTCTTTGATAACAAGGTCCACTTTGTTTCTACCAATACCAAAACACTGCACACGTCTCATGCTACTATTTAAGGACAGTCTGAGCCAAGGAGATGACGGAGGGTGTATGGGGAGAGACAGCTACGTTAAAGGCTATTTGTGGAGTATGATAGAGACCCAATACAGTAGAAATTTCCTAAAATATATAGATATATGAAGGTAATCTAGGGAGAAATTGCCAAACGGGGGGAATTACAATTGGCCATCTCTTGTCATCAGGTGAAGCTTTCAGTACTGTGATAGGTTACATCTATGTTCATCAAGGCTCAGTTCACAATAGCTAGAAAATGGAATCAAAATGGATGTTCCTCAACTACTGTATGGATAAGAAAAATAAGGGATAGGTAGGCAGGTAGGTAGATAGATAGATAGATAGATAGATAGATAGATAGATAGATAGATAGATAAATAGACAGATAGATATAGACAGATAGTAGATGATAGGTGATAGAGAGTTTGAATAAATTTACTCCACTTGGAGGTATAATGGTCTCCCCAAGAGTCACAAACTATCTAACAAAGCCGCAGTGCTAAGCATGGGAAACTTTTCTTTGTGATGTTGGTCAGAGAAGTCAAAGAGATTCAAAAATTAACATGCTTTATTGCCATTGTCACTGATTGCCTCCCAGAACCTGAAGGTAAGAGCCTATTGTTTAAGACAGCACACACTTGAGATTCAAGATTTGGGAGAATCAAGTTGGAGCCAGTCCTTGAAATCTCTTCTCTAAGAATTACCTCTCGTAATATCCAAAGGAGCTATTCATGCTTCCGAAGGACAAAAGCAATCAAGAGTCCTACTTATGTATACTGTGTATGAATCACAAAAAACAACTAGCTTTATACAATGTATATCTTGGTAGCTACCAACATCTGTCTAGATGGACTTAAAGCCCATTCCATAGAAAGAAATCCACACCTAATATTGTAAACTTAGCTCATTTACCCATGGCCAGTGAGGCCATGAACCCTAAAAGGGAACATACTAATGTCACTTCCCTAAACCAGTATAGTTTCTAACAAAATTCTAAATATTGATCATTATACACACAGATAAGCTCTTACCCTTCATCAAAGTAGCTTCATTTTGCAGCAAACAAAAGAGACCATTACAGATGTCTAAAACTGGTCAAAGTGCAGAGCTCAACTGACCATAGAGTGTTCAACTATGACTGATATGTTTGCAATCCAACCCCTACACTCAAGGCTCAAGGAACATTGAGAAAGGAGAGGATAAAAGACTTAAAGAGCCAGAGGACCAGCACATCTGCTGTGAGACTGTGTCTTCTGGATATGGCAGGGAAGCTATAACCAAGAAATCTCAAAAAATGTGATTAAACTAAACAAGACCTGCAAAATGACAGTGCCAACTGACATGTCAGCATAGATATGGGAAATCTCATAAGGTCCCATTCCTGGATGAAGAGATGCAGACAATTAATGACTGCTGAGAAGGGGAGAATCAGCTTTCTCCAGGGGTAAGACTTCTATAGGTTATCCAATCACAAGAGATCACCCTAAACTCATACACATAGGAGCAACACTAAATGAACTCAGCAAGATGTGTGTGTGTGTGTGTGTGTGTGTGTGTGTGTGTGTGTGTGTGTGTGTGTGTGTGTGTGTGTGTAACAGCAATTAAAGAAGAGGACAAGAGTTTGAGATGGAGTAAGGAAAATGTGGGAGGAGATGAAGAGGGAGGGTGAAGTAGAAATTATGTAAGTATGGTACACCTGTATGAAATTCTCAAAAATGTTTAAATTAGAAATAATGATTTCTCTTTGTAAAAGGTTAACATATGAAAAAAAGGAAGACTGGATGCCTTTCCACACCTGGAACTCATCTAAGGAACTTGGATTGTGCAAAAATGCTCAAGCAAAGTGCATGATAGAGATGGGGGTTCAATGGATCTTGTGAAGAGCTGTACACAGTGTGGTCAGATGTTTTTGGACTCTCTCCTCAGCTCATTAGTACATCTATTCTTAGGAGTGTTTTTCCTTCTTAATTAGCTATTTCTGTTTCCATTTTTAAGCATGTATTTCTGGTGCAATCCTTTTCCATGGGACAAAAGAGTGTGGTACTGGCTGACCTCTGCATACAGATCTGTGGCTGAACTTATTTCCTTGACATTCTGAGCTTTCTCACTATTTCTCTGACCTCTGTGCTGAACTGAAAAGGCTAACATTTTCTCCATCACCTCACATCATGGCGGCTGCCAGAATATTCTATTTTCCTATACTGTTGTTTGTCTCTCAAAATCTATTAAAATTGTTCTCAAGCTTTCTTTTCAGGCTGTTTTAAAATTGTCTTTCTAATGAGACTAATAAGCCAAAAAGGGAAATTCAGTTTCCTAGTACAGTGTTAAAAAGACTGTTCTGTCACCTCTGCCTCCTTGAAGCCTCCAGGAGCAGGTTTTGGTACTGGCTGCAAGTATCTGTGGAGCATGGTGCTCCCACCACACAGATGTAGGAGGCAGTGTCCTCAAGCTGGGAGGCTGTGATGTGCAGGGTGCTGTGCTGAGCATTTGTATTCACAGTTGCTAAGTATCTTCCATTTGACTTTTTGTTCTCTGTATAAGCCATGACTGCCAGGGACACAAGACCTCTGCCTGTGTCTTGTCGGTACCACCTTAAGTTGTTAGCAGGGCTCACAGTGTAATTGCAATGAAGGATGCAATTCTCTCCCTCCAGGACAGTCAGGGACCGGGGACTCTGTTCCACTTGGGTCTTGCCAGCAACCCCTATTCAGAAAACAGTGTGAAATTCCAGAAATCAATCATCCACACTTTGTACTTTTAGTTCATTTGTATCCTTCTTTACTCTCCACATGAATCTCAGGTGGTCTAGGAATAGGCCTATTTTGGTCCTTCCATGTATCCCAAGAAATTACATCTTTTCCCCAAATCCTAAGAAAATGTTTTTTGACTTCCTGAGGCCCCCCTAAATCCTCCTCTAACTCACACTGGAAATACAGCCATAAAACCACACAGCAGGCACTCAGGTGCTTCTCCATTGTTGTTCTGCAGAAGTCTGCCCCCAAAGCTGCTGCCTATTTCACCAGCGGTTTCTGATGAAATAGAAACAGTAACATAAAGGAAGGCTCAGGAAGTACAGCCAGCCAATCAGAGACCTGATACACACCTCTGCTCCTGGAGACAGGACCAATGCCAGCACTGCCATCTTGGGGTCAGAGCTGAATTTGCTCAAGACCTCTGGGTAAACTTTTTGCAGTTCCTTTTCACTGCTGGCAATGTGATTCAGGGTGTAATTCTTGTGTATGCATAGAAACACAGTGGAGAGCCAATTAGATTCAATTTCAGGGCCTCAGTTTAATTCTAGCTCTACAAAGGACATTACACAGGACAGGAAATGTTTACTTTCCTCACTGAAAGCAGATGCCTAATGATTTTTCAAGGTTTGAATAGAAATGATTCATGGCAGAGGCTAGTGGTAATGACTAACCTGAGCTTAGTCTGAACCTAAAATGGAAATTCCTTTAGAATGTGAGTTTTCCCTGTTCTATTTGCTACTGTGTCACCAGTTTAAAAAAAAAATGAATTTTGTCAAGAAACAGATACATTAAAATTCTGTTTTAAAAATAAATATTTTTATTAATTCTTTGACAATTTCATGTCTGCATATAATGTATTTTTGAGTGAATGTTAAATTCTGCTCTTATAGTCATGATAGAACTTTGAACCAGCCGTTATTAGTTCAACAATACTTTTCCAGCCTACTGTAAGGATCAGCAGTACTGTGCTCCTGAATTACACACCATTGGAGGAAAAGTTGTGGTCCCACACAGGTACTGAAAAGTGGTAAGTGTTGAAGGTCTTGAAGATTCCTTTCTTTTTTTTTTTTTTTTTTTTTGGTTTTTTGAGACAGGGTTTCCCTGTGTAGCTTTTTGCCTTTTCTGGAACTCTCTTTGGAGACCAGGCTGGCCTCGAACTCACAGAGATCCGCCTACCTCTGCCTCCCGAGTGCTGGGATTAAAGGCGTGCGCCACCACCGCCCGGCCGAAGATTCCTTTCTTAATGCTTCTCATTTCTCAGTGAAATTGAAGCCAATGAAAATGTGAAAGTTGTTTGGATAAGTGAAGGTTTCCTGTACATCTGAGATCTGATGCATAGAGATGGAGAAAGCAAAGGAATGGAAACATAGCTTGCCTGAGAAATCAAAAGGAAACCAGAGAGTCCACTCATACAGGACAAAACATGTTCCTAATAGAGAATTATGAGAGGTAAAGACAGTTTGATCACTGGTTTTATGACAGTGTGGCCATCCAACAGTACCCAGATCTAACACTAATCTAAATTTCACTGAAATAGGTGGATCTCATGTGATTATTTAAAGGGTTTAAGAGTAAAATGATAGTCAGGTACACTGACTCTTATCTATGTCAACACTTGGGAGGCAGAGGCAGGGCGATTTCTGTGAGTTTGAGGTCAGCTAGGTCTACAAAGAGTTCCAGGACAGTCAGGACTACATAGAAAGACTCCATTTAAAATAAAAATTAAAAGAAAGAAAGAAAGGATGGATGGGAGCAAGAAAGCAAGCAAGTAAGAGGGAAGGAAGGAAGAAAGGAAGGAAGAAAGGAAGGAAGGAAGGAAGGAAGGAAGGAAGGAAGGAAGGAAGGAAGGAAGGAAGGAAGGAAGGGAGAATGAGGTTCTCCTAAAATAGAAGAAATTCTGTCTGATTTACCAGGAAAGTGACCTGTCTCCTGCACAATGAGTGTCCCTCCCTTCAGCTCTTCATGTTGCCATTTGCACCTGAGTTCCTGCTCTTTCTCCTTCTCCTTAAGAATTCCACAGGGCTTTATAAGGGAAGAATTGCAGCTTTCTGTAACCTTTCCTACCAGACTCTGTTAGGTCACATTTTGCAAATGTCTCTTTCTCTGGCACATTTGATTATCTAAAGATAGACAAGATTTTAAATGTGGCTCAGTGGCAGACCACTTGCTTGACAATGCTTTGGTTTGATCCCCCCTGCAGGACAATATCTTAACATCCGGCTCCAGAGACCGCTTCATTATTCTAATGGTTTGTGAAGTTAAGTGGCCTGGCATGAGAACATTTACATTTTTTCACCAACAGAGATTGTGAGTCCACACAGCACAGGGTGTGCTGAAGCCAGAGGGATTCAGAGGCAGGTGCTCAGCAGCCAGACCGCCTGTTGCCTCTCAGTTTGTGCTCAGCTCCCCCTGCAGTTTGTGACACTGTGTCACCCAGAGCACAGTAGTACACAGCCGAGTCTGACTCTTGGACGGAGGCTTTCTGCAAGTGGAAGGAGGTGGATCCTTTATCATGTGTAGCTTCAAACCCTCGGCTGCTTCCCTTTGCTCCAGCTGTAAGGACTTTCAGGAGGAGCTATAGTGTTTCTCCAGGATATTGAACATACCAGAAAAGAGTAGGGGACCCTATGGTTGTGATTGAATACGTGCAATTTATTGTCAGGAACCCGCCTTCTGAGATGGTCACTTGGCCTCCTGTTTGAGTCACGGAGTTTCCATGGGTCCTTCCTAGAGTGCAAGGAGAGGAAAGAGAGAGAGTGTGAATTCTGTGTCACCCTGAGGATAATGCTCTTAGATAACTTACAGCTAAAGACTTTGCTATTTACATCACTGTTTACTTACCAAGTATGAGGAGTATCGCAGTCATGAAGCCTGGAGAAGAGTTCATCTTTAATGTCATCTAGAAAATGATCTTGATGCCTAGCATGAAGAAATGTAAACTCAGAGAAAGGATGAGTCTGCTTAGATAAAAATCATGCAGGAAATGAGCCTGTGTTAGGAAACTGCACCCCCTGGGGGACAGGAACTGAACTGAGGATGGATGTTACCCTGTGCCTCCTCCCTGATCTTAATAATAAGGTATATGTCAGTCTTTAAGATCTTGTACATGTACAGACAGGTATCATCTTATCTATGTCAGAATGGCCAAGATCAATAAAATTAGTGATGTAACATGCTGGTGAGGATATGGGGGAAGGGAAACATTTATTCATTATTGATGGTAGTACAGACTTATATAGCCACCATGGAAATCAGTGTTGTAATTCCTTGGGAAACTGGGAATAGATCTACCCCAAGATTCAGCTTTAACACTCTTGGACATATACCCAAAAGACTCTACATCTTATAATAGAGGCACTTGCTCATCCATGTTCTTTGCTGCCCTATTCAGATACACATGAATTGGAAACATCCTAGATGTCTATCAACTGATGAATGGATGATGACAGTGTAGTACATTTACACAATGGAATACTATTCAACTGTTAAAATACCAAAATTATGAAATTTGAAGGTAATTTGATTGTCTAAAAAAATCAACTTGGGTGAGATAACTTGGATCCAAAAAGACAAATATTGCATGTTTCTCTTTTATGTGAACATTGGCTTTTAAGGTTTTGATAGGCATGCTATAATCCAAATAATCACAAAAGTCAGGTACTAGATAGGGGACTAGGAGGTAGTAGGATGTCACCCAAGAAATAAGAAATAGAATATAGTGTTATGGAGAGACAAAGGGAAAAATAGAATAGGAGGATTAAATAAGGAAAGGATGCAAGAGAAAGGAAAAAGAGGAACAACTAACACTAAAGAATATTTCAAAAACCATATGAGAACCTACCATTGCAGAAGTATCCTACAATGAAGTGTGCAGTAACACAAAATGGAAAAAGCTATTGCCTGCAGGAGGTGAGTTGATTTTAAAGGTATGCATGAAATTCCTGGGGGGTGGGGGACATAGGTATTGTGTCTTTAGATTTTTTACACATACCCCTGCTTTCTCATTTCATTATTAAGAAAGTCAAAAGTAAGAAACTACAGAGTAATGCATAAGATAAATCACTTGGTATTAGGATCTTCAGACAAATTTGTTCGTGTTCTGTATCAAAATATTCATGTGTGCATGTGTATGTGAATGATCTCCTGTCTGTATGGGTGCAAGTGTGTGGAAGCATTGATAAGTACAAATGTATGTAAGTAGGTGCATGTGTATATGTACGTGAAGAAACCAGAAGAAAATGTTGTATGTTGTTCCTCAGGTATGACAAGCTTGCTTGTGTGTATGTGCATATGTGTACACATGTATGCCCATGAATGTGGAGGCCAGAAGTCAACTTTGGTTGTCATTATTAGGAGCTGTCCACCTTGTTTCTTGGGGACAAGCTCTCTCACTGACACCTAGAACTCATGCTTAGGCTATGCTGGCTGAGTAGTGGGCTCTAGGGATCTGTCTATCCTCACCTCCACAGCACAGCCACCATGCCCAGCTGTTTATGTGTGTGCTGAAAATCATACTCAGGTGCTCATGGCTCCATGTCATCTACATATTTCCTTTTTTAGCCAAGCATCAGCTAGAAAATTATTTATTCTTTTTCCTTTCTTTTGGTTTTTCGAGACAGGGTTTCTCTGCGTAGCTTTGTGCCTTTCCTGGAGCTCATTTGGTAGCCCAGGCTGGCTTCGAACTCACAGAGATCTGCCTGCCTCTGCCTCCCGAGTGCTGGGATTAAAGGCATGCACCACCACCGCCCGGCTTCTTTTTCCTTTTTATCTTGACAGTTGTCATCCTTCTAGGCTGCAAGCACAGAAGCATAAAATCTTATACAATTCTCCCAAATACAGAGAGAAGGAACTAAAATTACATACTGGATCCAGTGAGCTCTAACATCCACTGCAATTCTTGCCTGTATTTTCATCAGGGCATTGCTATGTTAGAATAAAAGAATTTATCTTTGATGTTCTAGTAGTAAAAAGACATAAAACACGGTGAAAGCAATGTATAGTAATAAACGATGCTGAGGGAATCATACCACAAATTCTGAAGCAGATTTGAAGAATCTGAGATGACAAAGAAACAAGATAGGACTTTTATAACTATGAAGAATTCTTTGGAAAAAAAATCAATGATCTCCAATTCTTTTTCTCCTATTTTATTTTTAGTGACCACTAGAACTGACATAATTATTCCATATTTCTCAGATGCCATTGGTATATTGACTAACAATGCACCAAATTCTTTTCTAAATAGAAATACTTAAATATTATGACCAATTATGATCAGTACACTTAGCACCAAAAGAATTTATAGGAAAATCAGTATGAAGGACTCTGTAGTGAAGGCAAGCCTCAGGCCAAAGCCTGAAGAGTATACTTTCACATTCTGTGTAGATAACACATTAAATGACAAATGAAAGTCCAGCTTCTGGTATTTCCCTGCAGACACAGTCAGCCACTTAGGGTAGTTGCACTCTAAGCAATGTCCACTCCGGAAATGATTCTCAGAGATAACAACACAGTCTCCTCCATTGTATGGAACTGTGATTGTGCATTAGATAATTTTCAAAATAAACGAAGAGCTTCTGAGGCAAAGAAAGACAGTAGATACTGTAACTGGAGCTGAGTTGTGCAAAGGCAGCTGGGACTGCCCAACTTTCCTTATCTGTTCATCACTAAAGTTGAAAGAGACCCTTCAAAGCCCCAAGAAGAGACCTTGAGTCTGAGCATTCCACTGCCGTGGGTGTTTATGTTCAGCTCCCCCTGCAGCCCCAGACACTGTGCACCCAGAGCACAGAAGTACACAGCCGAATCGCTCAGGTGCACAGAGGCTCTCTTCAGGTGGAACGAAGAGTCCTGCTTGACAAACTCAGCCTCAAAGCCGCTCAAGCCGCGAACCAGGGTGTCTCCAGAATAATACCCAAGGAGCCGCTGCAGCCCCTGCTATGGGGACTGGACATACCAGTGCAGGTAAGGCGCCACCCTGGAAGAATAGTTGCATCTCAGCTGTAAAGAGGCTTCTTCAGTGACAGTGACTTGAGCATCAGGCTGAGTCACTGACTGTGCTCTGGAGTCTCCTGGAAAGGAATCTTAGGTCAGTCACTACAGCGTGGATTTCATTGCAGGCAGTCAGAATCCCAGGATACAGAGACTGTGAGGAAGCTATACTCACTCAGGAGGAAGTGTACCCCCAGCACAGGGAGGAGCACCAGGAGCATGGCTGAACCCTGGGAAGGCTGCAGCTCTGTTGTGGGAGAACTCTCTGGAAAAGGACAGGAGGGAAAGTGGCTGAAGAAAGCAAGAGCTTGAAAATAGGCATGAGGAAGGGTCTACTGGAGAAGTGTCCTACTCAGCTGAAAGCGGTGAAGCTGCTAACACGTGCCTGGAGGGGTTTGAATTTCTGATTCTCGTCACATGCCTTTGCTGAAAACTCGGCCAGCTGCAGGAAGGATGAGATGTGAGCAGGTGATGAAGATCTTCAATGGAAGTAAGAACTCTGGTAAGTGCAGCAGCGTCCTCTGGAGTCCAAATGAGGAACCAAATGTCCCAAGGGTCCACAGCCTGTCACCTGTTCTGTCTCTGTTTCACAGATAAAGTAAAACTTTCACAAAGCACATTGCTCCTTTTCCTAATCTATGATGACGTACTAGGTCTGGCATCCGATGGAAGTGAAATGGATTGTTAATATTCATTATGAAACCAGTTTATGAAATGCACCCCAGACTTCAGATGCAATTGTCTTAGGCTGAGTTTGAATGGCCACTACAGCTCTGGTGGTGATGTGTGATGGTACAGATATCGCCCTTGGTGGATGCTCTGCAGCACAGAGACCACAGGAAAATACATGAAGTAAGGGTGCCTCTGCTGTCCATGACATCTGAAACTCTAGATGGGAAGGTTTTACTGCTAGAGTTAGAGCATGGCTGGTGAAATTACTGTCCCCCAGGAGAGAACCTGAGATGAAAAACTTGTAGCTTTGTCTGAGTCAATGGAATGCATTGACTAAGTCATAATATGCATTTTCTTTGATAATATTTTGGAAATACTAACAAGCCTTTACCTAAATTAACCTAAAAAGTCATAATACAAAGATTAGTAAAAGTAGGGATAAAAGGGGGGATATCACAACAGACAAAAAGGAATTCAGAGAATCAGAAGAGTATGTTACAAACATTTATATTCCACTAAACTAGAAAATCTGAAGAAAACAGGTGAATTTCTAGATGCATATAACTTCCCAATGGTAAATCAAGAGGAAGTAAAAACATTGAAACAGATGCATTACAATCAACTCAATTACTGGAAGCAGTAATTAAAAATCCCAGAACTATCAGGGAAGAGTGGCATATGCCTTTAATTGCAGAATTTGGGAAGCAGGGGCAGGTGGATATATGGGAGTTTGAGGCCAGCCTGGTCTACACAGTGCATACCACGACAGCCTGGTCTACACAGTGAGTACCAGGACAGCCAGTGCTACATAATAAACCCTCTTTTAAAAAATAAAAAGAAGGAAAAAGAAAATAAAAGAAGATTAAATAAACAAAAGTCCTCCAACTAGGAAAAGTCAAAGGCCAGGCTAATTCAGCAGAGAGTTCTCCCAGACATTCAAACAAATAACACCAATATTCCTCAAATTATTCCATAAATCATAAGAGACGCAACTTTTAAAAATTCATTTTATGAATCCAGTATTATACTGATACCCAAACCAGAAAAAAAACTAACAGAACGAGAAAGGTATAGACCAATTTTCATAATGCATAAATACAAAAAAATCTCAATATATCACTTGCAAACTGAACTCAAGAACACTTCAAAAAGATTGCATCAACTGTGTCAAGTAGGATTCTTCCTAATAAACTTAGATACATTTCTTACACCCTGAACAAAATTCACTTTGAAATGTATCAACAGCCTCAGCATAAGACTTGATGTCCTGAACTGTTAGAAGAGAAAGTAGGAAAATTGCTTCAACTTTAAGGCACAAGAAAAGCAATTCTGCACAGGACTCTAGTAGAATAAGCACTAAGAACAACAATCAACAAACAGGAGTTTGAAGACTAAAAAAGCAAAGAACACCATTACTTGAGAGAAGAAGCAGCCTAGAAGAAACATCCTTACCAGGTACACAGGACAGAAAACAGGTGAATATAAAGAACTAAACAGCAATAAAAAAGAAAACCTGATTTAAAAAATTGGAGACTTTAAATATGCAAAGTGTTTTTCAAAAGAAAACACAAATTTGAATTTTTTTTCTTTTTGTTCTTTTTTTTTGAGAAAGGGTTTCTCTGTGTAGCTTTGGAGCCTGTCATGGAACTCACTCTGTAGACTTGGTTGTCCTAAAACTAACAGAGCTCCACCTGCTTCTGCTTCTTGGGTGCTGGGATTAAAGACACGTGCCACCACCACCCTGCAAGAAAATTTTTGAATGATCAATATCCTTACCCATCAGGGAAAATTAAAATTAAATAGTTCAGCATATAAATAATTAATATTAAAATTATTTTAAGGGCTCATCTTATTCCAGTTAGAATGGCCGGAGAAAAGGACAACATAAGAGAAAAATGACCACTAATGCTGACATGGGTGTGGAGACAGGGGGGATACCTGCTCACTGTTGGTGGTAGTGTAAACTAGTGTAGCTACTAAGTTCCCTCAGATGGCCTTAATTTTAACTGTCCCTCCATCTATTTCTTCAATTGCCCCCCTTTCCCTCTCATTCCGCATTTGACCATCCTATTCCAGACTCCTTCCTCATCCATCTGTAACAATCTATTCTATTCCTCCTTGATGGAGATCCATCCCTCCCCACTAGTCCCTTACTCTATACCTAACATGTGGTTATACAGATTGTAGCTTACTTATTCTTTGACTCAACAGCTAACATCTATATAAATGAAAACCTACCATATTTGTCTTTCTGGGTCTGGGTTGTCTCACTCAGTAAAATTTTTCTAGCTCTCTCCATTTACCTGTGAATTTCTTGATTTCCATTCTCTTTTAAAACTGCTGAGTAATAACCCATTGTGTAAATGTACCACATTTTCTTTATACATTCATCTGTTGAAGAACACCTAGGGTGTCTCCAATTTCTGCCTATTAGACATAGAGAAGCAATGAAAATGGTTGAACAAGGAATTGCCGCACTGATTTCCACAGGGGATGTACAAGTTTGCATTCCCACCAGAAATGGATGAGTGTTTCCCTTACATCCCCACCAACAAGAGCTGCCATTTGTTTTATAAATCTTATCTACTCTGACACTTGTAATGTGAACTCTCAAAATAGTTTTGATTTGAATTGCCTTGATGATTAAAAATATTGAATATTTTAAGTGTTTCCCAGACATTTGAATTTCCTTTATTGAAACTTCTCTATTTAGATCAGTACCTCATTTTTAATTGGCTTAATTGCTTTCCTGATGTGCAGTGTTTTTAGTTCTTTATATATTTTGGATATTAGCCCTCTATTGGATATGAGTCTGGTAACATTCTTTTCCAATTTTGTAGGCTGACATTTGAAATAAAACACCATTAGTGGCAGATTAGATAATGTTCTATGGATGAACCCACAAAGTTGGCAGACACATTGGAATTAACAGAACTTATTAAGTTGTTTAGTAACAGATCCCTCTATAATAATACATTCTTTACATCAATAATTAAGTAAATATACTTCAAAATATTTTTACTTATTCCTTGAGAATTTCATAGAATGCATTTTAGTCATATTTATCCCCAGCTCCTCCGATTTATTCTCCCCATATTTGCCCACACATCTCTGATGCCCAACTTTGTGTCTTCTTCATGATATTACTTTTTATAAGGCCAGGAGAAGACTCTTAAAGAATACTGACTCTCTCTGCCAGAAGCCATTATTCATCCATAGGTCATCAATTCAGAGGAGGGCCTCATGAACCCTTCCCACTCCATGCTTGTATATTGACCAGCTTGATATTGTACAAGTGATCACAGCTGCCATGAGTCATGAGTGGAGTGTTCCTGTCATGACCAGAAGACATTGTTTGCTCTAATCCTCCCTGACTTTTAGCTCTTACAATTTTTATGCCCCATTTTCCATGATGGGCTTTGAGTCTTGTGGAAAGGGTATGGTACAGATGTCTCATCAATCATGGATGAAAACTGTGAAATAAAAACAAAAATATAAAGATGCATGTATCAAAGAATTGGTTATTTTAAAGCATTAAAAGATGGGCACACCTTTACCAAATTAACCAAAAGGAAGAGGATGGTGAAAATAATAAAACAAAAGAGATTAAAAAATCATGGAGGATGTTCAATATCTTAGGCCAGAGAAAAGAAGAAGCAGAGTTTTTGCTGGAAAACCTCCTTGAGGGGGCAGGGTGGAGCAAATCTCAGCTGTAATGACTTTCTCCAGGAGAGGAGCTGTATTGTTATATCCTGCAGGGAGACCATTCCCCACCACACCCAAGCTCCAGCTATAGCCTGGCTTCATGAACAGTCAGGATACCTTTCCCTGCATAACTGAGCTGTCCTAATATGGCTCCACCCTCCAGAGCAGTCCTAGCAGCTCCAGCAATAGCCTGGCTTCCTGAACAGTCAGGATATCTTTCCCTCCAGAATGGAGCTGTCCTATTGTGACTCCAGCCTCCAGAACTATCCTAACAGCTCCAGGTATAGCCTGACTTCCCTAACAGTCAGGATGCATTTCCCTCCAGAGTTGAGCTGTCCTACTGAGACTCCAGCTGCCAGAGCTGTCCTAGCTACAGCCCGACTTCCCAAAAAGGCAGGTTCCCTTCTCCAGAGCTGTAACACTCAGAGTGGTGTCTGTGGTGTCATCTCTGGAGTATGATTGGCTCTGGAGTATGATTTGTTTCCTGGTGCCTTTATCTCAAATCCTACTTCTCTGACCCTCAGAGAAACTTCAAATCCTATTAAACACTTTTTGCTTTGAAAGCAATAGGAGGACCTAGGTATTGTTTACAATGAAGACTACACAGAAGTCATCCCAATTTCTCATGATTTAGGAAAGAGTTTTTTCCCATTGCAAGATGTATGGAGTGAGCAATACGTGGTCTGGAGGAGTTCAAGTCAAATTTTACATGACCAAGATCCCCACTCTTGCTGACAGGTCCAGTGTGCTTGCTATTTTAGGCCTTTCTTCCTTTTTCTTGAAAGAGTAACTATTTTCTGCCTAGGAAACCTTTTCCACCATAGGTACTACCAGATACAACATAATTATTTGAATTTCAAATCTTCAGTTATAGATAAAGACCAGATTCTTAACTTACTGGGTTTCTAGCTGCTCCCTCTTACTCAAGAAACCAAAGACTGATATTTCATCCTATTTTAGCCACCCATGACTGTAAAGAGGCCACTAAAACTCATCATGGCCATGAGATCTACAGCTAATTCGCATGTACCTATTGATTATGCCACTCCTTCCTTTCAAACTCTAATGGAGCCATTTCCTCAAGAATATTAGTGGATGGGATTAAGACTTTGGTAGCTATTTTTGGTTTCAATGTGACTACTTCTGGGATAACTTAACCCCCAAACAGAGGGCACACCTGTGGGCCATTTTTGCTTAATTTGAAGTAGGAAGAACTACTTAAGTCTGGATGGTTGAGTTAGGAAGTCACACCCTTAATTCAGATCTTTAATCCAGATGTAATCTGGACCACTCCTTCTGCAATAAACCTTTACAGGACATGGAAGAAGGAAGCATTTACTCTTTCTCTGATTTCTCTCACTTGTTAGCACATCTATTCCTTCACTGGCATTAGAGCCTAGTCCTTTAAGATTACAGCATATACTGCAGACAGCTGAGACATCAGTCTTGTGTACTGAGATACTACTTGATTCTTGGACATTCCATTGATAGCCTACCATTGTTAGATTAGCTAGAGCAATAGAATGTAAACCATTGTAACAAATCTGCTTCCACTATATATTCATTTTTATAACTTCTGTTAATCTAGAGAGCCCTGGCTAATATACCAGGCATGTAGAGAGGACAGTCTAGAGCAGTTTGGTTCTCATAACAGTCTCAGCCCACTTACAAATTCTCAGTGGCCACCTCCCCAGTTGCTTGTTCACTCCAGAGGACTCAATCCTCATCCTCCATATCATCCTGACCTAAGTTCTTGGGCGTGCTTTTTCTCATATTATTGAATATGGATGTTAAGGAGGGGAAGGACCATTCTTGGGCAGTGCTTATAAAGTGAGCATTCAACTACCCATGGGTGAAGTAGTGAAAAGTTTCTAAAGAAGCATAGAGAAATCTCTAGCTTTGGAAGGAGTAGGGGCTGAATGGCTTCCCCTGTGTCACAGGAGAAACTCCTGGAAAGGAAACCTCAGCTTCTGCTCAGTTCAGAGAGAACTAACTAGCAAGAAGGCAAAGGTTGTGCCCCCATGACATCAGCAGTCCATTCTCTGGAATGCCATTGTATCCTGGAGAGCTCTTGGAATCCCCTGTGATGTCACTAGTGTTGTGGCAACACCACGTGACCTTAGGTCATTGGTTCAGTGCCTATAAGGTCTGCCTATAGGCATGTTGTTAATACTGAGGCATCTACTTGTGAGAGAGAATGAACAGCGAGGAGAAAGCTGAGTGAAGAAGAAGTAAGTTGGTGTCACTGGAAAACATGGAGAAATAAATGTTCCTGGGGAAGACACAGTTTGTTCAGGGAAGGGACTTGGGAGCTTTCTATATATGATGGCCTTGAGCCTTCCAGGGCTAGGACTCAGGAATTAGAAGCTCCTGGAAGGCAATAGAACTATGTTGCTTCTCTGGGTTGCTAAAGGGCTGACCCAGAGCAAGGATTCATGATAGTTTGACAGAGTTTTGAATTGACAAGGCTGTAGCCTTTGTGCTTGGGACCCTCTGCTTTCATTCTGAGTGGGGAAGGAGGCACAGAGGAATTAATGAGGTTTCAGTGCTATCACTGCACTTTGACGCCACTGGAGTCCTTTACAGTGTGCACCAGTAATAATAGGGAAAGGAGAGTGCCCTGGCAAAGCCTCAGTAATGCTTTATATCACAACCACTAACAGGGCTGAGGCACTGAGTGTTGTTGTCTTCCATTGACCCCTAAGGTTTCTGGCTTCCCAGCCTTGGGTGGCACACTCGTCTCCAGTTCAGTCTGAGAGCTATTAGAATCAGTGGATCAGGGCAGAAACTGCCTTTCCTGCAAGTTCTGGGTGTCCTGGGCTGTCAGTGAGGATGGCTTTGGGACTGGTGACTATGTTCTACCCCTGCATGGCTTCTCCAATAATACAAGAGTCTGAAGCACCAAGCAAGTGATTTAAGAATTCCTATGTTAAATGAGTGATTGTGAAAGTAGCAATTATCTCTGGGCTTCTGACAGCACATGGCTGAGCGCCCTGAAGCCAAGGCCCCTCCTTTGCAGTTATGAGTACACCTTAGGAGGCTGTCCCTGGGTCACCTTGTGCAGGGAAACAAAGGAAACAAGGTAACCTCTGAGAGACACCCACCTCCCTGTAGAAAGAACTAACATCCATGAAGAAGGAGGACTCAAGTCTGGTCTTTCTGAACCTGTTACGGTCAAGTTTCATCTGTCAGACACTTGCTGAGCATCCTTCATTGTGTCAGGTTTGACTGAGATAAGGTAGTGTGTAGGGTGTTGCTGTCCTTTAACTTCTGGGATTGAGTATTACAGAGATACCTAACATTGTCTAATATGGTGGACAGTGTGATATAACATCTAAATGGACATAGTTCACTCCACAGCACTCATTTGTTCTGGGTTTTGCCAAGTACACCTCTGAAGTCCCAGTCAAGGATAAACATGGTGCTAGTTGTTTCAGGATTGCCAGTAAATTCGAAAGTGTGAAGTGGGGCTCTGGGAAAGGTCCAGGGTAAAGGACCCAAACTATCTCTCTTTTTTTGCCCTTTTTCCAGCCCTTCTCATGCTCTGATCAATACTGTGATTTAAGCTGTCTGTGTTCTCTTTCCTAAGGACATGTGCATTGTCACAAGTGGCTCCAGATCAATTAATTTGGCTTTTGTGTAGCTCTAGGTATAGCACCATTGCAGTGATACACTACAGAGTCTCCCCATGACTATGACAAATTTGATTTTCTGAAATGCATTTCTATATCTGTGTGTGTCCTTACAATAGCCATTCATCTATCTTCAAACTCGAGTGCAAGTATGGGCCATGACTTCTCATGAAACAGTTTGCTCTTGTGTTGAAGGCTCACCCGGGGAGCCCCAGTTCTTAGTACCTCCAGCCTGAACTGCCACAAGTTGATCACACATTTGCTAACTTATGATGGCTGGAATGTATGCTGCTGAAGTTTTGGTATAATTTTCATCAACTATGGGACTTACCTGTGTTCTGACAGGATAACCACAATCTCCTATCACACCAACATATTGTAACAGCCTTGTGGATCCTCCACAATATGCCTGTTCCCTTCTGGGGAATGAACTTCCCTCCCTACCATCTGGACTTAATTACCTAGAAACCTTTATTTCTCATGTTAATGATTAGAGATCTAAAGAAGGGGATGAGGATTTTCCTGGGATGGGTGTATAACTGAGTCTTCAAACTCCTATCAATGAATAGTGAATATATTGTAATGAATCAGAGAGGGATGTCTGGCTTTGTAATGAGGAGGTGATGAAGGTCTTCCATTGTGTTTCTGGGAAGTCATGGGAAGGGCAATATGTCTTCCAGTGAATTGCAGAAGATCTAGTTAGTAGGTATGTAAGGGCTGCTGCTGGTGACCCTAATAGTCACTTCTCTGGAGATTCTATTACATTATGGAGAGCCCTTGGTATTCTCTATAATGTCACCACTATTGTGGGAACATCAAATGATTGTAGGGTATTCTTTCAGTGCCCATAGACATGTTGGCAAAACTGAGCAGGCTACTTGGGAGAAAGAATGGAGAACATGGGGAGACCAGAGAAAGGCAGAAGGAAGCTGTTCTTTTGTCTCAGTGTAAAACATGGAGAAATAAATGGTTCTAGGAAAGGAACTGTTAGTCTTGTGCAGGGGATGGGATACTTCCTGGAGGAGATGGAGCTTGAGCTAGGCCTTCCTGTAGTGGGGCTTGGCATTTGGGAAATTCTAGGAAACAATGGGCTTGTAAAGACCCGAAGTAACCAGTTTTTGATGGTTAGTTTGAGAGATCTATGAATTGTCAATCCTGCAGCTGCTTTTCTAGGAGCTCTTTAATCTCCTTCTGAGGGGAAAGGAAGGCCATCAGGAACAAAGGAATGCCCAATTCAGTGTTCCTCTCAGGATAGGGTGTTCCTGCACTTCATCCTGGTGGATTCTTTCAGTTTCCATGGGAATCCAATGCTAATTAAAAGGGAGGGAAACTCCCCTGGCCATGGACCAAAGTTTCAGACATTCAGATGCTTTGGTCCTGTATACATGTGATCAGGTCTTGACATTGCTAAGCTCTAGGGACAACAGGGATTCCCAGCACTACATCAGATATGAGGTGACACTCCCCTCCAAATCTACATGCCCAGGTTATTTTGTGCCTTCCAGGGACAGGGGACTGCATTAGCGAGTGAAGAACATGCCTAGCCTTGGTGGTTGAGGACAGAGACATAGCTCATGGAAACCAATTTGAGGATAGCTGCCCTGCTCTTTGGGGTCTTCACTGGGGTCCTAGCATTTCTTCCTCCTCGGACTTTTTCTTGGGACTCAGTGCGGACCCTTCTGGCCCTATGACATTCAAGTATACAAGTTCACTTGTCTTTATCTACCTGCAAGGACTACTGGGGAGGCACTATTGCAACTATCCACCTTCACTGAGCAGGAACCGCAGATGAAAAAGTTAGAGTATCTCACCATTCAGCAACAGAGTATAACATATGAGTGAATTAAGCTGTCTGGAATCACGGCCAGTTATACCAATAATGATTTGAACAACAGGTAGTCCTTATGTTCCCTGATGACCATCTTGACCCTACAGTGTCAAGCCAAGCTCTCCTGAGGAACAGGAGGCTGAACCTCCAGGGTGTCCTGGTGCAGAAACAAATTATCATGAGTGCATTGGTGAGGGAGAACTTGGAACCTGGGTAGGCTTGAGATGGGGAGACAGGCTATTCTGCTTCTTCCAAATGAAAAGCAGAGCCTGTGGCCTGAATCACAGTCTGGGTTAGGGACAGTAGTGTGTGAGCTCTCAACATACATTGAAAGAAGCTTTGACAGGTGTTGGCTTGTGGCACATGCTAGGTCCTGTAATTTCATGGTTAGTCTTTGTACTTGACCAGCAGATGCCTGTGTGCTGAAAGCTCCTGGCAGCAGCTGGAGGAGCCTTGTCCCATTCATCAATCTCAGGGTGTGGCTGTAAGGCCTGAAGCACATCACTGCTCCTTTCTGTTCTTCTTCCTTATACCCTGAGACAGTGCCACCTCCCTGCATTTCTTGGGTATCCTAATTGTATGTGATGTTTGTGGGATGGTAGAGGACATGTGAGTGTGTGTGTTCTCCTGGGAGCCTGGGGTCTGTGCTGTGGATGATTCATTGATAAATAAAATACTGATTGGCTAATAGCCAGGCAGGAAATAAAGGCAGGACATGGAGAGAAGAGAATTCTGGCAAGTGGAAGGCTGAGGAAGAGAGACACTGCCAGCCACCATGATGAGAAGCAGATGTTAAGATACTGGTAAGCCACGAGCCACGTGGCATCTTATAGATTAATAGAAATGGGTTAATTTAAGATATAAGAACAGTTAGCAAGAAGCCTGCCATGGCCATACAATTTCTAAATAATATAAGTCTCTGTGTGTTTACTTGGCTGGGTCTGAGTGGCAGCAGGACTGGCAGGTGACAGAGATTTGTCCTGAGCATGGGCCAGGCAGGACCAGGAAAACTATAGCTACAGGTCTGTTTCAGGGCCTGAGGATTTGCCATTCTCACAGTATCCAGGGGATTCAGTGCTAAGGCCTGGGAGCCCCACTTTGAGCAGAACACCTCTTGGCTACTGTGCTCACCTTGGTGGAACAATGGAATCCACTGTGGAGTTTATAAAGTCATCCTGACATTGTGAAGCCTCCCTGGAAAAACTAATTGTGTGCTCTAGCTCTCTGTGTAGCCATAGCAACCCAGGAATGAGAATCCCTGTTCTGAAGACAGGAGAAATGTTATCATAGGTTTCTGGTGGGCTTAGAATGTGGCACAGATACCTTGGAACTTCTTAGAGAGGTAATCTACAGCTCCAAGCCCACTGAAGGTGCTCATGAAGCCCTGGATAACTCTCTTTTTACCCCCTGCTTCTTCTGGCCTTGGGCAGGATAATACATTAAATAAATACCAGGAGGCTGAGTGTATAGGTGCCAGGCTGAGTTCATATGATCTTTGAGTCCTTTGTCTATGGGGTTCCTATCTGCTAGAGCATTCTAAAGATTCAGTAATATCACTGTCAAAATCCCACTACTATAATTCACAGGGATATAAAAGCATTAATAACATATGGAATCACAAAAATACCCAGAATAGTCAAAGCTAATCCTAAGTAGACATAGTAAGGCAGGAGATTTCACAATTTCTGGTATCTAATTATAGGACACAGTCATGGGAACAAAACAACATTTTACTCTAATGAAAGAGACACATAGACCAATGGAATTATGCTGAGGACTCATAAAGCAATATTACTATAGCAATGCAATGGTGAAAAGTCACCTTCAGTAAATGATGCTGGAAAAATTAGATAGCTCTATATAGTTGCATAAAACTATACCTTTGTCAACCTGTGCAAAATTAATTAAAAATTTATCAAATAGCTCAATACAGGACATTAAACTCTAGATCTGTTAGAGAAGAAAAGAGAAACTACTTAAGAATATACCAGGAACTTTTATTGTGAGTGTATCATATCTACATACTGCTTTTTGGCAGAAAGCCATTTTTTGCATGACTAATTCATGTGAACCATGAACAGAATTTCAAGACTATTTTTCACAGACATAGAAAATAAAACAACCCAAAAATGTATATGGAGATAAAAAAGACCGAAGAAGGCCAAAGCACACCTAAATAACAAGAATACTGAGGGAGGTTATCACCATTATGGACTTCAAAATATACTACAAAACCATAATAATTAAAAGAGCATGATAGTGATGTAAATTTTGATACAGTCTCAGTGGAGATCCCAGGATTAAGGAGTCATGGTGCAAAGCAGGAGAGGTCATTAATGAAAGTACAGCCTTATTAGCAGTGGAAATTCAAGAACATTGAAGATGCCAGGACTGTGGAACAACCAGCAAGTAGAGTAGAATCAGCTGAAGCCTACAAGAGAAGGTATATGTGCTAAGAAAAGTGGAAATGTTCAAGCCTGTTGGAGTTCAGAAAATCATGAGTGAGTCCCAAACATCAAATGATGAACTGCTGTGGGATGTTTTTTCTGTATGCTGTGAATATATGTTGTTCCCATTGGTTAAGAAATAAGCAGGTTTGGCCTATGGCAAGGTAGCTTAGTGGAAGGTAGGAAATCCAAGGAGAGAAGCAGGAAGAAGAAAGGCAGAGGTAGGGAGATGTGGGCCCACTGCCCAAGGAGCAACATGCCAGCAGACTGGTAACACCTCAGCTATGTGGCAAAATATAGATTAATAGAAATGGGTTAATTTAAGATGATAGAACTAGCTAGCAAGAAGCTTAAGCTATAGGCCATCCAGTTTGTCATTAATATCAACTTCTGTATATATACTTGAGTCTGAGAGGCTGTGGGACCAGGCAGGACACAGAAAAACTTCCAGCTACATTTTGGCACCCAATGTGGGGCATTGATCCACATAGACCTAAGAAAGCTTAAAGGTTCTGAAGGCATAGAAACAGAACCACATTGGGCTTCCTAGTCTTCCTGGCTGCCTGTGAGATGGTGCTGGCTGCCAGACACCATAAGCTAAGCAGCATGACAGATTCCTGCCAAGTTGCACAGTGGCATCTCCAAGCCATGCAGCATGCTGTGGGGTAGATTTAGCTTTTGCTAGTACAGAAAAATAAATAAATAAATCAAGAGATTTTTGGGCTACAGACTGTTGGATGGAAACATAGACCTATGGTTTCCCAGAGTCTATGGTACGCATGGTTCGGCCTACAGCTTGCTGTAAATGTACCTCTGCTATGTTGAGAAGTTGAAGTGGGTGGAGTCAGTAGCCAAAGCTGCTGCTTCATTCCTTACCATGCTGTCGTTTAAAGCAATGATCAGAAAAGCATTAGGAATTCACAATAAGACAGATTCAGATGGAATAAACCTCCAAATAGTTTACAATGTGTGTAAACATGTACATAGGTTTGGAAGAAACAAGAAAAGGAGGGTAGACAGTTATATAAAGAAATAGATAGTTTAAAAAAAATAAAGTCTTTAAAGACACAGTAAAAGTAATATAATAAGCCATGTAAAGATGGAAATCACACAGAGAGTCTAGATTATATTGTCTTTGGGATATTTAACTGGAGAGAGACATTTGATTATAAAGGCTGCTGAGGTAAACCAATACATATATTTTAAAGTTATCTTGTCTTCAAAATTTGTTTCTAAGGATTATATTCTTCAAAATATACTACAGAGCTTTGTTACTTTGGAAAAGAGGTTCTGCTTTTGTTCCACAGAAGATGAGAACTTGTGCATTGCTTCCAGGCTAATATAGTTTGATCAGCCAAGAGCCCCGGAGAGGTCTCCAGATGATCCAACACCGAATCAGCTTCAAGGCAACTGGCTCAGAGAATACAGCCTCATAGACAACTCCAGTCAGGACTTGACATTAATCCTAAAATGTAACATGAATTATTAAATGTCCTTATTAATAAAAACCTGGATCCAGATATTGGGATGAAAGCTGAAAGGTCAGAACAACAGAACAGGTCAGCCAACCTCACCTCACCAACTCTTCACTCTCAAGAGACAACTACTTCTTGTATACCCACATCTATATGCCTTCTGTGCTCTGTGATCTTACTTCCTTTCTCCATCCAGCTACATCACTTTCTCTCTCCACCCAGCTCTTTCATTTCCTGTCTGTCTGTCTGTACAGACCTCCAGACCTCTGTGGTTAGTGCTGGGATTAAAGGCATGTGCCACTACACCTGGCTCTGTTCTCAGGGTGGCCTTGAACTCACAGAGATCTGGAAGGATATATGCCCCTGAATTCTAGGATTAAAGGCATGTGCTACCACTGCCTAAACTCTATGTTTAATATAGTTGGCTAGCTCTGCCCTCTGATCTCCAGATAAGCTTTATTGGGGTGCACAAATAAAATATCACCACAGGAATCAGTGTATAAACTTGATATAAGGCTTCCTTTCTATTCCATACAGCATTACCTCCAGCATGGGAATGCACTTTACTGCCAAAGAGATACAGTGCAAAGGAGAATGTGGCTTACTGTCTGGCTTGCAAGTCAGCTTACACTCATCTAGCTTCCTTCTACAAGTCAAGACCATCTTTTTAGGATGTTCTGACCAATAGCAGGATGGACTTTTCTGCACCTATTAACAGTCATGAATATCCCCAGAGAAAAATCTGTGTACATTATGTTTCCCACAGGTCAGAAATCCACAACTAGACACTATACAAAGAATAAGTGATGATATGGTACGAAATTCACTGATACATTAGTCATGTAACCCTTACACCTAAGACTGAAGACAATCACAGAAGAGGTGGCAGCAAGACTGTAGGAGCCAGAGGGATAAAATGCCTGTGTCTACATAGGTTCCTACAGACATTTCAAGGGAAGTGCCCCCACAAATCTCAAAAACATTGTTTCCTGAGCAAAACCAATATTATATTAACACCAGTCGGCATGGCAACATGGGTGGGGAAAATCCACATGGTTCTACCCCTAGATGAAGACCTGCAGATTGTCAAAGCTACTGACAGAAGTAGAATACTTTATTAGTTTTCCCCAGAGACAAGCTCTCACAGAGTATTACCAATTCTACTGTGTTATGCCTGAACACATGTAGATATGGATGACACAAATGGACTCAGTAGGCTACATATACACAAGAGAGAGGTGAGTGTAGGCTGAGAATACTTGGAGGAAGAGAAGACTGGCAGAAGTGGGATGGGAACAAGAGAAGAGGATGAGTTGAATATGAGCAAACAATGATATGTGTGGATGAAAATGTCATAAAGAAACACATTCTTGTTCACAGTGAATTAAAAAATGAGTTTTTCTTAGTAATTTTGATCTGTTCTCTTGGGTGAATTCTACTAAATAGATAATTTAAATGAATGTAAACAAGCACATATATGTTTTACACTAACTCAGTAAACTGGGTTTCCAGTAAGACTTGATGGCAGTCTCTACATTGGAGTGCAGGGAAAGCTCTGCTATGACAGACACTTTGTGGAACTGGACAAGGTATTCATTTCCTCACACAATTTCTGCTTCTCTAAATGAGTTTGTACACTTTTTTGGCAGAGACTGCTAAGTATTGGCAGCTGTAATTTCATTTATCCACCATAAAGGACGTTGCAGTAGATATTACCAACAATCACACTAGGAATGAGGAAATCAAACATGGAAATTATGAAGCAGTCTGCCAAATTCCCCTCAACTAGTCAGTTGTAGGTCCAGAAGTTTAACCCAAGTCTTTTTTCCTCTGGAATGTCAATATGCCGTTCAAGGAGGGAAGCTTTAAGAACTTTGTCATGTCCAGTGATCACTAAACAGGAAAACACGTGGAAATCACACAGCACAGTAGCTCCAGTACCTCAGACACTTGCTGGGTCTGCTTACCGTGTCCTCCACTAAAGACCAGCAGGCACTCACTGAGGTTGCAGTGTCTGCCCACAAGACAAAGCCCATGGGGAGTCTTCTGAGATCTGCTTGGCAGTGCATCCTAAGGACAGCTTTCCCAGCTTCTCCCAGGTGTCTGTGCTCCATCACGTGTCTTGCCGCCCATCTGAAAACCTTGTGTTACCTTGGAAGTGTGGAGGCAGAGTGGAATATGACAAGATCTCACTGTGCCATGTTTTCTACGGTGGCTTCTTCTCCATCACTGACTTGTTCTGACCTCCCAGGACATATCTGAAGTATAAAAAGGGGCAGCATATGAACACAAATACACTTAGCAAAGAAAAGCACCATACCTTGGGCAACAAGGCTGAGCTCCATATCTTAAGCAGTTTCTGCTCTCCAACCCAAAGCACCAAGGAATCACATTTGGCACTTCTACATGAACCACAGTCACATCTGACAGCAGTGGATCAAACACCACAACCTTCTTTCTGAATCCTCCTGCCATGATTATCACAAAGTTGTAACTTCAGATCAGAAAAGACAGCTGCTGCCACCACTACGTGTTCTCACAATTTAACTCACAAGCACCAGAGGGCAGCCGGGAGCTCAGCTCGAATATCAAAATTCTTCAGATCTCTGGTGGCAGAGGTTCAGTCAAAAACTATTTCCTTTAGTTTCAGAAAAGCAAATATCATTTTTCTCATATACAGTTCCTAGATTTTAATGTTTATATATACATAGATATGTAGAGGAATGCCACTGGTAATAGAAATAGAAAAAAACATTAGAGGAAAAAAAGAGGTCTTAGTAGAGGGCTGAAAAGTGAAAAGAAGCAGAAAATTATACAGTGACAGAATACAGGTGACATAAAACCAGGAGGCTCCAAGAGGGAGTCTAAGAGACAGCAGGAGGGGACAAGGGAAGCAGATGTAGCAGTGATGCTGGTGGTCATCTGGGGTTTACAGAGTTCATTCCCTGTGACCGACAAAGGACTGGGTGTCTGGAAAAGACAAAAGATGAGCCTCAGAGGAGGAGGAAGTCAAGCTTCATCCTTTAGGGATGGGGATACTCTAAGGTTGGGAGTTCACTAAACTGATTCTGAGCTGAGTCTTTGGTAGGTCTCTGGGTCCTCCTCTTTCCTCTGTTGGTTCTGTTCAGATAGCAACACTCTTACCTTCCAAACACTTCTATTCACATACTTTCTAGGAACTAGAAGCTTCCATATCAAGGAGCTGTTTATGCTTTCCCATCCACAAATATTCCTCTTTCTAACTCTTTCAGAAGTTTGTTACCTTCAGTACTATGTTTAAGGCTGATAAAAGTATTTAAGACATAAATAAAAAATTAAAAATAAATACTTCCCTCTTCCACCTTTGGAGTAGGCTAGAGCATGATTTTCAAGGAGGAAAGTGGAAAGATTTAGACAAAATCTTCACAGGCAGTTGCATTTGAATTAAGACTGACAGGGAGTGCAGAACAGCACCATGCTGGGAGTTGATGGGACAGCACTATGGGCAGGCAAGGCAAAGGCTCAGAGTAGAGAATATGAATTTTACACGTGTTAAGAAGATTTCATTGTTTGCCATTATTGAGTTCTCTAAGTGTCCATTGCTTTACTTTGCATTCCTGGGGGAGGGTATTCTCCTGTCAAAATAAGTGTTGTAGCCTTTCAGAATCCCTTAGCTCTGAAGTTTCTTTGTTAGATTTTAGTTTGCAAGGGCTTGCTAAAGTCATGGTGAGTCACTGAAGTTTCAGATCATTACTGATTAGGATCCTATGTAAGAATTTATGTCACTTAATGTTTATTTTGTTGAACTGGAGCTCCAAATCTCCTTGAACTCATATGCCCAATGCTTACCCTCTCCAGCTATGTGGTGGCTTTCTTCATCTCTCTGACTTATTTTTGTCTGAACTTCACTTTTTCAGATGAGACCTGCTGTACCACAGTTACAGATTTCACTTTCTTGGCTTCTGATATCCATCCTATGACTGCTAGTTTTTGATGTTCTTGTTTATGAGAGTTGTTTGATAGACACACAAGTAGTATTTTTCTTGATCCAGCCAGTTAGTCTCTGACTTTTAGTTGGTGAATTTAAGTCATTTATGTTTTGTACTATTTACATTTTATGTAATATATTAACATCATTCAAACCTAGTGCCTGAACATTATGCAAGTGAACAGGCCAGCCACATTTGGTATGAGTCACCTGAAGTAATGTTGCATTGGAGTCATATTGTAGTTGCTAGTGGTTTCTGGGATAAATGATAAAGCAGTGCTGGTGTCTGCTCTTCTGTACAGACAGTAAGAATATTCCAGTGTGTGTCCACTTCTTAATTCTACCCTCCCTCCAACATATAAAAGACAGTTGGTTTTTTTTTGTTTGGGGGTTTTATTTTTTTTTTTATTTTTATTATTTATTTATTTATTTTGGTTTTTTGAGACAGGGTTTCTCTGTGTAGCTTTGCACCTTTCCTGGAACTTGCTTTGGAGACCAGGCTGGCCTCAAATTCACAGAGATCCTCCTGGCCTGCCTCCAGAGTGCTGGGATTAAAGACATGTGCCACCACTGCCTGCCTAAAAGACAGTTTTAATTGAAACCTAAACACAATCACCCTATAGTAATGATAGTTATTAAAAGGTCTGTGTGTAGGTATAATCAGGAAATGTCTCTACTTTCTATATTACATTGGCTCATGCGTACAACTTCCTCTGTTGATGTAGTTCTGCATCTTCAAAATTTAGAGTGGATTAATCAGATTATGATACCTTAATTTATTAAAAATCATGTTCTTTTAACTTGATTATTGACAGTGACTTGCTGTTGTCATGATTTTCTTGGTTAATGATTTGGTTGTATGGCTCATTGCTGTTCTTTCCTTCCCAGATCATGTTAGGGGTTTGTTGGTTGGCTGTATTGACATGATCGATTCCTTCCTGGCTCTCCTCCTTTATCATTTTCTCTCATAAAATGCATTATTTTTATGTTCTTATGGATGAGACTACCTTTGTTCATACATTTATAGTGTTGCTCTAAGGATTTTCTGCAGTGTTGGCTGGGTTTTCATGAATTGTTTTGATTTATGCTTTTGTTGAATTGGTTTTATTTCTCTATTGAATTGAAGAGATCACTTGCCAAGTATAGCAACCATGGTTGACAGTTATTTATTTTGGGTCTTAAAACATATCATGGCATACTTTCTTGGCTGTTAGGGTGATCTAGTCTTTCCTGGTGTTTCTGATTTGAATGTGAATTGACGCTTTCCCCTTGTAATTCTTTTGAGGATTTTGTTTGTTTGTCTTGTTTTTTGAGTCAGGGTTTCTCTGTGTAGCCCTGGCTGTCCTGGAACTCACTTAATAGGCCAGTGGGGCCAAAATTGAGGGATTCCCTGTCTCCGTTTCTAGATTGTGGCAATTAAAGGCAAATACTACCACAGTTTGGAAGGAGGTGGTTGGTTTTTTGCTTGTTTGGTTGGTTTGGTTTGGTTTTTCAAGACAGGGTTTTTCTGTGTAGTCCTAGCTGTCCTGGAACTCAATCTGTATAGACCAGGCTGGCCTCAAACTCAAAGATCCACCTGCTTCTGCCTCTTAAGTGCTAATATTAAAGACATGCACAGTCTGGCTTTCCTTAATACTTCTTAATAATTTTCCTTGCGTGTTAAGGAGCAGTTCTTATTTGGTTATGTCTGTTTAGGATAAATGCTAGTTAGTTTGGATCTCCATTTCTTTCACTCAACTTGAAGGATTGTCTCTTATCATTTGATTGAATAAACTGTCTATGTTTTCAAACTTTTTCTCAACTCCTTCTTCTGCCCCATGGATTGTTGGGTTTGACCTCTTGGATGTGTCCCATAGTTCTTGGAAGGTTGGGTTATGTTCATTATTTTTCTATATAGTTTATGATTGTATTGCTGTCTCAACCTTGTCTTTCATCTATGAAATTCATCCTTCTGCCTGACTTGTCTGTTAATGATGCTTTCTGAAGTTTTCTGTTTGATTGATTGATTCCTCCTTTTTTTTTTTTAAACAACTACGATTGGTCCATTTTCAAAGTCTCAATTTTCTTGCTGAGGATTTCCTCCATTTTTTAAAGTATCTCCAAGTTCCTGATTATTTTGTTCACTTTGATAACTTCCTTATCCTATTCCCAAGTTGAGTCTCCTACATAGTTCTTATGCTTACTTGACTCCCATCGATAATCACTCATATTTATTCAAAGAGAACACTGTTTTATTTTGAATTTTAGCTGTCCCATTCTCTTTGGTGTCCACTACTGAGGAGTTATTGGTTTAAGTGGATGTCATAGTGGTAGATTTTCTCATAAATTTTGGGTTTATTCATTGTGCTTTGTGCATCTGATGGATGTGTTTTCTAACTGTCTTCCTCTGTTTTATCCTCTGTCTAATGTGGTTTCTCCTGGTGATTTGTCTTTACTTGGACTTATGTTACCTACTGCTATTTAGCAGGAAATGTGCCTGAACTACCAGACATAATGACTTACCAGAAATCATAGTGCTGACTTACAGTAGAAAACACATACGGCATTTTTTCAAATCCCCAGCAGAGTTTAATGACAGTGTTTGGGTGAAAAATGTACTTCCTTTGAGGTAACCTTTATACCATAAACTGAATAAGGAATGGAAAAGAGGAAAGAAGGACTAAAATTAAAATGAGAAAGAAAGCATGTAAGACAGAGTTTGGGACAATAGAGAAACTGTTATAAGACTAGAGTCATAAAAGCTTTGACAGCAAGATTAAATTATCAGTCAGCAACCTAAGAAAATATAAATATATAAATACAAATAAATACAATCTTCTGGAAATGACAGAGACAATGAACTTATGAAATCACAAAAGTGGTGTCTACAAGTACAAGATTGGATCTTTGAATGTTTTATCTTTGTCAGTAGGTTCAAGCCTATCTGAGGAGCTACATTCTGCTGGTGCTTGCTTGGGGAAGGGAAGTCCTATCTCTCAGTGGGGTAAGTACTGATAAAGCTGTTATCTTACTCCAGGAACTCCCCTGGGCAGGTCCATGCTCATGGAAGAAACCATACTAAGGTACAGTGGGTCACAAGAAAAAGATATAAATATAAGACAAAAATGAGAGTTGTTGGAAGGAAGAAGGAATTTGTGGGCAGAGGGAGGGTAGTCAGAGAAGATAATAGGGAAATACAATCAAAGTGCATTATACGTGTGTGTGTGTGTGTGTGTGTGTGTGTGTGTGTGTGTGTGTGTGTGTGAAACTGTGCAATAATAAAGAATTTAAAACATTAAAATACCCAACATCATGAAGTAAAAGGCATCATGCACACAATCATTTTTTCATCCTCTTCAGGATGAGGTGGTTTCATCCTCTGCTTGGCTTGATTTTATATCAGTCTCCACAGATAGCGGAAACCTGCTAGTCTCATGAATCCAAACAAGTTATCAGGAGGTTCTTCCAGAAGAGGATTTCTGTAATGAAATACCACTTTTCCATCAGAAGTTTTTGAGTTGAGGCCCTGTTCTATTTTGGTTTGGGTTTCTGTAAAAGAACACAGATCAAAACCAAACAGTTTAAGAAAGAAAATATTTCATATCATATTTCTACCTCACAGTAAACATTGAGGGAACCAAGTCAGAACTCAAGACAGGAATCAATAGCCAGGAACTGAAACACAGACCAGGGAAAAGGCATTAGGACAGCTGGATTTTCTCTTTGTGGCTCTCATGGAGCCCATGCAAGCAGAAACTTCACTGCTGGCTACAGATGGTGGTAACTGGCAGGAGCAGCTTGTTACAGCTCTGTTGCTTGGCTGGTTTTTTTTTTTTTTTTTTTTGGAGACAGTACCATGTCCACTGCTTTCTTTAGCTCTTTCTCTTAAATGACCTATTGTGGTTTTACCTTGCCTCTATTTCCTCTTCTGTCAGAAACCCAACATCTAATCCCACAGCTTACCCAGAAGCCCTATGGTAGCTTTGGAGTCTGAGTGTAAACCATGCAGAAAAGGGGGTTAGAACATTGACTCAGTAGTGAAGAGCACTTGTGTCTCTTACAGAGGCCCTCCCTTGGCCTCCAGGAGCACCTGACATGCTCACAGTACACACACATACATGGAGGAAAAATAGTTTCACACACAATATAAAATAAATAAACAAATTTTGAAAACATATCTGGAAACACATTTCCCAGAATTTCCTTCCCCATGTTGTTCTGTTTGGAGGTTGGACATAGAAAAAGCAACTGCAGAGGAGTTGAGATACAGGTGGGATATATTTGTATACATTCATATTTTTTATGTACCTCAGTTGATTCAGGCCCAGGCACGTATGATTTCAATGAGGTTCCTACTCACTCTCTACTCTTCACTTCTAGAGCTTTTCTTTATCTTGGATCAACTCTGAGTGTAGTGTGTTAGAAAGTACCATAGCTTCTTCCGAAGTTCCCTAAAAGGAATGAGACTGAGTAGAAGGGGGAGGTTTATCCTTCTAGATTCCAAGTGACTTATGAGTCTCACTGTGTTTTCAAAAGTATGATTACCATCAGGTGCTGCCCTCATGCTGCTGTCCTTCCCTATTCTTGTCTAACTGTCCTGTGTCTCAGGCTCAGTACCAGATGCAAAGACAGTGATGTAGGGACTCCCCAGAACCAGCAGTTTCCTGGGGTGAACTCCTCCTAATGTGTTTCTGACTACTTCACTCATGATGGCTCTTCTCTCTCAGATTCACAAGGAAATTATGTTCTTTGCTCTTCCAGATGCCTAGTCTGAGCTATGTGCTGTTACCAACTTAAAGAAAAACTAATACTTTAGATTATTGTGGTGTAAGATTCCCAAGTATAGAGAATACTACAAGTGCTCTCTGTGGTCTATTTTTAGCTAAATACTTTCAAGACAAAGAATTAAAAGAAAGACACTCACCAAGACGGTTTCTAAATTTCATAAGATGTTTTACTCAGAAACACACTTCTGATGCAGACCACAGATGAAGGAGCCACGGTTGGGAACTCCTAGTCTGGATGTGCAGCTGTGCTTCTCATCTGGGCTCCCAGAGAGAGGCTGTGCTTAAGGAGCTCCAGTTTTTGTTCAGCTTGTGCTATCATTTCAAACACTGTGAGTCTGTTCCCAGAGTGCACAGAAATACTTCACTGAATCCTCTAGCTGTGAGGCTGAAATAACAAGTCTGATGTACTTGGCTGGTTCCTGAAAGACAACAGAGTAGCGACTGCTCTTCTCGGTCTGAGTAAAAGAAGAAAACTGGCCAATGAGGAAAATCATTTCTCCACTAAGAAGCTGCTTGTACCAAAAAAGATAGTATAAGTTTTGACTTGTCTCATATGAACAGTCCAGGGTGACAGTTTCCCCCTCCTTTGTGCTTGCGGTTGATTGGAACTGAGTCACTTTCTGGCTCAAACTGGATCCTGCAGAATAATCGAAAGAAAGAAAAAAGCTCATTCTATAATAGTGTGAACAAAACACTGTTGTAATTCGCTACCTTGAGACCCAAGACAAACGTAACTGAAGACATATTCTGCTTGCTTCTCTCTAATCCCTGTTCCCCGTCATGTCCATGTGAACTGCCACATGCCTAGGGCAAGGCTTCCTGCTTAATATACTAAACTATAAGTAAAGCATCCATACCAGAGAAGGCCAAGGCCAAAAACAAGTAGAACAAGCTGCAGAGAGGCATGTGGCCCATGTCCCTCTCTGTGAGTGTGTCTCCTCAGCCTTAGATCAGTGTTGAGTGTCTCAGTGCCTGACCCTACACATGTACTTACTGTGTTTCCCACATCACCTCAAGCAGGAAATGGGGTTTTGTGTGATCACAGGCCACAAGTTCCTTATACAGAGAGAAACAGTGTCGTTCACCATGGACTTTTACTTGCTTCCTGTCTTTCTTGGTAGTTAAAAGAGGCAGCACTTAAAAGGGAGAATGGGAAAACCCGTCCCTGCTGAGCATAAAGCTGCTTTGAACTCATGGTTGTTATTCAGTGGAATAATTTGGGCAACCCAAAGTTAGATTCATCATAAGCCATGTGCAGTCTTTAGTGCACTTCCAGATCATTGTCTTATGTTTACTTCTCTATATCAATTATCTAATAAAGCTTAATTAAAAAAGAAAGTTCTCACAGGTCTGTGAATTTCTTTGTGACTCACTGGGATCTGAAATAATCTTCCTTCTTTACTGAGTCCTGGGGTCCATATAAATTTAGCAATTAGTAGAACTATTTTTAAATCACATGGTAAAGGGCAGTCCATCAGAATGCCAGAAGATACCTGTTTGTTTATGTTCTGTGAAACTGTAACATGAGTAAATTCATAGTCCTTACAGACTAAAGAGAGGCTCAGTGTATCAGTAGCCTGCTGTGAATCATGAGGACCTATGTGTTGATCTCCAGCAACCACTTAAGAATTCAGCTGATGTGGGCACACCTGCAGTCAGAGCTCTGGGAAACAGAGGCAGGAAAATCATGGGGTCTCACTAGTTATACAATCTAGTCCAATTGGTGAGCTTCAGTGTCAATGAGAACCTCTACCACATAAACAAATATATTAATTAATTAAATGAATAAATAAATGGGGAGAACAATAGAGGAAGATAACCAATGTTGACTCCTGGATCACACACACACACACACACACACACACACACACACACACACATACATATTCACACACACGGAGAGAAAGAGAAACAGAGACAGCGAGACGCAAAGAGAAATTACACTAATTTGAAAACCTACTTTTACAAAACCCAATTTGCTTGTAATAGTCTAACATTTAGTTTGATTTAGAAAATGTCCTGTTCTTGCCACACAAACAATTTACTTATTACATTTCCTAGAAGCTTCTAAACCATTACCCTGAAGTATCAGTCTCACTTGTTAAATTCTGTGTACATTTTATTTTATTTTTTATTTTTATTTTATTATTTTGAAGAAAATTAAAAACACCTTGCAAAATGTATTTTTGTGCCATGAAAACAGAGGCCATGTGGTGGCCTCTTACATAGTCTGTCATACACGCAGAGGCAAGCCAGAGTTTGTCTAAGTAGAAACTGCACCAAGACCGGTTGCTATTGGAGGGGGTGACAGTGACAGGTCCTTGGCCATACTGCTCCCTTGCTCCAGACCTTTATTTCCCTTCTGTTAGCAGAGGTGGGGATGGGTTGAACCAGATGGTCTCTCCTGGCCTAAAGACAGACCAGGTTGTCAGTGACAGGCAGAGGTCATGTGACTTGATAGGCAGAGGTCGTGTTGTGACAAGTTGACCTGGTGAGGCCGGTCAAGTCTCTGCATACAACCCGGGAAGGCTATGGGGCGGGGCATGGCAAGTCGCAACTTTCATCTTTTAGGGCTGGCCCCTTCCGGACCTGACATTCCTGGCTCCCCCAACAGATTGTGGCTTCGAAAGGGGCCCCTCCCCAGGGAAGATTGGGATTGTCCACCGGTGGCCTGGGAAGAGGCCCAGATCCTTCCGCGGAAGCCGTGTATGTGTGTGTGTGTGTGTGTGTGTGTGTGTGTGTGTGTGTGTCCCGCCCCTCTCCCGTCCAGGCGGTGGTGGCGGCCACAGTGATAGCAAATTCTGTGTCTATTTTAATGTGGAAAGCGGTCTTATGATAATCTTGCCGGGCCTGTCTGTGACTGCAGCCTATTATATGTACATGACACATGTAACCTGAAAGTACTTAGGGGCATGTTAATGCCACATAAATTGGAAGTTGGATTTTGGGTGCTGCTGTGTCATCATTGGAAAATGTAGCTTTTAATCTTTCATTTGCTCTCATTATCCCAATGGATAAAATGAACCAAAAGGCATTCAGAAAAGAAAGTAGAAACTAGATCTCTGAAAGAGTTCCAGTTCTTGCTTTGAGCTTAAGTAACTAGTCAACATGTACATCGGGGATGAGTTTCTGGTATCTGAGATGTACACCTCTGCCCACCTCACTGCTGAGTGCTGACAGGCAGCACATGCCCTGGACTGCAGTCTCTGTGGATGAGCAGGAGACCATGGGAGCCACAGCAGCCTGGGGAGCTCAGGATAGCAGGGCTGTGCCCTTCTCTAGTTCTCCACAGAGCAGGTGGATGCTCTCCATGCTGCATGGCCACAGCCTCTGAGATGGGGCTTTGGAGCACATAGGGTTTGAATGCTGGGCTGGACAGTTGGTATCATTCTAAATGCTGCCTTGTCTTTCCTTGAGATTTAATTGACAAACAATAATTCCTATTGAAGAAAAAGCTTATGGTTGGTAAAGAGATGGCTCAGCTTGAAAAGCACTTGCTGCTAAGCATAAAGATGCAAGTTCAGATCTCAGGACCCACGCAACTAGCTAAGAATCCTGAAAAACCTGCAACTCCAGCTTTGAGGGATTGAACACCATCTTCTGTACTTCACACACACACAGGTAGGTGTACCCATGTACACACCCAAGTTTGTGTAGAGTCACAAGGGCCTGCACATGTACAAATGTAAGTAAAAATCAAATCTTAAAAAAGATTAAAGCTCAGTCCTTAAGGAATCATACAAAAAAATTCAGTCATTCAAGAAAATGGGGATTAGGGATGATGGAGGGGGGTATCTTTGTCACTCTTCAATGGCTGTGAAGATATACAATGACCAAGCACACTGTTAGAAAAAAAAGTGTTAATTTGGGACTTACTTAGTTTCAGAGGTTTAGTCCATTATTCTTGAAAGACAGTCAAAAGAATGATGCATGGTAAACAAAGCCTTTAGAAACCATGAGAGAGGCTCCAGGAAAAAAAAAAATGCAGAGGCCCATTTAACTGAAGTGCATTTTGTTCCCTGGATTGTTCTTGGGTGTGATTGCATGCCTCCTATGTTAAACATCTCTACTCAATTCATAAGACATATTTATTACTGTTGGATGTCAGATTATAGCTATAGAAACCAATCTGGAGAGTATATTCTGAATCATGATATGGCCTTCTGCCTTGATATTGTGCTTCCTCATATATAATCTATAGTATGTGCCAGGCAATTGTGTTTAAATTGGCCTGTCCAGAGAAAGTTCTCTCCAAGGCTGCTCTGTTAATATTTATTATGTGCTTACTGGTGTTTATTTACATGTATTTCTGATTGTGTTTTATTGCACCCAGTCACTCTTCTTTGAGTCATTGCTTTCTTTGTTGCATTTGAGTATAAAAGTATGCAGAAACTGAAGTATGGTTGTCTATAACATGAGACTGTAGTTGGCCCCATTCTTTCAGATCCTCAGATCCCAGGTGGAGCAGACAGATCTGCATAGGTCAGCAAAAATCAACACATTCTGATCATGTTAGGGAACATGGTGGCATTCAAGCAAGTACTGGGGCAGTAGCTGACACATACATCCTTATGTGAAGGCAGAGGAGAGAGAAAGAGAGGGGGGATACTATGGTGATATTTTATTTGTACTGAACTGTGATTCTATGTTTTGTATGTTAATAAATAAAGTTGCCTGGGGGTCAGAGCTAATAGCAAGCCATAGCAGAACTGGGTGTTCATGGTGCACACCTTTTAATCCGAGCACTTGGTAGGCAGAGCTAGGTAGATCTCTGTGTGTTCAAGGATATAGGCAGCATTGGAGACACATACCTTTAATCTCAATACCATGGAAGACAACAGACAGTGATGAGGCAGTCATGTGGTTGGTTTTACAACCAATGAGAAGGCAGAACAGAAAGTCTATATAAAGACACACAGACAGGAAGTAGGTCTCTTTCGGAGAGGTCTCTTGGTTTAAGAGGCTAGTTGCAGCAGTCAGTAAGGCTCTTAGCTCTGATCTCTTGGCTTTCTTCTTTGCATTGGTTCTGTGTTTCTTATTTAATAAGATGGTTGGTTACATCTATAGGATACTATGGGCTTGACATGGGTTTTTGAAACCTTAAATCCCATCACCAGTGACACAGTTCCTCCAATGAGGCTATAGTTCCTAATTCTTTCAAATAGAGTTACTTCCTGGTGACTAATAATTCAAATCTATGAGTCTCTTGGGGGCCATTATTATTCAAGCCACCACATTCCACTCTTTGTCCTCATAAGCTTGTAGATACATCATAATGCAAAATGCATTTGTTCCAACTTCAAAAGTCCCAATAGTCTAGCACAGTCTCAACATTGTTTAAAAGACCATCTTTTCTGAGACACAAGGCAATCTCTTAACTGTGATGCCCTGTAAAATAAAAATCAAAAAGCAGATCATATACTTGTAACATAAAATAGCGCAGAATATATACTATTATTCCAAAAGGGAGGAAAGAGATAATAGTAGGGTAATGTTGGATCAAAGAAAATTGAAAACCACCTGAGCAAACTCCAAACTCTGCATTTCCATGTCTGATGTCAAAATGCTCTTCAGTTCTCCAACTCCTTTCTGCTTTGTTGACTGCAACACATTTCTTTCTCTTGGGCTTGTTGCACTACCTATTAGCATCTTTCCTGCTAGATACCCCAAGACTCTGGCATCTCTAGCATCTTGGTTTCTCCAAGGTAATCCAGGCTTAACCTTCACAACTTCATGGGGTTGCCTCTCTGGACCTCCATTCAGGCACACACCTGCTACATGCCTGGCCTCAGAGGCTTTCTGTGGTTATAGAGGGAGATTACACAGAGTTCATCCTTGATTCTAAAATAGAATCCATGTGACCAGGCTGCCACATTTTCCTGTTTGCTGGAACTAGGATTGGCTCCCTTGTTAAAACACATCTTCACCACCTTCCCGCTTTCAATTGTCACCTTTACTGCCTAAGCTTAGCTGTCCTGGAACTCATTCAGTAGACCAGGCTGGCCTCAAACTCAGACATCTACCACATGATAGATTTCGACTACCACATAAAGACACCCAAATGGTGATAATTATGTTATTATAAATTAACCTCTCTTCATTGTCTCTTAAACCTCTCTAAATATTTTCCAGTGCTTAAATCCCTAGGAAGCTCAGAGTTCTGTCTTGAAGGCCCAGAATTTCTCATTTCTTTCTTCTGCATCTTCAAGGATACCTTTGCTCTCCTGCTGACTGCTGAGCTAGGTGTTTGTATTCAGTGACACCTACTCCAATCTGATACAAATACTGTTCCCAGCTTTTGGCTCAAGTTTAAACTTGACAAGGATCTAACACTTGGAAAGACTTGGGGAGTTCACCCACTGGTATTGTGAGATTTATCTCCTAATGCTAAGAGCCAACTGACTGATTTTCCTTCTTCATTCTCTCTTTTGAATATTGAAAAATTAATTACTCAGTGTGAATGAAAAGGAAAGCGTGCAGGCTTTACATGCTTAAGTTAAATATCTTCCACATTGTTTTTGCTGAATTAAGTTTTCTAAGACAAAGTTTCCCTATGTGGCTCAGCTAGACTTCCAATCCTAGGCTTAACCATGCCTCCTGACTTGGCTTCCTAGGTAGTTAGGGCTCCCACAACCTTCAGCTATGTAGCATGAAAACATTTAATTTTATAAGCTAATTAAATTTTTCTCCAGTGGAAATCTTGTTAGTATGTATATAGCATTAAGTGATTAAACAGTGCAAAGTGTTAGGCAATGAGAAGTCCCTTTTCCATTCTGTGCACTGTCGATGGCCATAAAGACTGCAGCTGCTTCTGTTAGCTAAAAAAATTACCTTCAAAATCTTCTTTTGTTCATCTATAAAATACACTTATGAAAATAGCTCTTTAATGAAATCTTATATATTTTCATGATATGAGTAAATTGAATTCTTCTTTCCCTCACAGATGTCATTTGTCTATTTTAAATACACTGGCATCCTTCTAATTACATCCTGGTTTCCATACATGAATTTCTTGAAGATAGATGGGGTATAAAAAGCAAAAAAGAGGAATGAGATGTAGTCAGTGGTCACATACATCACCACTTCCCTGGTAATCAGAGGAGTTTAAGGTAAAAGACAATTCTATGTGATTTCTATCACATAAAGCACAGTCAAAGTGACTGATATTATGTTGTAATACCGACACATTAATAGCATGTTGACAAAAGTATAGGATGATAAGGACTTTATAATTTCCACCTGGTATGAACAAACCACACAGAAAAATATTTGTACAACCACTTAGGAAACAATTCAACTAAGCTAGTTAAGGAAATAGATCTAAAACTTCAGTGGTGCCTGAGGAGCACAGGGAGACTGGAGAAAAACAAGCCCTGACTTCCCCTTGGTTGGTTTGTGACCTGAATAAGTCTAATCCTTACATTCACTGTGTTACCTGTAGCCTGATCCTGCAAATAAAAACCCTCTGCACCTCTGCCAGGCTCAGCCCCACAGCGGGCTTTTGCTGGAGCCTCAGCTGCAGGGTTGGGTGTGGGCTGCAGGTGCCTGGAGAGCACTGTGTTCCTGCTGCACAGAAGTAGGTGGCTGAGTCTCCAGGCTGAGAATCTGTGATGTGCAAGGAGAACTGTTTATCACTTTTCCTGAAGAAGACTGTGAATCTTCCTTCTTCCTTTTTATTCGACACGGATCGTATGGCTATCAGAAGTGTAGGGCCTTCACCAGGGAACTGCCGGTACCATGGGAAGTAGTCAAACCTGCTGTCCTCATAAGTGCAGTTCAGAACTGAAGTCCCTCCTTCCCAGACTGTCAGAGATTGGGGACTTTGTCTCACTTGCTGCTGGTCACGTCTGTCCTGTTGCTGGCCACTTACCCCTGTGTAGAGACACAACAAATGCCATTAGTTTCCTAGGTTGTACTGAATGCTTTTGGTTTCAGCATTCGTGGTTTTGTCCTGTGCCCCACTTCTCTCACCCCTCCACATTAATTACACATCCTGAATTTTCTCCTCCATGACTCACAGGCTAGGTGAAGGGCCAGGACTAACAATGATGACTTCAGGATCTTATCCATTCCTCCTAGACTGAAGCTTGGGGAGAACTCCAGTGGCCTTTTATCTCCCCACAGAACACTGAATCTGCCTTCACAGGCACTTAGTTCTTTCAACAGACTCCACCCCTCACAGACACTTTGTCTTAAGCTATTTCTGACATAGAAAACACTTTCCCCTTTTGGTCAAATTTAGTGTTTCAGAAAAAAGTCATTGAGAGTCAGAAATCCCCTCATTGTAATTCTACCATTATACACGGTTGGTAGGAATATGTGTTGCTAAAGCCACCAAGAATAGCACTGTTATTCTTCTGAAGTATTAAAAGAAAGAAATCAAGCAGGAAGGAACATAGGAGGAAAGGAAGGAAGGAAGGAAAGAGGAAAAGAAAGGAAGGAAGGAAGGAAGGAAGGAAGGAAGGAAGAGATGGAAGGAAAGAAGGAATGAAGGAAGAGAAAAAGACCACTGATCCTACTCATACTACTTATGGGCATTTATCCAGAGAAACTGATGTCATCACATAAGAGAGAGACCTGCATATACATGTTTATTACAGCACCATTCACTATTGCCCACATACAGCCTAGGTATCACCTGTCAACCTATGAATGAAGAAAATATTGTACTTCAAACAACAGAGCAAAATTCAACCACAAGGAAAAATGAACTGGTGCCATCTGTAGGAAAACAGATAGTATTGAAGGACATGATGTTAAGCAAAATAAAGCAGACATGTAGAGACAAACAACACATGTGTTCTCATATGTGAAAACTAACAAAAAAAGAAAAGAAGGAAAAAAAGAAAGTAAAGATGCTCTGAAAATCAAAGTTAGACAAATGAGTATGGGGAGGAGGAGTGGGGACAAGGGAAGGGAGAGGACAACAGAGGGTGAAGGAGAGATGAATATCAGAAAATCTATGCAAATGCATATGCTAAAACTGTACAACAGCCAACTGCTTTGTACAATTAGTATGCGCTAATTATTGCAATTATATGATAAAATAACAGATCCATTTAAAATTTTCCTCATTCTAGAAGATTATGCACACACAAATAAAAGGAGTTAAGATGGAATTACCCTGGGACAAGAATAAATCTACTAGATACCACAGGGTATCAAATAAAATTGCCAGTTCCAGGAATGGGTTACCTCTTTTGGTGTTTGAACTGGTTTGCCTTCTGTCACCAAGATAATTAAACATGAAGACCAAATTAAACTTGGGGAGGGAATAATTTATTTGGTTTACATTTCTGATCATAGTCCATCACTGAAGTGAGCCGTCAGGAATTCAAGCTGGAAAAGTGGCAAGAAACATACATGAACTCTGCTTGCTAACTTGCTCCTCCTGCCTGGCTCATCTTGTTTTTTATATAACCCAGACCTCCTGCCCAGGGATGACAACGCTCACTGGGGGTTGGGTCCTCCCATGCCAATTGTTAATAAGAAAATGTCCACAAACATGCCTCCAAACAAGTGTGACACAACTCCTAGATTGAGGTTCCCTCTTCCTGGTATCTCCAGTTTGCCTCAAGTCGACAAAAATTCACCATCACACCTGACCTCTTGTCACCCTGACACATACAAGCAGCATTATTTAGCCATAATCTGTCCTTTATGGTTCATCTCCAAGATCTCATTAAGATCACAATATAAACCATAATACAACTTTTAAATAGCCAACTTTTGTTGTTTACATTATGGAGCATAACTCATCTGCTAATAACAATGACATCATGAAATGCACTGGCAAATGGATGGGACTAGAAAAGATCATCCTGAGTGAGGTAACCCAAACCCAGAGTGACAAACATAATATGTACCCATTGTAAGTGCATATTAGCTGTAGAGTAAAGGATGACTATGCTACAATCCACAGTCTCAGAGAAGCTAAGTAACTTTCCTGGATTTACAAAGTTAAGATATGTGATGGAATATTTTCCCTGAATTTGTCAAATGCAAATGTGCTAGACATTGTTGATGTACTTATTGTCTGTATATATTGTATATATTTATTTTACTTATTGTATATAGTTTTTCTTATATTAGTTATAATTTTTTTATACTAGACAAAAAAAGAGGAAATGTGGTGATACTTTATCTGTGTACCCCAATAAAGCTTATCTGAGGATCAGAGGAAAAAGCCAGCCACTATATTAAACATGGAAGTCAGACAATGGTAGCTTACTAACTACCCCTTTAATCCTAGCATTCAAGAGGCAGAGATTCATCCAGATCTTTGTGGTTGAAGGCCACACTGGGAACAGAGCCAGGTGTGACGGCACATGCCTTTAAATTCCAACACTAGTTAATCATAGAGGTCTGGCGGTGTTGACAGACAGACAGGAAGTGATAGAGCTGGGCGGAAAGAGAAAAGTGATGTAGCTGGGTAGAGAGAGGAAGTGAGATGGCAGGCAGAGAAAGGATATAGGCATGGGTATACAGGAAGTAGGTCTCTCATGTTTTCTGTTGTAATCTCCTGTATGACTTCCTGCCTTAATTACCACCAATGATGGACTATGACCTGGAACAGAAGGCTAAATAGATCTTTTCACTTTCTCAGTAGCTTTTTCTCAGAGTTTCATCACAACTACAGAAAGGAAACAGAACATCCAGCTGTCTGCACATTCTGTGTCTTCCATGACTTGACGTTCTTGCTGTTGCTACAGTTTGTTTTCTCCTCACTGACCCTGACCCTGTCCACAGCAGGGTCACCTGGAAGCCTTTGTCTTTCATTCCCTTTCTCCTCATCCTTTGTGAGTACAGTACACTGTGGCTTAAATGATCACATTGATTCAGTCTTCCCATCAGCTTCTCTGTTACTTCTAAGATGGACGTTTATGATTCAGGGGGGATTATATATATTGAGAATTTACACATCCAAATCCTTAATCTTCATGGCCAAAAGCTTATCCCAGGTTAAAACTCTGCCTATACAGAATAGTGATATTAAATCAAGCACATGTTCTGTTGTGGTTTCCAGATGTCTTGTGACTGGGAAAGGCCACACCCACCCAGCTGAAGGTTTGTGTACTGGCTGCAGGTGTGTGGGGAGCACTGTGCACTCATAGCACAGAAATAAGTGCCTGAGTCTGTGGTCTGGGAGGAGGAAATGTACAGAGAGCTGCGACGTTCCTGAGCGACTGTCGTGGACGTCAGTCTTCCACTCTGCTTTGTTCCAGAAGGATTGTAAAACAGGCTGATGAGTTGTCCACCAGGACTTTGGAGAAACCACTGCATTTGGTTTGCAGTGATTGAAAAGTTGCACTGCAGCTCTGCATGCTCTCCCTCCTGCAGAACCAAGGACACAGGACTCTGCTTCACTTGTTGACCTTTCACCCCTGATTAGAAACAGAGAAGGAGACACAGATGGGGTCACTGAGCATCCACAGAACCCTGAACACACCCCATGTCCTCTGAGAAGGTGGGAGCTCTGCAGGATTCCTGAGCTGCTTCCCCACCCTCCATGTGCTGACAGAATCCTCTCTGTCCCCTGAATGTGGACAGCCAGACTCACAGCAAACCTGGGTGCACAGCAGCCCCAGCAGAGAGCACAGCAGCCTCTCCATGGTGCTTGTGTGGCTGCTGGAGACAGAAGCAAGGAACCAAGGCCTGGGCTGTGGTGTCAGGATGGCTGTTGAATGTCCCTCCTCCTGCAACCAGTCAGCCCCACCCAGGAACCCTGCCAGGCCAGACACTGCAGAGTTCCCTCCCAGCCTTCTGAGCCTGAAGCTCCTCCCAAACCAGCCCTCCCTGAGAGTCTGGGCAGAGCATAGTGGAGGTGGCAATGTGGGGGAGGAACCTTTGGAGATGACCCTGGGGTTGTAGGGAGTTAGGAATCCAGGAAGCGGAACAGGACCCCACATTGTCTGGCACACTCAGAGACACAACACTAAAAGTTTAACTCAGGAAACAAATGCATGTTCTAAGGACACTTTACTGGAGCCTGAGGGATGGCTCAGCAGATAAGGGTCTTTGCCTTCCCAGGAGGCCTTAGTTCCATTCCCAGCATCCACATGAGGTGGCTCACAGAGTCTGTATCTCAAACTCCAGGGGACATGATTCTCTGTGTTCTCCTCAAATCCTGCACACATGGGCCAGACCCACTCGCACACACATTTTTAAAAAGAATCTTCATCTGTGAAATATTGAAGTGAAATCACGGCAGTAAAGAAATAATGGGAACATAACAATAGAGTAAGGTAATGGTTTCATAGGTTTATAATGCATTTTAAAAACTGGAACACTCCTGCAACAGTCAGGGTTTGTTCTAAATGTTGTTTAAAATATGACCACGTAAGAAGGAAGTGGACTGGGGAAGCTAATGTGGGAGTCCTGCATCCAGAGTGACAGGGCAGCAGCCCTGGTGTGCTACTGCACGTGGTGAATGAAGGGGACAATGCACTTGAGTTCATAACAATACAGGAAAGTACTTTGAAGTTTTCCCCATAAAGATGACTGCTGGAGAAATTAGACTAGTCATAAGAAATACACAATTGCCTCAATAATAACTCACAGCAATAGCCTTGCTTTCTTTGTACCGCCAGCTTCTGAATAATGACAGAGACTGTCTTCAGTATGAAAGCATGGCCTAATGTTGGGCTTATTCCCAACTATCTCCTAAAGCTTAAATTAACCCATTTATATTAAGCTATGTTCTGCCATGAGGCTCCTTACCTCTCCTCCATACTATATGTGTGACTTTCTTTGCGTCTCACTTCTAATCCCCTGCATCAGATTCTTCCCAGAGTTCCTATCTCTGCCTGGAAGTCCTGCCTATCCTCCCCTAGCTATTGGCCATTCAGCTCTTTATTAAACCAATCAGAAGATGCCTTAGACAGTCAAGGGAGGACAGAGACACATCTTCACACAGAATGATCAAGTATTCCACAACACACACCCAACCTTACTCTATTTCAGCCCACTATTCTCTCGGAGAGTATTAGACCAGCTAATGACTTCAAATACTGTAGGATAATTTCATAGAAATTTTGACTCAGGTGAAAAATGCTGTGAAAGACATTTTTTTTCCTGAGTCAAAATTCTACTAAAGGAGAAATCAGACATTTCTTTGCAAAACGAGAAACAAATAATTGGCAACTAAGATCTACCCCATAGGAATGAAGCGTTTCTCAAGATTCCACTTTCTCTTTACTGTTGCATTTATGGAACATGACAACTGCCTAAAGGTGTCTGAGGCTGGGACCCTGGTTGTTTTTTTTTTTTTTTTTGGTTTTTTGAGACAGGGTTTCTCTGCGTAGTTTTGCACCTTTCCTGGAGCTCACTTGGTAGCCCAGGCTGGCCTCGAACTCACAGAGATCCGCCTGGCTCTGCCTCCTGAGTGCTGGGATTAAAGGCGTGCGCCACCACCGCCAGGCTGGGACCCTGGTTTTTTCCTCTCCAGGTCTCAAGTTGTTTGTGTTCAACTCTATACTTGTGACTCAGAGTATGGGAGCACCCAACTCCCTCAGTCCCCCTGTCAGAGGATTCTCAGCTGGAAGGAGTTTCCATCTTTCCTGCACTCAGTCTGAAATCCCTCCAAGCCTGAGACAGGCTGGCTTTCTGGTGTGAGCTTCAGGAGGTGCTGGAGACCAAGGTGAGGGTATTACATATGCAAGAAAGGACACTGGGGGACAAGGAATGAGTAGCTTCTCCTCAGGGCCTGAGCAGCTACTGTAGCTGCACAGATGCAGCATCAATCAGGCAGGGGCCCTGTCTGGACTCTGCATTCTCCTGCAGCATCAGTGCTGTGTAGGGATCTCAGCCTAAAGGAGGGTCTCTGTTCACAGTGAAACAGCACAGTGCTCTTTCTATGGATGACACCCTAGAGCAGAGTGACAGTAGGCAGTAGAGATACTCTGAGCCTCAGGATGCACAGAAGGTCACCAAGGTTTGAAGGAAGCAGCTCACTTTTTCCCGAAGATTCCCAGCAAGCAAATACAGCCTGAAAAGTCGGAGAGGTAGACAGAGAAGTTGCTCCAAGATCTAACAGGTTTAGATACCTTCATCCTAGGGACACTGGGGAGACAATCCAGAAGAGACACTGTCTTTCCCTTGGCCTGTCTCTAACATCTGCATGGAATATGTTCTGTCAGAACACCTACTGAATTACTGTAGGAGGTTTAAAAACAAATATCTAGTAACTTCATACATGAACATAATGTATTCTGATAGTATCCACCACCACCCTGTTCCCCCTACAACGAACCCAGTAAATTCCCCTCCCCATGCAGAAGCCAGGAAACTAGAACATGGCCAAAATGGCCAAAAGAGAGGGCTTAAGAGAAAGCCATAGGGTAGCAGAACACAGGTAATGTAATATCAAAGGGGACAGGAGGGGCTCTAAGCAGAGAGAGGCGTGTCAGGGTAGGGGTAAAGGAAGGTTTCTGTGAATTTATTCTAACCTGTGAAACACCATTTACCTTTTAGAAAGGAGCATCCTCTAGAGGCCCATTTGAGAAATAACAAGTTCACAGCTGCAGTAGACTTCCCCCTGTCTTTGCTGACTTCTGAGTGTGAATCCAAGGCTTTCTAATCATGCACAAAGGAAGCCCAATGCTCTCTAAGTAGAAACTTGAGATTTTTAGAAAATAAGAATATAAAGTTATGAACTGAAATGGGAGAATAAGATATTTTAGAGTGAGAAAATCACAGTATCTTTACACATTTCAAAACAAGTAGCAGGGACATAGGAATCAGAACATTGCATAGTTACCAGATTTCTACACAATGCCATCAAAATGCCCAAGAAAAAGATGTGGTAGATGTTGCTAGGAATATTGCAGATGTGTTACCACATGAGTAAATTAAGAAGTACAAACTCAAATAAGCATTGTAAACGTACATTTTAAAAAAGTCAGCAAATCTGCTACAGACAATCTTCACTTTGATGAACTCAAAGTCAAATTCAACATTCATCGAACTGATAAGAGACTCAGTTCCTGTTCAGTTCCTTGGCTTTTCTTATAAAATACAACATAATTTAAAAGTGTCACCTGCCATATTCAAGGTCCTGCCCACTGAGGAGACTATGCCATGCATGGCCACCAGGGGGCAGGAATTATGATCATTGCATTTCAATTGCAATTCCACTACCACAATTCTTTCTTTCTCTCTCTCTCTCTCTCTCTCTCTCTCTCTCTCTCTCTCTCTCTCTCTCTCTCTCTCTCTCTCTCTCTCTCTCTCCCTCTCTCTCTCTCTCTCTCTCTCTCTCTCTCTCTCTCTCTCTCTGTATGTTGTCAATCAAAATGAAGTCAGTGAGTACCTTAACAGTTAGCATTCAATGAGACAATTTTGTGCCAAAGGAAGCAAATTATAATCAGTAATATAGGGAAGGGAGTTACAGATTCCAACATTGAAAAATAACTGGAAATAAATCAACTTTACTTTGAGTTAAAAAAAAAACAAGAAGCAAATAGACATAATGGAAAATAGACATAATGGAAAACACCATTAGATAAAGGCTGTGAAATCTTGACGACATCACCTATGTGTACAATGAATGAAAGTGGGTAACATAAATAAGTCCAACTCAGTCATTCATTCTAGCCAGATCCAAAAGATGTTTATGATAACTTTATAATCACCTGGAAAATGAAAACTGTAAGGAGTATTTGGTGAAGAACAGTCTTCAAAACGTCTTACTTTTTTAACACAATTTAAAACTCTGGACCTCCTTAGACCTTAAACTCTGGTCTTTTTAGACCTTTAGTCTGTTTGTGTATAGGGACTCTGGAGCACATGCTCCATTATGCCCACATTAAATATTCTTCCTGTATGAATAATTTATCACCTGTATGTTCTAAAAAGAATATCTTAGTATAATAATTTATCACATTAATTTAATACTCATATTATGATTTTATGTGCATAAATCTAGCTTTGGAGAATTTAGATGAACTTATTAAACAAAAATCTCAGTATGAGGCATGGGAGATTTGTTCAGGGAAGCCATAGAGGTGTACAAAACAACACAAGTTATTGTCATGGTTCTTGGCTGCCCACTATAACTAGATGGTGAGATTCTAAGTCTAAAGCCTCTATATTCCACTATTGCATGACATAGAGAAGTCAACCTGGAACTTACTGAGGAAAGTCTTCCTTGCTGTTTAGCTTTTATAGCACTGGAAGGTCCTCAGCAGGCTGCTGGGGAAGAAAGGATAGCAGTAGTACTAACCAGAGCTGGACCCTGCATGCTCAGTACAGAACGTCCAGTAATATGTGCTCAGTGGTTTAATTGTGGCCTGACTGCTACAGAATAGCAATGCTTTCTGATTGGATTAGAAGCCTCCTCAACAGGAGGGAATTCATGCTGAGTACTGTGACATGGCCAAAAATCCCATGGTTCAAGAGGCCTTAGGCACCAGGGGAACTACTATTGGTATTTTGCTAAATAACCATGCCAAACAGCCTTCTAAGTGTGTGTCTATCCTCACAGATTATAACTAGGCTCAACTTTGTTTGGAGCATGTGTTTCAGGAAGTTTCTATCACAGATTTTTTCAACTGATTTGTTCAGATGGCCTTTAGTGCTAGTTATCCCTCCCCACATCACTTCCTCTACCCTGTCCTCTCATCCCCAGCTCTGTTAATCCTGCCTGTTCCATTTTTCCATTTATGGCAGTTTTTTTCTGTTTCCTCTTCCTCTGAAGATCCCCTTCTCCCTCATGGCCTCTTATTGACACCTAACATGTATGGATATTCCAAATAAAGCTCACATATTGAAAGCTAGCATCCACATATTTGAGTAAACACTATGCTTCTTTATTTATTGGATCTGGGTTATCTGGCTCAGCATGACTGTTTCTAGTTCCAACCACCTACCTGAAAATTTCATAATTTCATTTTTCTTATTTACATCTGAATAATACCCCATTGTGTAAATGTACCACACTTTCAGATTTCTCTCATCAGCTGATGGACATCTAGAGTGTTTCTAACTCCTAGTGATTATGAATAGAGCTGCAATGAACTTGGAAGAGCAAGTATCTCCTTTTTCCCCTTTCCTTTTTATTTAAAAGGTTTTTTTTTTTCATTTTACATACCAACCACAGTTCCCCCTCCCTCCCCTCCTCTGGATTATCCCCCACCTTCCCCCTCCATCCACTCCTCAGAGAGGGTAAGGCCTCCCAGAAGAGTCGACAAAGCTGGGCATATCAAGTTGACGAAGGACCAGTAACAGATGGGAGCAAGTATCTCTTTACACAGATGTAGATTCTTTTGGTTAATTCCTCAGGAGTAGTATAGCTAGTGTGGAAGATTTATGCTCAACATTTGGAGGAACCTCCATACTGGTTTCCACATTGTTTATACCTGTTTGCATTCACATCAGCAATGACTAAGTCTTCTCTCTCATGTCACACTCTCAGCTGGTGTACTGGTCCTTTGGTTTTTAAAATCCCTCCTGCTATATTTCTGTGGTGTTCCATGAGCCTTAGTTGTAGGAATTGCACTGTAGATGTCTTAACTGGAACTAGAGATGTCACAGCACTTATTCTCTGCATTGTGACCAGTTGTCAAACACTACCGTGGCCTCTATACGCTTCAAAATGAACATCTGTGATGAAATGTGAGAACTACACTTATCTCTGTGTGTAGTTATCAATATTTAGAGTACTGTTAGAAGCTGTATTGAATTAGGAGGGTGGCTGTAGTAGATTCTCCTATCGGGTCTATGACCATTCAAGACATGGGTAGCTAACTAGGATTACAGTATCGGGCCTAAATTCCTTCCTTTGAGCATGTCTTAAATCTAATGAGACATACATTTTTAGTTTCCACCAAGATAAAAGTTCTACTATTGCACCCTTGTGGGTGTTCTTTACATGATGGTCTTTTTTTTTTTTTTTTTTTTTTTTTTTTTTTTTTTTTTTTTTTTTTTTTTTTGTTCGTAGCATTTATACAGCTTGTTAGGAATATGTATTGCTTTTCTCCCTTGGAATCTTGCATATACTTGAAAACTCATCCTTAGGAAGGAGTCTTCAAGTCAATTCTAAATAAATTCTTCCAAGTCCTAAGTCTCAGTTATGTGGTATCATTAGCAAAGGGTTGTTATGTACAATCTCAGAGCAATAAAAGCCAATAGGAATAGCCCATCTCTTTTGGAAGAGACACTTGAAGTGCTAGTGAACAACTTGAAGGCAGGATTCCTGTTGGGGCCTGCCAACAGTCAGCTGGGTAGCTGGGTAGAGGAGTGTGGATTGAAGAGACAATGACGAAGACAGAAAAGAGTTGAGAGGTCTGCCGGTCAGTGCAGGACAGCCCCAAGTTTATTTCAGTTTTGAAGGATGGAGGTATAGCACTGCACTGCACAGGCATTCAACCACTATCTATCCTGCCTTGCATCAAGGACATTTTCTATCTCGATGTACCTCTGGCTGGCATTAGCAGCCTGCATCCAGCTTAATAGTGTCTTCCCTCTTGTGGGCTAATCAGGACTTTCTCACAGTCCTTCAAGGAGACTCTGCAGGCTAATCAGAACTTTCTCACATCTTTGAAGCAAACAAGCTTGAACTCTATTGACTCAGAATAGACTTCAGATTCAAATTGGGAAACTGAGTCAGTTGTGGGCACCCACAGAGTCCCATGCCTGGCCCTGAGGTTTTTTTTTTTTTTTAGATTTAGCATTCATTCTAGGTTGACAAGCTCTCTTATGAGAGAGTCTATTCTATTCTGTGCCATTTAAGTAGTTTTTGGAGTTTAGAAATGCAATTTGACATTCTATTTTGCTCTCTAACCAGTAAGATAACATGTACTTCTTTTCTGCTCTTTTTTGTACACAATTATGAGTCTTTCTTGAGGGACACAATAGTCATTGATTTCAGGTCTTCCTTCCATTACAGAGAGATAAATATGAGTACTAGAGCATTTTACTTTAAATAAGTATTTTGTTTCCAGAATTGAAATGAAACAAAACTTTTGTTCCTTCCCCATATTTCAGAAGAGTTATCTGAGAATCTAGCTCTAATCCTAAGTGACTGACTACACCACATCCTCAGGACATAGGCAAAGTGCAATGACCTAAGAGAGTGGGCAGCCTGACTCCTACAAGGTGTGTAGGAAAGAGAAGGAGCTGCCTCTCAGGCATCACCTTGAGAGTTCCAACAGCTGTGTTTCCTGAGCAGCTTCACTAACTGAATGCTGTTGGGGAGTGGGAAGGTTTCAATGAGAATGGCCCCCCCAGACTCAAAAATCTGAATGTTTGGTTCCAAGATGGTGGACTGTTTAGGGAGGATCAGTAGGCGTGGCCTTATCAGAGGAGGTGTGTCACTGGGGTGGGCTTTGGGATCTCAAAGCCCAAGCCAGGCCCAGTCTCTCCCTCTCTCTGACTCTTGCTGGTGATCAGATGGAAGCTCTCAGCTACTACTCCAGGGACATGGCTACTGCCTGCTGCTACGCTTGCCAACACAATCATCATGGCTCACCTCTGAAACTGTAATCAAGTCCTCAATTAACTACTTCCTTCTGTAAGTTGTCTTGGTCATGGTGTCTCTTTACATCAATAAAACAGTAACTGAGGCCAGAAGTCGAACTGAACTCTCTGTAACATGGACCAAGGAGAGGAAGAATCTAAATAGCTTGCAGCGGGACACTGAAGCAGATTTTTAAATACTAAAGCCTATATTCTTCATTTGGTCATAAATTTGTGTGGTAGGAACAGAAGATTGCTGGACAATTAGATCATTAAATTTTGTAAGACTTCATGGTAGATATAAATCCCATGTCCAGCTTTTCCTGGAGATGTTTTTCTCTGAGAAGTCCTCATTTAGGGAAAGAACAGTATTTCTGTGGATCAAAGCCTGGGTTGTCTCTAGCAATGACTTCCATCTATCCTGTCAGAATATCCACAGATTCTTAGGTTTCTAGGAATTTGACCTGAGATTTCTTGCTGATTTTCAGGAGTCTGGGTAAACCACACTCAGAGAAGGCACACAGCCCTCCCTCACAGGCCACTCCCTCAGCCTCCTGCACCCTGGGTTTGTGTGCAGCTTCCCCTGCAGTCCCCTCACTGTGGCACTCAGAGCACAGTAGTACAGGGCAGAGTCTGCCAGCTGCACTGAGGACTTCTGCAGGTGGAAGGAGCTGCTGCTCTTCTGGAGAGTGGCCTGGAACCCTTGGTGCTCTGTCCTCTGGTTGTCTGTGGAGCTCCTCAGGTGTAGCCGAGGGGCTTCGTTGAGATATTGAACGTACCAGAAAAGGAAAGGAGGATAGGTAGTCTGATAGGTGCAGTTCATGATCACAGGCAACCCCTCTGTGACAGTGATCAGGCCTTCTGTCTGGGTCACTGAGTCTCCTTTGCTCCTCCCTGAAAATAAACAAATAAATAAATAAATAAATAAATAAATAAATAAACAAACAAACAAATAAGGAGTCACTTTTCTGTGTGAGGAAGAAGGTAAAGACTTCCTCAGTTGTAAGGAAATAACAACCACACTTAGGGTAAATGTAACTTACTGAGCATGAAGAGGAGCAGCAGAACTGAACAGGTATCAAAAAGCATGTCCACAGAAGAAAATGACACTTGGTTCTTGAGTGCACCAAACTCACAGGACAAGTCTCCTGCAGGACTGAAACTCCTCACTCATAAACAAGGACCTCCTTCTGCACAGTGACAGTCTGTCATGTGAAGCCACCACCTGGATGCAGACATTAACCACATCTGAAGAGACAGCGCCCTCTGATGATTTCCCTTCAAACTGCACCACAGATGTCTGTGCATAAACTGGAAACCTCACCCAAAGGAGGCAGGTCTCAAGTGCCCAATTGATGCCTGAAATTACCAGTGTTACTGAACTATGTGTATGCTATGGTATTTTGTGTGCTGAATATGTATAAAATAATACACATACATATATATGCACACACACACCTACCCACTGATAAAATTTATCTACATTTTCTCAATTTTTTAGTTCTTGGGGAATGTTATGAAATGAATTTTGTTTGCATTCACCTGCTCCCTATACTCCTGCTAGATCCATCCCCTCTTCCCTACCAACCCAGTCCCCTCCTTTTAAAACAAACACCTCAATGTTTGAGTTGCAGGTTGTCCTGCCCGTATACTGTTGGATTTGTGGCCTTCAGTGGAGGGTGGTCTGTGCACCAGGGGCTGCATTTTTAAAGAAATCTATTCTCTATTCCAGCAGCTACCAACTGCCCCTAGCTCCTTAGCTAAGGGTGGGACACTCACCCTTCTGCCCTACTGCAATTAATTGCATCTGGCCTGATCCTTTTCAAGTCTTTTGTGTGCTGTCAACCTCTGTGAGTTGATGTGTGCACCTGGCCTGCTGAGTCCAGAAAAACACTGTCTCTTTGTAGTCATTCCCCACCTATGGCTCTTACAGTCTTTCATTCCCCCTTCCTCCGTGACTTCTGACCTGGGGATGAAGGTGTGTGATGTAGATGTCCCACCTGGGGCTGAGCGTGCCCCAGTCTCTTCTTCTCTGAAGCACAGGAGTTCTGGTTCTCTATGACATTTACAATGTGCTGCAGCTAGGGAAAGGGGATGATTAAACTGTATTTAATTTTTAAAAATAGGAAAAATTGTCCTAAATTGTTTTGAGTGACTTGAAAGTTTGTTTTTTTAATGTCTACACTATAGTTGTCACTTGCCAACTAACAAATAGCAAATGTACTGGAAGGCCTGTGACACAGGATGTGGATGGGGCTCCAGGCCCCATGGCAGGTTTGAGGACAGGCTGAAGGTAGGTGCCTGTGGAGCAGTGTGCACTTGCAGCACAGAAGTACATGGCAGAGTCTCCAGGCCGGGAGTCTGTGATGTGCAGGGAGAGGTGTTTGGTTTTCTTATCCTGTAAAACGATCAATCTTTGCTCCTGCTTTCTTTCCACAGTTGAACGAATGTCAATAATGAGCTGAGGATTCTCTCCAGGTCCTTGCTTGTACCAAAGGAAGTAGTAAGAGGCACTGTCTGTGTAAGTGCAGTTGATGACAGCGCTGGCTTCCTCCTGGACTCTCAGGGTGGAAGGATGCTGCTCCACCTGCTCACCTTGTTCAACCCTGGGCAAAAAGATGGAGTGAAAAGAGAAAAGTTCTCAGGTCATCACTATCCAGGATTTTCTTTTTCTACACTAACTGGAGAAAATCTGAATAAAATAGAGTTCCTCCTCGATGTCTCAGAAATGCCCAAGGAATATTTTGTGGCTCTAAAATTTTAACTCACCAAGCCGGGCGGTGGTGGCGCACGCCTTTAATCCCAGCACTCGGGAGGCAGAGCCAGGCGGATCACTGTGAGTTCGAGGCCAGCCTGGGCTACCAAGTGAGCTCCAGGAAAGGCGCAAAACTACGCAGAGAAACCCTGTCTCGAAAAAAAAAAAAACAAACAAACAAAAAATTTAACTCACCATCTAGCTGCAGCCACAAGAGCATGAATAAAGTAGGAACAAATGTCTTCATTATTCTTCCAATTAAATTAAGATCCAGGGTACAATTGGGATGACTAAGAGGTCAGCTACAGCTACCAGGGTGTTGTTCTTTCTCAGGAACAATTCTACTCTGGAGTCATCCACTCAGCCACTGAGAGAAAGGCTGGGCTTCTGCCCTAAGCCTGCACAATCAGCACAAGGAAGTGAATCCTCTGCACACTCCCCAGCAGCTGAGATCTACTACCACCTTGTGATTGTATCCTTAACCAGTGAGGCCTCTGCATAAATGTTCTCTAACCTGTGAAGGACTCAGACACATAAAACAGCAATATGGTATATCAAGTGTGTTCTAGTGCTGAGAGATCAATAATGGTATTTGTACACAATAGTGAGACTATTTTTTATATTTGAATCTAATGTAACACATGTAAAATGCTTCATATATACATGTATATATGTGGTATTTTCATATATAAATGGAATATATATGATGTGCTTATATATAAGTGTGTGTGTGTGTGTGTGTGTGTGTAACACATTCTGTCTAGAACTGTATTTATTAATCCACTTACATATCACAGAATGTTCGGATCATTCATCATGAACTCCCCCTTTTCTTAGAGACAGATACTTAGGCCAATATTTGTCTGTGAAAATTACAGTGTGTGAGAAAAGTCTTTGTCAGGTCTCTCATGGGCTTTCAGTTGCAAGAGGACAATGTTTTTTCTATTTCAATGAGTTCTTGTTGAGAATACAGATATGATGTTTTCATGCATGCATTTTACCTTCTATAGAAGTTGGCCTGGAATCACAACTACACATAACTACTCTTAGGAACGTTCTCAGAAATCATTTCATTTGAGGATGGCACCATCCATTTCCCTCACTCACCCCCACAGCGTCTACACTGAATCACTGATAGAAGAGCAGTGGTGGATTCCCTGGAGAATCTGCCAAACCTTGCACTAATCCATCTCTTCTCCTTCCTGTGGACCCTCCCAGCACCCACTGCTCTAACCCATTGCCTTTCCTTCCTGTCAACTGTGAACAGCTACAAACACTGTGTAACTGGGAACCCAGTCTACTCACAGGCTTGGGAAGCTGAAGGCCATCTTCATTGTCCTTCCTGTCCTCCGTTTCAGTTCCCCTGGTACCATCCCCAGCCCTGGAACAGACCACTGGTCTGTCCTCTCACTCTTCCTCCATTCACTGATGACTCAGCAGATCCTTGCTGCATTTCCTTTCCTAACTCACCACCATTGCTTTGTGTCACATGACAGTAGAGACACTCCACCTGGGAGCCTGATAGCCACACCTGCCTGGGCAGCAGGTAGTCCATCTTCACTTTCCTTGATGTCCTGCATTGCAGTTTTCCCAGTGTCATCCCAACCCTGTTGCAGACTATAGTAGGGTCCTGTCCTTCCTCTCTGCTTCCATTCCCCACCTGACCCTTTGGAGGACTCAGCTTCCTTCCTTCCTGTGGATCCTCTCAGCATCCCCTCTAGTCCATCCCCTTTCCTTCATGTCACCCTCCAATATATATAAAACAGTTTCTACCTTAGTGACCACACTGGCGGGGACTCACGGCCAGTTATATAGGTGATTCACTCTATCCTTCCTGTCCTTTATTACAGTCTCTCCATTCTCAACATCAGCCTGGTAACAACCTGCTCACAGGTCCCCTACTGAACTTCATCCACTGGACACTGCATCTCTTGGTTCAGACCCAAGGTCCCTTGTATTTTCAACTCCATCTCTCCACATATTTCTTTGCCTTACTGCAACCTACTTCATCCAAACTCCCTGTGGATCTCACCTCTAGGTATGAACAGGATCTCCTTAGCTTGTTACTGAAGTCTCTCTCAGCATTTTATCTTAGGCCACATCTATTCCTTTCTGTCACATGTTGGCCCACAGAAACACCCCCTACTAGGCAACCAATAATAACAATAATTCACTAAGACCAAGAAGTTTCAGCAGAAACTGAGAAAGGAAACACTCACTAAACAAAGGCAACACCAGATATCAGAACATAGAAACAAATCATCCCAACACCAAACACCTGCACAAAACACAATCATTAATAGAAAAAAACAATATATCTCCTCCAGAATCCAGTAACCCTAGTGTACAATTGATCCTAGAAATGCAATAGAGCTAAACCACAGGACAAGGTAATCGAAAATAAATATAATGAATTTGCCCAAGGACCATAAAGAGGATATGGATAAATCCCTTAGTAAAATCTTTGAAACCACAAACAGTGGAATAAAATGAAGAAAACAGTTCAAGATATGCAAGTAGAAATATAATCACTAAAGAAAATACTAAGTGAGATAAAAGTGGAAATGAAAAATTTAGGACATCAAACCAAATCCTCAGAGGTTCGCCAACAGAGCAGAAGACATAGAAGAGAGACTCTCAGGCATTGAAGACAAGGTAAAAGAAATGGACATCTCAGTCAAACAAAATCTTAAATTTACAAAAATCCTAGGATGAAATATCCAGGAAATCAGGGACACCATGAAAAGACTGAATCTACAAATAGCATAGATTGAGGAAAGAGAAGAAACCTAAGTCATTGGTACATAAATATTTTCAACAAAATCATAGAAGAAAATTTCTCTAACATAAATAAGAAGGTAACTATCAAGGTACAAAAAGTATGCAGAACACCAAATAGACTGGACCAGAAAAGAAATTCTCTGTTGACTCATTATAATCAAAACATTGACTTTACAGAACAAAGAAAGTATATTAAAAACTGAAAGAGCCGGGCGGTGGTGGCGCACGCCTTTAATCCCAGCACTCGGGAGGCAGAGGCAGGCGGATCTCTGTGAGTTCGAGGCCAGCCTGGTCTACCAAGTGAGTTCCAGGAGAGGCACAAAGCTACACAAGAGAAACCCTGTATCGAAAAACCAAAAAAAAAAAAAAAAAAAAAAAAAAACTGAAAGGAAAAAGACTAAGTAACATATGAAGGCAAACACAGTATAATAATAACTGACACTTCACCTGAGACTATAAAGGCCAGAAGAGCTTGGACAGATGTAACACAAACATTGAGAGACAGATGCCAGCCCATACTACTAAAACCAGGAAAACCATCAATCATAATTGATGAAGAAACAAAAACATTCCAAGATGAATCCAAATTTAAGTAGTATCTACTTACCAATCCAGTGCTACAGAAGATGACAGAAAGAAATATTAAGAGATTAACCACACCCAAGAAAAGCACAAAGAATAAATAATCCCAGAGCAGCAAATCAAAAGAAGATGGAAATACACACCACAGCAATAAATAACAGGGACCAATGAACACTGCTCATGGCTAACTCTGAATATTAATGGTTTCAATTCCCTGATAAAAAGAAAGAGACCAACAGATTAGATTAAAGATAGTATTCGTGCATATCAGAAACTACAGAAAATGCAGAAATTCGTGGAAACTGAACAACTCATTACTAGCCCCAACTCCACATTATTCCAAAAAGTAGAAGCAGAAGACTACTATCTAATTCTCTTTATGTGAACCTAATTACCCTGACATTTAAACAGATAAAGATGCAAAAAGGACAGAAAATTACACATCAATATCTGTTATTAACATAGATGAAAAATTCTCAAAAATGCTTGTACACTGAATACAAGATACGTTAAAAAAGAATCATCTACTGTAATGAAGCTTCATCCCAGAGATCCAAGGATTGTTCAACATATATAAATTGATAATGTAATCCAGAAATACAGAAAAAGTGGCCTAGATTATTATAAAACACAACAGAGTTTGCACTGAGTTAAAATTAGCTTAGCAACTGAAAAGTGTTGTAACTTATATGGAAAATATCAAGGCATGGCATGGTGTCACCTAGCAATCACTGTGCCTTGGCTTGTTCAGGAAGAGTTGGTGGGAGTCCAAGTGCGTGAGGGTGGCTCTAGGAAAAGAGAAGCTGGACTGGGGCTGAACCAGGAGTGGTGGTTGCTATAGATGAGTGACTGGCCCCGGTTGCAAAGCTTGGTTTAGGAGGGAAAGACAGTGAAAGAATTCAAGATGTCACCTAATATACACTGGAAAGAAATAGTCAAATCCAATCCATATGGCCTGCCACTGGAGAAGAGTTGGCAGATTGCCTCAGTGAAGGTGGAAGCAGATAAAGTAAAAGATGAAGATGAAAACATGGTACCTCTCTTCAGAATTACTCGGTCACTGATGAAGGTGACAGTATCAGAAGCAGAGCTGCCTTTGAAGAAGTTGAACAGGCTGGAGAAGGAGGAGCAAACATGAAAATCAACTAAACACAAAAGAAATGAGACTGGAAAATGAGCTGGAGGTGGCTCAAGAGGTGGATGTGATACTTGGTTTTTACATGATGAAATTCTCCGACATGAAAACCAGTTGGAATAAAAAGACAGGAAGTTAAAGAATGTGGGAAAAGAGTCACATAAAGAGAAGAAAGTCAATGATCAACTGGCTTTTTCAATGAAGAGGCAGAAACAGCAAATTAGGAAGTTATTGAACAGCTTAAGATTCACAAAAGGAATCACTTCATCAGGAAGAGAAGGAGACGGTGACAACTGATCTCAATTATCTAAAAAGATCTGTGAACTTGTTCAACATCCTGACGAAATTCAGACCTTAATGGGAGCTAGTGAGAAACTTGAAGTTTAGAACTGAGAAATGAGAAAGAAATCTAAAAGACTCAGTACGGGAAATGGAGATGATGACTGATGACTGTAATGGGACAAAAGCTACTGTACAATGAGAAGATACTATTGTGGACCAGATTTAAAAAGAGATTGGGCATTGTCAACTTCAGGTGTGAGAGCTCTCAGGCCTTCAGAAAGGGTGGGATGGAGAGGATGATCCAGTCATGATGACTGTCGAGACAAATGTAGAAGAATAGAAGGTGCTTTTTCTCAATTGATACAATTCTTTTGTGTCTTATATTTTGATTTAACTTGAATTTTGATTTTGATTTAAGGATTTATAGAAGAAAATAATATTTATACTGTTTTTTAAAGTTTATTGTACATTTGTCTAGAAAGCTTTTAAAACTGCTCTCTGTAGTCCTTAAGCTCCTTTGTTCATTAGATAAAACTTTCAAGTCCAGATTAATCAGGAATGAGATTAGGAAAAACATCTATCAACATCTATCAGACAACCTTTTTAATGTGTTGTCTAATTAATATATTCTGTGCCTAATTAATATATTCCAATCTCACCTAATTCCATACCACACACTATCAAGAATCTAGGATTATGGTGGTTACTATTTGTGAATTCTCTGAGATGACTGAATTAGTAATTCCTACTGTAGAATCTGTCATTTCTAGTGTTGACACTTCTAGCCATGTTCACATAAATGTTATTGATAATTAGGAAATGTTTATTATCCTGGAAGCTCAGATAATCTATATTTGAAACAGATGTAGTTACAATGGGGATGAGGCTGAATGAATCACAAAGGGATCAGTGAATTTGTGAAGCTCTAGAAAGTAAATGTTTTAGCCAGTCCAGTCACTGTTGTAAGCACTCAGTGCTGTTTCAAAGTGAAAACACGATGGACAGACAATTCAGGAATGAAGGAACATGGCCGCTTTCCAGTTCCTTACAGAGACAAATTGCAGATCCGAGTTTTTCAACTGTGGAATATAATCCGCCGACACTTGGGAAACTACAGTGTTTGGATCACTTTTAATTACTGTATAACTAATTATTCCCCTATTGAGTGACTTTAGGAGGTTTCAAGTTTTTCTTTTGAAAGCAGTGCTTTAGTGAGAAAATTTGCTTTTGTATATTACATTGCAAATATACAAATATTTTGTAGAATCAATTGCTGCAAGTATTATTGTAATACAAATTGCAAATACGTCTCTCTAGTTGGTCATTTATCTTTTGGCTCTCATAATTTCTGATGTGAAATATATGTTTTATGTTTCATAATGTATTATATATTTTAAAATATCAAAAAAAATGTTGAAATCGTGTCTAGGTTAATAAGATTTATTTGCCTTGCCATTCTACAAATTAATCTATTAGATCTTCAAATTTAATTCTTTTATCAACTTCATATTGAGCAGAATAGCTGGAAGTGTTGTCTCATGCTCTTTAAACACAGGATGGAAACAGTTGCTCAGAGTTTCCAATGTTGAGAAAAGACAGAATTGATTGTGGAATGTGTAAGGGGGGGTTATATTTTATGACATTAGCACAAGCATTTGATAAAGTATAGATTTTAGTCATGTAGGCTGATGTTTATGAACATTTGTCCTTCTTTTTTTGATATTCATGTGTTATAGAATTCTTTTTTTTTCATTTTTCTCGAACATTTATCCTTATACAAGTCAGTATCATATCAACTGAATTTAAGTGTGAACTTCTACAACAGTATTGTTCTGTTTCCTCACATTTTCTTTGTAATTGGTAGAGATATGATGAAGCCAAAACTGTACAAAAGCTGCTGCAAGTCTGCCTGTGTCAGGGCTGTAGCTGCACACACAGCTGCAGTTTGGGGTCAGGCTTCAGGCTTGCTGGAAGCACTGTGCTTCTGCAGCACAGAGGTAGGTGCCTGAGTCCTCCAGCTGGGCATCCCTGATGTGCAGAGTGCTGTAGCTCTCCTTGGAGTTGAATGTTGACTTTAACCTCCCATTCTCCTTTGTTCCTGGACTCAGGTATAAAAGATTGATGAAGCTGCCCCTGGGATTCTTCCGGAACCACTGCACACTTCTCATGGTGGTAGAAAAATTGCATCTCAGAGCAGAACTGGTTCCCTCATGGAGACTCAGGACTGAAGGACTCTGCTCCACCTCATCTCCTCTCACCCCTGTTTAGAAACAAAAGCAAACCAGAATCATCCACACCTGTCTAATATCCCAGGAGACACCATGAGGTAACTGCACAGGAGCTTTGGGTTGGCTCATTCCCCTTCTACCACTGATATTTCTGGAGAATCCCTAAGGCAACTTGAATGGGCACAACTCACAGCAAATCAACAACCACAGAATCCCCAGCACAGCTCCCAGTTTCCTCTCCATGATGCCTGTCCAGTTGCTGGGATGCCTTCTCTCCAGTTATGAGGGTGTTAAGTTTTGTGCCCAGATACACTTGTGCTTACACACAGCAGGTTCTCTTCAAATCACTGAGTTTCCTCTTTCACTGGAACAAGAAACCCCACCCACCTCTACCTCATGACTACAGGCAATTGCTCCACAACTGTGGAAGACAATGATGTAGAGCCCAGGACACTGTATTTCTAATATAACACTTCATATAAGGGGAGTTTGGGGAAAATGTGCGAGGGAGGGGAATTCATAAATGCAGAATACTGGTGTGAAAACTGATGGCTCCAGTAAGTTAGAAGAGCCTTGCAGAATCCTAGCAAGATTTTTTTTGACCTTTTTTTGTCTTAACTTTTTTTCATATACAATATGTTCTGATCATTGCCTCCTCTCCTCTATCACCTCCAAGAACTTCTAAACACCTTCTCACCCACCCAACTCCATGCTCTTTCTTTTTCTCTCTCTTTAGAAATCAAAAAGCAAACAAAATCCAAACAAAGCAGAATTTAAAAAAAAAGAAGAAACAGACACACACACAAATCTCTTAAAAACATAAAATACATACAAACACAGACAAAAGACCAATAAGACAAAAAAAAAAACATGCTCAAACTTAGCAATGTGAGGCAATAACATCATTGGATTCATTCTGTGCTGGCGATCTACTGTTGGGCATGTGCCCACCCTTCCGTGTGATCAATAAACCCAACATGAAAGTTCTGGCAGAACTCTTAAATTAGAGTATTTGACAAATCAGCATGCAAGGCACTCTACAGAATTTCTTAGGATCATCATGTATGTAGAAAGTTCCCAACAGAGTTTTGTTGGGTATAAGAAAAATATGACATGACCCCCCATGCTTCCATTCTTATTTATTTTCCATCTTTTGGCATCTGCTCAGATATTCCGCTGTGCTGTGCAAGAAAACGCAGCAGATGCAGATCAGGCTGTGAATACCTGCTCAAGTTCTGTGATGCCCCCTGACTTCTATTCTTTCATACCTATATTCCACAGGTTTTTTTCTTCTCAAGTAATTATTCCTCTTCTTAATAGTTTAGAGTACATATATATGTGTACGTATTATTCATATATATTATATATGATTTAAAGGTTATTGTAATAATTTCTATTTCTTTGAATTTGGGAAGTTTTAAACATAAAACTAAAAAAAGGGCTGTGGAAATGATTTCTCTTGAGTGTCCATCTGCATAATGCCCAATGAGATTCTATTTTGCTTACATCTGTTCCGAGAATTGTTCTTAAAATAGATTTATTGACATGGGGGATCTAGTGAACAGGCTCTAGATATCTATGGTTTTATATAGAATGATCGAGAGCTAAAGATCCGGTGAACTCCACACAGTGACCCCTACTCCTTGCTTTGTGGGTTGATTGCCTCATGTCTCTTCTCAGCAATTCAAACCTCTAGGCAACTTAAGAAACAGAAATTTCTAGAAACCTTGCAGTGCCCCCTAGTGGACTGACATCACCACCAAAAGTGACTTCAGGACATCTCCAACAAGCCTCACTAAACCAACCTTTTCACTCTATCACTTCATGGTAAGGCAATGCAAATGGTCAGAAGACAAGACTGTCTAGATGGAGTTCTCAAAAGAAGAAATAAAAGTGACCAAGAAATATCTCAAAATTATTCATCATCCTTAGCAATTAGGGAAATACAAATTGAAACAACTTTGAGATTTCATCTCACCCCAGTTAGAGTATCTAAAATCGATAAAACAACTGACAATAAATGCTGGGGATCGGGGTGTTGGGAGGGGAGGAGCCTGCATTCCCTGTTGAAGGGAATGAAAATTGGTACAGTTACTTTGGAGATGGGTATGGGGAGTCTTCGACCAACTAAAGATAAATTTACCATACAACCCAGTTATGCCACTTCTTGATATATGTCCAAAGAACTCTACATCCTACTCCACAGATAGTTGCTTAGCTATGCGTATCGCTGCTCTGTAGTGGGTAGCTGTTCCAGCTTTGACCTTGAAACACTGCCTCAGTAAGGCAGCCAGTAACTGCTACACCTACCTATGACCTGCCCCTGGGGTGTGGCTGAGATGGGAACCCTTAAGACCCAAGGTCTATCCTGGCCAGCCCTCTTGGCTCCTTGGATCCTGGATGCTGGATTGCAGACCAAGTCAGAGTTCTCCAGAGAACCCTGTTGGACTGCACCTCACCTCTCCTGGATCCTGGATCCAACCCCTTTACTGGCTTTAAGTTACCCCAAAATAAACCTCCTTTTAACTACGTGGAATTGCCTTGTTAAATCCCCACATTAGTGCTCTATTCACAGTAACTATGAAATGGAAAAAACTTAAGTGTCCTTTAGCTGATGAATGGAAAATAAAAATGTGGCACCTACATATTATTGAATATTCTTCAATGTAGAGAAAAATGGCACTATAAACTTTGCAGGTAGATGGATGGAACTAGAAAAGATTATTTATAATGAGTTGACAGAAACCCAAAAAAACAAATGCCACATGTTCTGCCACTGAACTCCTAACTCCAATGAGGATCACATAGGCTCCTAACCCCAAATCTTCAAATGGAAATATATAGCTTGGAGTAACCACAGATGCCAGAAAAATCCAAAAGGGAACAGGTAGTTAGGGAGAAGAATTAGAAATGGGAATAGCATGGTAAGCATTGAGATGTCATCTTGGTGGATTTTTCCTTTGATGAGTATGAAGTGTCCTTCCCCACCTCTGTTGATTAATTCTAGTTGGAAGTCTAGTTTGTGAAAATATTAGAATGGCCACACTAGCTTGCTTCATGGGTTGATTTGCTTGGAAAATCTTTTTTGAACCCTTTAATCTGAGTTAATGTCTGCCTTTGATATGAGGTGCGTTTCTTGTATGAAGCAGAAGGATGAATCCTGTTTTTACATTTATTCTGTCAGCTGATATCTTTTTATCAGGGAATTGAGTCCAGTGATATTGAGAGGTATTAATTACCAATTAATTGCTTATTCTTATTTACTGCTATTTTAATATTTTAATTACTGTTAAATTACTGTTATTTTAGTGGTATTGGTGTTGTGTGTGTGTGTGTGTGTATGTGTGTGTGTGTGTGTGTGAGAGAGAGAGAGAGAGAGAGAGAGAGAGAGAGAGAGAGAGAATGTGCTTCCTTTCTTTTTATTTTGCTAGTATGAAATTATTTATTTACTATATTTTAGTGGGTGTAATTAACATTCCTTGAGGTGCAGTTTTCCTTCTAGTACCTTCTTATTGGTGGATTTGTGTGTAGCTGATGTTTAAGTTTGACTTTGTCATGAAATATCTTGTTTTCTCCATCTATGGTTACTAAAAGTTTTGCTAGGTATAGTAGACTGGGCTGGCATCTGTGGCCTCTTAGGGCCTACAGGACATCTGTACAGGTCCTTTTGGTTTTGAGAATCTCTACTGAGAAGCTGGGTGTAATTCTAATAGCTCTGCCTTTATATATTGTTGGCCTTTTTCTTTTGCAGCTTTTAATATTCTTTTGTTGTTGTTGTTCTGTATATATAGTGTTTTGATTATTATGTGGCAGGGGGAATTAATTTTCTGGTTCAGTCTTTTTGGTGTTCTGTAAGCTTCTTGTACCTTTATAAACATCTTCTTCAAGTCAGGACATTGTTCTATGATTTAGTTAAAAATATTTTCTGGGACTTTGAGCTGAGATTCTTCTCTTTCTTCTATTTCTATTATTTTCAGGCTTGGTCTTTTCAAAGCCAGGTTTCCTGAATGTTCTTTGACAGGAACTTTTAGATTTAACATTCTCTTTGACTGATTGTATCAATTTCTTCTGTTATATCTTCTATGGCTGGGCGTCTCTCTTCCATCTCTTATTTTCTGTTGGTGATGCTTGCTTCTGTAGTTCCTGTTCATTTACTTAGTGTCTTAGTTAGGCATTTTATTGCTGTGAAGAGACACCATGTCCACGGCAACTCTTATAAACCAAAAACATTTGTGGTGATATTTTATTTGTGCTGAAATGTGATATTTTATTTGTATGCTAATAAATAAAGTTTGCCTGGAGATCAGAGGTCATAGTGAGCCACCAACAGAAGTCAGGTGGTGGTGGCACACACCCTTAATCTGATCACATGGCAGGCAGTGTCTCTGTGTGTTCAAGGACACAGCCAAGAGTGGTGACACACGCCTTTAATCCCAGTACCAACCATAGAGACCTGGAAGTCGGTATAGATAGGCAGTGACAAGGAAGTGATGTGGCTGGACTTAAAGTCAATGAGAAGGCAGAACAGGAAGGCAATAAAGGTACAGGTTACACAGGAAGAAGCTCACTTGGGAAGCTACAGTGAGGTGGTGAGCTAAGGTTAGTTGGCAGTTATTGCTTTGATCTCTACGGCTTATATCTCTGTATTTGGCTCTGTGTTTCTTATTTAATGAGACTGTTTAGAAATTCATCTACAAACATTTAATTGGGGTGGCTCACTTATAATTTCAGAGGTTCGGTCCATGATCATCATGACAGGGAGTACAGTGGCATTCAGACAAATGTGGTGCTGTCTATATCTTGATCAGAAGGCAACAGCAAGTAGACTGTCTCACTGGCTGTAGCTTGAGTATATATGAACTCTCAAAGCCTACCCACTGAGACACACTTCCTCCAACAAGAACAGGCCAACAAAGCCACACCTCTAATAGTGCTACTGCATTTGGGGGCCACTTCCCTTTAAACTACCACATTCCACTCCCTTGCCCCCAAAGGCATATAGCCACATCATAATGCAAAAATGTATTCAGTCCAACTTCAAAAGTCCCCATAGTATATAACTGTCTCTAACTTATCTAAATATCTGAAGTTCAAAGTCTCTTCTGAGTTTCATGCAATCTCTTAACTGCAATCCCTTATAAAATCAAAATCAAAAAGTAAATCACATACTTCCAACACATAATGACACTTGAGATACATAACCATTACAAAATAGAGGGAAGGGAGCACAGTGAGTAAACACTGGACCACAGCAAGCACAAAAACCAGCTGGGCAACCTTCAAACTCTGACTACAACACACTTCTTTCTCTTGAGCTGGTTCCACTCCCTGTCAGTAGCTCCCCTCAGCAGGTATCCCAGGGCTCTGGCATCTTTAACATCTTGGGGTCTCCACGTAAGACCAGGCTTCTACTTTACAGCTTCACACAATGGCCTCTCTAGGCTTGCATTCAGGGACACCCCTGATGCATGCCTGGGCTCAGCGGCTCTCCTTAGTTTCAGGGGCAAATTCCAAAGGCCCTTTCTTCTCGTCTTAACTCCAGAACTGTAGCTGAAGTTTTCTTCGGTCCTGCCCAGCCGCACAGACCCCACAGCCATTTATAAAATAATCACTCAGAAGATATATATATATATATATATATATATATATATATATATATAGATAGATAGATAGATAGATAGATAGATAGATATATTGTTTTTCGAGACAGGGTTTCTCTGTGTAGCTTTGCGCCTTTCCTAGAACTCACTTTGGAGACCAGGCTGGCCTCGAACTCACAGAGATCCGCCTGCCTCTGCCTCCCAAGTGCTGGGATTAAAGGCGTGCGCCGCTGCTGCTGCTGCTGCTGCTGCTGCTGCTGCTGCTGCTGCCGCCGCCGCCGCCGCCGCCACCCGGCTTGCACCACCACCGCCCGGCATAGAAGCTTATATTAATTAAAACTGCTCAGTCATTAGCTCAGGCCTAACACTGACTAGCTCTTACATTTAAACTCAGCCCATTTCTGTTAATCTATATGTTGCCACCTGTTCTGTGGTTTTATCTATGTAGCATGAATATTAAAATGTCTTATTAATAAAAACAAACCCAGGGCCTGGTATTGGTGTCTATACTGGAAAATCAGAGAAGTAGAACAAGCCACAGCCATCTCACCTTGTCAATTCCTCAGCTGATCCTGTTTCCTCAGACTGGAAGCCTATGAGTCCTTATCCAGAATTAATCTCAGCTGCTAAAAGCCTAAAAGCTTAACCAGCTCTAGTTCCTGGTCCTCATGCCTTATATACCTTTCTGCCATCACTTCCTAGGATTAAAGGCATGTGTCACCATGCCTGGCTGTTTCCAGTGTGGTTTTGAACTCACAGAGATTCAGATGGATCTCTGCCTCTGGAATGCTAGCTACCACTGCCTAACCTCTATGTTTAATATTATGGCTGTTCTGATCTCTGAACTCCAGGTAAGTTTATTGGGGTGCACAATATATCAACTACATAATCTGTGTGCCTTTACATGCTGCTCCCTGGATGGCATACTGGCATCTACTCTGACTCAGCCTTCCTCTTCCCAGAATTCTTCTGCTTATCCCGCCTATACTTCCTGCCTGGCTACTGGCCAATCAGTGTTTTATTTATCAACCAATCAGAGTAACGTGTATTTACAGCATACAGAAAGACATTCCCCTATCACAGAACCATGTGGCTGAAGGTGTCAAGTTCTGCTACTTGCTGGGACTAGAACATGGCCCCTGAGCCAAGTACATCTTCACCAACTTTCTGTCTTTCACTGCTTAAGTTTGGCTGTACTGAAACTAGCTTTGTATATAAGGCTGGTGTCAAACTCAGAGATCTGCCAGCCTTTGGGGGGCATTTTCTTTCAAACCATTACACCTAGATTTTCCATTTCCATCATTCCCTTGGTTTGTGTCTTCTTTATTGCTTCTAGTTCCATTTTCAGATCTTGAACAGTTTTATTCATTTCCTTCACATGTTTGTGTTTTCCTGGATTTCTTCAAGGGATTTATTAATTTCCTCTTTAAGAGCCTCAATCATCTTCATAAAATTGGATGTAAGGTCATTGTCTTGTGTTTCAGCTGTGTTGGAACATCCAGGGCTTACTATAGTAGGATAGCTTGGCTCTGGTGGTGCCATTTGTCATCTATGTTTGGAATTATTATACATTTAAGTGTCAATTTATCTTTGTTGCTGATGCTTTTTGATGCCCCCCCCCCGGGTTTCTGTTTTTTATTTCCTCGTTTTCTGACTTGGGTAGACTATGGTTCTGGTGAACAGTGAGTTTTCAGGTCTAGTAGTGTGTCTCTGTGGGGTATTTGGTGGACTGTATGGCCTCTGGAGTACTAGCTTGTCTGTGGTGCTCTTTAGGAGTAGCTGAGGGGCTTTGTTTGAATATTGCACATACCAGAAAACCACAGGAGCTGAACTAATAGTCTTGTAGGTGCAATTCATCATCACAGGCAACCCCTCTGTGACAGTGACCAGGCCTTCTGTCTGGGTCACCAAGTCACCATTGCTCATCCCTGAAAATGAATAAATAAATAGATAGATAAATAAGGAATCATTTTGCTATGTGAGGAACAAGGTAAAGACTTCCACAGTTGTAAAAAATGGCACCATCAACACTTAGGATAAATGTAACTTACTGAGCATGAAGAGGAACAGCAGAACTCAGTAGGTGTCAGGAAGCATGTTCATAGGAGAAAATGACACTTGGTTCTTCAGTGCACCAAACTCACAGGGCTAGCCTCCTGCAGGATATTATTGAAACTCATAAACAAGGACCTCCTTCTGCACAGTGACAGTCTGTCATGTGAAGCCACCACCTGGATGCAGACATTAACCACATCTGAAGAGACAGTGTCCTCTGCTGATTTCCCTTCAAGCTGTACCACAGATATCTGCACAATACACTGTGAATAAACTCGAAACCTCACTCAAAGGATGTAGGTCTCAAGTCCACAACAGATTCCTAAAATCACCAGTGTTACTGAACTATGTGTATGTTGTGGTATTTAGTAGTATGAATATGTATAAAATAATATACATACATGTATACACACACCTACCACTTTTCTCATCTTATTAGTTCTTAGGGAATATTAGGCAATGAATATTTTTTATATTTACCTGTTCCCTATACTCCTGCTAGATACATCCACTCTTCCCTACCAACCCAGTCTCCTTCCTTTTTAAATAAACACCTTAAGGTTTGTATTACAGTTTGTCCTGCTCATATTCTCTTGGACACATGGCCTTCAGTGGAGGGTGGTGTATGCACCAGGGGCTGCATTTTCTAAAGAAATCTATTCTCTATTCCAGCAGCTACCAACTGCCCATAGCTCCTTAGCTAAGGTTGGAATGCCCACCTCCCCTCTGCTTGCTGGGACTGTTTCTGGCCTGATCCTTTGCAAGTCTTACATGTGCTGTCAACTTCTGTGAGTCCGTGTGTGCGGCCGCCCTCCTGAGTCCAGAAAACAGTCTCCTTGTAGTCATCCCCCACCTGTGACTCTTAGAGTTTCCACCTCCTCTTCCTCAGTGACCTCTGACCTTCGGAGGAGGGTGTGTGGTGTAAATGCCCCATCTGGAGGCTGAGTGTGCCACAGCCTCTTCTCTGCAGCACAGGAGTTCTGGTTCTGTGTAACAAAATCATCATGTGCAGCAACCAGGGAAAGGGAATGAAGAAACTATATTTCAATTTTTAAAAATGGAGAAAACTCTCCTAAATTGTTTAGAGTGACTTGAAACTAACTTTCATATTTTGTGTTTTTAATGTCTACACTATAGTTGGCACTTGCTAACTAAAAACTGGCCAGTGCAGTAGTGGAAGGCCTGTGACACAGTGTATAGATGGAGTTCCAGACCTCCTGGCAGGTTTGAGGACAGGCTGCAGGTGCATGTGGAGCAGTGTGCACTTGCAGCACAGAAGTACATGGCAGAGTCTCCAGGCCGGGTGTCTGTGATGTGCAGGGAGAAGTGTTTGGTTTTCTTATCCAGTAAAACTATCAGTCTTTGGTCCTGCTTTCTTTCTACAGTGGAACGGATGTCAATCATGAGCTGAGGATGCCCTCCAGGACCTTGCTTCTACCAAGAGAAGTAGTCTGAGGTACTGTCTATACAAGTGCAGTTGATGACACTTGCTGTCTCTTTCCTGGACTCTCAGGGTGGAAGGATGCTGCTCTGCCTGCTCTCCTTGGCTCACCCCTGCTGTGGAATGTCATTCTGCATGTTGTGAATGTGTTTTGATAAATAAAATGCTGATTGGCGAGTAGCCAGGCAGGAAGTATAGGTGGGACAAGCGGACAAGGAGAATTCTAGGAAGAGTAAGGTTGATTCAGTAGACACCAGCCCACTGTCCAGGGAGCAGCATGTGATGGCACATAGGTAAAGCCACGGAACATGTGGCAACATGTAGATTAACAGAAACACACTGAGTTTGAGTGTAAGTGCTAGTCAGTATTAAGCCTGAGCTAATGGCCAAGCAGTTATAAATAATATTAAGCCTCTGTGTGATTATTTTATAAAGGGATGCAGGACTGTGGGTGAGATATTTGTCCTCACTGTGGGCCAGGTTGGAACACAGAAAAACTTCTGACTACACACCCCTATGCAAAAAGATAGAAAGAAAGGAAAGGTTTTCAGGTCATCACTGTCGAACATTCTCTTTTTCTACAGTCACTACAGAAAATCTGACTAAAATAGAGTTCCTCCTGGATGTCCCAGAAATGTCCAGGAAATAATTTGTTGTCCTAAAATCTTTGCTCATCATCCAGCTGCTGCCACAGAAGCATGAATAAACTAGGAACATATGTCTTTATTGTTCTTCCCCAAATTAAAGTAAGATACAGTTTAGATTGTGATGACTAACTGGTTAGCTACAGCTACAGGGTGTTATTCTTTCTCAGTACCAATTCTACCCTTGAGTCATCCACTCAGGCACTGAGAGAAAGGCTGGGATTCTGCCCTAAGCCTGCACAATCAGCACAAGGAAGTGAATCTTCTGCATACTGGCCAGCAGCTGAGGTCTACTACCACATTATGGCTGCATCCTCTACCAGTGAGGCCTATGGTTAAGTGTCCTTTGATTGTATGAGAAACTCAGACACATAAAACAGCAATATGTTATATCAAGTGGGTTCTAGTACTCAGAGGTCAAGAACGGCATTTGTACACACTATTAAGTCTGTTTCTTCTCTTTAAATCTACCATAATTTGTGTACTTCATATATAAATATGTATATATGATGTATTCATGTGTGTGTGTGTGTGTGTGTGTGTGTGTGTGTGTGACATATGCTTAGAATTGTATTTACTAATGCACTCCCTTATTGCAGAAGGCTCAGAAATTTCATCAAAAACCTTCCCTTTCCTTGGAGACAGATAATTAGGCCAATGTTTGTCCTTGAGAGCTATGTCACCCAGAAAAAAAGTGTTTTCAGGTCTCTCACAGGCTTTCAGTTGCAAGAGGACCATGTTTTTGTTTTCCATTTCAGTGATTTCTTCTTGATAATGGAAATATGATGTTTTTATGCATGCATCATACCTTTCAGAGAAGTTGGCCTAGAATCACAAATCCACATAGGATCTACTCTTGGAAAGTTCTCAGGTGTCACTTGGTATTAAGGATAGCAACATCCATTAGGTTTACTCTCACAGCATCCAGTGATTGGTAGACTGAATTAATGATAGAATAACAGTGATGGATTCCCTGCAGAATCTGCGAAACCTTGCAATAAATCCAGCTTTCCTACTTTCCATGGACCCTTCTAGCCCCATCCCTTCTCAGCCTTTTCCTCTCTTTTGTCTCAACTGTGAATACCCACAAACACTGTGTAACTGGGAACCCAGTGTACAACAGGCTTGTGAAGAAGGAAGGCCATCTTCACTGTCCTTTCTGTCCTCCATTTCAGTTCCCCTGGTACCATCCCCAGCCCTGTAACTGACCACTTACCTGTCCTCTCACTCTTCCTCCATTCACTGAAGATTCAGCAGACTCTTGCTACATTTCCTTTCCTCCCTCACCCCCATTGCTTTGTGTCACATGACAGTAGAGACACTCCACCTGAGAGCCCTGTGGCCACACATTTCTAGGAATCAGGTAGTCCATCTTCATTTTCCTTGCTGTCCTACATTGCAGTTTTCCCAGTTTCACCTCAAGCCCTGTAGCTGACCACATGGCAGGGGCAGGTCCTTGCTCTCTGCTCCATTCCCCAGGGACTCCACCAAACCTTGCATATGAACCAGCTTCACTCATTACCATGGAACTCTCAACACCCCCTCTAGTCCATCCCCTTTTTCTTCATGTCACCCTCCAATACGTGTAAGTACTTTCTACCCCAGTAACCACACTGGCAGAGACTCAGGTAGATTATTTACTCTATCCTTCCTGTCCTCCATTGTAATCTCTCCATTCTCATCCTCAGTCTGGTAACAACCTGCCTACAGATCCCCATCATGAACTTCATTCATTGGACACTGCAACTCTTGGTTTAGATGCAGAGTCCTACCCCTTCCATCTCTATCTCTCCACATAATTCTTTGCCTTACTGCAACCTACTTGCAGGGTCCCCTCTTCTCCCCACACATCAATTCCCTATGGATTCTACATCTAGGTGTAAACAAGATCCCCTTAGCTTGTTAGCTTTTTGAAGTAGGTTTCCACATGACCTTTCAGATAGTTGTGAGCTCTGGGAATTGAACCCAGTTCCTCTCAAAGAGCAGCCAGTACTCTTAACCACTGAGCCATCTCTCCAGCCCCTCATCTAATCATTTTATAATGACATTGGCTCTTCAAAATGAAGAGGTAGAAAATGGAAACAAAAAATTAAGAAAAAGAAATGAACAGCTTTGTCAGGACATTACTGATGACCAGAAACAAAAAGGTTCACAAAAAGAATCATTTTGACCAGAAGAGATGACAGTGATAACAATCACAGTTGCCTAAAAACAAACAAACAAACAAACAAAACTGTGAACTTATTCAGTATTTGGATGAAATTTGAGCTTTGATGGAAGCTAATGAGAAACTTTAAGTTTAGGAAGAAGAATTGAGAGAGAAATCTAGAAGAGTCAGTAACAGGAAATGGAGATGATAATGGCTATAACAGGATGAAAGCTATTGTTGTGCATCAGGCAGATACTATTGTGAACCAGACTTAAAAAGAGAATGGGCATTGTCACCTTCAAGTGTGAGGGCTCACAGGCCTTCTAGAAGCATGGGGATTGAGAGGACATCCAGTCAGATGGCTGTCCATGCAAATGTAGAGGAATGGAAGGTGCTTTTCTCAATTGATACTTTTTCTCATTTTGTATCTTGATTGAACTTTAATTTTGATTTTGATTTTAAGGATTTACAACAGAAAAATAACATTTCCATTGCTTTTTAAAAAATTTAGTCTATGTCTTATCTAGAAACCTAAAATTGTTGTCTTTAGTTGTCAAGTCTATTTCTTAATTTAAAAAGTGCTTTCAAGGCCGGGCGGTGGTGGCAGACGCCTTTAATCCCAGCACTCGGGAGGCAGAGGCAGGCGGATCTCTGTGAGTTCGAGGCCAGCCTGGGCTACCAAGTGAGTCCCAGGAAAGGCGCAAAGCTACACAGAGAAACCCTGTCTCAAAAAAAAAAGTGCTTTCAAGTCCAAATTACTTAGAAATGAGATTAGGAAAAATGTCTATCAATATCTGTTAGACAACCTTTTCAGAGTATCCCTTTCTGTGCCTAATTGCCAAGTTCCAATCTCATCTGATTCCTAGTTCCACACTATATTATCAAGAAGCTAAGATTGTGATGGTTGCTATTTGTGACCTCTCTGAGATGACTGAATCAGCAATTCTTATTGCAGAAGCTGTCACTTCTGGAGTCAACACTTCTAGCCATCCTCATGTAAATCTTGACAGTTAGAAATTGTTCGTTGTCTGGGAAGCTCAGATAATCTATATTTTAAACAAATGTCTTGCAGTGGGGATGAAGCTGAATGAATCAAAAAGGGTCAGGGTATTTGTGAAGCTCTAGAAAGTAAATATTTTATCCAATCCAGTCACTGTTGTAACCATTCAGCTGCTGTAACAGTGAGAAAACACAATGAACAGATAAATCATGAATGAATGAGCTTGGCTGCTTTCCAGTTCCTTACAGGGACAAGTGGCAGGCCAGAGTTTTCAACTGTGGGATATAATCTGCCAACCCTTGAGAAACATCAGTTGTTTAGATCACATTTAATTATTGCATGATGAATTAGTCCCCTTTTGGGTGACCTTAGGAGGTTTCCAATTTTTCTTTGGAAAGCAATGTTGTTGTTGTTGTTGTTTTGAGGGGCTTTGCTTTTTCTACTGTACCACACTCATCCACTTCTTTTTATCTATTTAAAAAAAATTTATTCATTTTACATACCAACCACAGATCCCCTTCTCATCCCTCTTGCTGCTCCCCCTGCCGACCCACCCTTTATCCCCTTCTCCAAAAGGGTAAGTTCTCCAATGGGGGTCAGCAAAGCCTGGTACATTCATTTGAGGGAGGACCAAGCCCCTTCCCTCTGCAGTAAACCGGAGCAAGGTGTTGGACCATAGACAATGAGATCCAGAAAGCCAGCTCATGCACCAGGGATAGATCCTGATCACACTGCCAGGGGCCCTCAAACAGACCCAGCTACACAGCTATCTCCTGTATGCAGAAGGCCTAGTCCAGTCCCATTCAGGTTCCACAATTGTCGGTCTAAAGTTTGTGAGTTCCTATGAACTTGGTTCAGTTGTCTCTGTAGATTTCCCCATCATGATCTTGACCCCCCCCACCTTGCTCATAGAATCCCTCTTCCCTCTCTTCAACTGGACTCCCAGAGCTTGACCTGGTTCATGGTTGTGGATCTTTGCATCTGCTTCCATCAGTTACTGGATGAAGACTCTTGCTGTGGTATTGTGTTCCTGAAAATATTGTGCACCCTAATAAACTTATCTGGGGTCATAGAACAGAACAGCTACTAGATACAGAGGCTAGAAAATGGTGACACTCATACCTTTAATCTTAGCATTCCAGAGGCTGAAATCCCTCTGGATCTCTGTGAGTTCAAGGCCAAATTGGAAACCGCCAGGCATGGTGACACACGCCTTTAATCCCAGAAAGTGAATCTTTAATCCCAGGGAGTAATGGCAGAAAGCAGAAAGGTATATAAGGCGTGAGGACCAGAAACTAAAAGCATTGTGCTGGTTAAGATTTCGGGCTTTCAAGAAGCAGTTTAGCTGAGATTCATTTGGATAAGGATTCAGAGGTTTCCAGTCTGAAGAAACAGGATCAGCTGAGGAACTGTGGGGTGAGGTAGCTGTGACTTGTTCTGCTTCTCTGATCTTCCAACATTCACCCCAATACCCAACTTGGGTTTGTTTTTATTAATAAGACCTGTGCTACAGACTCTATGATGACAGTTAGGGTATTCACTGATCTGATTACCATGGTGGGCCAGTTCAGGTACCCTCACCATATTGCTAGTAGTCTAATCTGGGGTCATCCTTGTGGATTCCTGGGAACTGCCCTAGCACCAGGTTTTTCCCTATCCCCATGATGTCTCCCTCTATCAAGTTATCTCATTCGTTGCTCTCCCATTCCATCTCTCTCCCAGCTCAACCATCTCATTCCCTCATGTTCTCATTTCCCATCCCCTACCCTCTATTGACTCTCCACGACCCTAGTATACTCATGGAGATCTCCTCTGTTTCCCCTTCCCAAGGTGATTTGTGCATCCCTCTTAGAGTCCTCCTTGTTTCCCAGATTCTCTGGAGCTGTGAATTGTAGTCTGATTATTCTTTGCTTTACATCTAGTATCTATTTATGAGTGAGTACATACCATGTTTGTCTTTCTGAGTCTAGGTTACCTCACTCAGAATATTTTCTAGTTTCATCTATTTGCCTGCACGTTTCATGATGTCATTGTTTTTACAGCTGAGAAATATGCCAGTATGTACAAGTACCATAATTTCTATATCCATTCTTTGGTTGTTGGGCTCTAGGTTGCTTCCAGGTCCTGGCTATTACAAATAATGCTGCTATGAACATAGTTGAGCATGTGTCCTTGTGGTATGATTGAGCATCCCTTGGGTATATGCCCAAGAGTGGTATCATTGAGTCTTGAGGTAGACTGATTCACAATTTTCTGAGAAGTCACCATACTGATTTCCAGAATGGCAGTACAAGTTTGCCCTCCCACCAACAGTGGAGAGGTTTTTTCCTTGTTCTGCATCCTCTCCAACATAAGCTGTCATGGGTGTTTTTGATCTTAGCCATTCAGACAGGTGTAAGATGGTATCTCAGAGTAGTTTTGATTTGCATTTCCCTGATGACTAAGGATGTTGAACAATTCCTTAAATGTCTTTTGGCCATTTGGGATTATTCTGTTGAGAATTCTCTGTTTAGCTCTGAAACCCATTTTTTTAATTGGATTGTTTGGTATTTTGCTGTCTACTTTCTTGAGTTCTTTATATATTCTGGATATCAGCCCCCTTTTTCCATTCTGTAGGCTGTCATTTTGTCCTATTTACTGTGTCCTTTGCCTTACAGAAGCTTTTCAGATTCAGGATGTCCAATTTATTAATTGTTCTCAGTGTCTATGCTACTGGTGTTATATTTAGGAAGTGGTCTCCTGTGCAAATGCATTCTAGGGTACTTCCTACATTCTCCTCAATTAGGTTCAGTGTAGCTGGATTTATGTTGAGGTCTTTGATCCACTTGGATTTCAGTTTTGTGCATGGTAATAGATATGGATCTATTTGCAATCTTCTACATCCAGTTATGCCAGCACCATTTGTTGAAGATGCTTTCTTTCTTTCTTTTTTTTTCATTGTACAGTTTTGGCTTCTTTGTCAAAAATCAGGTGTTCATAGATATGTCAGTATCTTCAATTCGATCCCATTGGTCCACATGTCAGTTTTTATGCCAATATCAAGCTGTTTTTGTTACTATAGCTCTATAGTAGAACTTGAAGTCAGGGATGGTGATGCCTGCAGAAGGTGCTTTATTGTAAAGAATTGTTTTAGATATAGAAAGCAATGTTTTAATGAGAAGTTTTGCATGTATATTACATTGCAGATATGTAAATATTTGGGTAGAAGAATCAATTCCTGCAAATATTATTATGATATAAATTGCAAATACATCTCTCTAGTTTGTGATATATCCTTTGGCTCACATAATTTTTATGTGAAATATTTGTTTTATATTGCACAATTAAATGTATGATTTTTTTTAAAATATCAAGACATTGTTGAAATCATGTGTTGATTTAATAGTAAGATTTGTCTTGCCTGATTTATTAGTTTCTTAAAATTAATTTTTTATCAACCTCATATTGAGAAGATTGGCTAGAAGTGTTTTTCTCATGCTCTCTAAACACAGGATGAAAACAGTTGCTCTCAGTTTCCAATTTTGAGGACAGACCAAAAGGATGCTGGAGTGTGCAAGAGGGGCTTATATTTCATGACATTAGCACAGCATTCAATAAAATAAAGTGTAGATTTTAGTCATGTGAGCTGATGTTTCTGAGTACCTATCCTTCTACAAATCAATATCACATCAGCTGAATTTAAGCTTAAATGTTGGCAGCAGTATTTTCCTGGTTCCTCACACCTTCTTTACAATTGGTGGAGATCTCATGACACCACAGCTGTGCAAAAGCTGCTGTAGAGTCTGCCTGTGACAGGGCTGTAGCTGCACACACAGCTGCAGTTTGGTGTCAGGCTTCAGGCTTGCTGGGAGCACTGTGCATCAGCAGCACAGAGGTAGGTGCCTGAGTCCTCCAGCTGGGCATCTCTGATGTGCAGGGTGCTGTAGCGCTCCTTGGAGTTGAATGTTGACTTTAACCTCCCATTCTCCTTTGTTCCTGGAGTCAGGTAAAAAAGATTGATGAGGCTGCCCCTGGGATTCTGTCGGAACCACTGCATATATGTCACGGTGGTAGAAAAATTACATCTCAGGGCAGAACTGGTTCCCTCATGGAGACTCAGGACTGAAGGACTCTGCTCCACCTCAACTCCTCTCACCCCTGTTGGGAAACAAAAGCAAACCAGAATGAATGAGGGGGTTTCACCCACCCCTGTCTAATATCCCAGGAAACATCATGAGGATGACTGCACATTGGTCACTCCCCCTCCACCACTGACATTTCTGGAGAATCCCTAAAGCAACTTAGGTGAGCACAACTCACAGCAAATCTGCACCCACAGAATCCCCAGCACAGTTCCCTGTTTCCTCTCCATGGCCCCTTCTAATTTCTGGGATGTCTTCTCTCCAGCTCTGAGGGTGTCAAGTCTTGTGCCCAGACACACTTGTGCTTACACACAAAAGGTTCTCTCCAAATCACCTAGCTTCCTCTTTCAATTGAACAAGAAACCCCACCTACCTCCACCACATGACTCTGCATGGTAATTGCTCCACAGCAGTGTAGGCCAATATGCAGGTCCCAGGACAGTATATTTCTGATGTAACAAGTCTTGCAAGGGGACTTTTGGATAAAATGTGTGAGGAAGGGGAATACATGAATGCAAAATACTGGTGTGAAAACTCAGAGCTCCAGTGGCTTTAGCAGAGCCTTGAAGAATCCTAGCACTGCTTTTTTTTTTCTTCTAAAAGTATTTTATACAATATATTATGATCATAGTCCCCTCTCCTCCAATTCCTCTCAGATCTCTCTCACGTTCTCACCCAACCAACTGCATGACTTTTCTTTTTCCCTCTCTTTAGAAAGCAAACAGGCAAACAAACAACAAAAAATCCCCCAAACACCAGAATTCAGAATTAAAACAATAACAAGAATTTAAAAACAAAACACACACACACACACACACACACACACACACACACACACACACACACACACACAAACACAAGACAGAAAACCATATAAAACAGATAAAAAATCAATAGGACCAAAAAGAACACACTAACTACTCAATGTGATATAAAACACCATTGGGTTCATTCTGTGTTGGCCACCTACTGCTGGGAATGGGGTCCTCCCTTAAGTGTGGTTAATACACCCAGTGAGAAAGTCCTAGCAGGACTCTTAAATTACACAATGTAAAAAAAAATCAGCATGCAATGCACTGTACAGAATGAAAAAAAAAAAAACCTTCTTGATATTAGCAGATCATCATGTGCATAGGAAATGTTCCCAATGACAGTTTTGTTGATTAAAAGAAAAATGAGGCATGGCCATGTTTCCATCCTGATTTTTTTTCCATCACTTGCATTCTGCCTAGCTCTTTTACACTGCTGTGCAGGAAAAGACAGCTGATTCTAATCAGGCTGTGAATGCCAGCTCAAGTTCAGTGAGGCCCTATTCCTTTTATTTTTCATACCTAATATTTCCCAGTTTTTCTCAAGTAGTTGTTCTTTTTCTTTGTAGTTTAAAGTATATATACTCTCTCTACATTTGTGTGTGTGTGTGTGTGTGTGTGTGTGTGTGTGTGTGTGTTACAAAGTATATTGGAATAATTTCGAGTTCTTTGAATTTGAGGGATTTTCAAAATGAAATTTTTTTAATATGAGAGCAGTGAGGTTGTTCTCTCTTGAGTGTTCGTCATAGTAATGCCCAGTGAGATTCAATTTTGTTGAGAGAATTGTTCTTAAAATAAATTTATAGACACATAGGATCCAGTGAACAGGCTCTAAATATCTGTGGTTTTATATAGAATGATTAGGAGCTAATATCTGGTGAACTCCACACAGTCACCCTACTCCTCACCTTGTGAGTGGATTGCCTTATGTCCTTATGTCTCTTCTCAGCTCTTCAAACCTCCAGGCACCTTAAGAAAAAGTAGTTTCTAGGAACCCTGCAGTGCCCCCTAGTGGACTGACACCACCAAAAAAGTGACTTCAGGACATCTCCATAAGTCTCAATAAACCAGCCTTTTCACTCCATCACTTCCTGGTGAAGGAAATGCAGGTGGTCAGAAGACAAGACTGTCTAGATGGAGTTCTCAAAAGAAGAAATAAAAATGGCCAAGAAATATCTCAAAATTGTTCATCATCTTTAGCAATTTGAAAAATGCAAATTAAAAAACTTTGAGATTTCATCCCACCCCAGTTAGAGTATCTCAAATTAATAAAACAACTGACAACAAAGCCTGGGGGAGGTTGTGGGGGGAGGAACCCTCATTCACTGTTGGGGGGAACAAAAATTGGTTCAAGTACTCTGGAAATCAGTGTGGAGAATCTTCAAAACACTAAAGACAAAATCTACCACATGACCCAGCAATGCCACTTCTTGATATATGTCTAAAGAACTCCACATCCTTCTCCACAGATGCTTGATTAGCTATGTTCATTGCTGCTCTGTTCACAGTTGCTAGGTAATGGAAACAACTAAATGTCCTTCAATTGATGAATTGATAAGGAAAAGGTGGCACCTTTGCGTTATGGAATATTCTTCAATGTGGAGGAAAATCACATCATAAATTTTGCAGGTAGATAGATGGAACTAGAAAAGGTTATTTTGAATGAATTGACTGAGACCCAAAAAGACAAATGCCACATGTTCTGCCACTGAACTCCTAACTCCAGTGGGAATCAGAGAGGTACCTAACTCCAAATCTTCAGATGGAAACGTATAACTTGGAGAAACGACAGAAGCCAGAAAGATCCAAAAGGGAACATGCACTTGGGGAGAGGCGCTAGAAATGGGAATAGCATGGTAAGCATAATTTAATGGGAGAAACAGGGAAAATGAGGGTGGGGTATTTGGAAGGGAAAGGGAGGTCAACACAGAAGGAGAGAGAACAAGGAGGGTGAAATAACAGTAAAAACATCTAAAATAATTATAAGGAAACATAAAATACACAGAATTATAAGTATCTGTACATACATACACAAACACACATTTACATTAACTGTTTTCATCTGGGCTGACAATACTTCCCCCAAGAGCAATAGACACTTTTAAAAAGAAGCTCAGTACCAGTCACATGAATCCCTTATTCAAGTTGTTAGTCACAGAACTTCAGGAGACTCCTAAAACATTATAGACTATTGTATTCTTGACGTTGTTTTCATCCCAGAAGCTGGCAGTGAGTCCCTATGCTGATGACACTATGCATTTTAAACACAAGATCCAGAGGATCCCAGCTTGATCAGACTTGAAGTCTTTCTCCTGATGACTAACTTTCATGGTACCAGAGGTTGACCTGCAAGCTTCCAAAAGTTAGAAGCAATCAATTACTCTACCTAACTATGATGCCATAAACTACAAGGACCAATATGGCAAGAAAACCTACAAATGCAATAGTGGCACTCATAGCTTGGTGGCAAAACTCTCTAATTGGACATATGAAATAACAAGAGAAATACCATGCCTGGTACTGGAAACCTAGCCAACAACCCATGACAACAGACAACTGCTAACTTACTAAACCAGCATAATCCCTAACTACATTCTAACTATCTATCCCTGTACCCACAGGTAAGTACAGTCCTCAGCCCTCATCAAATAATCTTTTTTTTTTTTTTTTTTTTTACAAAAGATACAAACCTGTTACAGAAAACCACAACCAATCAAAATGTAGAGAACAAGTGGTCATGTGGTGTTCAGCCTCAACTCATCCATCTACAACACAAATCCTGCACTTAAAGTTTGGGGAACATTGAGGAGGAGGAGACAGAAAGAGCCAGAGGAAGAGGAAATTCTCTGTGAGATTGCATCTCTTAGACATATCCTGGAAACAGTACCTTTAAAGTCTCAATGACGTAGTTGCCTACACAAGATCTGAAGAAGGATGACACCAATAGACACGCTAACTTGGAAGGGTGAAATTTCACAGAATCCCAGCCTTAGAAAAAGAACTACAGGCAACTAAAAAATGCCAAGAACAGGAGAAATAGTCTTACCTAAGAAAGAACCTCCCAACTTCTTATTGAATATCATGTGGTCAGCCATGAAATCCTATACGTGCAAGTTACATTATATGGTCTGAGCAGGTTGTATCCATATATTTAAGAGTCTACATGCATCAACAATGAAAGGAAAAGCACCCAGAGGCCATGAGTTTTGGGGTGGAAGGCTATGTAAGAGAGGTTGATAAGTGGGCAGAGAAAGAAATAAGGAAAACACCAGGTAACATCAGAAGTCACTTTTTCCAATAGGTAAGTTATCTGGAAGAATTAAGAGAAACATCGTAATTAAATGATACCATATATCAAAAGGACCTAGCAGATATCTAAAGAATATTCCACCTCAACAAGAATAAATATTCTACTCATGGTTCATGGAAAACTTCTGTAAAATAGACCACATACTGGTACATGAAACAAATCTTAAAAACTCATTAAAGGAAAAATAATTCCACATACCGTTTCTGATCACTGTGCTATCTATATAGCTTAAAATCAAGACCCAATAAATGTCTAGTAATTGAATAAATTCATGGAGATTAACTAACATATGATTGAATGACAAATATATCAAAAAAGAGATCAAGAAAGAAATTTTTAGTTCCTGAAATTAAAAGAAAATGAAAATACAGCACAACAAATCCATGAGGATACAGTATAAGCAGTTCAAGAGAAAAACATAATTCTAAGTTATTGGTGAAATTATTAAGGCCACTCCACATAGTTAAAAGGATATTTATTTAATGGCCTAACTCACAAATTAAGGGATAGGTAGGTCGCAGGGTCTGGGGAAGGTGTATCGCAATCTAGCAGTGTTCTCTGGAGCTCTGCTCAGTCCATCTCCACCGTTCAGGGTCCCAGCATAGAGAGAGCACTGGCCCATCCAGATCTCGGGTCTCCAGGCGCCTCCCCTGGGCCCCGCCTCATAGATGTGACAGTTGCCAGAGTCTCAATGGGGGTTGGAACTTCCAGATCCAAGCTGGAATGGCTACCCACTACATCTTCCCCTTTTTGTCTAAATAAGAAGGTTCTAAACTAATACAAGACTATATACAAAGGAATGGTTATCAAATATTGTCCAGGAATAATGAGGGATAATGACCTAGATAAGATGGAACTACAACCAATGCAAACAATATCAAGCAAGAAACACATACTAAAATCCAGAGAAGTATAGAGCATACGTAAATGGCATGTTATGAAGATCATTCCAAATGGTATCCTATCCTAAAGAACCTAAATCTAATACTTAATATGTTCTATCTAAGATATTATATATATACTAAGTTGTAACTATAACTGCTAGTCTTTAATACCATCAAAGACCTGAGAAGGAACATAATGGTACCTGAGAAATGGTAGATGGATGCAAGCAACTTTCGGGAATCTTGCAAGAGTAGACCAAGACAGCTGGCAGCCTGGACAGTCACCTAATGTTTCTCAGCATTGTTGGTGCATTCAAATTAGCTACAGGCCTAGAGTATCTGACAGACCATTTTCAGAAGCAGGATTTCTGAAAGACCATCTTACCCTGTCTTGGCAGAGTACAGTGGTTGCTTTCCTTGTGTCCCACTTGTCCAGAAAGGGCAGCATTGCATACGTACTGTCAGCCATCAAGGCAAGGGCAGTTCTTTGCCCAGTAGACCATTTTGTGCCAAGAAGCCAAACTTACAAATGGAAATGTCTTAGAAGCCCAACATTCTTTTGGGATCAAATTGGTGCAGCCAGGAGCAATTGCGTCTCATGTCAACAGAATTCTAAGTTACTTAAATGCCATATTCTCTAGGTCTATGAAGTGTTTGAAGATTACTTGTCCATCTGACCTATGTATCTGTAAATCTGGATAACCTAACTAACGTAACTATAGAGATGACAGGCAGAGGTAACTATAAATCTATAAGTCTTATCTACTGAAATAACTTAAGGACTAAGGCTTCACGTAAACAAGGTAAACTGTCTATAAGCAAATGTATGGTAAAGAATGATGACTTCAAAATTGTGACAATACACAAGATATTTATAACAGAGGTAGGAATATATAGTGCAATATGCAATATGACAATAATCTTAAATATATATCAATATACCAAATATCCTAAACAGAAGTAGAACATACATAAAGTATGACACATAAATTTACATTTGTATCAATATAAAAATATTTCAAATAAGAGTAGAAATATATGTACATTATAACAAATATAGTTCTGTATTTGTATCAATATACAAATTATCTTAAACAGGAATATAAAAATAGTTTACATTTGTATCAACATATAAGAATCCATAACAGTACAAATTACAGTGCAAATTATCTCAGGTTACTATTTTACTAAATTTGTTTACGGGTATATACAATGATCTACCATAATATCTTATACCTATCCATTCCATTTCTTCTTCTCCCCCCCCCCTTTTTTATTTTTTAGAATACTGAGTCTAATATTTTCTTCCACCCCCAACCCTATAACCATCATCCATAACACTGAGAATTATGAAACCTAAAGGAGAAGGGGCATTGATTTCTTAGGATTGCTTCCTGCCATTTAGGGGGTCCAGGGTTCATGAACCTGTTCAGGTGCCCGATATTGGTGAAATTATTAAGGGCACATAGTTAAAAGGATATTTATTTAATGGCCTAACTCACAAATTAAGGGATAGGTAGGTCACAGGGTCTGGGGAAGGTGTATTGCAGTCCAGCAGTGTTCTCTGGAGCTCTGTTTGGTCCACCTCCACCGTTCAGGGTCCCAGCATGGAGAAAGCACTGGCCCATCCAGCTCTCGGGTCTCCAGGCACATCCCCTGGCCCCGCCTCATATGTGTGACAGTTGCCAGAGTCACCATGGGGGTTGGAACTTCCAGATCCAAGCTGGAATGGCTACCCACTACACTAAATCTCTAAATTAAGAAAGAACCAGAGAAGGGGAAAGCATGTTCCTGCCCAGCACCAAGATGGGCTGAGTGGGCCAAGAGAACCACACTCAGGCCTGCCTGCCCTAGACTTTGAGGTGAAAACATGGGCCCATCTGGCATCACAAGGCACTGGGGAGATGGGGCACTTTTATGGTGAGCAAATGTAATGATGTGTTATGGAGAGAGAGAGAGAGAGAGAGAGAGAGAGAGAGAGAGAGAGAGAGAGAGAGATTCATTTCCTGTGGACAGAGGCATATCCGAAGAGGTGAAAGAGATGAGGAGAGGGTTGAGGTGGGTGGCTTGACTGCCACACAGTGCCATGATGTGATGAGATCTGGGCCTGGGCTGCTGCTAGGGCACATGTCTATTTTAATGGTCCCGATATTGATATCTGAGGCTCCTGATACCACCAAACACAGAGAGGATAGGGCTGTAGAAAGCCCTTCACTGCCTATAACACTAGGGAGAATTGGTCCTGCCCCTCACCAGATGAAGCACTCAGGACAGAGGGTCCTACATCTTACCTGGGCAGCACAATAGAGCTGACCCTGTTCACAGGGTTATGGGCAAGCTGACCCTGAGGGCATGAGAATGGGAGAGCAGGTCATGCCCCTCTCATCTACTATGTGGTAGCCTGGGTGAGGGAAGATGACCTCCTCCCCTACACTTCATTGGGGCCCCACAGCAGAGCTGATCCTGTTGGTGGGGGCACAGGTGAGCAGCCCCAAGTATGTAAGCACAGGAGATCTGGTCCTGCCCCTCACCTGACATATGGTGGTGTAGGTGAGGGAGAGACACCCCCACTCCTCTCTCCACCCCTTGCTGCCTTATGGCAGGTGGGAGAGATGGCCCTAAGATAAAAAGGGTGGGAGGGCTGTCCCTGAGATAAAAAGGGTGGGAGGGCTGTCCCTGCACCTCATCAGCTGCAGCACTCACCAGCACAGGGCAACAACAGGATATCCAAGAGGATTCCCAGTGAGGACCCAACATAGATTGAGTAGTAGAAACAAAGACCTCAAACTAGAACCTTGAATCTTTGTAATGAACACATATACATAAAAATATATGGATAAAAGGGTTACTGCATGACTCACTATGTCACACTACAGCTTCTGTGATGAGATTTTCTTTCTTTTTGTCCTCTTAAGTTCTATTTTATGTTATTTGGGGTGGGGAGGTTGCAAGGGCAGAGGTGGATACAAGGGAACGAAAAATGAATGGGATCAAGATGCATGGTGTGAAAGACACAAAGAGCAAATAAAAAGAAAGTAAAAAAGAAAGAACCAGAAAGAGCACAAAGAAATGACTTGATGCAAGTCATAATTTGGAAATTAACCAATTCAGTAGACAAGAAATAATAAAAATCAGAAATTAATAAAATAGAAAAAAGAAAACAAGGAGGGGACCTTTAACTGGTGTTTCTGGAGGGAGAGCAATAGAGAGAGAGAGAAGGAAAGAAGAAAGAATAAATAACACCAGGTATTTTTTAAAAGCCATAGGGGAGCTGGGTGTAGTGGCTCACTCTTTTAATCTCAGCACTTACAAGGCAGAGGTGAGTGGATCTCTGTGACTTTGAGGCCACCATGGTATTCAGAGTGAGTTCTAGGACATCCAGAGCTACACAGTGAGAATTTGTTTCAAAATAAATAGCCATAGGTGATCATATTTTGCATTCTGCTGTGGAATAATGCTTTTGTATACTGGTTTAATAAAATGCTGATTGGCCAATAGCCAGGCAGGAAGTATAGGTGGGATAAGCAGACAAGGAAAATTCTGGAAAGAGGAAGGCTGAGACAGGAGACACCAGGCTGCCGTCCAGGGAGCAGCATGTAATGGCACACAGGTAAAGCCACAGAACACGTGGCAACATATAGATGAACAGAAATGGGATGAGTTTAAATGTAAGTGATAGTCAGTAATTAGCCTGAGCTTATGGCCAAGCAGTTTTAATTAATATAAGCCTCTGTGTGTTTACTTGGGTCTGAGTGGCTGTGGACTGGGCAGGACACAGAAAAACTTCCAGCGACAGTGTTCAATTAAAGTAATGTATAGTATATGTAAATATATTACACATCACACACACACACACACACACACACACACACGTTAAGTACGCTACTTGAAGTGGTAATGCACTCCCAACAGCCCATCTAACAAAAATCCAATGCCATGGATGAAAACCCTCTTTTCAAGTTGTTCGTTAGGGGAGTCCAAAAATTTCCCTAAACAGTATAGGGTATTTCAGTTGCCTATAGTTGCTTCCCAGAATTTGAAGCTAAGTCCCTATTGTTAAAGACAGTGAAAGGTACTCTGCAAGCTGCCAAGAACCAAAAGCAATAAATAGTGATACCCTCCTGTAAAGCTTTTGAACAATAGTAATGACCAGCCCAACAAGATATTCCCAAGGATGCAAACGTAGCACTCATATCTCAATTTCAACAAACAGCCATCTAATTGTACTCAAGGCCCTCTCATTAAGAGGAAATTTTTGTCTGGCACTGTAAACCCAGCAAACTTTTGGGGTTGGTGAGGCCATGGAACCTAGAGGAAAGCCTACTACTGCTGCTTTCCTCAACCCGTATAATATCTAACTACATTCTAAATACTTAACCTTATGCCCACAGATAAGCACAGCATTCACATCAGAGAAGCTTCTTTTTGCAGTAGGTAGAGGATACTACAAAGATCCCTAACAGGTCAAAATTCAGAGACAACTGAACATAGTTTGCCCAAACCCAGCTGATACATCTAGAACACAATTCTACAACTAAGTCTCAGGGATCAGGGAGGATGGAGGGAAAAGAAAATTTGTAAAAGCCAGAAGACCAGAACAACCAATATGGGACTGTGTCCTCTGTATTTGAGAAAGAAGATGCACCCATTAGCAAGTCATGGAGAGCAAGCCAGTAAGCAGCACCCCTCCAAGGCCTTTGTATCAGCTCCTGCCTCCATGATCCTGCTCTGTTTGAATTCCTGTCCTGACTTCCCTCAATGATGGACTGTTATGTGGAACTGTAAGCTGAAATAAACCCTTTCCTCTCCAAGTTGCCTTTGTCCATGGTGTTTCAGCATAGCAATAGATACCCTGACTAAGATAAATGGTCATTTTGATAAAGGAATTAGAGATTACATATAGATATAAAAATGATAGTGATAGCAAGCAAAAGCATCAGTGTGTCTAACATTAACTGTTAACCATAAGGCATTTCAGAAAATAAATATTTGAGCTTGTTCTTAACTATGTCTGTCCTGAAGAAAAATATGATCTGACTGTTTTCCACTTAGTGAACACCAGCAGCAGCACTGTCACTACTAATGATCTAAACAAAGAATCTGAAGTGCTTAGTACTCCTCTCACAGTAATGATGGCATCACACAGGAAACATAAGTGTCCAAACCACACAGGTGTACAGTAGACCACCCCGGGAGACTATACAGAGAGGACCCTTCTATGGTACAGACATGGCTGAGTGACCATTCTTGCCAAGGACAGACATGCTGGACTCTGTCATGATTATTAATTCCAAAGTCCACTCTGGCCTTCTAGTTTGTGTGTGGAATGTTTGTCATAACCCCTCCATAAAAGGAAACCTTAATTACTGTATTAGAAACAAAAATGTTCTTTTAAATATTGTGGAAGTGGAAAACTTCAGGGAAATTGAGAGGGTTCGGGGCACAAATGAATGAGAGCTCAAGAGAAACAAGGGAGAGGCTGAGAAAACTCTTATTCTAGAGACACTTAAGTGACTTCAAGAACCAATTTATCTTTGCAAAAGGCAACATCACACTTCAAGTACCACCATTCAGCTCAAAGTAAAGGTGATTACAATAGGAATAATAGAGTGCTGTGTAAAATACATCATAACAACATAAAAAATAGGCTTATGGTTGGCATTGGGAAATAGTCATGCCAGGGTACACGTGGAAGTCAAAACTGCTCTGTATGGTGCTAATTGTAGTGAAACTTTATGGGAAATTTTGCTTTATGTTTTAATGGTTGTCCTACACTGTGTACTCATAATCTTCTAATATGCATTAAGTACCTTTATTAAAAGATCAGAGCCTTTCCATCATGATGAATATTCTCTACAAGTGACACAGAGATGTATTTGGAATGGGGCAATCTAGTTGGCACCCGACAGTCAAATCTACATGTTAATAAATAATCAGTTATTCTCATTAAGAGATCCTTCAAGATGCTCTAGCACTTGTTGTATGTCTAGAAACAGATAAAATACAGAGAATTCCTCATCTCAACAATGGGAAATACATCTGTCTTCAGCCCTGGTCTCAGTTTTATGTACAGGCAGCAGATGCCTGGGGAGCACTGTGCATTTGCTGCACAGAAGTACATGGCTGAGTCCTCAGGATGGGCAGCTGTGAGGTTCAGGGAGAGTTGTTTGTCCTTCTTCTCCAGGAGGACAATGAGTCCTTGTTCTTCTTTTCTGTCCACACTTGAAGGAACATTTATAAGGAGCTGGAGACCTGCCCCAGGCTTCTGCTTGCACCAGTAGAAGTAATAATTAGTGTCTGTGTAGGTACAGTTGATAACAGCGCTGTCTCCCTCCTGGACACTCAGGAGAGAAAGCTGCTGCTCCAGCTGCTCTCCTCTGCTCACACCTGTGCAAAAGAAAACAGCAGGAAGACTGTCAGGCCACCATTCCCCAGACATTGCTTTTCTTCCCGTGATGACTATGGACAATCTGGAGGAACCAGTCCACCCCTCAGACTGATAATGAACATTGCCAAATCTTGTTTCCCAAAAGCTCTCACTCACAGTTCAGCTGCAGCCACAAGCACAGGACAAAAGGTCCAGTTAGTGTCTTCATAGCTCTCCCTAGGGACTGTGGTTTTCACCAGGCCAGATGCTTCTGTGATCAGCTCTCCTCCTCTGTCCTCCACAGCACTCACTGCAAGTTCTTCAGTTGTCTGCACAGATGGCTGTTGACTGCAGAGGCTCTTTCAGAAGTCAACCAAAAAGTCCCTAAGTGCAGCAACAGAGATGCTGTGCCACCTGGTGGACAGTTCCTACCCGCTGCAATCCTCCTTTATACTATTACATTTTATTCATGTGTTTATTTTCTGCTTTTAGTCAATATTTGTTCTTGAGAAAACAAAATGCAGAGCTGAGAACTGATTTAATATTGTCTACCTATAACACACAGTTTCATATGCTGGTATAATCTTAGAATAAATATTTCTGAGACAACCCCCAATGGCCTCATCTGTCACAAAGGATATTTATTACTGAGTAGAATTAGAAAACTTAATTGATTCCTCCAGTAACAGATTCCAGTGGTCTTCTGCCTCCCCAACTCCCAAGACGTTCAGGAGACAACACCTGGTTTAGACATTAGACACCCTAATGTTTACAAATTGGACATATTCTGGAGCCAGTGAAAACCTGCCTAATGAATAGGTTGTAAAACTGATAGGGATCAGAAACTAGCCTGGTACATAGAAAGGGGAATCACCTTAAGTGATTGCAGCACTCTTGAGCAACTGGCACTTGCCTCCCCACAAAGAAAACAGAAACACTCCCCCCACCACCCCCAACACACACACAAGGATGTGTCCTGGTGCTTAACACTTAGTGACTATAATAGCCACTCATCATTGGAACTTAGCTATGGTCAACTTTACAACACCAACACCCAACAATCAGGAAAAAAATTCAGAATTAAAAGGCACCACGGATCATAAGGCTTTACAAACATTTACACAACATTCAAATAAAGCTCCAGAGAATACATTCTTCTCAACAGATATGGAACTTTCTCTAAAACAGATTACATTGTTGATCATAATTTAAGTTTTAAAAATACAGAAGAATTAAAATTATTTCTTATTTTTTTATAAGAGTGAAGTACCATAATATTAGAAGTAAATAGCAAGAGAAACTACACAACTGCATAATAGAAAGAAAAAAACAAAAAGGCTCATGATTTATTGAAAAAGAAACATGGAAGAATTTTAATTTTTTTAGAATCAAATGAAAAACAAAAGCAAAAAATATAAGAATGTTTTGGATATATCAAAGGCAGTTCTCTAGGCATCAAGATGGGTTAATGAGTGAAAACACTTGCCTTGAAGCCCAACAACTTGAATTCAATCCCTGAAACATTGTTGGAAGAAGGAAATAAACAACTCCTGAAAGTTTTCCTTGTACATACATACATACATACATACATACATACATATGCCCTCACACACACATGTTCTCTCTCTCCTAGCCTGTACACACACACACACACACACACACACACACACACACACACACACACAATGAATGTAATTTTAAATGTTAAAAATTTTAAAGCAGCTTTTAAAGGTTTATAATTATAAATACTTCCATTGGGATAGCAGAGTGGACCCCTCTTCTCCTGCTGAGACCACCTATACCACCTGGGAACTAGGCTTCAGGCATTGTCCATGGCCTCATGAACTGGGCCCACTAAAGCTTCCAGTAATTTAGCTCCAGGAGTCTAGCCCACACAGCCTCCTACAAGTAAGGTAGACATGCCTACACCACCCAGGAACTTAGTGCACAAGAAACATCCTACTGGCCTCCTACAGCAAATAAAGAACATGTCTTCTTCTGTGCAAGGCAGTGTATGCCATTGAGAAACTATCCTCCAGACCCTGGCCATCCTACTGCACTGGACCCATCTAAAACTCCTAGGAATTTTGCTCTGTGGACCAAGTCCACACGGCCTCTTGAAGCAAGTACGATACCTGACTCCTCCTTCTTAATGCAACATGCACTGCTATGGAACATTCTGCATCAGCCCATGGACAACATTGTGTATCTCAACATTATTATCTCTTAGTCCTTTCCTGAACATTATACACACTTCCATTGAAAGTATACACACAGCTTGAACAAAAAGCAGGGTTGGGGGAGATAGGAGCAGTTCAAAGGAAGGAACAGGAAAAGGAAGGAAAAATCTCAGCTGACAATGTACTTCACATGTGCAATTCCTAACACAGAAACAAGATAAAAAACCAAGACAATGTATCTCCTGCACATTAATAATCCCCTATTAATGGTACATACAAATGACACAGAAAAATGTCCAAACAAAGAATTCAAAAGAATGATGATAAATATGCTTACACAACACAAAGAAGGAATGAATATACTTCAGCAGAACAAGAACAAATAGATGAATGAAATACAAGAGTCAATACCACACATAAAAATATATGCTAGAAGATTGTAGCATCTTTTTGCTGCTTCCAAGAAACATACCTTAACATCAAAGACAGGGTAAAGAAACATGGAATAAAAAGTATTCAAAGAAAACTAAGGTAAAGCAGGTATAAGTACTGTAATATATGGGAAAATAGACTCCAAATCAAAGCAATTTAAAATAAATAAAGAGGTAACAATTCATAGTAACTAAAGAAACATTCTCCAAAGAGAATATTATAGTTCTAAACACATACACCAAACACAGGTCACCGAATTTCTAAAAAACTAAAACCAAAATTTAACCCTAATACAATGATAAGGGGTGACTTCAACACTATACTCTTACAAATAGTTAGGTCATCCAGGCAAAAACTACACAGAGAAGTATTGGAATTAAATGATATCATAAACCAAATGGATATAACAACATCTACAGAATTTTCACCCCAAGCACTAAAGAATACACTGTAGCTTGATTTTTTCTGCCTCGCCCACAGTCATGACAAATCTCTGTCACCCGCCAGTCCCACAGCCGCTCAGACCCAACCAAATAAACACAGACACTTATATTGCTTGCAAACTGCATGGCCGTGGCAGGCTTCCTGCTAACTGTCCTTATCTTGCTAACTGTGCTTTTATCTTAAATTGATCCATTTCCATACATCTATACCTTGCCATGTGGCTGGTGGCTTACTGGCGTCTTCACATGCTGCTGGTCATGGCAGCGGCTGCAGCGTCTCTGGTCATTGCGGCGGCTGCAGCCTTTCTGGTCATTGCGGCGGCTGCAGCGTCTCCTTCTGCCTTTCTGTCCTTTTATCCTGCCTAGCCACGGCCGATCAGGTTTTATTTATTAACCAATCAAAGCAACCTGACACACAGACCATCCCCCAGCACAGCCAAGCGCAGACCATCCCAAACACCTGCACTCAGGCCCATGGTCCCAATCATCCTCTATACGGACCTGCTGGGTAATGCCACAAAGAACCTGAGAATGGGCTCCCACAGGACCTACAGAACATCCCACAGCAATACACTTACTTCTCAGTAGCCCATGCAAAGTCTTACAAATTGACCATGTATTAGGACATAAAGCAATTCTCAACAAATGTAGGACAATTGAAATAATATCACAAATTCTATCTATCACAATGTATTAAAGCTAACTGTTCACAGCAGTGGGAATTACAGAAAGTACACAAGGTCATGGAGACTACACATCCTACTACTGAATGATAATGAAGCTAACAAAGAAATCAAAAAGGGAAATTTAAAATTCCTGGAATTGAATGAAAATGAAAACATAGTAAATTCCATGGGGCACAATAGAAGCATCCATAAGAAGAAGTTCATTTATTCAGTTTTGAATTTTTCAGACAGGGTCTCTCTATGTGTAGTCCTGGCTATCCTGGAACTCTGTATGTATGTAGTTGTGAGTTCTTACCAGGTTGACCTCAAAATCACAAAGATTCAATTGCATATGCCTTCTGGGGGCTAGAATTAAAGACATTTAGCCACATCCTGCAAGAGAAAAAATTATAACAGTGTCCACCTACATGGAAAAAATGAGAAATCTTCAATCGATAGCTAAAGAAACACTTGAAAGCCTTAGAAAAACATGAACAAACAACACCCTTAAAGTAATAGATGGGAAGAGATCACCAAATCAGGGATGAAGTTAATTCAAAGCAAGCACTACAATTTGTTAATTAAACCTAAGCTTGGTCTTTGGAAATACTAACAAGCCTAAGTTAACCAATAAGTCATAATACTAAAAATAATAAAATTAGAGATGAAAAGGGAAACATCACAGACACAAAGGAAATTCAGAGAATCAGAAGAATCTAATATAAGCATTTATAGTCCACTAAACTGGAAAATCTAAAAAAAAAATTGGTGAATTTCTAGATGCATATAACTTCCCCAAGTTAAATGAAGATGAAGTAAAAACATTGAAGCACATGTATTGCAACAAATTCAATTACTGGAAGCAGTAATTGAAAATCCCACAACTATTAGGGAACAGTGGAATATGCCTATAGTTGCAGAACTTGTAAAGCAGGGGCAGGTGGATATCTGTGAGTCTGAGGTCAGTCTGGTATACACAGTAGGTTCCAGGAAAGCCATAGCTATGTAATATACTCTGTCTAAAAAAAAGAAAGAAGAAAAATAAAAGTCTTTCAACTAGGAAAAGCTGAGTGTCAGACGAATTTAGCAGAGGGTTTTACCAGAACTTCAAATAACTAACACAGATATTCCTCAGATTATTTCATAAATCAAAAGAGAAGGAACTTTTTCAAATTCATTTTATAAATCCAATATTGCCCTGATATCAAAACCAGAAAAAAGAACTAACAGAAAGAGAAAGGTATAGACCGATTCCCATAATGCAGAGATGAAATAATTCTCAATATAGCACTTGCAAACTGAACTCAAGAGCACTTCAAAAAGATTGCATCAACTGTGATCAAGTAAGATTCATCCTAATAAACATAACTAGATACGTTTCACCCTGAGCAAAATTAAGCTTCAAATATATCAAGAGCCTCAGCATAAGACCTGGTGTCCTGAACTGCTAAAAGAGAAAGTAGGAAATTTGCTTCAACTTCAAAGCACAATTTTAAAAAAGCCATTCTGAACTGGACTCTAGTAGCATGAACATGAAGACCAACAATAAAAAAATCAGTACTCCATCAGACTAAAAAGCTTCTGTACAGCAAAGAACACCATCTCTTGAATGAAAAGAAAGCCTAGAGAATGGGAAACATCTTTACCAGGCATACATGACAGAAAATAGGTGTATATAAAGAACTAAATACCAAGGAAAAAAACTGATTAAAAAATTGGAGATTTGAAATATGCAGAGAGTTTTCAAAAAAGAAATACAAATTTGAGGAAATTTTTTTTTTTTTTGGTTTTTTGAGACAGGGGTTCTCTGTGTATCTTTGGATCCTGTCCTGGAACTCATTCTGTAGTCCAGGCTGGCCTCAAACTCACAAAGATCCACCACCTGCCTCTGCTTCCTGAGTGCTGGGATTAAAGGCATGCACCATCCTGGCCCAGTGAGATAATTTTTAAATGGTCAACATCCTTATCCATCAGGGAAAATTAAAATTAAATAGTTATGCATATATACAATGAAAATTAATATTATTTTAAGAGTTCATTTTATTCCAGTCAGAATGGCTGGAGAAAATGACAACAAACGATGGCATGGGTGTGGAGACAGGGGGATAGTTGCTCACTGTTGGTGATAGTATAAACCAGTGTAGCCACTATGGTTCTACTCTATTAGGTTTCCATAGGGTCCCTCAAATGGCCCTTAATTTTAAATATCCCAACCTATATTTCTTCACCTGCCCCTCCATTCCCTCTCCCTCCTCATCTGACCATCCTGTCCCAGACTCCTTCCTCATCCATCTATAACAATCTATTCTATTCCCCCTTCATGGAGATATGTCCCTCCCCCAGTCCCTTACTCAATTCCTAACGTGTGGTTATACAGATTGTAGCCTACTTATTCTTTGACTCAACAGCTAACATCTATATAAATGAAAACCTACCATATTTGTCTTTCTAGGTCTGGGTTATGTCACTTAGTATGACTTTTTCTAGCTCTCTCCATTTACCTGTGACTTTCCTGATTTCTTTCTGGTACTGAATCCAACTGATACATCTGCAATGCAACCCCTACACCTAAGACTCAAGAGAATCACAGAAGAGGTGGTAGAAAGATTGTAAGAGCCAGAGGACAAGATACCTGTGTCTAACACAGTTTCCCATAAGCATTCTAAGGGAAATGGCCCCATGAATACAAAAATAGGGGTTTCCTGAGCAAAGCCAATATCATGATAACACCAGTCCGCATGGCAACATGGATGGGGAGAGTCCACATGGTTCTACTCCTAGATGAAGACCTACAGATTGTCAAAGCTGATGAGAGAAGTAGAATAGTTTAATAGTTTCCCCCAGAGACAAGCTTTCACTCTGGTTTACCAATCCTGCTATGTTATGTCTGAACACATGTACATATGAACAAAACAAATAGACTCAGTAGGCTACATATACCTCAGATTGACCCAATTTCTCTTTCTGTAAATAACTTTATTTACTTTTTTGGCACAGGCTACTAAGCATTGGCAGCCATCATTACATTTATCCATCATAAAGAAATTTGCAGTAGATATTACCAACAATTACATCAGGAATGAGGAAATCAAGCATGAGAATTATAAAGCAGTCTCCCAAATTCCCCTGAACTAAAAAATTATAAAGCAATCTTCCAAAATCCCCTCAACATATAAGTGGCAGGTTCAACCCAAATCTTTGTTTCTAGAATGTCACTATGCCATTTAAGGAGGGAAGCTTTAAGAACTTTGGCATGTCCAGTGATCACTAAACAGGAAGACACATGGAAATCACACAGCACACAGTAGCTCCAGTATCTCAGACACTTGCTGGGTCTGCTTACCGTGTCCTCCACTCAGCAGGCACTCACTGAGGTTGCAGTGTCTGCCCACAAGACAAAGCCCATGGGGAGTTTTCTGAGATCTTCTTGGCAGTGCATCCTAAGGACAGCTTTTCCAGCTTCTCCCATGTGTCTGTGCTCCATTAAATGTCTTGGTACCCATCGGAAAACCTTGTATTACCTTGGAAGGGTGGAGGCAAAATGGAACATGACAAGAACTCACTGTGCCATGTTTCATACAGTGGCTTCTTCTCTATCACTGACTTGTTCTTAACCCCCCCCCAGGACATATCTGGAATATCTGGAGTATAAAAAGGGGCAGCATATAAATACAAATACACTTAGTAAAGAAAAACACCATACCTTGGGCAACAAGGCTGAGCCCAATATCTTAAGCAATTTTCTTCTCTCCAGCTCAGAACACTCAGGAATCATCTTGGGCACTCTTACATGAATCACAGTCACATCTGACAGCAGTGGATCAAACACCACAACCTTCTTTCTGAATCCTCCCTCCATGATTATGACAAAGTTGTAACTTCAGGTCAGAAAAGACAGCTGCTGCTACCACTGCGTGTTCTCACAATTTAACTCACAAGCACCAGAGGGCAGCCAGGAGCTCAGCTCATATATCAAAATTCTTCAGATCTCTGGTGGCAGAGGTTCAGTAAAAACTACTTCCTTTTGAGTTTCAAAAAGACAAATATTGCATGTTTTTCTCATATACAGGCTCTAGATATTAATGATTATACATACATAGATATGTGGAGGAATACCACTGGACATAGAAATAGAAAGGGAAATGAGAAAGAAAATAGAGCCTAGAAGAGGGCTGAAAAAGGAAAAGAAAGAAAATTATACAGTAACAGAATAAACATGGCATGAAACCAGAAGGGGCATCAAAGGGAGAGCCAAGGAGCAATTAGGAGGGGACAAGGGAAGCAGATGTAGCAGTAATGCTGGTGGTCATCTACGGTTTTACAGAGTATGTTCCCAGGAACAGCTAAAGGACTGGATGTCAGGAAAATACAGAAGATGAGCCTCAGAGGAGGAGGAGGAAGTCAAGCTTCATCCTTTAGGGATGGGGGGGCGTGTTCTAAGGCTGGGAGTTCACTAAACTGATTCTGAGCTGAGTCTTTTGTAGCAATCTGGGTCCTCCTCTTTCCTCTGTTGGTCCTGCTCAGATAGCAACACTCTTAACTTCCAACCCCTTCTGTTCAAGTATCATATAGGAACTAGAAACTTCCATCTCAGGGAGCTGTTTATGCTTTCCCATCCACAAATATGACTCTAACTCTTCTAGAGGTTCATTATATTCAGTACTACTTTTTAAGACTGATAAAATGATTTAAGTTATAAATAAAATTTTTGAAAATAAATACTTCCCTTTTCCACATTTGGAGTAGGCTAGAGCCTAATTTTCAAGGAGGAAAAAGGAAAGTCTTCACAGGCAGTTGCATTTGACTCAAGACTTACAGGAAGTGCAGAACATCGCCATGCTGGGATTTTATGGGACAGTGTTATGGGCAGGCAAGGCAAAGGCTCAGAGTAGAGACTTTGAATTTTATGTTGTGGGATGGATGATCCCTAACAGGCTTGAGGGCCAGATGGTCCAAACAAGTAAAAAAGATACTCTCTGAGAGCCAGCCTGATTATTTTGTTTACTTTGATAACTTTCTCATTTAGTCACTCAGTTTGAGTCTCTTACATTGTTCTTAGGCTTAATTGACTCCCATAGATGGTCATTTATATTCTTTCAAAGGAGAAAACTTAGTCTTTACCTTGTATTTTAGCTGTCCCATTCTCTTTGGTGTCTGCTACTGAGGAGTTATGAGTTTAGGTGGATGTCATAGTGGATGGTTTTCTCATATATTTTGTGTTTATTCATTGTCTTTTGTGTATCTGATGGATGTTTCTTCTAACTTTCTCCTCTGTTTTATCCTGTTTGTCTCATGTGACTTCTCTGGTGATTTTTCTTTACTTGGATCTGTGTTACCTACCCTTTTTAGCAGGGAATGTGCCTGAACTACCAGACATAATGACTCAGCAGAAGTCCCAGGGCTGACTTACAGTAGAAAACACTAGGGCACTTTTCAAAATCCTCAATAGAGTTCAAAGACAGTGTTTGGGTGACAATGCTCTTCTTTTGAGTTAACATTATATCATAAAATGAATAAGGAAAGGAAAAGGAGGAAAGAAGGACTAAAATTAAAATGAGAGAGGAAGCATGTGAGTCACAGTTTTGGACAATAGAGAAATTGTTATAAGACTTGAGTCATAAAAGCTTTGAAAGCAAGATTAAATTATAAGACAGCAACCTAAAAATTTATAAACATAAATATGAATAAATACAATCTTCTGGAAATGACATGAGTATTGCACTTATGAACTCACAAAAGCAGTGTCTACCAGCACAAGATTGGATCTTTAAACATTGTCTTTGGCAGGAGATTCAACGCAATCTGTAGAGCTACATTCTATTGTCTGTTGGTGCTTGCTTGGGGAGGGGAAATCATATTCCTCAGTGGCATATACCGATAAGCAGTTGTCTTTATTCAAGTAACTCCACTGCCCACATCCATGTTCATGGAAGAAACCCTACTAAGGTACAGTGGGCCACAAGAAAAAGATATAAATATGTTAAAAATGAGACTTTTTGGAAGGAAGTTTGAGGGGAGAGGGAGAATAGTCAGAGAGGATAATTAGGAAATACAATCAAAGCAAATAATATGTGTGTGTAAAAGTGCACAATAATAATAAATTTAAAACATTAAAATACCCAGCATCATGAAATAAAAGGCATCGAGGACACAGTCATTGATTCATCGTCTTCAGGATGAGGCAATTTCTCCTTCTGCTTGGGTTGATTTTATATCTTTACATAAGGGAAAGGCTGCTAGTGTCATGAATCCAAACAAGTTACCAGTTGGTCCTTCTGTAAGAGAATTTCTTTTTCTAAGACTACTTTTCTATGATGTGAGGCCCTGTTCTATTTTGGTTTGGATTTTCTATGATAAAACACACACCAAAATGAGTCTGGATTAGAAAAACAATATTTCAGATCATACTTCTACCTCACTGTCCATCATTGAGGGAACCAAGTTAGAACTCAGGGCAGGAATCCAGAGCCAGGAACTGAAGCATAGAAAATGCACTAGGACAGCTGAATTTTCTCTCTGTGGCTCTTAGGGAGACCACGCAGGCAGACACTTCAATGCTGGATGCAGGTGGTGGTAACTAGCAGGAGCAGTTTGTTACAGCTCAGTTGCTTAACTGGTTCTTTGTGGAGAAAGTAAGATCTCAGATACTTTCCCTTTGCTTTATCTCTTTCTCTTAAATGACCTATTGTGGTTTTACCTTGCCTCTATTTCCTCTTATCTCAAAAATCCAACATCTAATCCCACAGCTTACCCAGAAGCTCTATGGTAGTTTTGTAGTCTCAATGTAAACTATCTGGAAACGGGAACTAGAACATTGACTCAGTAGTGAAGAGCACTTGTGTCTCTTGCAGAGGCCCTCCTCTGGCCTCCATGAGCACCAAACATGCACACAGTACACACACATACATGCAGGAAAAACAGTTACACAAACAATATAAAATAAATAATCAAATCTTTGAAAATATATCTGGAAACACATTTCCCAGAATTTCCTTCCCCATGTTGTTCTGTTTGGAGGTTGGACATGGAAAAAGCAACTGCAAAGGAGTTGAGAAACAGGTGGGATATATTTATATACATTTATATTTTTGATATACCTCAGTTGATTCAGGCCCAGGCACATATGATTTCAATGAGGTTCCAACTCAATTTACCATCCATTCTCTACTGCTCACTTCTAGAGCTTTTCTTTATGTTGGGTTAAATCTGTGTGTAGCGTGTTGGCAATGCATGGATCTTTTGAAGTCCCTCAAAATGAAAGGGATTGACTTATGAGCTGGTGTTTTCAAAAGTATGAGTACAATCAGGTGTTGCCCTCATTCTTCTATCCTTCTCTATTCTGGTCTAGCTGACCTTCTGTATCTCAGGCTCAGTACCAGATGCAAAGTCAGTGATGTAGGGACTCCCCAGAAGCAGCAGTTTCATGATGTGAACTCCTCCTAATGTGTCTCTGACAACTTCACTCATGATGGCTCTGCTTCTCTCAGCTTCACAAGGAAATTATGTTCTTTGCTCTTCCAGATGCCTAGTCTGGGCTATGTGCTGTGACCAACTTAGAGAAAATCTAATATTTTAGATTATTGTGGTGTAAGATTCCCAAGTACAGAGAATACTATACATGCTCTCTGTGGTCTATTTTTAGCTAAATACTTTCAAGACAAAGACACTCACTACAACTGTTTCTAAATTTCATAATATGAGGTTTTACTCAGAAACACACTTCTGATGCAGACCACAGATGAAGGAGCCACGGTTGGGAACTTCTTGTCTGGGATGTGCAGGTGTGCTTCTCATCTGGGCTCCCAGAGAGAGGCTGTGCTTAAGGAGCTCCAGTTTTTGTTCAGCTTGTGCTATCATTTCAAACACTGTGAGTGGGTTCCCAGAGCGCACAGTAATACTTCACTGAATCTTCTAGCTGTGAGGCTGAAATGACAAGTCTGATGGACTTGGCTGATTTCTGGAAGACAACAGAGTAGCGGCTGCTCCTCGCAGTGTGAGTAGAAGAAGAAAACTGGCGAATAAGAAAAATCATCTCTCCACTAAGAAGCTGTTTGTACCAAAAAAGATGGTATATGTTTTGACTTGTCTCATATGAACAGTCCAGGGTGACCTCTTCCCCCTCTTGTGTGCTTGCAGTTGACTGGACCTGAGTCACTTTCTGGCCCAAATTGGATCCTGCAGAAAAATCAAAAGAAAGAAAAAAGCTTATTCTGTCATAGTGTGAATAAAACACTGTTGGTATTTGGTACCTTAAGGCCCAAGATAAACCTAACTGAAGACATATTCTGCTTGCTTCTCTCTAATCCCTGTTCCCCAACATGTCCACATAAACTGCTACATGCCTAGAGCAAGGCTTCCTGCATGTACTTAGCTATTCGTGAGACATCCATACCAGAGAAGGCCAAGGCCACCAGCACACAGAGCAGGCTGCGGGGAGGCATGTGGCACATGTCCCTCTCTGTGAGTTGTCTCCTCGGCCTTAGATCAGTGTTGAGTGTCTCAGTGCCTGACACTGCATGTGTACTGACTGTGTTTCCTACATCGTCTCAAGCAGGAAATGAGGCTTTGTATGATCTCAGGCCACAAGTTCCTTATACAAAGAGAAATAGTGTCGTTCACCATGGACTTTTACTTGCTTCCTGTCTTTCTTGATAGTTAAAAGAGGCAGCACTTAAAAGGGAGAATGGGAAAACCCGTCCCTGCTGAGCATAAAGCTGCTTTGAACTCATGGTTGTTATTAGAGGGATAATTTGGGTGCCCCAAAGTCAGATTCATCATGAGCCATGTGCAGTCTTTAATGCACTTACTGACCATTGTATTATGTTTACTTCTCTACATCTATTTTCTAATAAACCTTACTTTTAAAAAAAATCCTCACAGGTCTATGAATTTCCTTGTGAAACACCTGCATCTGAAATAATCTTTCTCCTTTACTTCTAGGGTCCATAAGTTCAGCAATTAACAGAGTTACTTTTAAATCACATGGTAAAGGACAGTGCATCAGAATGCTAGAAGATACCTGTTGATGGTCTGTAAAACTGTAACATGAATAAAATCATAGTCCTTACAGACTAAAGAGAGGCTCACTGTTCCCCTTGCCTGCTGTAAATAATAAGAACCTATGGGTTGATCTCCAGCATCCACTTAAGAATCCAGTTGATGTGGGTGCACCTGCAGTCAGAGCTCTGGGAAACAGAGACAAAGGAATTCTGGGGTCTCACTAACCAGACAGTATAGTGCAATTGGTGAGCTTCAGTGAGAACCTCTACCAGATAAATAAATAAATAAATAAATAAATAAATAAATAAATAAATAAATACAAACAAGTACATGAATAAATAAATGTGGAGAGCAATAGAGGAATGTTAAGAATTGGATTAAACACACACACACACACAGAGGGAGAGAGAGAAACAGACAGACAGACAGACAGAGAGTGGGGGGGGTCATACTAATCTGAAAACTCACTTTTACAAAACCTGATTAGTTTGTAAAAGTCTAATAACAAGTTTTATTCAGACAATGTCCTGTTCTCTCCAAAACAAGGACTCTGCTTATTACAAGTCCTAGAAGCTTCTATACTATTGCCCTGAAGTATTCAGTCTCACTTGTTAAATTCTGGGTATTTTTTTATATACAAAATGGTCTCATGATAATCTTGCCGTGTTTCTCTGTGACTCCCGCCTATTATGTGTACATGATATGTATAACTTGAAAGAACTTAGGAGTATGTTAATGTCACATAAATTGGTGTTTAGATTTTGGGTACTGCTTCATTATCATTTAGTCTGTAGCTCTTTTTTTATTAAGAAAATATTTTATTCATTTTACTTACCAATCAAAGATGCTTCTCTTCCCTCCTCCTGCCCCTCCAACTTCCCCCTCCCAACCAATTCCCCATTCCTTCCTACAAGAATGTAAGGCCTCCCATGGGGAGGTACATTTCGTAGAGGCAGGTCCAAGGCTCTCACACTGTCTCAAGACTACGTGAGGTTTTCCATCATAGGTAGTGGACTCCAAAAAGTCTAGTCTGTAGTTCTTATTATTCACTTGCTTTCATTATTCCAATGGATGAAATGAACCAATAGGCAATCAGAAGAGAAAGTACAAACAAGGTCTCTGGAAGAGCTCCAGGTCTCACTATGAATTTAAATAACCAATCAACATGTATATTGGGGACAAGCTTCTGGTATCTGAGATGTACACCTCTGCCCACCTCACTGCTGAGTGCTGAGAGGCAGCACATGCCCTGGACTGCAGTCTCTGTGGATGAGCAGGAGACCATGGGAGCCACAGCAGCCTGGGGAGCTCAGGATGGCAGGGTTGTGCCCTTCTCTAGTTCTCCACGGAGCAGGTGGATGCTCTCCATGCTGCATGGCCACAGCCTCTGTGGTGAGGCTTTGGAGCACATTGGGTTTGAGTGCTGTGCTGGCCAGTTAGTCTCATGCTAAATGCTGCCTTGTCTTTCCTTGATTTTAATTGGCAAACAATACTTCCTAGTGAAGATAAATCTTAAGGTTGGTGGAGAAGTGACTTGTCAGTTAAAGGCACTTGCTGCTAAGCATAAAGATGAAAGTTCAGAACCTGTTTTAATAACCTGAGCTCCCAGCAAAATTTGTAATTCCAGCCTTGATTGATTAGATACCATCTTCTGGCCTTCGTATGCATACAGGTGTGTGTACCCATGTGTACACACAAGTTTGTGTAGACTCACATGCACGAGCACACACATATGTAAATAAAAGTCAAATCTTTAAAAAATAAAGCCTACCAAGAATACATCAAAACAATCATCCATCACGACCAAGTAAGATTCATCCCAGGGATGCAAGGATGGTTCAACATACAGAAATCAGTCAATGTAATACACCATATAAACAAACTGAAAGAAAAAAAGCCTTTGACAAAATACAACACCCCTTCATGATAAAGGTCTTAGAAAGAATAGGAATACAAGGAACATTTCTAAACATAATAAAAGCAATTTATAGCAAGCCAACAGCAAACATCAAATTAAATGGAGAGAAACTCAAAGCGATACCACTAAATTCAGGAACAAGAAAAGGCTGTCCACTCTCCCCATATTTATTCAATATAGTACTAGAAGTTCTAGCTAGAGCAATAAGAAAACAAAAGGAGATCAAAGGGATACAAATTGGCAAGGAAGAAGTCAAACTTTCACTATTTGCAGATGATATGATAGTATACATAAGTGACCCCAAAAACTCTACCAGGGAACTTCTACAGCTGATAAACTCCTTCAGTAAAGTGGCAGGATACAAGATCAACTCAAAAAAATCAGTAGCCCTCCTATACACAAATGATAAAAGGGCTGAGAAAGAAGTCAGAGAAACATCACCCTTTACAATAGCCACAAATAATATAAAATACCTTGGGATAACACTAACTAAACAAGTGAAAGACCTTTTTGATAAGAACTTTAAATCTCTAAAGAAAGAAATTGAAGAAGATATCAGAAAATGGAAGGATCTCCCATGCTCATGGATAGGTAGGATTAACATAGTAAAAATGGCAATCTTACCAAAAGCAATCTACAGATTCAATGCAATCCCCATCAAAATCCCAACACAATTCTTCACAGACTTGGAAAGAAAAATACTCAACTTTATATGGAAAAACAAAAGACCCAGGATAGCTAAAAGAATCCTATACGATAAAGCAACCCTTGGAGGCATCACCATCCCGGACCTCAAACTCTACTATAGAGCTATAGTAATAAAAACAGCTTGGTACTGGTATAAAAACCGACATACGGACCAATGGAATCGAATTGAAGACCCTGACATTAATCCATGCACATATGAACACCTGGTTTTTGACAAAGGAGCCAAAACTATACAATGGAACAAAGAAAGTATCTTCAACAAATGGTGCTGGCATAACTGGATGTCAATATGTAAAAGATTACAAATAGATCCATATCTGTCACCATGCACAAAACTCAAGTCCAAGTGGATCAAAGACCTAAACATAAATCCAGTTACACTAAACTTAATAGAAAAGAAGATAGGAAGCACTCTTGAATGCATTGGCACTGGAGACCATTTCCTAAATAAAACACCGACAGCACAGACCCTGAGCACAACCATTAATAAATGGGATCTCTCAAAACTGAGAAGCTTTTGCAGGGCAAAAGACACAGTCAATAAGACAAAAAGACACCCAACAGATTGGGAAAAGATCTTCACCAACCCCACATCTGACAGAGGATTGATCTCCACAATATATAAAGAACTCAAGAAACTAGACATCAAAGCACTGAACAGTCCAATTAAAAAATGGGCTAAAGAGCTAAACAGAGAATTCACAAAACAAGAACTACAAATGGCTGAAAGACATTTAAAGAAATGCTCAACATCCTTAATCATCAGAGAAATGCAAATCAAAACGACTCTGAGATACCACCTTACACCTGTTAGAATGGCTAAGATCAAAAACACCAATGACAACCAATGTTGGAGAGGATGTGGAGCAAAGGGAACACTCCTCCACTGTTGGTGGGAATGTAAACTTGTACAACCACTGTGGAAATCAGCATGGCAGTTTCTCAGAAAATTAGGAATCGAACTACCTCAAGACCCAGCCATCCCACTCTTGGGCATATACCCAAAGAATGCTGATACATACCATAAAGATACATGCTCAGCTATGTTCATAGCAGCACTATTTGTAATAGCCAGAACCTGGAAACAACCTAGATGCCCATCAACGGAAGAATGGATGAAAAAAATGTGGTACATATACACAATGGAGTACTACTCAGCAGAGAAAAACAATGAAAGCATGAAATTTGCAGGCAAATGGATGGAACTAGAAAAAATCATCCTGAGTGAGGTAACCCAAACCCAGAAAGACAGTTATGGTATGTACTCACTCATTGGTGGATTCTAGATATAAAATGAACAATCAGACCACAACCCATAGAACCATAGAGGCTATATATATAGCATGGAGGTCCCTAGGACGACTGTGGCATATAATAAATTTCAGTTTTACTCAATTATTGAAAAAAAATAGCCAAATGAATGGAAACACATGAACTATGAACCAAAGGCTGAGGGGCTCCCAGCTGGATCAGGCCCTCTGAATAGGTGAGACAGTTGATTGGCTTGATCAGTTTTGGAGGCATCTAGGCAGTGGGACCAAGTCCTGTGCTCATTCCATGAGTTGGCTGTTTGAAACCAGGAACTTATGCAGGGACACTTGGCTTAGTCTGGGAGGAAGGGACTGGACCTCCCTGGACTGAGTCTACCAAGTTGATCACAGTCCTCAGGGGAGGACTTGTCCTGGAGGAGGTGGGAATGGAGGGTGGGCTGGGGGTAAGGGGAGGGTGTGGGAGGGGGGAGAATAGGGGAACCCATGGCTGATATGTAGAACTGAATAGTATTGTAAAATAAAAAATATATATCAAAAAAAAAAAAAAAGAGACATGAAGCTGCACGGTGGTGGTGCATGCCTTTAATCCCAGCACTTGGGAGGCTGAGGCAGGTGGATCTCTGTGAGTTCAAGGACAGCCTGGTCTACAGAGTGAGATCCAGGCTTCAAAGCTACACAGAGAAACCCCGTCTCAAAAGAACCTAAAATAAATAAATAAATAAATAAATAAATAAATAAATAAATAAATAAATAAATAAATAAATAAAAATAAAGCCTAATATTTTAGGAATCAACAAAAGAGATCATTCATTCAGGAAAATGAGGATTAAGTATACTGATAGAATTGGATCTTTGTCACTGGTCTACTGCTGTGAATATACACCATGACCACAGCAACTCTTATAAAGAAACCTTTAATTGGTGTGGCTCACTTACAATTTTAAAGGTTAAGTCCATTATGATCATTGTGGGGAGCAGTGCAGTATGTGGGCTGTAGTGGTATTTGCTCGGCCCATAACCTTGGGCTATGAGGCCCAAAGAAGGCAATGCTTCTTGCCATTGTATATGACCTCTTAAAAGGAAAAGGAGAGGGGTCATGAGGTCCCTTCTCCCTGCTTACTGCTTCCAGGTATGATAGAACTGCAAGGTGGATTCACTCCAGGTCAGAAAAGAGCATGACTTCAGCTGTCTACTCGGTTCTGTATTTGTGAGTGTATTTCCTCAGTTTATATCCTAATAAACTCCATAATACTCCTTTAGCAGACTCCAGTGGATATCTCACAATAGTAGGCAGACATGGTGCTGGCTGCATCTCGATCAGAAGGAAACCTGACAAAGGTCCATGACACTGGGAGTATCTTGAACCACAGAGACCTAAACCCACCCACACAGTGAAACACTTCCTCCAACAAAGCCATGCCACCTAATAGTGCCACTCCCTTTGGGGGACATTTTCTTTCAAACCACTATAATGGTCGAAATAATGATGCGTGGTGAACAATGTCTTGGGGAACTATAAGAGAAGCTCCAGGAAACAAGACACAGGACCTTTTACCTTAAGTGTACTGTGTTACCTGGATTGGTCTTGGACATGATGTTGTACCTCCTGTGCCTGCTGTGGGATGTCTTTCTGTACCCTGTGAATATGTGTTGCTATGATTGGTTAATAAAGACTCTGCTCTGCCCTATGTCGAGTCAAGTTATAGCCAGGCAGGAAATTCAGGAGAGAGACAGGAAGAGGAAGGGCTGAGTCAGGAGCTACCAGTGAGACACAAAGGAAGATGCAAGATGACAAAGCAGAACTGAGAAAAGGTACCAAGCCATGTGGCTAAACATAGATAAGAATTATGGGTGAATTTAAGTGTAAGATCTAGTCAGTAATAAGCCTGAGCCAATGGCCAAGCAGTTATAAATAATACTACACCCCTGAGTGATTATTTTATAAGTGACTGTGGGTCTGCAAGGGACCCAGAGGGACTGGAGAAACGTTCTGACTACATATGCCAAACATTTACATCAATTTATAAGACATGTTTATTACTGTTGAATGTCAGAACATAGCTGTAGAAACCAATCTGGTCAGTGTTCCCTCAATCTGGACACGGCGTTCTACTTTGCTATTGTGCTTTCCCAGATATGATCTATAGTTTGTGCCAGGTTGTTAAAGTTGGCCTGTCCTGAAAAAGTTCAGGGACAGGGCTTCTCTGTTAATATTTAGTATGTGTTTACTGGTACTTATTATTTACATGTTTTCCTAATCTTTTTTTGTTTGTTTTTCACTCAAACATCTTTCTTTGAATCATTGCTGTCTTGGTTACATTCATGTATAAAAGTACACTGTAATAAGTGGCTGTTTGAACCATGCCCTGAAGTACCACCCCTAGTGAGGTAACAGACAGCTGTTACACCTGCCTATGACCTTGACATACATGCCCCTGGGGAGTAGCTGTGGAGGGACCATTAAGACCTGGGATGGATGAATATGCTCTCTCTCTCTCTCTCTTTGCTACCTTGTGGATTTGGATGCTGAGACCTTGGACCAGGCAAATCAGCGTGGATCATAGTTCAACTTTCATGGACCCTATGATAAGTCTCCCTTGGTTGTGAGTTAACCCCCAAATAAATTCCTTTGCTCATTACATAGACTCTGTGGATTGATCCCATTTTCCTGGGGGTTAACTTGCAACTTCTAACATACAACAGCATAGAATATACATTACTGTTCCAAAAGGGAGGAAAGGGAGCACAGTAAGGAAATGCTGGACCAAAGCAAGACTGAAAACCAGCTGAGCAAAGTCCAAAATCTGCATTTCTCTGATAGTACCAGGAGGACTAGGTGGTTTAAAACAAATGGACTTCTTATTTCTAAAGTTTTCACTAGATTTAAAATATCATATGACTGAAAATAGGGACTTGAAAACTGAAAAAGTTAAACAGGATGTGGAAGAAGTCCTGTGTATTTTCTGAGTGCCTAACCACCTACTATATGGGAGTGCTCAGGTGTCTTTCATGACACACACTGTTCTATCTTCATTCTTGTCTCAGCACTCAAGAACAGAAAACTGAAGCCTACCGAAGATACCTGCGAGTCTAGGCAGGATGATGAAGGAAGGGTGTGGACACTGCTTCCTGATGCAGTCAGAGAAGATCCTGATGGAGAAGACTGAGCTGCCTTCAAACCATGAGTAGATTTCCCAGTCGAAAGGATATATAACATAATTCTAGGCACAGGTCATATCAGGGTGACTGAAGATCTGACCAAGTGTGGGTGACAACCTTAGAAATGTACATTAGAGAAAGTGATGTGGCCCCAGCCATGAAGGATAGCGTGTATCTTCATAGTGTTCTCTTGCAAATTCCTATTTGTCCTCACTATGAACCCTGGATATTCACGTATAATATAGGTAAAAGGCTAGACAGATGCATGTTTTCTTCTCTAGTTAAACTTAAGGACGGAGGAGATAATGGTATTGTTGTTTTAAATAATCATCTCTAGCTTATTGAGCAGTGTGTGGAAGAGCCACAACCTTCACCTGCTCTGAAGCAGCACTGCACCTCTGTGGACAAATAAGGTCTTCACTCAACAGTGTCCTGAGCTTAGAAGACCATGCCTTGAAGAAAGAAATGTATTGAATCTTCCTCTGGAGCCAATATTTTTGACATGGAATGTGAATGTGTCTTTGTTGAGGTCAGCTATAGCCTAGTTTCTCTCTTCCCCTTCCAGACTTTTCTCCATGTGTCCCCATAGTTCCCTATCTTTCTATTGAGCCAAAACTACCTCATTCTGGAGAATGAGAGAAGCCAGTCATAAGACAAAAGGAGATGACAATGATTGTTATTTACAATAAAGCTTATAAAATAAGCAAATGTTTGGATTTCATGTTAAATTTATTGACCCCTTATACAGAGTAATTGTATACACGGTGATTATTAAATCAGAAACTTTAGTTTTCTTTCACTCATTTTTTATCATTTTTTATTTTTGAGATTATAATATAATCATGTCAATCCCTCCCTCCAAAACTTCCTGTGTTCCATCCTTGCTCTCTTCCAACTTTATGGATTTTTCTTTCATTAATCATTGTTACACATATGTATATAATCATATTTATTCCAAAACACATAAATACAATATACTCATATAAGTCCTCAATTTGTTCTAAGATGGATATTTATGATTCAGGAGGAAGAATATATTGAAAATTTAAAGACCCAAATCTTTAACCTACATAGCCAAAACCTTACCAGATGTTAAAACTCTTTCTATACAGAAAACGGATATTAAATCAAGCAGATATTCTATGGTGAAAATTTGATGTCTCATGATAGGGAAGAGCCACACCCACCCCGCTGAAGGTTTGTGTACTGGCTGCAGGTGTGTGGGGAGCACTGTGCACTCATAGCACAGAAATAAGTGCCTGAGTCTGTGGTCTGAGAGGAGGAAATGTACAGAGAGCTGCGACGTTCCTGGGTGACTGTCGTAGACATCAGTCTTCCACTCTTCTTTGTTCCAGAAGGATTGTAAAACAGGCTCTTCAGATGTCCCCCAGGACTTTGGTGAAACCACTGCACACTGGTCAAAACTGTGGAAAAATTGCACTGCAGCTCTGCACGCTCTCCCTCCTGCAGAACCAAGGACACAGGACTCTGCTCCACTTGTTGACCTTTCACCCCTGGGTAGAAACAGAGAAAGAGACACAGATAGGGTCACTGAGCATCCACAGAACCCTGAACACACCCCATGTCCTCTGAGAAGGTGGGAGCTCTGCAGGACTCCTGAGCTGCTTCCCCACCCCTCCATGTGCTGACAGAATCCTCTCTGTCCCTGAATGTGGACAGCCAGACTCACAGCAAACCTGGGTGCACAGCAGCCCCAGCAGAGAGCACAGCAGCCTCTTCATGGTGCTTGTGTGGCTGCTGGAGACAGAAGCAAGGAACCAAGCCCTGGGCTGTGGTGTCAGGATGGCTGTTGAATGTCCCTCCTCCTGCAACCAGTCAGCCCCACCCAGGAACCCTGCCAGGCCAGACACTGCAGAGTTCCCTCCCAGCCTTCTGAGCCTGAAGCTCCTCCCAAACCAGACCTGCCTGAGAGTCTGGGTGGAACACAGTAGGGGGCAGGGCATTTTGAGATAACTCTGGGGTTGTGTGGGGTTAGGGATCCAGGAAGCAGGAGAGGACCCTCCCAAGCAGAAAAAGCCTCAGCCACACACAGAGCCAAGCACACTCAGAGAAGCAACAGCTAAAGGTTTAACTCAGGAAACAGATGCATGTTCTGACTAAAGACCCTTTATTGAGGCCTGAGAAATGGCTTAGCAGATAAAGGTCCTTGTCCTTCCAAGAGGCCTTAGTTCCTTCCCCATCATCTACTTTAGGTGGCTCACAGCTGTCTGTAGCTCCAGCTCCTGGGACCTGACAATCTCTTCTGTCCTCCTGAGAACCTGTACAAAGGTACCATACATTTTACATAGACCCACTCTCATACACATTGAAAAATAAGAAGAATCATCACCCATGAAATAATTTAAGTAAAATCACTGCAGTAGCAAAACAAACAGCATCATAACGATAGAGTAAGTATAGATGCAATGGTTTAATAGTTTTAGAACCATTTTAAAAATTGGGATACTCCTGCACCAGTAAAGGTTTGTTCCAAATATTGTTTTAAATATTACTGTTGGGAATCTCTGCTCAGGCTCCATTCCTCCAATTCCAGACCCTGCCCCTCAGAAAGCCCACCAAGGGTGGGCTCCTCTCCTAGAGATGCTCAAGACCACATTTACAGGGTACTTACGACATGGTCTCTAGACCTGCAATGTGATTTCTCTCCTGCTTCCTTTCCAAGAGTCACCCAGGAGTTGCTTTGCTCACATTAAACCTGTCTTATTAACTTGGCCTGATATGATTTATTGCATCACTGGAGAAACCAATATGTACCAATATCAGGGTACAGAAAACTTTCAATGACAGCATAAGAAGGAAGTGCAATGGGGAAAGTATAGGAGTCCTGTGTTCCAGAGCGACAGGGGCAGCAGCGGTGGTGTGCTACTGCACATGGTGACTGCTGGGAACAATGCACTTGAGTCATAACAGTAGAAGATGCATTTCAAAGTTTTTACTACAAAGACGATTGCTTGAGAAATGAGACTAAAAATGAAACATGAACAGCGTGAAGACTGGGAGAGGTAGGCAGAGGTTGCTCTGAACTTAAGGAGGTTTAGATACCTTTGTCATCAGGACAATGGAGAAACAATGAGGAAGAGACAGTCTTTCCCTTGGCCTGTCTCTGGCATCGGCATAAATAATGTTCTGTCAGAACACCTACCAAAGCAGTAGAGGAGGTTTAAAAAAAGTAACTATTTAGTAACTTCGTACATGTACATAATGTATTCAGATCATATCCATCACTACCACCCTGCTTCCTCTACAACTCCTCTCATAACCCATTAAATTCCCCTCCCCTGCAAAGAAGAAAGAGCTTAGGAGAAAGCCCTAGGGTAGTAGAACACAGGTAATGTAATGTCAAAGGGGACAGGAGGGGCTCTAAGCAGAGAGAGGCGAAGCAGGGTAGGGGGAAAGGAAGGTTTCTGTAAATTTATTCTAATCTGTGAAAACACCACTTACCTTTTAGAAAGGAGCATCCTCTAGAGGCCCATTTGAGAAATAACAAGTTCACAGCTGCAGTAGACTTCCCCCTGTCTTTGTTGACTTCTGAGTGTGAATCCAAGGCTTTCATCATGCACAAAGGAAGCTCAATGCTTTCTAAGTAGAAACTCATGAGTTTTTAGAAAAGAAGAATATAAAGTTATGAACTGAAATGGGAGAATAAGATATTTTAGAGTGAGAAAATCACAGCATCTTTACACATTTCAAAACAAGTAACAGGGACATAGGAATCAGAACACTGCATAGTTACCATATTTCTACACAATGCCATCAAAATGCCCAAGAAAAGGATGTGAGAAGCAACAGCTAAAGGTGTTGTTTTGAGTTTTTTTATTGTTAATTTTTTCTTATTTTACATAACATTCCCCCCCCTCCTCTCCTCCACCCATGTCCTTTCTACTGCCCCCACCCCCATCTGCTCCTCAAAAAGGAAAAACTTCCCATGGGAGTCAACAAAGCAGGGCCTATCAATTTGAGGCAGGACCAAGTCCTCCCCACTGCATGAGCTAGGCCTCCCACCACAGGGAATTGGTTAGAAAAATCCAGCTCATGTATCAAGGTCAGGTCCTGGTCCCACTGCTAGGGGCCCATCAAGCAGACCAAGCTACAGAACTGTCATCCACATGTAGAGGGCCTAGGTAGGTCCCATGCAGGCTCCCTAGCTGTTGGTCTAGAGTCCATGAGCTCCCAACTGTGTCTGTGGGTTTTCCTGTCATGACCTTTAACCCCTCGCTTATATAACCCCTCCCCCCCTGTCTCTTCAACTGGACTCCCCAAGCTCAGCCCAGTACAGCTAAAGGTTTAATTTAGGAAACAGGTATGTGTTCTGACTAAAGACCCTTTACTGGGGCCTGAGAGATGGCTCAGCAGATAAGGGCCCTTGTCCTTCAAGAAGGCCTTAGTTCTCTCCCCAGCATCTGTGTGGGTGGCTCAAAGCTGCCTGTAACTCCAGCTCCAAGTGACCTGATGTTCTCTTCTGTCCTGCTCAGAACCTGTACACAAATACCACACATTTACACAGAACTACTCTCAGACTCATTAAAAAAAATAACAAGAACTTTCACACATGAAATAATTTAAGGAAAATCATCACAGCAGAAAAAGAAAAGAAAGAGGAACATAACAATAGAGTATAATGTAATGATTACAAAGTTTTGGAATGCATTTTAAAAATTGGGATACTCCTACTCCAATAAAGGTTTGTTCTAAATGTTGATTAAAAATATGACCACATAAGAAGGAAGTGAATTAGGAAAAGCTAATGTAGGAGTTCTGCATTCCAGAGTGAAAGGGACAGCAGCGCTGGTGTGCATTGTGTGTGGTGAAGACAGGAAACAATGCACTATGAGTTCATAACAATAGAGAACATGCAGTTTAAAGACATCACTAAAAAGTGGACTGCTTAAGAAATGAGACCAGTAATAAAAAGCAAACTTGGAATCTTTTCAAAAATGACTTACATCTGACCTTACCCAATCTCAACCTATCACTGTCTCAAATAGTATTAGAGTTAGAGTAACGTCCCCCAATGTTGTATGATATTTTGGGTGAAATTTTGACTAAGGTAAAAAATGCTGTCCCAGAAAACTGTGCTGTTTCACTCTGAACAGGACCCTCCTTTGAGGTGAGTTCCCCCACACAGCACTGATGCTTCAGGAGAATACAGAGCCCAGTTGGTGCCTAAGCCTGAATGCTGCATCTGTGTGTCTGCAGCAGCTGTTTTGAGGCTGGGGTGGGCAGCTCTTCATCTTTTGTCCCTCAGGGTCACAATTCTACTGAAGGAGAAATCAAATCTTCTCTTTGCAAAAGGAGAAAAGACTAGATGGCAACTAAGATCTGTCTCAGAGCAATGAAGCATTTCCCAAGATTCCACTTTCTCTGTTGTGTTGCCTTCATGGAACATGCCAACTCACTGAACATGTCTGAAGCTGGGATCTGGTCTCTAACTCTGCAAGTCTCCAGTTATTTGTGTCCAGCTCCGTACTTGTGACTCACGGCACATGAGCATCCAGCTCCCTCAGTCCCATTGTCAGGGGGAGACTATGCCATGCATGGACATCAGGGGGCAGGAGTTATGAGCATAGACTTCTCTTTTCCTCTCCCTCCTTCTATGTGGTGTGCCTATATGTTAATGTGTTTATGTGAGAGAAAGAGTGTGTTTGGTGTCAGTCAATATGAAGTCATTGAGAACCAAATAGATACCATTCAATGAGGCATTTTTGCAAAAAAAAAAAAAAAATGAAGAACACAAAGGACTCAATCTTCTTAAGGCAGATCAGAGTTCCCTGTGTGCTACATCAAACACTGAGAGCAGAGATTAATATTGGAAGCAGAATTATAAACAGTAATTTAGGGAGGGGGGATACAAATTCCAACACCAGAAACTGTCTGGAAATAAACCAACGTGACTTTGAGGTAAGGAGTCAAGAAGCAAATAAACATAATGTTGAACACCACTAGCCAAAGGCTGTGAAATCTTGATGGCAACACCTGTGTGTATAATGAATAACAGTGGGTTATACTAATAAGTCCAACCCAGCATTCATCCCAGCCAGATCTAAGATATGATTTTGGCCATTTTATCTTCACCTGGCAAATGAAAAATGTAATTGAGGGGGATCCTGGAAATAACTCTTAAACATGTTTTACCTTTGAACACAATTTAACACTCTGGACCATGTGATCGTACCACTGGGGTCTCCTTAGACCTTGAGTCTGTTTGTGTAAGGGACTGTGGAGCACCTGCTTCATTATCCTCTCATGAAATATTCTTCCAATATGAATAATCTATCACCTACATGTTCTTCAAAGAATATCTTAATAATTTATCACTTTAATACTCATATTATGGTCTTTCACATGCATAAATATAGCTTTGGAGAATTTAGGTGAGTTTACTAAATAACAATCTCAGTTATTGATCAGGGAGGCCCCAGAGGTATACAAAACAACACTGAAGATTGTCATAGTTCTTGGCTGCCCAGTGTAACTAGATGGTGAGATCCTTAAAGCTTAAAGAAGCTTAAAGCTACCACATTCTACTGTTAAATGACATAGAGAAACCAACCTTGAACTAGCTGGGGGAAGTCCACCCTGCTAGCTTGAATTCATAGCACTGGAAGGTCCTATGCAGGCTGCTGACAAAGAAAGGATAGCAGTAGTTTTGACCAGAGCTGGACCCTGCATGCTACAGTACTGAACTTCCACATAATATATGCTCAGGGTTGCGGCAGTGGCCTGACTACTAGAGAATAGCAATGCTTTCTGATTGGATTAGAAGCCTCCTCAACAGGAGGGAATTCATGCCTAGTACCACAATGTGGCCAAAAATCCCTTGGTTCAGGAGGCCTTAAGCATAGGGGAACTACTATTGGTATTTTGCTAAATAATCATGTCAAGTTGCCTTGTAAGTCTGTGTTTACTCACAGATTATAGCTAGGCTCAAATTTGGTTGGAGCATGTGTTTCAAGATGTTTCCATAACAGATTTTCCATACTGATTTGTTCAAAATGCCTTTAGTGTTAGTTATCCCTCCCCTCCTATTTACCTGAAAATTTCATAATTTCATTTAACAGATGAGTAATATCCCACAGTGTAAATGTACCACATTTTCACAATTCACGCTTCAGTTGGTGGACATCAGTAGGTGTTTCCAATTCCTAGTGATTATGAATAGAACATAATCAACATAGACGAACAAGTATCTCTACAGAAATATCAGACTCTTTAGGTTAAATCCTCAATAGTGGTATAAGAGATCTTTTTGTAGATGTATGTTCAGCATTTGGAGGAAGCTTCACACTGATTTCTATAAGGTTTATACCCTATCTATTTGCAGTCACATTGACACTGAGGAAGTTCCCCCCTCATGTCATCCTCTCAGCTGGTGTCCTGGTCCTCTGGCTCTTACAACACCTCCTGCTCATTTTCTGTGGTTTTCCCTGGCCTTAGGTGTAGGAATTGCATTTTAAATATAATAACTTGGACTGGAGACCTCACAGCCGCTTATTCTCTGCATTTCATCAGTTGTCAATGACTGGAGTAACCTTCACCTGCTTCAAAATGAAACTTCTTTAATGAGGGGTGAGAACTGTTCTTATATGTGTGTTTAATTATAAGTTTTTGTAATACTGTTACAAGCTACATTAATTAAGAAAGTGGCTAGAGTAGGTTCTCCTATGGTCTACGACCTCTTCAGACATGTGTAGTTAACTAGGTTTGCAGTATTGGGTCTAATTTACTTCCTACTTAGCAGGCCTTAAGTCCAGTAAGACATATGTGTTAGTTTTTACCAAGATAGAAGTGCTACATTGCATCCTTATGTATGTCTTGCCATTGAAGTCATTGTTTTGGTTCATAGCCTTTATATAGCTTGGTAGGAATATTTATTGCTTTTCTCCCTTGGAATCTTGCACATAGTATGAGAATTCATTCTTTGGGAAGAGTCTTCAGGTCATTTCTAGATAAATTCCTCCATTCCTATGTCTGAAGCATGTGGTGTTCTTAGCAAAATGGACTTAGCTACAAGTTCTATGAGGCAATCAAACTGATGGAAATAGCCTAGGTCATTTGGAAGAGACTCTTGAAGCCCCTGACCAACAACTTTAAGGGAGGTTTCTCATGCCTGGCACTGAGGTTTTTATTAGATGTAGCATTCAATCTAGCTTTAGCAAGCACTCACCTCAGAGATTCTGTTCTATGCTGTGCCATTTGAAGTAGATTTTTGGAGTTCAGAAATGCAATTTGACATTGTATTTTGCACCCTAACCAATAAGATAGAGTGTACTTTTTTTTAACTGATAGGCCAGTTACTCAGATGTGCTCATTACAGGTTCTATGACATTTTTACTCTTCTCTCATATATTATATGCCAAAGCAAATTCCCCACCCTCTCCTTCCCCCAGACTCTCCCCATCTACCTTCCATCTCTCCAGACCCATCGCCCTTCTGTTTCCCTTCAGAAAAGAGCAGGCTACCCAGGAATATCAACCAAACACTGTTGTGGGGTATTTGATCACACTGTGTGAAGATGTGTTGCTGTTTTACCTCATCTACCTCAGGTGCCTTCTGATTGGTTTAATAAATATCAGAATATCCAATAGCTAGACAGAAAAGATGGGAGGGAATTCCAGGTAGTAAGGAACTCTGGGGAGAATCTGAGAGAGGGGATTTACCAGTGAGACATGAAGGAAGTCAGATGTACAGAATGGAGGAGAGGTATTGTACCATGAGGCAAAATGTAGATTAATATAAATAGATAAAATTAAGTTATAAGAGCTAATTAGGAACAGCCTAAGCTAAGACCAAGATTTTATACTTAATAAGAAGTCTCCTTGTCATTATTTGTGAGTTGACTGTTCAAAGAATGATCTGTTGTGAAATATGACATAGTAAACTACAAGAAAACCAGACACACACTGTCACATCAAGGTTGGACAAAGCAAACCAGTAGGAGGAAAAGGGTCCCATAAGCAGGCAAAAGAGTCAGAGACAGCCCCTGCTCTCACTGTTAGGAATCCCACAAGAAGACCAAGGCACTCAGCCATAACATATGTAGAGGACCAACATCAGATTTCTACAGGCTCCTTAATATCAGCAAGACCCCATAAGACCCAGTCAGTTGACTCTGTAGACCATGCACTCCTGTTGTCCCTCTGGTTCCACCAGTACTTCTTCCCCTTTCTCTGCAGAACTCTCTTAAGTCTGCCCAGGGTGTGGCTGTGGACTCTGCACTTGCTCTCATCAGCTGCTATGGAGTCCCTCTGGTCTCTTTGATGATGATTCTGCTAGGATCCATCCAGTACCAGGTGTTTATTTTCTTTGCTGCTCTTTGGGTATGAAGATATGAGTCTTTCTTGAGAGATACCTTGGTGGTTGATTTCAGATCTTTCTGCCTTTACAGAGAGATAAATATGAGTACTAGAGCATTTTATTTTAATCAGAGTTTTGTTCCCAGAGCTGAGATGCATCAAAACCTTGGCCACCTTTCCCACATTTCAGAAGCATTGTCAGACAACCTAACTCTAATCCCAGGTGAGCGACTATACCAGGTCCTCAGGATTGAACCAAAGTGCAATGGCAGATGAGAGTGGGCACAGGGGGAAGGATTTCTGCCTCCTACACAGTGTGAAAAAAAGACAAGGAACTGCCTCTCAGGGCATCATCTTCAGAGCTCCAACAGCTGTATTTCCTGAGCAGAAACACTAAGCGGCAAGTATGGTGGCTTGAATGAGAAGGGCCCCCATAGGCTCATATATCTCAATGTTTGTTTACCAGTTTGTGGACTGTTTAGAACAGATCAGGATGTGTGGCCTGGTAGGAGGAGGTGTGTTGCTGATGGTGGGCTTTGTAATCTTAAAGCTGAAGCCAGGCCCAGTCTCTCCCTTTCTCTGTCTCTCTGCCTCTTGCTTATGATCCAATATAAGCTCTCAGCTATTGTCCAGTACCATTCCTGCCTGTCTGCTACTGTACCCCCCACCATGATGGTCAGGGACTCACCTTCTAAAACTGTAATCAAGCCTCTGATTAAATGCTTTCTGCTATAAGTTGTCTTGGTTATGATGTATCTTCACAGCAATAGAACAGTAGCTAGGACCGGAAGTTAGTTTAAACCCTCTATAACATGGACCAAGCAGAGAAAGAGTCTAAATTACTTGTGGAGTGAGACTGAAGCAGATTTTCAAAGACTAGCATCTATGTTCCTCATTGGCTCATAAATTTGTGGGCTAATAAATGAATATTGCTGAAGAATTTCAATCACTAAATTTTGTTAGACATCTTGGTAGAGATAAATCCCATATCAGGTTTTGCCTGGGGATATTTTCCATGAGAGGTCCTTCACTTAGGTAGAGAACATTATTTTATGTAGGGATCAAAGCTCAGGTTGTCTCTGGCAATGACTTCTATTGATCCTGTCAGAATATCCACAGATTATTAAGTTTCTAGGAATTTGACCTGAGATGTGTTGCTGTGTTTCAGGAATCTGGGTAAACCCCACTCAGAGAAGGCACACAGCCCTCCCTCACAGGCCACTCCCCCAGCCTCCTGCACCCTGGGTTTGTGTGCAGCTTCCCCTGCAGTCCCCTCACTGTGTCACTCAGAGCACAGTAGTACAGGGCAGAGTCTGCCAGCTGCACTGAGGACTTCTGCAGGGGGAAGGAGCTGCTGCTCTTCTGGAGAGTGGCCTGGAACAGTTGGTGCTCTGTCCTCTGGTTGTCTGTGAAGCTCTTCAGGAGTAGCTGAGGGGCTTCGTTGGGATATTGCACGTACCAGAAAAGGGTAGTTATTGAGGAAGTAGTCTGATAGGTGCATTTCATCATCACAGGCATCCCCTCTGTTATAGTGACCTGTCCTTCTGTCTGGGTCACTGAATCTGCATTGATCTTTCCTGAAAATCAATTAATCATCAATCAATCAACAAAGAAATTACATTGCTATGTGAGGTAACAGGCTAAACTGACTTACAACTTACAACTGACTTCCTCAGTTGTAAGAAAATGACAACCACACTTAGGGTAAATGTAACTTACGGAACATTAAGAGGAGCAGCAGAACTGAGCAGGTGTCAGGAATCATGTTCACAGAAGAAAATGACACTTGGTTCTTAAGTGCACCAAACTCACAGGACAAGTCTCCTGCAGGACCTTACTGAAACTCCTCACTCATAAACAAGAGCCTCCTTCTGCACAGTGACAGTCTGTCATGTGAAGCCACCACCTGGATGCAGACATTAACCACATCTGAAGAGACAGTGCCCTCTGCTGATTTCTCTTCGAACTGTACCACAGATGTCTGCACAACACACTGTGATTAAACTTGAAACCTCCCCCAAAGGAGGCAGGTCTCAAGTCCACAGTTGATGTTTGAAATCACTAGTGTTACTGAACTATGTGTATGCTATGGTTTTTAGTGTGACAAATGTAAATTAAATAACACACACACACACACACACACACACACACACACACACACACAGGAACACCTCTGATAAAACTTATCTATTTTTTCTCATTTTATTAGTTCTTAGAGAATGTCATATAATTCATTTTGATTATATTCAACTGCTCCCTCCACTCTTGAAAGATCCATCCACTCTTCCTTACCAATTCAGTTTTGTGTCCGATGCCCCGACTTCAAAAAAATACAACAAGGTTTGCATTACAGTTTGTCCTGTCCATATACCCTTAGATGTGTGGCCTTCAGTGGAGGCTTGTCTATGCACTAAGGGATTGATCTTTAAAGAAACCTGAATCTTTTTCCTAGCAGCTGCAAACTGTTCCTAGTTCCTTAGCTGAAGGTGGGATGCGCACCTTCCCTCTGCTTGCTGGGATTGTGTCTGGTCTGATCCTTTTCAAGCCTTATGTGTGCTGTTAACCTCTGTGGGTCCATGTGTGCAGCTGCCCTGCTGAGTCCAGAAAACACTGTCTCCTTGTAGTCATTCCCCACCTATGGCTCTTACAATCTTTCCATCCCCTCTTCCTCGGTGACCTCTGACCTTCAGAGGAGGGTGTGTGATCTAGATGTCCTACCTGGAGCTAAGTGTGCCACAGCCTCTTCTTTTCTGCAGCACACTGAATTCTGGTTCTCTGTGACAATCATATGTACTACAACCATGGAAAAAGAATCATGAATTTTTATTTCAATTTTTAGATATTTTTTGTTTTGGTTTTTCAAGACAGGGTTTCTCTGGCCGGGCGTTGGTGGCGCACGCCTTTAATCCCAGCACTCGGGAGGCAGAGCCAGGCGGATCTCTGTGAGTTCGAGGACAGCCTGGGCTACCAAGTGAGCTCCAGGAAAGGTGCAAAGCTACACAGAGAAACCCTGTCTCGAGAAACCAAAAAAAAAAAAAAAAGACAGGGTTTCTCTGTGTATTTTTGTTGCCTGTCCTGGCTCTCCCACTGTATACCAGGCTGGCCTCAAACTCATAGAGATCTGCCTGGCTGTGCCTCCCAAGTGCTGGCATTAAAGGCATGTGCCTCCACTGCCTGGCTAGAGTAATTTTTTTAAATGAAGCAAAGAAAAAAAAAACCACTGTCCAAAATAGTTTTAAGTGACTCAAAGATAACTTTCTTATTTTGTGTTTTAAATATCTACACTATACTTGGCACTTGCCAACTATCAACTTAAAAATGCTGTGCCTGAGACACAGGATGTGGATGGGGCTCCAGTCCCCGTGGCAGGTTTGAGGACAGGCTGCAGGTGCCTGTGGAGCAGTGTGCACTTGCAGCACAGAAGTACATGGCAGAGTCTCCAGGTCGGGTGTCTGTGATGTGCAGGGAGAGGTGTTTGGCTTTCTTATCCTGTAAAACGATCAGTCTTTGCTCCTGTTTTCTTTCCACAGTTGAACGAATGTCAATAATGAGCTGAGGATGCTCTCCAGGTCCTTGCTTATACCAAGGGAAGTAGTACATGGTACTGTCTGTGTAAGTGCAGTTGATGACAGCTCTGTCTCCCTCCTGGACTCTCAGGGTGGAAAGATGCTGCTCCATCTGCTCACCATGGATCACCCCTACGCAGAAAGATGGAAAGAAAGGAGAAAGCTGTCAGGTCATCACTTTGCAGAATTCTGTCTTTTTTTTTTTTATAACAGAGAAAACCTGAATAAAGTATAGTTCCACCTGAGTGTCTCAAAAATGCCCATTGAGTATTATATGACCCTAAAATATTAACTCACCACCCAACTTCAACCACAGAAACATGAATGAAGTAGGAATAAATGTCTTCATTGTTCTTCCAATTAAACTAAGATCCAGGGCACAATCGGGATGACTAGCAGGTCAGCTACAGCAACCAGGGTGTTGTTCTTTCTCAGTAATAATTCTGCTCTTGAGTCATCTACTCAGCCACTGAGAGAAAGGCTGGGCTTCTGCCCTAAGCCTGCACAATCAGCACAAGGAAGTGAATCCTCTGCATACTCCCCAGCAGCTGAGATCTACTCCCACCTTGTGGTTGTACCTTTAATCACTGAGGCCTGCTAGGGACTCAGACATGTAAAACAGCAGTATGTCATATCAAGTGGGTATAGGTGCTGAGGGATCAAGAATAGTATTTGTACACACTAGTGAGCCTGTTTCTTATACTTAAATCTAACATAGCATATATATATATATATATATATATATATATATATATATATATATATAATGCTTCACATATAAATATATACTATATTTTCATATATACATATACATATCGATGTGGTCGTGTGTGTGTGTGTGTGTGTGTGTGTGTGTGTGTGTGTGTGTGTTTCCAAAAATTTTATTAGGCATTTTAAATAAAGATAATATAATAAATTCTTAAACAACAAACAACAAAGTCTCTCTCTGTGTGTCCCTATCTCTCTTTGTGTCTCAGTCTCTCTCTGTCTCTCATCACTTTGAGCCTAACTTTCTCATTTATGCTCAAAATATCTGTATGTTAGTTTCCATGGCAAATAAACAATATGACAAATGCTTTACTATAAGAGAATTGGGAAATGCAGAAATGAACAAAACCAAAATATTGATAAAAATTGACAATTGAGCTACAGAAAGAAATAAAACTAAAATTAAGAGAATTCCATATCCTATTCTACTAATCACAGAGGAAAGCACATTTATATTGAATAAATGCTTTTAATTTTTAACACTGGTCTATTTAGCTCCATAGTTTGAAGCATGATTTTTGATGAGTTAATGGCTACATGTTTCTCATTTCTTTAGACTTCCATTTAGGAGAAGGTGGAGAAGCCTCATCATCTAGGATGTATATGATTGCTCCTTTATAAGAAATTCTAAGCACACTGGACCATGGAAGAGTCTACATTCTTCATGTATATACACATATATATGTATATATATACATATATGTATATACACATATATATGTATATATATACATATATACACATTATATATATATATATATATATATATATGTGTGTGTGTGTGTGTGTGTGTGTGTGTGTGTGTGTGTGTATATATATAATGTCGTGGCTGGTAAACCCTGAATTGTACCCTCTCCAAATTGTTTATGTTGAAGCTAAAACCCTAAGAACCTCAGAATGTGACTGTATTCAAAGACAGGGCCTTTAAAAAATAATCAAGGCAAAATAAGATCAGGTCTAATTAAATGTTTATATAGGAAGTATAGATGAATATCCTCATAGAAAATCATGTTTGGACCTAGGGATAAAGGGTCATCTACAAGTCCAGAGGGAAGCCTCAGAAGAAACTAATCCTGTGAACTTCCTGATCTTGGACTTAGAGTGTGTAGAAATGTGGAGAAATAAATTTCTGTGGTTGAAGTCTGCCTGTCAGTGATAGTTTTCTATGATGGCCATAGAAAACTATACATTTTAATATCATGTTGTATGAGATCAATTACAAAATCAATTGGCATCATAATCAATCATACATAGAGAAATCTTTAACACTTTCACATTCTATTCCTTAAACCCATTTTGATGCATTTGTTTCCTTGTTTTGTACAGTATCTGGAAGCCTAATTATCCTCATAATATTATTCAGATATTGGGAATGAAGGATGGATGGCTCAGCTGTTAAAAACACTGGCTGTTTTTCCAGAGGACCCAGGTTCAGTTCCCAGCATGCACTTGGCATCTCACAACCATCTGTAACTGTAGTTCTGGGCAATTTGATGCCCTTTGCTGGCCTCCACAGACACCAGGCTGCACACACTGTGGACAGACATATGTGAATGCAAAACACCCATACACATAGAATAAAAACAATGATAGAGTACATATTACTTGTATTAGTTACTTTCCTATTGCTGTGATAAAATGTTATCACCAAGACAACTTTGAAAAGAAAGAGTTTATTTGGGGCTTACAGCTTCAGAGGGTTAGAGCCCATGATGGTGAATCAGAGGTGGCAGGCAGCAGGTAGATAAAGCAGCAGCTGAGAGCTTAGATATTGCTCCAGAAGAAGGAGACAGAAAGAGGGCACACCAGGAATGACACCAGCAGTGTAAAAGCTAAGAAGTTCTGCCAGGCATTGGGGCACATGCCTTTAAACCCAACACTAGGGAGGCAGAGGCAGGGTGGATCTCTTTGAGTTTGAGGCCAGCTTGGTATACATAGCAAGTTCCAGGACAGCCAGGACTACATAGAGAAACCCTCTCTCTAAAAATCAAACAAACAAATGTTGTAGGAGGTTGTGCATGCTGTAAATATGTGTTGCTCTGATTGGTTGACAAATAAGATGCTGATTGGCCAGTAGCCAGGAAGGAAGTATAGGTGGATTAGCAGACAAGGAGAATTGTGGGAAGACTGAAAGGCTGGAAGGCTGAGAGGAGACGCCAGCCTGCCATCCAGGGAGCAGCATGTAATGGCACATAGGTAAAGCTATGGAACATGTGGCAATATACAGATTAATAAAAATGGGCTGAGTTTAAATATAAGAGCTAGTCAGTGGTAGGCCTAGCTAATGGCCAAGCAGTTTTAATTAATATAAGCTTCTGAGTGATTATTTTATATATTATTATATATATTATATTACATTACATTACATCACATCACATCATATCATATTATATTATAATATATTATATTCTATTATTATGTATATTATAATCACTGCAGGGTCCGTGGGTCTGGGCAGGACCAAAGAAAACTTTCAGATAAAATAATGACAATATGGTGAAAGCCCTCTGTAAACCAACACTGAAGCAAGTTCTTCCGAAGCTACAGTTTGGTTCTCTTTGCTTACTGTCTTTTAGTTTATGGCTTGACACACAATAGGCACAAATAATTGCATTTGTTTAACACAAAACTGGTAGTTTTGTGGTACAAATATTGGATTTTACTATATGTTTCCTAGTTCGACAAATATTTGGTAACACAAAAAATAAATGGCTATTCATAGAAAGATAATGATTAAAAACAAATCACTTTTTCAAGTGGAAAATTTTGTACTTAATATTAAAAATATATGTCTATGTATAAAAATTTATTTAGATCTATGTAACTATAAAGTCAGGTATAGGGGAACATGCCTAAAATCCCAGCTTGTGCAAGATCAGACAGGATAAGTGCCTTCCAAATCTGAGTTCAAGCTTTGCCTGCCCAGCAAAACTTGTCTAGGGAAGAAAAGATAGATAGATAGATAGATAGATAGATAGATAGATAGATAGATAGATAGATAGATAGAGATGACATATAGAGATAGAAAGACAGAAAGTGTGTTTGGGGAAGACCATATTGAAGTAAATTTGAGCAAAAAATGTAAATTATAAGTATTTTCAAGTTGGTGATTTTTAAAGCAGAAAAGGCCAATATGAAGTGATCCTCTAAGTACTCATTCTTAGAGCTTGCAATGACACACAGTACTTAAGTTAATAAAATGTTTGCGTTATCATGAGTGAACTAGGAAATGACTGGGTTGAGGGAGGTTGTTTTGTTGTTGATTTGTCTTGATAGTTAAGACTGATTTTTTTTTTAAGGAATTGATCTGCCTGCTTTCTGAAAAAGAAAGTGTCCTCTATCAAGTAGAAATTCAGGAAACCCAACACAATACTTGAAGCATCTAGGACTAGACAGATAATTGGGCTCCAATGAGACAGTAAGATCAGAGCTGTGAGAAAGGACAGACTCTGGATCAAATTAAAAAGTTGAGCCACTGGATTTGTTGTTGTTGTTGTTTAATGCTACTTTCATACACTGTGCTTTTTCATTGTTCTACTGCTTTATATTATAAACAGGTCTTCTGAAGTATTTGTTATATACTAAATAATTTCAAATATATATTTCAATAATTGGTATATTGTTCATATAGCTGCATGACCATCATCACTGGTCATCACACCCATGTCCCTGACATCTGGACTCCCAAATTCTAGATAGATAGAAAAAAATTATGTATTGTAGACTTGTCTGTACTGAACAATGCATGCAAAAATGAGTCCCAAAAATAGTGTGGTGGTGTGTGGCTGGCATCTGAATTAGTCAGGGCTCTCCAGAGAAGCAGAACCTCTATGCCCAGCTTGCCTTTCAACTGATTCCACATCCAGCCAAGTTGACAACCAAGAAGAACCATCACAGCATTGTTACTTATTGTTGAGTTTTAGGGGATATGTTGTTTTATTATGTGTCAGTATGTTGTCATTTTTATTACTGTATAAATCCCCAATGAGCATTTATAATGTCTTTGCATTCATCTAGTGATAGGCATTGGGTTATTCCACTTTGGGGCTATAATTCTGGTTAATAATGGCAGGAACATTTTGGTGTAGGTTTTTGTGTGGGCAAATTTCAATTCTCTTCAGAATACAAATGGGAGTAGTTACTATTTACTATTTACTAGAGCATTTTACATTCCTATGTACAATGCATGAAGTCTCTATGTCTATGCCAACAATCACTATTTCATATCCATTTTATATTATCTGTCTTATTGATTGAAAGTACATTATTCTAAAGACTGATACTGCTTGCTATCTTTCTTGTGCTTTTCGTCATGCTTAAAAGAGTCACATGTATCCCAGGCTGGCTTAAAATTCATAATCATTCTGCCTCACCAAACCAAGTGCTGGAACTAGAAATATGTGCCACCATGAATGGGTTTATACAGGGTCATGCATGCAATCACTTGTCCACTTTGAGTTTCTCATAATGCTATCATAGAGTTCAGGAAGGTACAAATTGGAAAGGAAAAAATCAAAATATCATTATTTGCAGATAATATGATAATATACATAAGTGACCAAAAAGATTCTGCCATGGGATTCCTGCAGTGAATAAAGACCTTCAGTGATGTGGATGAATACAAGTTTAACTAAAAAAAAATGCCCTCCTATATACAAATGACAAAATTACTGACATAGAAATCAGAAAAACAACACATAATACAATAGTGACAAACAATATAAAATATCTTGTGGTAACCCTAACCACTTTCAAGTAAGTGAAAGACATACAAAAAAAAACTTCAAGTTTTTTTAGAAAGAAATTGAGGAAGATATCAGAAAATGGACAGATCACCCATGCTTATGGATCAATATAATTAACATAGTAAAAATGGCTATCCTATCAAAAACACTCAACAGATTCAACTCAATCCTCATCAAAATTCCAATACCATTCTTTACAATACTTGAAAGGAAATAGTTAATTTTATATGGAAAAATAAAAACCTCAGGATAGCTAAAACAATCCTGAACAATGAAGAACTTCAGGAGCTATCACCATTCCTGATTTCAAGCTGAACTACAGGGCTATAGGAATGAAAAAAAAATACCTGGAAGGTATTGGCATAAAAACAGACATATTATTCCACAGAATCGAATCAAAGACCCAGACATAAATACACATGACCCATTTTTTTTAATAAAGAAGCCAGAAATACTCAATAAAGCATCTTCAACAAATGGTGCTGTTCTAACTGGATGACTTCACATAGAAGAATACAAATAAATGCATACTTTTCATCCTGCACAAAACTCAGGTCCAAGTGCACCAAAGACTTCAATATAAAACCAGACAAACTGAACATGATAGAACAGAAAGTATGAAACAGCCTTGAATGTGTCAACACTGAAGACAGATTCCTAAGCAGAAAATTGATAGCACAGGCTCTAAAATTGACAATTAAAAAATGGAACCTCATGAAACAGAAAAGCTTGTGTAAGGCAAAAGACACGGTCAGTAGGACAAAACAGCAGCTACAGAATGGGAAAATATTTTCACTAACTTCATGTTTGATAGAGGGCTCATATCCAAAATATATAAAGAACTCAAGAAACTATACATCAACAAATCAAACTTTCCATTTAAAAAAATGGGTACAGATCTAAACAGAGAATTCTCATTAGAGGAATCTGAAATGGCTGAGAAACACTAAGAAATGTTCAACATCCTTAGACATCAGGGAAATGCAGATCAAAACTACTTTGAGATTCCTGTCAGAATGGCTAAGATAAAAACCACAAATGGCAGCTCATGCTGATGAGGATATGGAGCAAGGGGAACACTATTCCATTGTTGGTGGAGTGCAAACTTGTGAAGCCATTATGAAAATCAATATGATGGGTTCTCAGAAAATTGGGAATCAATCTATCTCAAGATCCAGCTATACCACTCTTGGGCATATACCCAAAAGACGCCCCATCCTATCAGAAGGACACTTGCTCAACTATGTTCACAGCAGCTTTATTCATGAGAGCCAGAAAATGGAAAGGATCTTGATGTCCTTCAACTGAAGAATGGATAAAGAAAATGTGGTATATTTGCACAATGGGGTGTTATTCAGTTGTTAGATTAAAAATGACATCATTAAATTTGTAGGCAAATGGATGGAACTAGGAAAACAAACAAACAAAAAACAGAAAACATCCCGAGAGAGAAGCAACCCAGACCCAGAAAGACAAAGGTGGTATGTGCTCTGTGGGAGCTCATTTTCAGGTTTCCTAGTGGCTTTACTCAGCAGGTCTGCATAGAGAAGATGATTGGACCACAGACTAAGTACAGTTTTCTGAGATGGTCTGCACTGGGCTGTGCTGGTGGAGGGCTTTTGCTCCACCCCTTGGCATTTCTATAAATACCCTAGGGCAGAAACACTCAGGGCCCGAAGGAATAGGTTCCAGGCCCTCTTGAGGCTAACCTGTATTTTCTATCTGTTTCTCCCCCCACTAAATCCTTCTATCTAATATTTCCTGCTGCTCCTACTGAAGATCACTCTGGGAAAATGTGGGTGTGGTGGGTAGCCCCCCAACAGTACTTGTTTATAAGTGAATATTAACAGTCAAGCAAAGGATAATCATTCTACACTCTACAGACCCAGAGAGGCCAACTAACAAGGGGTACTCAAGAGGGATGAAAGGATTTCCCTGGGAAGGGGAAATATAATAGATTTTGTGGGTGGACTGGGGGCAGGTAGGGGTGGGAACAGGAAGGATCAGGTGAAGGAGGAAAGGACACACAGAGAGAGGGGGGTACTGAGAGAGACAACTGGAATTGGTGGGCATTTAGAGAGCAATATGGAAACCTAGTGCAGGGAAACTGCCTGTAACCTAGAAGGGTGACCCTAGCAAGGTCTCCTAGTAATGGAGGATATGGAGTCCGAACTGGTCTCCTTGTAACCAGGCTGGTCACTCAGTGGTGGAATTGGGACACCAACCCAGCCACAAGACCTTCTACCCACAACCAGTCTAACCTGCAAGATGCTCTAGGGCAATGGTGGCTCAGTTTGTGGGAGTGGCCAACCAATGACTTATCTAACTTGAGGCCCACACCACAGGGAAGAGCCCATGACCACCACTGCCTAGATGGCCAGGATCCAGATGCTGGATAGCTCAGAAACCTAGGGTAGAACCGAACATGACTGACCATCACCCCCACCCATGCACACACACACATGCACGCCAAAAAAAAATGCAATGAAATGATTCTTAGTGGTATTCTGCTATACTCATAGTAACAGTGCCTAGCCCAGTTCTCATCAAAAAGGTTTCCTCCTGCTGCTGATGGGAGTAGATACTGAGACTCACAGCCAAATATTAGGTGGAGCTCGGGGAACTTTGCAGAAGACGGGGAGGAAGGATTGGAGGAGTCAGTGTGGTCGAGGACACCATGAGAACACAGCCCACAGAATCAACTACACAGGACTCATAGGGACTCAAAGAGACTGAAGTGGCATCCATGGAACCTACATGGTCTTTGCTAGGTCTTCTGCATACATGCTGTGATTGTTTAGTTTGGGTTTTTTGTTGGAATACTAATGATGAGAATTGGGTGTCTCTATTTGCCTACTCATGAGCCCCCTTTCCTTCCACTTGGTTGCCTCATTCAGCCTTGATATGAGGATTTATGGAGAGTGTTATTGTATCTTGTGCTGTGTTCATTTCATAATCACTGTGAGGTCTGCTGTCTTCTGAAGGAAAACTGAGGAGCAGTGGATCTGAGGGAGAAGGGAGATGGGAGGGAGGCTGTGGTGGGCAAGTATTGTGTGAGAGAATATATTTTTAAAATAATAAAAAAATAAAAAATAGTGACGTGATTACACATTCTGTTTGGCACTGCATCAGCAGATACATGATTAGCAAACATTTCCTTCAACTTCGGGATTCTCTGTTCACTTTATCAATGGTGCACTTTATTTTGTTTTTTTGTTGTTTTTTTTTTTTCGAGACAGGGTTTCTCTGTGTAGCTTTGCGTCTTTCCTGGGACTCACTTGGTAGCCCAGGCTAGCCTCGAACTCACAGAGATCCGCCTGGCTCTGCCTCCCGAGTGCGAGTGCTGGGATTAAAGGCGTGCGCCACCACCGCCCGGCTCAATGGTGCACTTTAAAGCATAAACATGTTAGTGCTAAGACTATGGCTCAGTAGAGAACCTGCCTTGCATTCAAGATGCCTGCGTTTAGTTCCTAGCACTGACAAAAGTAAAAAATAATTGTTACATTTTGAGTCCGGGATCCCTTTTGGTCTTTTGTAATACACTACAGAAAGAAGGGATCCTTCCTTCCATTAACAGGTAAATACCCATCCATTTGTCCCCAGTTTTCTTTGAGCACTATGAATCTCTTTGAAATAGTTGTCCACTCTATCTAATTCATAGCCTATATTAAGTTTCAAGTCCACCACAATCCAAGTTTCTTTCTCCAACAATGTCACCTAATTTCCCTGGTGCTTAACTCAGTCTTCTTCATTTGACCTGTTAACTTAATTGAGAACACTCATCTCTTCATTTTAACTCACTTTTTCCCCAAGACCAAAGCACCCAAGATTCAGCATCTTTTTTCTCCAGGCAGATCACAGCCACTGACCTAGTGCACTGAAAAAAAAAAAAACACTAGAAACAGAAGGAAGATGCTACAGAATATGATATATTTTGGGGCAAAAGAATGAAGGAAGCCAAATAAAAATGTCATGAACGTATTTCCTCCGAGATTTCTACTTCTAAATTCAGTCAAATGTAAGAATCTTTAGGAATAACAAGTAAAGCATTAGACCTAGAGAGGAAGGATAAATAAAACATCTCTTACTGTACTTTACCAGGAAGACATGGAGCATGTGCACCCTTTTAAGCCATAATAATTCCATTAATGACATGAGTTGGATTCTGGGGATAAGAATTATATGGGATGATGAACACATAGACAAATTTCAGCAAGAGATTTGTATTTAAGAAATCACAAATTCAGACAGACTAGTATGGTGCGTCATGCCTATAACAACAGCCCTCTGGGGGTTCAGGCAGGAAAAAAAGGAATTCAAAGCCAACCTCAGCTTCATAAGGAAGGAGTTCAAGGCCAGCCTGAGCTACTGAAAATCTCATCTCACAAAACAAAAACAAAAAGGAAATCATCGTGGTGTGTGACTGCTTTCACTCTTTCTGACGAAGCCTAAGTTAAGGCATGCTCACTTCCTGTTCTCCTAATGTGTTCTTAGTGTTAATTTGCATGGTTTACACTGCAGCAGTGTCTGCGTGTATGGTGAGTGTTAACAATAACAGACCTTCCCCTGGTCCCTAAATGAGTGATCTCAGACACACTCAGCATCAGGCCCTGCTTCTCAGAGTTTGTGCTCAGCTCCCCCTGCAGTTTGTGACACTGTGTCACCCAGAGCACAGTAGTACACAGCCGAGTCTGACTCTTGGACCGAGGCTTTCTGCAAGTGGAAGGAAGTGGATCCTTCATCGTATGTTGCTTCAAACCCTCTTCTGCTTCCCTTCAAGTTGGCCTTGGAGACTCTGAAGAGGAGCTGTGGACCTTCTCTGGGATACTGGACATACCAGAACAGGGCTGGGTACTGTTCGGTTTCATAAGAACAGTTCACAGTCAGAGACGTCCCTTCAGAGAGTGTGACTCTACCTTCCGTCTGTGTCACTGAGTCTCCATTGCTCTCTCCTAAAGAGAAATTAATAATAACAATTATTGTGGGCCGCCTTGGTTGTGATCTGTATTCTGTCTTGTAGGAAAAAATGTCCTTAAAATTTACATCAATATCATAGAACAAGACAGAAGCTCCACATGTCATTCCACTTACCAAACATTAAGAAGAGTACAATCGCTAGTCCAGGAGAAAAGTTCATTTTCTGAGCCACTGGCATGTGTGAATCTTAATTTCTTAAGTTAGGAAAGGTTCAGGTTATAGGGAAAGAATGAATGTGAGCTGAGAATTAAACAGGAAATACAGGGTTTCTATCAGCCAGGAAGAGCCACTTCCTATTTCCCCTTCCTCTGGCTGAAGAGGCATCTGGCTCCCTGGTGACATGTAACTCTGGTGCTAACCAAAGCCAAAGCTACTCTCCAGGCTCCTGGGGTCACTATTGACAGGTGATATCAAAGTCCACTCTAGCCTCCTGGCTTTTCTCAACTCCCCTATACCTTAAACTTCCAGGTTGTTCCAGTTCACAGGATTCCCTCCCTGCACCCTGCTACTACAGGGTTTTCTTTATACCCAGGATGTTTTCCCATCTCCTGCTCTTTTCTCTGCTCCTAAAAGAGATATCTCCAGCCCTTGTTAGTCTGCCCCCTCTCATCTCTGCTCCAGAGTAGTAGCCATGGCTGCTTTGGACTTCTGCAGAGACCTCTGGCTATTCTCTCCCTCAAATCTATAATAAAAACCTTTTCCCCACCCATAAATTGGTCGGGTCAGTGGTTTCTCTGTGCCATTGCTCACAGCACCGGAAAACCAATTGGTGTGCTCTTCCCTGGGGAAGACTGGTTTTGGTTTTTGTCTTTTGCTACCACCCAATCAGAAATGGAGGTTCTTGGGTTCCTAGACCACAAGGCTTTTCTGTGCTGGCTAGGGAAGTGTGGCTAACCACACACTCCTGCTCCACCTGCTCCTCTTCCCTTGGCTTAGACAGCAATAAATATGAGCCTAAGAAAAGCCTCTAGTGCTGAGGCTGGAGCCACAGGTGCCACAGATGGAATCATGTGATGCACACTGATGGTATTCACTGGAATAATTTGAGGACCCACTTAAAATAAAATTTATTATATGACACAGTATCTTTATAAAATTAAGACTGTTACAGAGTGTGTGATAGGGAAAGACAGTGCAAAGATTCCTCCAGCTTGAATTCTTGCTGAAGCCATTTTTAGAATTGCCTAGGATTTCCTTGATGAAGATTCCTGTGGAAAATTACCCAGAAACTACTAAGATAAGCAGTTAGCTGGAGGAGGGTTCTGTGCAAACAAGTGGTTTAACAGAAGCTAAGATAAGCTAGCTGGGACATCTTGACTTTGGGTTCCTAAAAGAGAGTTGGGTAGTTGTCCAGAGGGCTCTCATCAAGAAGATCAAATTCGCCGTGCGGTGGTGGCGCACGCCTTTAATCCCTGCACTCGGGAGGCAGAGGCAGGCGGATCTCTGTGAGTTCAAGGCCAGCCTGGTCTACAAAGTGAGATCCAGCAAAGGCGTAAAACTACACAGAGAAACCCTGTCTCGAAAAACCAAAAAAAAAAAAAAAAAAAAAAGAAGATCAAATTCTAGTCAAGCCTAAAAAAACTGGCCCCAGCAAGAACACAAGATGGAGGACCCTCTGCACTGTCTTACCTTGTCGCATTCCCCATTGGTTCTATGGGCATGTGTCCATCATTTCCTTGTCTTATCCTAGGAGGGAGACACAGATGGTCTTTAAGACCAGGAGCTTAACTGAGTTTACTCTGTTGGATGTAGTTGGCAATGCAGTTGGAGATGCAGGGTTTCCCCATTAGCCGGATCAGGATGAGAATCAATGAAATGACTAATGCTGATAATAAAGTGGGGACCAGGTAAGAGAGACTGATGCCAATTATCTGATTTATGTCTCCTTTCTTCCCTTCTTTGAGATTTTCTCAAACCAATCCCTGATTACTTGAAATAGAAACCATAGATCTCTCCTAAAGCTATGTAGAATCCTATTTGTTTCATCTAGAAAAGATCTAAGCCTCCTTGGGTTTCCAGAATTACTTCTGCTAGAGTCTACTTGTTTATTTCATCTGGATACGGAGTCTTCCAATATCCCTAAGTCCTTGTATTGCTTTGAATAGACATGGCCTCTATAGACTCATGTGTGTGAATGCTTGGTCCATAGGGAGTGGCACTATTAAAAGGTGTGGCCTTGTTGGAGGAAGTGTGTCACTATGGAGGCAGGCTTTGAGTTTTTTATGCTCAAGCTATGCCCATTGTGGTACACTGTCTTCTGTTGCTGCTTACAGATCAAGATGTACAACTCTCAGTTCCTTAAGGCTCTCAGTTCCTTAAGGCTCCAGCACCATGTCTGCCTACATGCTGCCATGTATTCTACCATGATGATAAAGACTAAACCTCTGAAACTGTAAGTCAGCCCCAATTAAATGTTTTCATTTAAAAGATTTGCCATGGTCATGGTGTCTCTTCACAGCAATAGAAATCCTAACTAATACAGTCCTGGTCCACTTGCTTACTTAATTCTTTGAAGTTTGATCACTGACTATAAGGGCCAATGTTCCTATGGCTGTTGCCTGAGCAATATTGGCTCCAATCAGAAGTGGGATGAGGAGAGGTATACCTCACTTCTCGAGTTGAAGCCTGGGGTTCATCTTAAATGTACTCTCTCTTCTTCCCCATCATATAAGTAAACCTGGGGCAGGATGTAAACTAGTACACATAGAGGGAATTACTATTTTGAATGTCTTGGAGGAGGCACATTTAGTTAAACCATTTGAGCATGCCCACCAAGTGGTCTCAGGGGCCATAAAGTATCCTGCTGATAAGAATTGACCTGGAGAGTGAAATAGCAAGCATCAGAGTAAAGTGAATCCTCTAAGCCAAAAGTCCAGGACACCAGACAGGTTCCAGCTCCAAGTAGGACCACAGTGTTAACTTAGGCTTTCCACAGTTACAGTTGTTTTTGTTTTCTGGTGCACTGATGGTCTGACTGGTCCCTTGCCCTATATGAATTCTGGGGTGGATTTTTATCATGGAAATTACTACTTTTTACTTCATTATGGTGGATAATGTTATTGGGTATATTAGTCTAGGCTGCCCATTGTGGTCTTTTAGGACTGAGAATGCATTGCTCCACGCTCTCCTGGGTTTCAATTTTTCCATTGAGAAATCAGCTGCTTTTCTGATGGGTTTTCCTTTATTTGTGAATTAAGATTTTATTTTCTGTTATACTTCTCAATATACTTTCTTACTCCATATACTTAGTTTTAACTATAGTATGCCATGGTGTTTTCATTTCTTGTATTGTCTATTTGGTGTTCTATTTGTTTCCTTTTTTTATGGGTATGTATTTCCTTAGTTTAGGGAAGTCTTTTTCTATGATCTTATTGAAGATGTGGTTTATGGCATGTAGGATTTTTCTCCCTCATCTATACCCATAGTTCTATGATTTTTTTCAATGTGTCTCATACTTTCTACATGTTCCTTCTGGTGTTTTTTAATCTTTAACATTCCTTGTATTTAGTCTAGATCTTCCGCTTTGGGTCCTGATATCCTGTCATCTGCTTGATTCATTCTACTTGTAAGGCTTTTCTTCGAGTTTTTCACTTGGGTTATTAGATTTTTTAATTCCATCTTCATTCCAGCTGGAGATCTCTTCAATGTTTCTATCTCTTTATTGAATCTATTTTCAATTCCTCGATTATCTTCCTCATTTCATCAGCTTTATGTTTATGTTTTCTAGGACACCACTCAGACATTTATTCTCTTAAATTATTTCTCCTGAATTTCATTGAACTCTGTGTGTTTGTGGGGGGGGGGGCTTCTTTAAACTCTTTGAATTCTTTGGTGAAGCTTATGATTGTTTTTTAAATTCTGTGTCCTGGTACATCAAAGTAGTTCTCATTGACCAGTGTTTCCATCGAGTTTTAGAGTGGATACTGACTTGATCTTTCATACTGTTTGCAGTTTTGCAATAGTAACTAGAAATGTCATCATTCGTTAGTTCCGTGTCTGTTATGGACATAGAAGATTGTGCCAGGAGACATAATGTATGAGCAAGTTAGACCTAGAGGTTGGAAATGTTTTAGGTGAAGCAAAGTTAAGACAACAGAATAGACGGGGTTGGTATGCAGGATGTGCCTCATGGTCTAGGGCTGAAGTGTGGGGGTAGATCTGACTGGGTAGAGGAATTGGATGTGGCATGAGAAAGGCCTCAGGGTTTGTGGTCAGGCCTGTCAGGTCCTGGCAGAAGTCCAGAGATTGGTTGCAGCATGGGGAGATGTGGCCAAACTAGGCCAGGCCACTGGATGCAGACGTGGGACCTAAGCTAGATCCAGCAGTTTGGGGAGCAGGGATGTGGAGGGATTAGAGGGTCAGGTATACTCACCAAGCTGGACCTTAGAGCAAGATCACCTTCTTTTTGCATAAAGATGCTCTAAGTCTCATCCCAGAAGAGCTGACAGTGATGCTGATGAATTATAGAGTACTTAATGAATGGGAAGGTATGGCATGTCCTTGACTTAGAAGACACATGAACTTTGAAATCCCTCAGAGTCTTCCAAAATGTCAATGCAAAATTGCTAAAAATCTCAGGAAATTTTTTTATTGAAATTGAAAATCAAGGTTTATGATTTACATAGAGGGCAAAGATACGTGAATAACTGAACAATTTTCCAAGAGAACTGTGTTGCAGAATTCACTCTGCCTAGAGCTGTTATAAAGAACAGTAGCCCAACCACCTTGTTGTCAGTGGAAGTAGTATATAAATGTGTAGATAGATAGATAGATAGATAGATAGATAGATAGATAGATAGATAGATAGATAGATAGATAGATATTGTATTAATGTAACTAAAATAGATATGACAGAGTCAGGCTATACATAATGTCCCATTAATGTTTAACAATAATGAGGACAATTTAATGGGCAAAGAAAGGTGTTTTCAAGAGGTATTTCCAGTCACCCAACCTTGTCAGCTCAGCCGTTTCTTGAATTCATGTTAGTGAAGGCCAGACTGACTTGAGAAAATAAAGATACTAAATACACAGAATTCTTTCTAATAATTTGAAAATGACACAGAGAGGAACTCATGGCCATCATGGTCTACAAAAGGACTATGTTAGAAAACATATAGATTTCACTTAAAACCATGTGGCTATATTACTATGAACAGCAAAGAATAATGTTTCAGAAAGCTTTGTGTACCTGTGCAGTCTCCTTCCATGACACCCAATACTAGAATCCTGCTGTTCCCTGTCCCAGCTGTACCTTTGAGATTATGTAAGGGAAGCTCTGTAGGCCTATGTTCATGAAAGGCAACTCTCTGGGTCAGATAATGAGATTGCCAGGCATCTCTGTCCTCTGGCTACATCACAGGTTTATTGTCCATGATGCTGCTTGGAAGAAGATCCTGAATATGGAACAATTACTGGTTTGCAGAGACAAATGACAGGGAGGCTTCTGCCCTTGTTCTAAAGCCCAGGGCGTGGATACCGATGCCTGAGAGGGCACAGAGGTCTTCAGGCTTAGAAGTAGTGCTGTGTAGAGAGCTTTCCTTCTTTGATATTGTGGTTTATAAGCCTTTCTGTTTTTATCCACAGGAAAAGGTGTAACAGGATATAAGCTGAAAAGGAATCTAGCCTGGCCATTTCCCAAGACCTTGCCTAAACTAGTGTAATTCTGTATAACTACAGTGGAGGCCAGCATCACCTCCGTCCTGGAATGCCAGGATGTCAGGACTCTCATTCCCATATATTTTCCTCACAAGACTGGCTAGGAAAATAAAGTAAAAAAAAATCACTAATTTGAAAGAATTCTCTTTCATTGCCAGTAGACCCTTATTGTGAAATGATAAAACACCGTTCCACCCACTATCGGGGTCGAGGAAACAGCTCTGAGGGTTTGTGTCAGGGCTGCAGGTGCCTGCTGCACACTGTGCATCTGTAGCACAGAAGTAAACAGCAGTGTCTGCAGCCTGGGCAGCAGTGATGGACAGGGAACTGTTCTGGGTGGAGGTGTCAAGGGTCGCTCTTAGTCTTCCACTGCGTTTCTCTCTCTCATTTGAACGTATTAAGATAAGCATGGCAGGGCCTCTGCCTGACTCCTGTCTGTACCACTGTAGGACAGTTATGGCTGTTTTATAACTGCAGTTCACGGTGACATTTTCACCCTCCTGGATGCTCAAGGCCCAAGCATTCTCTTCTCCTAGTTGGCTATTCCCCGCTACGTAGAAGCACAGACCAGAAAACAGGAGTCAGTGGCTACATTTTCAAACTGCATTTCCAGATTAATAAGAATGCTTCATCTCACATGGATGTGGACTATGAACTTTGTTGTCCCTGTTGTCCTCACCAGAAACCCAAACTCACTAGTCAGTTGCAGCCATAGTGTCACCATCCACACTCCCAGGAGTCTGTCCATTCTTCCCTTTGAAGAGCAGATCACAAGAGATGCAGCTCCAGCCTGATCACAGGTTGATTGGTTTCTGAGCATCTGCCTTGAAGAGTCTCAGAAGCAAGTTCAAGCACCTCCCTCCCTACTCCCTCCCTTTGTCTCTCCCCAACCATCTCACCTCCACCCTCCTCTTCCCCATCTCTCTGATATCAAACCAAGGGAGTGTGAGGAAGGGGAGACATCTGGTGGTGGCCCCATCATCTTGCTAAGAGAACATGGCCTGCAATGGTGAGGAGTGGGCACAGCTGAAACTACAAGGCTGTTCCACTCTCTGTGCTTATTAAACTATTGTTAGATTTCTTCAGCAGCTTAGGGAGACAGAAGGCAGTAAAGAGAGACTAGAGCCTGATCTCTACAGGGAAGGACAGACACTGCCCTGTAGGAATCAGGGTGTCTGTGTGGAGAAAGGATGGCAGTGACTCTGTAAGGGTCGGGGAGGGGATTGTTTGCATCCATAAGAGGCTAAAGCAGTTCTGCAGTCTCTTTCCCTGTGCTTCCTAAGATGCAGCCAAGGGACCCCAGGGCAGTTCCAGGTGCTAGGGCTACTGTCCATCATACAGCTGCAGGATAATAGGGTAACTCCAATTCCACATTCTTTTCTTCTCTGGTTATTTTTATTACTTTTGTTCTTCATCCTTTGCTCATCTTGGTATCTAATTGGTTTACTAAGATAATGGTTTATTGTTGAGTTATTTGTCTGTTATTTCCAGAGATCTCCCTATTATTCTGGCTTTTTTACCTGTGCAATATTCCTTTAGAATCTCCTGTAATGCCGACTTGGATATCACAGATTGTTTCTGCTATACTTAGGATATATCTTTATAGCCTTTAATTTTGAAGGATGGTTTTCTAGATACAATCATCTTGGTTGATAGATGTGGGAATCCTAGGACTGGGGACACTGGGCTCTCCTGTCATCCTTCCCACCTTACTTTCAGAAAATATTATACAGAAGCCCTCTTTCCCAGCAGGTCCTCTCCCCTGCAAATATAAAATACAGTGAGCTCTTCCAGAGAGCTGTGGAAGAAAATGTGGAGGACAGACTTCATCTCCTACAACAAGCAGACAACTTCCTTAGTCACAGGCTTTACTGGGGGAATCTCATGCTCTGATAAGATTTTCTTGTATCAGATTTTGCTTTGGTCCCAATCAAGAGTTGAGTGCAGAAGACTCTACTTCTTGTTCTTCTGCTTTGGCTATTCCTATGGTTTTTGTGCCAACTAAAGAAATGGAGAGCCACACAGCACAGAGAAACAAAAGAGATCCCAGAGGCAGGTGCTCATCATCAGGCCCCTGTGCTGAGTTTATGCTCAGCTCCCACAGTGGTTTCTTCCACCTTGTGTCACTCAGAGCACAATAGTAAACAGCTGAGTCAGACTCTTTGACCATGGCTTTCTGCAAGTGGAACGAGGTGGATCCTTTATCATATGTAGCTTCAAAACCTTGGCTGCTTCCCTTGTTGTTGGCTGTTGTGACTTTCAAAAGCAGCTCTGGACCTTCTCCAGGGTACTGGACATACCAGAAAAGAGTTGGGTACCCTGTGGCTGAATAAGTGCAGTTTATAAATAAGACATCATCTTCTGAGAGAGTCACTTGACCTTGTTTCTGAGTCACTGAGTCTCCTTGGCTTCTTCCTGGAGGAACAAGAGGATAATTGTCTCACATTAAGAACAAAGCTCTTAGATGGTTAAACATTTTTCTGACATCATAGAAGAAAGTGTGCAAATTTTATGTCACTTCACTTACCAAGCATGAACAGCAGCATCACAGTCACTAAAGCTGGAGAAATGTTCATCTTTAGGGTCACCAAAGTAATGTTCTTAAGTCTTCACATGAAGAAATGATGAATGACATAAAATAATGAACCTAGGAAGCTTATAATTCACAAAGATAATGATCTTGTGTTAGGAAACTCCTCCCCCTGGTGGTCAGAGAATAAACTAGGGTCTCTTGCATACCTCCCAGAAGTCAAAAATGTGCTCTCATTTAGAAATCATTCATAAGGCATGTGTCAAATTTTATGTGCCCCTTATAAATAGAAAGGATATAAGCAATGGTCATTAATATATTCAATGTTGTCATTCTTAGGATTCAACCTGACTTGAAAGTTTTATAGTAGAGCAACTGATGATTTTTCTGTTTTTGTTTTTGTTTTTGTTTTTTTTATTTTATTTTACAATACTATTCAGTTCTACATAATAGCCACAGATTTTCTTGTTCTCTCCCTTCCTGCCCCCCTCGCCTTCCCCCCAGCCCACTCCCCATTCCCACGTCCTCCAGATCAATGTCTCCCCCGAGGACTGAGTTCGACCTGATAGACTCAGTCCAGTCCAGTACTATAGGATAAAGTAAAGGCAACAAGTCAATTTTACCAATTTCTATTCACTGATTTGAATTTGAATTAAGGCTCAGCACTTGGAGGCACTTGTTGCTCTGACAGAAGCCCCAGGTTTGATTCCCATAACATACATAGTGGTTCTCAACTATCTATAACTCCAGTTCTGACCTCCATGGGCACCAGGACCACACATGGTACCTAAATACAAAAGCAGGCAAAACACCCATAAGCATAAAATAAAATAAATCTTTAAATTTTCTTACAGTTATTATAAAATGGAGTAATTACATACTGGCCCAAGGAATGTGTAATCAATACCATTTAGAAATTTGAAATAATGATTTATGTTGTCCATTTACTTAGAAGATCATTGGTGTCTTGAAACAAGGTTTGAATATAAATGTACAGGACAACCACAACAAAGGAAGCAGTTGTGACTGGCATGCAGGATCCTCATGTTGTGCCATGCTCTATATCAAATGTAGGCTATGACCATTTCTTAACGCTTTTCTGTAAATGTCATTGTGACCAGTGGTGTAGGGTTTTAGGAATCACAAAGCTGACTATCATTTGGATTTGGGGTGACATTTGTGACCCTTCCTTGCAGACAAGACAAGGGCATTTCAAGCAGCCAGCTCACATAAGTGTCTTCAGAAAAGCTCCTTCTTTCAACTATTAAAGCTTTTACTCATGAATCTGGCTTTCATAGCTGCCATGTTTCTCTGGTAGCTCACTCTATCCTTTAATTTGGTTTTAGTAATATTTTATCATTGACACAATTTGTCATCTCACAAAGTTATTTTTTCTCACCTTTGTCCACATCTGTTTCCTAATTCTTGTTGTTTTTACATTATAAATGTAACCTGAAAATGCCAGCTTTTGGCTCAGAAACTTTGTCTCTTACTGTTCAAGGTAATGAATGTTGAGCCCATCTGGACTATCCTCACTTCCAACTTCTGAAGTTGCTTCAGAATGTGTGGTTCATACTATTTTCCTATATAAGATTTAGAATTATTTCTTAAAGCAATATTTTCTTTCTTCTTTCTTCTTTTATTTGTACAATTTTACAGCCTTAGACTTTTGCACAGACTGACATACTGCATATGTTCCTCCTCCTACAAAACAGGCCTCAATCCCAGGAGAAAGTAGTTGGTCACCCCTACAAATCGTCAGGTCACCACTGCTCCAGTGGGCACGCCTTGCTTGTCAGGTTAGTCATTTAGAACACAAGGGCCACAGCACACAGCATGATTTTGAAACAGAGTACCACCAACTCCTTTAAGAATCTGTTAAACAGGGCTTTTGGATTGCCATACACATGGGCATGCTAGAATCAGCTCACACAGAAAGGAGATGAAAGGTTACCCTTTATTTCAGATGTTGCTCTCTGACCTACTCATCAAACTGTTCATTTTGCGCTGTTTATTTAAACCAAGATATCACAGTACACAATACATGCTAAATATACACAATAAATGTGAATTTGAAAAAAACATTAAGCATCAATCAACAATATATCAAAACTTCATTGGTCATTTTGGCTTTATTTTATGTATTTCCAATATCTATATGTTAGTTTCTAGTCTCAAACAACGGGACAAATGTTGTCCTAGAATGTCTGACATAGCAAAAAAGGTGCCACTCCAGCCCTGGTGTCAGGTTTGAAGACAGGCTGCAGGTGTCTGGGGAGCAGTGTGTATCTGCTGCACAGAAGTAGATGGCTGTGTCTGCAGGCTGGGTGGCTGTGATGTGCAGGGAAAGGTGTTTGGCTTTCTTATCCAATAGAAGGGTAAGTCTTTGGCTCTGCTTTCTTTCCGCATTTGAACGGATGTCAATGATGACCTGAGGATGCTTCCCAGGCTCTTGCTTATACCAAAGGAAGTAGATTGAGGCACTGTCTGTGTAAGTGCAGTTGATGACAGTGCTGTCTCCCTCCTGGACACTCAGGGTGGAAGGATGCTGCTCCACCTGCTCACCTCTGCTCTCCCCTATTCAGAAAGATGGAGAGAAAGGAGAAAGGTTGTCAAGTCTTTTTCTTCCTCATCTTTTTCCTGTAGTAAATAGAGAAAACCCAAGTGAAGCCATTCTGCTGAACATCCACGGACCTCCCACTAACATACCCAGTCATCTTACACTCCTTAACTCACAATTCATCTGCAGCCAGAAGAAAATGAACAACGCATGAACAGCTGTCTTCATTGTGCTTCCTATTGAGATCAATTGTAGATGCTCAGTCTCTAGCCAACTGAGCATCTTGAAAGTTCCAATTGGCCCTTTGTTGTTATAACAATCATACATGCTGAGTTATTTGCCCAGCCAATAAGAAAAAGCCCATTCCTTTAGAATTCACTAAGATGGCCTTTCTGTGCATCAGCTGAGGTGTACTGCCACCCTGTGGTCAGATTTCTCACTGCAAAAATCTAGTTCAGTTTTTCTCTTACTGATTCTGATCTCAGCCCACCTCTGCCATCCTTAGTCTTCCAACCTAGCTGTGATCACACAGACTGTGCATCTGCTCAACCAGATGAGACCACTAACTCTGTACTCACTCATGTGAATGCCACATTGTCGGACCTACCTGTGTTACACAGCCTATGAACCAGTCTAACTAGGTGAGTGTTCCAGATCCCCAATATCCCACTCAGTCTTCACATTCCCAGACCTAGCTATGGTTACACCACCTGTGCACCAGCCCAGCCAGTTGAGTTTTTCAGATCCCATCTACTCACATCTTCCCCACACTCCCAGAAAGCCTACTTTGTGCCCTGCAGCCTTCATACCAACCTAGAGTGGTAAGTTGCCCAGAACCTCTGCATGCCATTCCCACATTCCCAGGAAAAGCTGGACTTGAACAGCTTTTGCACCAGCACACAGACATAGACCTGAGGCATAGTCACACACTTTCTTGATAACCATTGAATTAGAATCACTCTCATCCCCGCCATCAATAATGGCTATCTCTATTTGAAGGACTGACCTACCAAACCTTCTGAAACCAACCTGATCTGAGCAATAGCAAAAATAGAAACCAAATTCTATTCAACAGAGGCAGGCTATAATATCAGATACAATGAAAAAAGTCTACATGCCTACATCATATCACAAACACACATGCATTATTAAAGGCCAAGACAACCCAAACGTCCACAAAACCCACCAGTTCTATAGGAATGTTCTCCAATAGGAATTACCTAGATGAACCTCAGGACACTAAACAGAGACTAAAAGGTATGGGAAAAAGAAACTGTAGAAAGAGCAATAGCAGGACACAGTTTCTATGAAGTGGAAATGGGAAAAGTAAAGGAGCCTTTAAATGGAGAGTGAGGACAGAGATCAGTGTAGGGGGAGAGGGAGAGAGGAGGGATAAATAAAATTCAAGGTGCTTCAAAAAGTCACAGACAATCATATTATTCTCTATTTACCCCCAATTACATGATATATATATATATATATATATATATATATATATATATATGCGTGTGTATACATAAATCATAAATAAATAATCAAAATGATGTTATGCCACTTGGAGTGATAATGCTCCCCTAAAGCCATAGACTGTTCAGCATAACACCTGGCATGAGAAACCTCATTTCAAGTGTTTGGTCATGACAGCTCAAGACAGGACTCCCAAAGCAACATAGACTATTGTTATTGTCTTTAGTTGACTCAAAGATTTGAGGATAAGTCCCCATTCCTAAAGATATTACACACTTTGGATATAGGACTTGGAAGAATGGGCTACAACTGACCAAGGAGTCTATTGCCTGTGGATTCTCATAGTATCCAGAGATTTTCCAAAATCAGGAAGGAAAAAAGAAGTCAATAGTCCTATCCAGCTGTAATACCTAAGAGCCACAACAATGACCAGCATCCAAATCATCAATAGTGTCACTTCTGTCTTGGAAGTAACCAACAACCATTGAACTGGAATTATAGCTTACTCAGTAGGAGGGAATTCATACCTGGTACTGTCAACTTCAACTTCAACTTCAACTCATGACTAGAGAGGTCAGGAACTCTAAAAGAGAACTACCCACTGCCATTTTCCTAAACTAGTATAATCCCTAACTGCATTCTAAATAATTATCCTCATGGCCACAGATGTTGTGGAATATTATTTTAACTCTGTAAAGATGTGTTACATTTGTTTATGCTATAGAATATTACTTTAACTAGGTGAAGTTGTGTTACATTTGTTTCTGCTGTCTTAGTTAATGATGTAAAGATGTGTTACATTTATTTGTGCTGCATTTGTTTAATTATGTAAAGATGTGTTGCTGTTTCATCTTGCCTGCCTAAGGTACCTGATTGGTCTAAAAAAAATGTGAATGGCAAATAGCTAGGCAGGATTGAGATAAGGATTGCTGGCAGGCAGATGGAAAAGGGAGGGGAAAAATCTAGGTTTGTGAGAAAGAAAAGAATGAAGAGAAAGAGGAATAAAGCCCAGGGCCAGAAGCCAGGCAGCTGCCAGCCAGCCAGCCATGGAGACAACAGGAAAGTAAGATATACAGAAGGAAGTGGGAGGAAAGGTTAAAAACCCCTGAGGCAAAATGTACATAAAGGTTAATTTATAAGAACTAGCAAAAAACAAGCCTAAGGTAAGGTTGAGCATTGCAGAAAGGCTAGTCCAGGTTAGAATACATTGACATAGCATCAAGTTAGGGTGTAATAGAACCATTTCTGCATTACCTCTTGGCCTTCACTGACTTTGGAGGAGCTGATACACTCTATCTCATTGAATAAAGTTAAAACTTGCTATGAAATCTAGGCTGGCCCTAAGCTTATGATCTTTCTGCTTCAATGTCCAACACATACACTTTTGTGTGCATGTTTTTGTTGTAGTTGTTATGCTTTAGCAAGTTTTGTCTCTGAAGGAAGGTTGTTTTGCCTTTTTGTTTATTTTGAGGATTATTTGAACAAAGTATTGGGCAAATAGGGGGATGGGGAGGATCTGGGAGGACTTAAAGTATGGAAAAGAATATAATCAAAACATATTATATAGAAAGTTCAAAAAATGATAAAATTGTAATTAAAAAATACTGACATTGCTCTGTTAGTGTATCTTGGGTTTTGGTGCAATGATGTATTATATCCTGTGACGTTTCTGACTTTACCTTGTATAATTTCACTCACTAGTGTTTAAATTATCATTCTTTTAGCAACCTCTTTTTCTTTTCTTTTCTTTTTTTTTTTTTTTTTTTCGAGACAGGGTTTCTCTCTGTAGCTTTGCACCTTTCCTGGAACTCACTTGGTAGTCCAGGCTGGCCTCAAACTCACAGAGATCTGCCTGGCTCTGCCTCCCAAGTGTTGGGATTAAAGGCGTGCACCACCACCGCCCGGATAGCAACTTCTTTTTCAAGGTGTATAATTGGATGTCAGGTCCTCCTCAGAAATGTAAAACTCCAAATGAACATGTGACAGTTTCTGAATTTGGAAATGACAAAGCTGACACTTGAGCTCTTGTGGCAATAGCAGCAAACACATCTAATGAACAGTTGAAGACACAGGCTTTATTAAATCTAGGTTTGATTATTGTAGTAGAGCAATGTTTCTGAAATGGTTTAAGTACTCATACAAATTAATTTTGTGTAAGTCTTCTTTTATTATAAACATAGACTTATATATTAATAATTTAATACTTTCTCAGACATTTTTTTGGTAAGTTGAGGAGATCTGATAAGGTGAAGATGACTTCATTATTTGTATCTTAGTTACTGTTTATTAATATAAAGAGACACCATGACCAAGTAACTTATAAAAGAAATTTAATTTAGGGTTTGCTTAAAGTTTCAGAGGGTAAATCCATTATTATCATGGCTGGGAGCATGGCAGCAGGCCAGCATGGTCCTGAAGAAATAGCTGAGAGATTTTCAATCCTGAGCAGTAGACAGCAGGCAGAGAAAAAGACACTGGGCCAGGTGTAAGCTTTTTAACCTCAAGTCCACTTCCAGTGACATACCTCCTCCAACACTTCCTCTAACAAGACCACACCTCCTAATGCTTTCCAAATAGTTCATCAACTGGGGACAAAGCATGCAAGTATATGAGCTTATGGGGGGATTTTTCACTCAAACCAATATAATTCAGATGCAATTGAGACTCCTTGTTGATGCATTTTATCACTGAATGTTCAATTATAAGGAAAATTAATTTATATGAACTCAAAGCAGTTGGAATAGCACACACAAACCTACACAAGCTCAGTTACACAAAATTCCAGCATAGCATATGAGTACAAAGTCCCATCCTTAACTAAGGAGATATTGGCATCTGATAGCAACTAGGAAAGTGAGAATCTGTTTTCTTTAAGGGTATATCCACAGTAGGTCAACCACACTCCCGGGAAGGCCATGCATCCAAGACACCACAAACTGTACTTAAAAGTTTTGTTTTTTCCAGAAACAAAGAGAGAAAAGCTGAAAAGTAAAGAGGAGGGGTGGGACTGGTAGAACCTGGTTGAGAACTGAATATGATCAAAGTGCATTGTATGAAATTCTCAAAAAAGCTAATAAAAGTCCCATTCTTCCCATAATGGAAAGATAATGCAATTGACTGAAACACTGAGTAAACTCTTTTCTGTTTGCTGAAGAGCACGTCTGTTTGATGCCTTTGTAGAGCAATGATTGAAGAGCAGTGAACACTGTGCAGTGGGTCTACCTGACAGCACTGTGAACCTCGTCATCTTTGTCAGTTGTCCCAGTACTCTTCATGAGAACTTCTTCCTGAAAAGGGGAATCTGTGAGGAAAGGGCGCACTGATGGGAAACAGCAATCCTGAACTGTCTATGTTAGTGGAGAGGACAGAGACACAGCATAAATTGGAAACCCCACAGCTGTGCAAAGCCTCCTGCAGAGTCTACCTGGGGCAGGGCTGTAGCTGCACACCCAGCTGCAGTTTGGGGCCAGGCTGCAGGCTTGCTGGGAGCACTGTGCATCAGAAGCACAGAGGTAGGTGCCTGAGTCCTCCAGGTGGGCATCCCTGATGTGCAGGGTGCTGTAGCGCTCCTTGGAGTCGAATGTTGACTTTAACCTCTCATTCTCCTTTGTTCCTGGAGTCATGAAGAACCGCCTGAGGAGGCTGCCGCCGGGATTCTGCCGAAACCACTGCACAGTTGTCATGGTTGTAGAAAAATCGCATCTCAGAGAAGAGCCGGCTCCCTCGTGGAGACTGAGGGCTGGAGGACTCTGTTCCACCTGCATCCCTCTCACGCCTGCTCAGAGAGAAAGGGAAAAAGAAAAGAAAAAACAAAAAACAAAAAAACATGACAATCCTTCGGCAGGTTCCACTCTGTCAGATATCCCGGGAGACAGTCATGAGGAGCTTTGGGTCAGCTGTGTCCTGCCCCTCCCACTGGCAGCTCTGGAACACCCCTAACCCATCTGGGAGAGCCACAACTCACAGCAAACCTGCACCCACAGCAGCCCCAGAATAGCTCCCAGGCTCCTCTCCATGGATCCTGTAAACTGCTGAGACTCCTTCACCCCAGTTCCAGACAGTGTCTAACTTAGTTCCAACCATGAGCAGGCTCTCCTTCGTTCACCAGGCACCAATAAAATCTGAGCTCTTTCATCTTGATGGAAAACCCCACCCACAGCAGCCCAGTCAGGCCTCACAATAACTGCTCCCTAGCTGTGGATGAAAACCCTGCAGGGAACAGGAAGCTATGTCATCTACAGCTTGAAAACTAAAAAGGGTTTATTTGTTTGTATGTATGTTGTAACAGTTAAAGTAAGAGATATTTGAGGGAAATTGTGAGAAGGAGGGGATGATATATCAGGAAAGAGTCATTGACTCTGTACATCATAGAACTTAGAAGGATAGAGAGAGTATGCTATTTTACATAATTTTACAGAATTTGAGAAATCAGTTGTATGAAAATTCTGATGAAAGAAAACTCTTTGATGGTATGCAATGTGTGTTGAGGAATAAATATACTTTCTTGAAATCAGCAGATCACCAACTGCTAAGAAATGTTTCCAATGAAACTTTCCTTTGTTAAAACAGTCAGGTCATAAACACAACATTCACCCTGATTCATTTTCTACCTCTGCCCTTTTCCAGTCCCTTCCCTGTACCCTGCAGACGCACACATTGCTGTTCAAGTTCAATAGTATTCTCTTTATCCCTTTGACTAATTATCATGTTCCTGCTAGTCTGAGAGGAGTCAATGAAAAGTTTGGCTATCACAGGTATTGGAATAGATTCTGGGTCCATGAACTCTGAAGATTTTCATCATAAAATTTTAAAACTTGGGCTGGAGAGATGACTCAGCGGTTAAGAGCACTGGCTGCTCTTCCAAAGGTCCTGAGTTCAATTCCCAGCACCCACATGGTGGCTCACACCCATCTGTAATGAGATCTGCTGCCCTCTTCTGGCCTGCAGGGACACATGCAGGCAGAATACTGTATACATAACAAATAAATAAATCTTTTAAAAAAATTTTAAACTTGAAGTTATGGAGTTAGATCTTTTCTATTGAGCTTCAGAGGTTGTATTGACCAGTAAAATTCTATTTCCTTGTCTGTCCTCAAGAAATCATCCTCACAGTGGATTTCCAGTCACCTCAAGTTTTATGGTTCCACAGAATAGCACAGCTAACAACCAGGAATAAACTTTGCTGTCTGTGACTGACAGCCTCACATGTTCTCTGGTCTCTTTAAACTGCCCAACCCTTCAGGAACTTGAGAAAGTCATTTCTGGGAAGCCTGCAGTGCCCCCTAGTGGACCAACGCCATCAGCAAAGGTGACTTGAGGCCATAACTCCACATGTCACACAAAAGCAACCCCTTCACTCCTTTAGTTCCTGATGGAGGAAATGCAAGATGGTCAGAAGACATGACAGTCTAGACTGAGTGGGGGGTAAAGGTGAATCACTTTGAAAGTGATACATCATGGAGATTAAACCTCTAAATAAACTGCTATTTCTTATCATGAGCTATTTATGAGATTTATATAATTTAATTCAAAATAAATCTATAAGCATTGACTAAAATTATACTGAAAATGATAATAAGAACATATAAAAGTGGAGGTGACACTGATTTACTCTGTAATGAACAAGACTAAAATACAGGGATCTGAATAAAGCAAACAGCATCAGGGAAGAACGTAAACCGAGAGTAGTGTAATCTGAGGAACAGGAGTAATGTCCACATACAGATGGTCAGACTCTGAAGAAGGCAAGTGTGATGATAGGATAGTAAACATAAGTGACCTCCAAAATTTTACCAGGGAAATCCTACAGCTGATAAACAATTTTGGCAAAGTAGATGGATATAAGATTAACTCAAAATAATCTGTAGCCCTCCAAATATACAAAAGACAGATGGGATGAGAAAGAAATCAGGAAAACAACACCCTACACAATAGCCACAAATAATATAAAATATCTTGAGGTGACTCTAACCAAACAAGTGAAAGACCAGTATGACAAGACTTCAAGCCTTTGAAGAAAGAAATTGAGGAGAATATCAGAAGATGGAAAGTTCTCTCATGCTCATAGATTGGTAGGATTAACATAGTAAAAATGGCCAGCTTACCAAAAGCAATCTAAGGATTCAATGCACTCCCCACCAAATTCCAACACAATTCTTTACAGGTCTTAAAGGAACAAGACTCAACTTCATACGGAAAAATGAAAAAACCCAAAGATAGCTAAAACAATCCTGTACAATAAAAGAACTTCTGAAGGTATCACCATCCCTGATATCAATCTCTACTATAGAGCAATAGTAATAAAAACAGCATGGTATTGGTGTTTAAAAAAAAAAAAGACAGGTGATCAGTTGAATCACATCAAAGACCAGACATAAATCCACATACCTATGGACACCTAATTTTTTGATAATGAAGTCAGAAATATATGATGGAAAAAAAAAGCATCATCAGCAAATGGTGCTGGTCTACTTGGATGTCAACATGTAGAGGAATGCAAATAGAACCATATCTATCACCCTGTCCAAAATTCAAGTCCAAGTGGACCAAAGACCATAAAACCAGATACACTGAACCTAATAGAAGAGAAAGAGGTATATAGATTTGAACCATTGGCACATAAGACAACTTTTTGTACAGAACACCAATAGCACAGGGACTAAGATCAGCAATTAATAAATGAGACCCCATGAACTGAAAAGCTTCTGTAATGCAAAGGATACTGTCAATAGGATAAAATGGAAATGATCAGAATGGAAAAAGATATTCACCAACTCCACATATGACAGAGTGCTAATTTCCAAAATAAATAAACTAGACCTCAACAAACCTAATAATCCAATTTTTAAAAATGGAATACAGATCTAAATAGAGAATTCTCAACAGAGAAACCTCAAATGTCTAAGAAACAAAGAAATGTTCAACATCCTTAGCCACTAGGGAAATGCAAAACAAAATGACTTTGAGATCCTATCTTACACCTGGAAGGATAGCTAAGTTAAAAAACAGGAGTGACAGTTCATGCTGATGAGGATTTGAAGCAAAGGGAACACTCCTCCATTGCTGGTGGGAGTGCAAACTTGTACAGACACTTTGGAAATCAATATAGCAGTTTCTCAGAAAATTTGGAATTCATCTACCTCAATATCCAACTGTACCACTCCTGGGCATATACCCAAAGGACTCCCCATCTTACCAAAAGGATGCTTGCTCAACTATGTTCATTGGAGCTTTATTAGTAATATTCAGAAACTGGAAACAACCTAGATGTCCCTCAATCAAAGAATAGATTTAAAAATGTGATACATTTACACAGTGAAGTGTTACTCGGCTGTTAAAAAAATAAGGACCATTCTTGGGCTGTGCTTATAAAGTGCGTATTCAACTCCCCATGGGTGAAGTAGTAAAAAGATTCTAATGAAGTAGAGAGAAATCTTTAGCTTTGGAAGGAGCAGGTGCTGAATGGCTTCTCCTGTGTCAGAGGAGACTCTTCATAGAAAGGAAATGACAGCTTCTGTGCAGTTCAGGGAGAACTAATTAGCAAGAAGACAGAGGGTGTGACCCATGACATCAGCAGGCCCTTTGCTGGACATTCTATTGTATCCTGGAGACCTCTTGGAATCCCCAGTGATGTCACTAGTGTTGTAGTAACACCATGTGAGCTTAGGACATTTGTTCAGTGCCTATAAGGTTCACCTATAGGTATGTTGTCAAGACTGAGGTGTCTACTTGGGAGAGAGAATGGACAGCATGGAAAGACCAGAGTGAGAAAGAAGGAAGCTGGCCCTAGGTCTCACTGCAAAACATGGAGAAATAAATGGTCCTGGAGAAGACACAGTGAGTTCATGGAAGGGACTAGGGAGCTTTCTGGATATGATGCCCTTGAGCTTTCCAGGCCTAGGGCTCAGGAACTGGGAGCCCCTGGGGAGCAATAGGCCTATCATGCTTCTCTGGGTTCCTAAAGGGCTGACCTACATCATGGATTAATGATGATTAGTTTGACAGTCATGAATTGACAAGGCTGTAGCCTTTATGCTGGGGGCCCTCTGCTTTCACTCTGAGTGGGAAAGGAAACACTGTGGAATTAATGAGATTTCAATGCTATCACAGCACTTTGCCCCCACTGGAGTCCTTTAGGTTGTGTACCAGGAATAATAGGAAAGGAGAGTGCCCTGGCAAAGCCTGAGGTTGTCATGCTCTAAATAACAGCCACTACCAGGGCTGAGGCACCAAGTGACTTCCAGTGACCCCTAAGGTTTCTGACTTCCCAGCTGTGGGTGGCATACAGGTCTCCAGTTCAGCCTGAGAGCTACTGGAGCCAGTGGACCTGGGTAGAGACTGCCCTTCCTGCCAGTTGGTGTCCTGGGCAGCTCTGCCATCTTGCAGCTTCCAGTCTTAAGTAGACTTGATGACCATAGATGTGGGATTATTTTGACAGGCTGAGGATTGGGGTGACAGACTTGAGGCTCCAAGAGAATGTTTTCTCCAATTATCTCAATATAGTATCACTAAGTTGTGTGCTTCCCTAGGAATTTTCAGTCCCTACGGAATGAATAATAGGATAGTGTGTCTCAGTTGAAACACCTGATATGCAGAATCTAAACTCAACTGTTCATTCAGCATGATGTCCTCTATGTTGTTTTCTGCTCATTTATGATTTATGTGGTCTTTGTGTGATGTATGCGTGTGTGTGTGTGTGTGTGTGTGTGTGTGTGTGTGTGTGTGTGTGTGTAAATGTGTACATTGGTGTGTGTGCACAGGCCTGATACTGAAATCTGGTCTTGTCCTCTGTCACTCCCTTATTCCCTTTAGCCCAGGTCTCCCAGGGAACCTAAAATTTTCTGTTTTTGTTAATTTGGCTGGACAGCACTGGATCTCCTGTGTTCTCCAAAGTGGATATTCTGTCTTGTTTTGTCTCTTCTAATTGTTACAAGTTTCAATAGCTCAGAAAGAGGAAGGATGTAGTAGCTCTCTCTTTATTTTACACTTATTTATTGTTTTCGAATTAGTATGTTGTGTAATAAATAACAAAAATCAAACAATACAGCTATTTTAAAAATGAAAAGCAGATTTTTTTTCCTTTCTCTGCACAGACCTAACACCACAGAAAATACTCTGGTGGCAGAGGTTCAAAAAAATACTTTTGAGTTTCAAAAAGACAAATATTGTATGATTTTTCCATATATAGGTCCTAAATGTTAATGTTTATACATACATGGATATGTGGAGGAATGTCACTGGTCACAGAAACAGAAAAGGATATGAGAAAGAAGAAAAGAGAGCCTAATAGGGGGCTGAAAAAGGAAAAGAAACAGAAAGTTATACAGTAACAAAATACAAGTGACATGAAACCAGAAGGAGCATCAAAGGGAGAGCCAAGGAGCCTGTAGGAGGGGACAAAGGAAGCAGATGTAGCAGTAATGCTGGTGGTCATCTAGGGTTTTACAGAGTATACCCTAGAACAGATAAAGGACTAGATGTCAGGAAAAGACAGAAGATGAGCCTCAGAGGAGGAGGAAGTAAAGCTTGATCCTTTAGGGATGGGGGACATTCTAAGCCTGGGAGTTCACTAAACCGATTCTGAGCTGAGTCATTGGTAGCTCTCTGGGTCCTCCTCTTCCCTCTGTTGGTCCTGTTCATATAGCAACACTCTTACCTTCCAACCGCTTCCATTCACATGTCTTTGAGGGACCACAAACTTCCATCTCAGGGAGCTGTTATTCTTTATCATCCACAAATATGACTCTTAACTCTTCTAGAAGTTATTACATTTGGTACTACTTTATAAGACTGATTTAAGTTATAAATAAAAGTATTTAAGTTATAAATAAAAATTTCGAAAATAAATAGTTCCTTATTTCACATTTGGAGTAGGCTAGAGCCTGATTTTCAAGGAGGAAAAAGGAAAGTCTTCACAGGCAGTTGCATTTGAGTCAAGACTTACAGAAAGTGCAGAACATCACCATGCTAGGAGTTAATGGAACAGCACTATGGGCAGGCAAGGTAAAGGCTCAAAGTAGAGAATTTGAATTTTATGTTGGTTAAACAAATTTCATTGTTTGCATTTAGTGAGTTCTCTAAGTGTCTGTTGCTTAACTTTGCATTCCTGGGAGGGATTCTCCTACAAAAATAAGTGTGGTAGCCTTGAAGAATCCCTTAGATCTGAAGTTTCTTTGCTAGGTTTTGGTTTGGGAAAACTTGCTAAAGTTATGGTGAGCCATTGAGGTCTCAGATTATTAATGATTAGGGACCTATGTGAGAATTTATGTCACTTAATGATTATTTTGTTGAACTGGAGTTCTAAAGCTCCTTGCACCCGTATGCACAGTGCTTACCCTCTAAAGCTGTGTAGTGGCTTTCTTCACCTCTGACTTGCTTTGGTCTGAAGTCCACTTTTTCAGATGAGACTTGCTGTGCCAAGTCTACAGACTTCACTTACTTGGCCTGCTGATCCCTGACTCTCAGTTTTTGATGTTCTTGTTTATGAGAAGTGTTTGATGGAGATATCAATAGTATTTTTCTTGATCCAGCCAGTTAGCCTGAGGCTTTTAAATGGTGAGTTGAAGCCATTTATATTTTTTATATTAGTTACCATTTGTGTAATATATTAACATCATTCAAACCCAGTCCCTGAACACTATGTAGCGAACATCCCTTCCATGATTGTCATGAGTCACCTGTGGTCATGTTGCAGTGGTGGCACACCACAGTTGCTAGTGGTTTCTGGGATTAATGTCAAAGCAGCACAGGTGTCTACTTTTCTGTACAGTCAGTGAGAAAATCTCAGTATTTGTCTGCTTCTTATTTCTACCCTCCCCCTAACATATAAAAGACAGAACAATTGGTACCTATATACAATCACTATACAGTAATGCTTGTGTTGTTAAAAGGTATGTATGGAGTTTTAATCAGTATATCTCTACTTCCTATATTATAATGTCTTATGCATATAACCTCCTGCTGCTGATGTTGTTCTGCATCTTCAAAGATTTAGAGTGGATTAACTAGATCATGATACCTTAATTTAATAGGAATCATGTCCTTTTAACTTGATAGTAACTTGCTGTTGTCATGATTTTGTTGGTTGATGTTTTTGTTGTGTGGCTGATTGATGTTCTTTCCTTCCCATTTCATATTAGGGGTTTGTTGGTTGGCAATGTTGGACATGATGAACTTCTTCCTGTTTCTCCTCTTTTATCACTTCCTCTCATGAATTGTTTTGTTTTGTGATTTTGTTGAATTTTTTATTTCTCTATTGAACTGAAGAGATCACTTGCCAAGTACAGCAATCTTGATTGATAGTCATTTACTTCCAGACCTTAGAGCATATCATGGCATATTTTCTTGGCTTTTAGAGTGATCTAGTTTTTTCTGATGTTTCTGATTTGAATGTGGATTGATTTTTTTCCCCTTGTAATTCTTTTGAGGCCTTTGTTTCTTTTTTATTTAGAGACAAATTTTTGCTGTGGCCTCGCTGTCCTGAAACTATCTCAGTATACCAGAGGAGCCCAAATTCAGGGATCCCCATGTCTCTGCCTCAAAAGTACAGGAATTAAAGGCAAGCACTACTACAGTTTTGTTCATTTGTTTGTTTGTTTGGTTGGTTTTATTTTAAAGACAGGGTTTCTCCGTGTAGCCTTGGCTGTCCTGGAACACAATTTGTAGACCAGACTGGCCTCAAATTCAGAGATCCACCTGGTCCTACCTCATGAGGGCTGATATTAAACAAATGCACAGCCTGGCTTTCCTTATACGTTTGATCCTTACTTGTCCAGGAGCACTTTTTCTCTGGTCGTATCTGTTTTGGAAAAATGCTCTTCAGTTTGGATCTCTATTTCTTTCACTCAGTTTGATGGATCTTCTGTTATCCTTTGATTGAATAAACTGTCTATGTTTTCAAACTTTTTCTCAGCTCCTTCTTCTGCCTCATGGATATTTGTGATTGGCTCTTGGATGTGTCCCACTGTTCTTGGAAGGTTTGGATATATTCATTATTTTCTATATAGTTCATGATTGTATTGCTGTCTCAACCTTGTTGTTCATCTATGAAACTCATCCTTCTGCCTGGACTTGTCTGTTAATGGTGCTTTCTGATGTTTTCTATTTGATTGATTGATTCTTCCTTTTCTAATGATTTTGATTGGTTTATTTTCAGAGTCTCAATTTTCTTGATGAAGCTTTCCTCCATTTAAAAAAATTTCTTCAAGTTCCTGATTATTTTGTTCACTTTGATAACTTCCTTATCTATTCCCTGAGTTTGAGTCTCTTATATTGTTCTTATGCTTACTTGACTCCCATAGGTGGTCAATTATACTCCTTCAAAGGAGAAACCTAAGCCTTTATCTTGTATTTTAGCTGTCCCATTCTCTTTGTTGTCCACTATTGAGGAGTTGTGAGTTTAGGTGGATGTCATCGTGAGAAGTATTCTCATATATTTTGTGCTTATTCATTGTGCTTTGTCATCTGATGAATGTGTCTTCTTTCTTCCTCTGTTTTATCCTTGTCTTATGTGATTTCTCCTGGTGATTTGTCTTTACTTAGATTTATGTTACCTACTGCTATTTAGCAGGGAATGTGCCTGAACTACCAGACATAATGACTCAGCAGAAGTCCCAGTGCTGACTTACAGTAGAAAACACTAGGGCACTTTTCCAAATCCACAATAGAGTTCAAGATGGTGTTTGGGTGACAATGTACTTTTTTGAGTTAATGTTTAAATCACAAAAAGACTAAGGAAAGGAAATTTATACACAATGGAATACTACTCAGCAGAGAAAAACATTGACATCATGAGGTTTGCAGGCAAATGGATGGATCTAGAAAAAATCATCCCGAGTGAGGTAACCCAGACTCAGAAAGACAAATATGGTATGTACTCACTCATAGGAGGATACTAGATGTGGAACAAGGATGACTGGACTGCTACTCATATCACCAGTGAGGCTACCTGTAAAACAGGACCCCAAGAAAGACACGGGGATCACCCAATGATGGAGAAATGGATGAAATCTACATGAACAGCCTGGACATGAGTGGGAGCAATGAACGGCGAGGGTCAAGGGAAAGAGAGCGGGAGATCCGAGCTGGATCAAGAACAGAGAGGGAGAACAAGGAATGGGAGATCATGGTAAATGAAGACCACATGAGAAAAGGAAGAAACAAGTGCTAAAGAGGCCCACAGAAATCCACAAAGATACCCCCCACAGGAGACTGCTGGCAATGGTCGAGAGACGCCGGGACTGACCTACTCTGGTGATGGGATGGCCAAACACCCTAATAGTTGTGCCATAAACCCCATCCAAGGACTGAGGAATCTGGATGCAGACATCCACAGCTAGGTCCCCGGGTGGAGCGCTGGGAGTCTAGTTAGTGAGAAGGAGGAGGGTTTATATGAGCGAGAATTGTTGAAACCAAGGTTGGATAAAGCACAGGGACAAATAGCCAAATGAATGGAAACACATGAACTATGAATCAAAGGCTGAGGGGCCCCCAACTGGATCAGGCCCTCTGAATAGATGAGACAGTTGATTGGCTTGATCTGTTTGGGAGGCATCTAGGCAGTGGTACCAGGTCCTGGGCTCGCTGCATGAGATAGCTGTTTGAAACCTGGGACTTATACAGGGACGCTTGGCTCAGTCTGGGAGGAGGGGACTGGACCTGCCTGGACTGAGTCTATCAGGTCGATCTCAGTCCTCGGGGGTGGCCTTGATCTGGAGGTGGTGGGAATGGGGGGTGGTCTGGGGGGAAGGGGAGGGGGATAGGAAGGGGGAGAACAGGGGAATCTGGCTGTTATGTCGAACTGAATAGTATTGTAAAATAAAAAAAATGAAATTAAAATAAGAAAGGAAGCATGTGAGTCACACATTTGGACAATAGAGAAATTGTTGTAAGACTTGAGTCATAAAAGCTTTGACAACAAGGTTAAATTATAAGAGAGCAACCTAACAAAATATAAACTTACAAATATGAATAAATATAATCTTCGGGAAATGACATGGACATTGCATTTAGGAAATCACGAAAGCAATGTCTACAAGCATAAGAATGTACCTTTAAGCATCCTATCATTGTTAGGATGTTCAATCCTAAATGAAGAGCTACATTCTGTTGTTGCTTGCTTGGGGGAGGGCAAGTCATATTTTTCAGTGGTGTCATGCTGATAAACAGTTGGTTTTCTCCAGGAACTCCCCTTCCCAGGTCTATGCTCATGGAACCAACTCTACTTGAAGGTAGTGGGCCACAGGATAAGAATATAAATATAAGGCAAAAATGATACTTGTGGGAAAGAAGGAGTTTGTGGGGAGATGGAGAGTAGTCAGAGAGGATAATAGGAGAGTACAATCAAAACACATTATGTGTGTGTGTGTGTGTGTGTGTGTGTGTGTGTGTGTGTGTGTGTGTGCTTATGTAAAACTGTGCAAAAATAATGAATTTAAAACATTAAAACACCCAACATCATAAAGTAAATGGCATCATGCACACAATCATTGTTTCATCCTCTTCAGGATGAGGTGGTTTCTCCCTCCGATTGGAATGATTTTGAATTAGTCTCCACAGACAGGAAAGGCAGCTAGTCTCCTGAATCCAAACAAGTTATCAGTTGGTCCTTCCAGAAAAGGATTTCTGTGATTAAAGACCATGTTTCTGTCAGAAGTTTTTGAGGTGAGGCCCTGTTCTATTTTGGTTTGGGTTTCTGTGATAGAACACATTTAAAAGTAAAGCCGGATAAGAAAGAGAATATTTCAGATCATACTTCTACCTCATTAACCATCACTGAGAGAAGCAAGTCAGAATTCAGGGCAGGAATCCAGGGCCAGGCACTGAATCAGAGACTAGGAAAACCATATTGGGACAGCTGGAGCCCATCAGGCAGACACTTCACTGCTGGCTACAGCTGGTGGTAACTGGCAGGAGCAGCTTGGTACATTTCTGTCACATGGCTGGTTCTTTGTAGAGAAAGTACCTTGTTGGATACTTTCTGTTGCTTTAGCTCTTGCTCTTCAAGGACCTATTGTAGTTTTACCTTACCTCTATTTCCTCTTATCTCAGAAACCCAACATCTAATCTCACAGCTTACCCAGAAGTCTTATGGTAGCTTTGTAGTCCCAGTGTAAACTATCTGGAAACAGGGGTTAGAACATTGACTCAGTAGTTAACAGAACTGGCAGCTCTTGCAGAGGACTCAGATTCAGTTCCCAGCACTCACATAAGTAACTCATACCCTTCAATAAATCCAATTACACAAAATCGAATACCCTCCTCTGGTCTCCATGAGCACCAGACTTACACAAAGTACACACACATATATGCAGGAAAAAGAGTTACACACACAATATAAAATCAATAAATAAATCTTTGAAAACTTATCTGGAAACACCTTTCCCAGAATTTCCTTCCCCATGTTGTTCTTTTTGGAGGTTGGACTTGGAAAAAATCTATTACGGAGGAGTTGAGATACAGGTGGGATATATTTATATACATTTATATTTTTTGATGTACCTCAGTTGATTCAGGCCCAGACACACATGATGTCAATGAGGTTCCAACTCAAATTGCTGTTCACTCTCTACTCCTCACTTCTAGAGCTCTTCTTTTTCTTGGGGCAAGTCTGAGTGTAGAGTGTCAGATAATACCATGGCTTCTTCCGAAGTTCCCTAAAATGAGTGAGACTGAGTAGAAGGGGGAGGTTTATCCTTCTAGATTCCAATGGACTTATGAGCCTCTCTGTGTTTTCAAGAGTATGAGTACAATCAGATGCTGCCCACATGCTGCGATCCTTTCCTATTCTGGTCTAGCTGACCTTCTGTATCTCAGAGTCAGTACCAGATGCAAAGATAGTGATTTGTAGGGACTCCTCAGAACCAGCAGTTTGATGGGGTGAACTCCTCCTAATGTGTCTCTGACACCTTCGCTCATGATGGCACTGCTTCTCTCAGTTTCACAAGGAAATTATGTTCTTTGCTCTTCCAGATGCCTAGTCTGAGCTATATGCTGTGACCAACTTAAAGAAAGACTAATACTTTAGCTTATTGTGGTGTAAGATTCCCAAGTATAGAGAATACTACACATGCTCTCTGTGGTCTATTTTTAGCTAAATACTTTCAAGACAAAGACACTCACCAAGACTGTTTCTAATTTTCATAACATGAGGTTTTACTCAGAAACACACTTCTGATGCAGACCACAGATGAAGGAGCCATGGTTGGGAACTTCTTGTCTGGGTGTGCAGGTGTGCTTCTCATCTGGGCTCCCAGAGAGAGGCTATGCTTAAGGAGCTCCAGTTTTTGTTCAGCTTGTGCTATCATTTCAAACACTGTGAGTGTGTTCCCAGAGCGCACAGTAATACTTCACCGAATCTTCTAGCTGTGAGGCTGAAATAACAAGTCTGATGGAGTTGGTTGATTCCTGAAAGACAACAGAGTAGCGACTGCTCTTCTCAGTCTGAGTAGAAGAAGAAAGCTGGCGATTAAGAACAATCATCTCTCCATTAAGAAGCTGCTTGTACCAAAAAAGAAAATAGATGTCCGATCTTGTCTCATAAGAACAGTCCAGAGTGACCTCTTCCCCCTCCTGTGTGCTTGCAGTTGGCTGGACCTGAGTCACTTTCTGGCCCAAATTGGATCCTGCAGAAAAATCAAAAGAAAAAAAAAAGCTCATTCTGTGATAGTGTGAACAAAACAGTGTTGGAATTTGCTACATTGAGACCCAAGACAACCTAACTGAAGACATATTCTGCTTGCTTCTCTCTAATCCCTGTTCCCCATCACATCCATGTGAACTGCTATATGCCTAGGGCAAGGCTTCCTGCTTAATATACTTAACTGTATGTGAGACATCCATACCAGAGAAGGCCAAGGCCACCAGCACACAGAGCAGGCTGTGAGGAGATGTGCGGCACATCTCCTTCCTATGAATATGTCTCCTCGGCCTTAGATCAGTGTCAAGTGACTGAAAGTGTACTGTGTTTCCTACATTGCCTCAAGCAGGAAAAAGGGTTTTGTATGATCACAGGCCACAAGTTCCTTGTACAGAGGAAACAGTGTAGCTCACCATAGGCTTTTATTTCCTTCCTGTCTTCCTTGGTAGTTAAAAGAGTCAGCACTTAAAAGGGAGAATGGGAAATCCCATACCTGCTGAGCATAAAGTTGCTTTCAACTCATGGTTGTTATTTGGAAGGATAATTTAGGAGACCGAAAGTCAGATTCATCAGGAGCCAGGTGCAGTCTTTAATGTACTTCCAGACCATTGTCATATGTTTACTTCTCTACATCTATTGTCTAAGAAAGCCTAACTTTTTTCAAAAAAAAGGCCCTCAAAGGGCCGTGAATTTTCCTGTGAAATACAGGGATATGAAATAATCTTTCTCCTTTACTGCTAGGGTCCATATAAATTCAACAATTAACAGAGTTACTTTTAAATCACATAGTAAAGGGTAGTTCATCAGAATGTCAGAATATACTTGTTTGTTTATGTTCTGTGAAACTGTAATATGAGTAAATTCATAATCATTACAGACTAAAGAGAGGCTCAGTGTGTCCCTTGCCTGCTGTGAATCATGAGGGCCTATGTGTTGATCTCCAGCAGCCACTTGAGAATCCAGCTGATGTGGGTATACCTGCAATCAGAGCTCTGGGAAACAGAGACAGGAAAATCATGGGGTCTCACTAGTCAGACAGTCTAGTCCAATTGGTGAGCTTCAGTGAAAACCTCTACCACATACATAAATAAATAAATGAATAAATGAATGAATGAATGAATGTGGAGAGAAATAGAGGAAACTAATCAATGCTGACCACTGGATTACACACACACACACACATACACACACACACACACATACTCTCTCACACACACACACACACATACACATACATAATCACACATGGAGAGATAGAAACAGAGACAGAGAGACACAGAGAGAAGTTACACTAATTTAAAAACCTACTTTTACAAAACCTCATTTGCTTGTAGTAGTCTAACATTTAGTTTTATTCAGAAAATGTCCTATTTTACCACGCAAAGAACTCACTTATTACATTTCCTAGAAGCTTCTATACCATTGCTCTGAAGCATTCAGTCTCACTTGTTAAATTCCGTGTATATTTTAATTACAAAACGGTCGCATGATAATCTTGACAGGCCTGTCTGTGACTGCAGCCTATTATATGTGCATGATACATGTAACCTGAAAGTATTTAGGGGCATGTTAATGCCACATAAATTTGAGGTTGGATTTTGGGTACTGCTGTATCATCATTGAAAAATGTAGCTTTTAATCATTCATTTGCTCTCTTTATCCCGGTGGATAAGTTTAAGTAACTAGTCAGCATGTACATTGGGGAAGACTTTCTGGTATCTGAATTTCTGGTACTCTTCTGCCCACCTCACTGCTGAGTGCTGACAGGCAGCACATGCCCTGGACTGCAGGCTATGTGGATGAGCAGGAGACCATGGGAGCCACAACAGCCTGGGGAGCTCAGGATGGCAGGGCTGTGCCCTTCTCTAGTTCTCCACAGAGCAGGTAGATGCTCTCTCCATGCTGCATGGCCACATCCTCTGTGGTGAGGCTTTGGGGCACATTGGGTTTGAGTGCTGGGCTAGACAGTTAGTCTCATGCTAAATGCTGCATTGTCTGTCCTTGAGATTTAATTGGCAAACAATACTTCCTAAGGAAGATAAAACTTATGGTTGGTAAAGAGATGGTGCAGTTTGAAAAGCACGTGCTGCTAATCATAAAGATGGAAGTTCAGATCTCAGGACCCACTTGACTAGCTTAATCATCATGTAAAACCTGCAACTCCAGCTCTGAGTGATTGGACATCATCTTCTGTCCTTCACACACACACACGGGTAGGTGTACCCATGCACACACACAAGTCTGTGTAGACTCACATGGGCTGCATATGCACAAATGTAAATAAAAATCAAATCTTAAAAAATGATTAAAGCTCAGTCCTTAAGGAATCATACAAAAGAATTCAGTCATTCGGGAAAATAGGAATTAGGGTTAATGGGTGGGGGGGGGTAACTTTGTCACTCTTCAATTGCCTTGAAGATATACCATGATCAAGCTCACTGTTATAAAAGAAAGTGTTTAATTTGGAACTTGCTTAGTTTCAAAGGTCTATTCCATTATTCTTGAAACAGTCAAAAGAGTAATGAATGGTGAACAGGGCCTTTAGAAACCATAAGAGAGGCTCCAGGAAAAAAAAAATGCAGAGGCCCATTTAACTGAAGTGCATTTTGTTCCCTGGATTGGTCTTGGGTGTGATTGCATGCCTCCTATGTTAAACATCTCTATTCAATTCATAAGACATATTTATTACTGTTGGATGTCAGATTATAGCTATAGAAACCAATCTGGTGAGTGTATTCTGAATCTTGATATGGCCTTCTGCCTTGATATTGTGCTTCCTCATATATAATCTATAGTATGTGCCAGGCAATTGTGTTTAAACTGGCCTGTCCAGAGAAAGTTCTCTCCAAGGCTGCTCTGTTAATATTTATTATGTGCTTACTGGTGTTTACATGTTTTTCTGATTGTGTTTTGTTGCACCCAGTCAGTCTTCTTTGAATCATTGCTTTCTTTGTTGCATTTGAGTATAAAAGTATGCAGAAACCGAAGTATGGTTGTCTATAACATGAGACTGTAGTTGGCCCCATTCTTTCAGATCCACAGATCCCAGGTGGAGCAGACAGATCTGCATAGGTCAGCAAAAATCAACACATTCTCATCATGTTAGGGAATATGGTGGCATTCAAGCAAGTACTGGGGCAGTAGCTGACACATACATCCTTATGTGAAGGCAGAGGAGAGAGAAAGGGAGATGGGATACTATGGGCTTGACATAGGTTTTTGAAACCTTAAAGCCCATCACCAGTGACACAGTTCCTCCAAAGAGGCTATAGTTCCTAGTCCTTTCAAATAGGGTTACTTCCTGGTGACTAACAATTCAAATCTATGAGCCACTGGGGGCCATTCTTATTCAAACCACCACATTCCACTCCTCATTCCCATAAGCTTGTAGATACATCATAAGGCAAAATTGCATTTGTTCCAACTTCAAAAGTCCCAATAGTCTAGCACAGTCTCAACATTGTTTAAAAGACCATCTCTTCTGAGACACAAGGCAATCTCTTAACTGTGATGCCCTGTAAAATCAGAATCAAAAAGCAGGTCATATACTTCTAACATATAATGGCACAGAATATATATTATTATTCCAAAAGGGAGGAAAGGGAACATAATAATATAATGGTGGAACAAAGAAAATTGAAAACCACCTGGGCAAACTCCAAACCCTGCATTTCCATGTCTGATGTCAAAATGCTCTTCAGATCTCCAACTCCTTTCTGCTTTGTTGACTGCAACACATTTCTTTCTCTTGGGCTTGTTAGTGCCTGTTGCACTACCTGTTAGCATCTTTCATGCCAGATACCCCAAGACTCTTGCATCTCTAGCATCTTGGTTTCTCCAAGGTAATCCAGGCTTAACCTTCACAACTTCATGGGGTTGCCTCTCTGGACCTCCATTCAGGTACACACCTGCTACATGCCTGGCCTCAGAGGCTTTCCTTGGTTATAGAGGGAGATTCCACAGAGTTCATCCTTGATTCTAAAATAGAATCCATGTGACCAGGCTGCCACATTTTCCTATTTGCTGGAACTAGGATTGGCTCCCTTGTTAAAACACATCTTCACCACCTTCCCGATTTCAATTGTCACCCTTACCGCCTAAGCTTGGCCGCCTAAGCTTGGCTGTCCTGGAACTCATTCAGTAGACCCGGCTGGCCTCAAACTCAGACATCTACCACAAGATAGATTTTGACTACCAGATAAAGACACCCAAATGGTGATAATTATGTTATTATAAATTAACCTGTATTCATTGTCTCTTAAATCTCTTTAAATATTTTCCAGCATTTTAATCCCCAGGAAGCTCAGAGTTCTGTCTTGAAGCACCCAGAATTTCTCAATTCTCTCTTCTGCATCTTCAAGGATGCCTTTGCTCTCCTGCTGACTGCTGAGCTAGGTGTTTATATTCAGTGACACCTATTCCAATCTGATACAAATACTGTTCCCAACTTCTGGCTCAACTTTAAACTTGACAAGGACCTAACACTTGGAAAGACTTGGGGAGTTCACCCACTGGTATTGTGAGATTTATTTCCTACTCCTAAGAGCCAACTGACTGATTTTCCTTCTTTACCCTCTCTTTTGAATATTGAAAAGTTACTCACTGTGGATATGAAGGAGAGCTTGCAGGCTTTACATGCTTAAGTTAAATATCTTCTACATTGTTTTGGCTGGATTAGGTTTTGTCAGACAAAGTTTCACTATGTGACTCAGCTAGACTTCCAATCCTAGGCTCAACCATGCCTCCTGACTTGGCTTCCTAGGTAGTTAGGGCTCCCACAACCTTCAGCTATGTACCATGAAAACATTTAAAATTATAAGCTGATTAAATTTTTCTCCAGTGCAAATCTTGTTAGTATATATGTAGCATTAAGTGAGTAAACTCTGCAAAGTGTTAGGCAATGAGAAGTCCCTTTTCCATTCTGTGCACTGGTAATGGCCATAAAGACTGCAGCTGCTTCTGTTAGCTAAAAAAATTACCTTCAAAATCGTATTTTGTTCATCTATGAAATACACTTATGAAAATAGTTCTTTAGTGAAATATATTATATTTTTACATATTATTATATAGTGAAATATTATATATTTTCATGATATGAGTAAATTGAATTCTTCTTTCCCTCACACATGTCATTTGTCTATTGTAAACACACCTGCATCCTTGTAAGTACATCCTGGTTTCCATACATGAATTTCTTGAAGGTAGATGGAACATAAAAAGCAAAAAAGAGCAATTAGATGTAGTCAGTAGTCACATACATCACCACTTCCCTGGTAATCAGAGGAGACTAAGGTGAAAGATAATTCTATGTGATTTCTATCACATAAGGCACAAAATGACTGACACTGTGCTGTAATATCTACACATTAATAGCATGTTGATAAGAGTGTAGGGTGATGAGGACTTTATAATTTCCACTTGGTGTGAACCAACCACACAGAAAAACATTTGTACAACCACTTAGAAAACAATTCAACTAAGATAGTTAAGGAAATAGATCTAAAACTTCAGTGGTGCCTGAGGAGCAAAGGGAGGCTGGAGAAAAACAAGCCCTGACTTCACCTTGGTCTGTCTGTGACCTGAATGAGTCTAATCCTTACATTCACTCTGTCACCTGTCACCTGATCCTGCAGATAAAAACCCCTCTGCACCTCTGCCAGGCTCAGCCCCACAGCGGGCTTTTGCTGGAGCCTCAGCTGCAGGTTTGGGTATGGGCTGCAGGTGCGTGGAGAGCACTGTGCACTTGCTGCACAGAAGTAGGTGGCTGAGTCTCCAGGCTGAGAATCTGTGATGTGCAAGGAGAGTTGTTTATCACTTTTCCTGAAGAAGACTGTGAATCTTCCATCTTCCTTTTTATTCGACACGGATCGTATGGCAATCAGAAGTGTAGGGCCTTCACCAGGGAACTGCCGGTACCATGGGAAGTAGTCAAATGTGCTGTCCTCATAAGTGCAGTTCAGAACTGAAGTCCCTCCTGCCGAGACTGTCAGAGATTGGGGACTTTGTTGCACTTGCTGCTGGTCACGTCTGTCCTGTTGCTGGCCACTCACCCCTGTGTAGAGACACAACAAATGCCATTAGTTTCCCAGGTTGTACTACCTGCTCGTGGTTTCAGCATTCATGGTTTTGTCCTGTGCCCCAGTTCTCTCACTCCTCCACATTAATTACACATCCTGAGTTTTCTCCTCCATGACTCACAGGCTAGTGGAAGGGCCAGGACTAACAATGATGACTTCAGGATCTTATCCATTCCTCCTAGACTGAAGCTTGGGGAGAACTCCAGTGGCCTTTTATCTCCGCACAGAACACTGAATCTGCCTTCACAGGCATTTAGTTCTTTCAACAGGCTCCACCCCTCACAGACACTTTGTCTTAAGCTGTTTCTGACATAGAACACACTTTCCCCTTTTGCTCAAATTTAGTGTTTCAGAAAAAAGTCATTGAGAATCAGAAATCCCCTCATTGTAATTCTACCATTATACACTGTTGGTAGGAATATGTGTTGCTAAAGCCACCAAGAATAGCACTGTTATTCTTCTGAAGCATTAAAAGAAAGAAACTAAGCAGGAAGGAACATAGGAGGAAAGAAAGGAAGGAAGGAAGAGAAAAAGACCACTGATCCTACTAATACTACTTATGGGCATTTATCCAGGAAAACTGATGTCATTACATAAGTGAGAGACCTGCATATACATGTTTATTACAGCACCATTCACTATTACCCACATACAGCCTAGGTATCACCTGTCAACCTATGAATGAAGAAAATATTGTACTTCAAACAACAGAGCAAAATTCAACCACAAAGAAAAAAAATGGTGCCATCTGTAGGGGAACAGATGGTATTGAAGTCCATAATGTTAAGCAAAATAAAGCAGACATGTAGAGACACACCACACATGTGTTCTCATATGTGAAAACTAACAAAAAAGGAAAAGAAGGAAAAAAAGAAAGTAAAGATGCTCTGAAACTGGAAGTTAGACAAATGAGTAAGGGTAGGAGGAGCAGAGACAGGGGAAGGGAGAGGACAACAGAGGGTGAAGGAGAGATGAATATCAGGAAATCTATGCAAATGCATATACTAAAATTTTCAACACCCAACTACTTTGTACAATTAGTGTGTGTTTATTATAATTGTAATGAAAAAATAATGGATCAATTTAAAATTTCCTTCATTCTAGAAGATTATACACACACAAATACAAAGAGTTAAGATGGAGTTAGCCTGGGACAAGAATAAATAAATCTACTAGATACCACAGGGTATCAAATAAAAATGCCAGTGCCAGGAATGGGTTACCTCTTTTGGTGTTTGAACTGGTTTGCTTTCTATTACCAAGATAAATAAACATGAAGACCAAATTAAACTTGGGGAGGGAATAATTTATTTGGTTTACATTTCTGATCATAGTCCATCAATGAAGTAAGCCGTCAGGAATTCAAGCTGGAAAAGTGGCAAGAAACATACATGAAATCTGCTGGCTAACTTGCTCCTCCTGCCTTGCTCATCTTGTTTTTTATATAATCCAGACCTCCTGCCCAGGGATGACAACGCTCACTGGGGGTTGGGTCCTCCCATGTCAATTGTTAATAAGAAAATGTCCACAAACATGCCTCCAAACAAGTGTGACACAACTCCTAGATTGAGGTTCCCTCTTCCTGGTATCTCCAGTTTGCATCAAGTCGACAAAATCACCATCACAGCTGACCCCTTGTCACCCTGACACATACAAGCAGCGTTATTTAGCCATAATTTTTCCTTTATTGTTCATTTCCAAGATCTCATTTAAGATCACAATATAAACCATAATACAACTTTTAAATAACCAACTTTTGTTATTTACATTATGGAGTATAACTCATCTGCTAAAAACAATGACATCACGAAATGTGCTGGCAAATGGATGGGACTAGAAAAGATCATCCTGAGAGAGGTTACCCAAACCCAGAGAGAAAAACATAATATGTACCTATTGTAAGTGCATATTAGCTGTAGAGTAAAAGATGACTATGCTGCAATCCACAGTCTCAGAGAAGCTAAGTAACTTTCCAGGATTCACAAAGATAAAGTATATGATGAAATATTTTCACTGAATTTATCAAATGCAAATGGACTAGACATTGTTGATGTATTTATTGCCTGTATATATTGTATATAGTTATTTTACTTATTGTATATAGTTTTTCTTATATTAATTATAACTTTTTATATTAGACAAAAAAGAGGAAATGTGGTGATATTTTATCTGTGGACCCCAATAAAGCTTATCTCAGGATCAGAGGAAAAAGCCAGCCACTATATTAAACATGGAAGTTGGGTACTGGTAGCTCACACCTTTAATCCTAGCTTTCAAGAGGCAGAGATTCATCCAGATTTTGTGGGTTCAAGGCCACCCTGGGAACAGAGCCAGGTGTGATGGCACATGCCTTTAAATTCCAACACTAGTTAACCATAGAGGTTTGGAGGTCTGGAGAGACAGACAGGAAGAGATAGAGTTGGGCAGAAGGAGAAAAGTGATGTAGCTGTGAGGAGAGAGGAAGTAAGATGGCAGGCATAGAAAAGATATAGGCATGGGTATACAGGAAGTAGTTCTCTCTGGGATCTGAGGAGTTGGTAATGTGAGGTTGGCTGTGGCTTGTCCTATTCCTCTGATTTTTCAGTTTTCACCCTAATACCTGGCTCTGGGTTTTTTTTTTTTTTATTAATAAGACTGTTTAGCAATTCCTCTTACAAACCTGGGATGATTAGGGCTCACAGAGACTGAACCAACAACCAAGAAGCCTGCATGGGACTGGATTGGCCCTTTGCATGTATGTTACAGTTGTGTAGTTTGGTGTTCTTGTGGAACTCCTAACAGTGGGAGCAGGGGCTGTCTCTGACTCTGTTGCCTGCTTTTGGGTCCATACTCCTCAGACTGGGTTGCTTCCTCCAGCCTTCACAGGAGAGAAGGTGTCTAGTCTCTCTAGTTGGTATGCCATGGCTGGTTGATATCCATGAGAGACCTGCCCTTTTCTGAACAGAAGCAGTGGAGGAAGAGTGGATGTGGGGAGGGGGAGAAGGGAGGTGGAAGGGAGGGAGTAAAGGAGAAGAAGGAAGGGACACTGAGGGTAGAGTGTAGAAACTAACAAATAAATAAATAAATAACAAAAAATGTTCAAAGTCTTTTTAATATCTTCTGTGAATTTCTATAAAATCCAAAATAGTTACAAACTTCGTATTTAATTTATTTTTTATTTTATGCTTTTGTTTTTATTTAACTTTTGGTTTTTTGAGATGGGGTTTCTCAGTGTAACCCTGGCTGTCCTGAAACTAGCTTTGTAGACCCGGCTGGCCTCAAACTCACAGGGATCCTCCTTCCTCTACCTCCCACGTGCTGAGAACAAAGGTGTGCACCATCACACCCAAACTTCTTATTCCAAGAGGTAAGAATCAGGGCACACTTAAATCAGATAAAGCAAATTCACAGTGCCTAGTCTCAGCTTCTTCCTGTTCCCTTCAGTCCTGTAGCTTCCTTTCTGCCCAAACCAGCATCACATTGCCAAGATGGGTTTCCAAATTGAAGTGAATCCCTGACCTCCCCAGACCACAGCTTCTGTGCGCTGAATGTTAGAAGATGGAAACAGATTTTGTCTTTGTTGAAGTCAGCTATAGCCTTGTTTTCTTTCTTCCACCTTCCATCGTTTTCTCCATGCCTCCCCCCAATGATTCCCTATCTTTCTACTTTACCTAAAACTACTTTGTTCTGGAGAAGCCATTCATAACACAAAAGGAAATGACAATGCTTGTTGCTTACAGTAAAGCTTATAAAATAAGCAAATGTTTGATTTCACGTGAGTCATATTTTATTGACCCCTTATATAGACTGTAGACAAGGTGATTATTAAACCATAAGGTTTATATTTTTTCACTCACTTTTATCTGTTCTTTTATTTTTTCAAGTATAATATAATCATATTGATTCTTCCTTCCCAAACTTCCTATACTCCCCCTTTTTAATTTAATTTAATAATTTTACAATACCATTCAGTTCTACATAACAGCCACAGATTCCCTTGTTCTCCCCCTTCCTACTCCCTTTCTTCCCCCCAGCCCACCCCTCATCCTATACTCCCCTCTTATCTGTCTTTTCACTTTCTTTGCTCTTTCTTTAATAATTGTTGCGTATGTATGTATAAATAAATTTATTTCTAAAAATATAAATACAACCCATTCATCTATATAATGTTACTTGTATGTATGTTTTCAAGGCTTACCAGTCTGTATTGGATAACCAATAGTTAACTCTTCTCTGGGAAAATCTGTGTCTCCTACTATCAGCATTCCTTCATTGCCAAGAGCTCATTAGCTAGGATTGAGGCTTTGTGCACTCTTCCATGTCTATTAAACCTTACATGTCTATTGTTGTTCTTTTTCAGCTCATGTTTAGACAGCCATGTTGGTGAGTCTTCATGTGTATAGCTTCTAACAATCTTAAGAGACACAATTTTACAGCGATCTCGATATCTTCTGCTTATTATTATGTTTCCAGAGCCTTAGGTGCAGGAGGTAGATTGTAGACATCGCCTTTGAGACTAGATTCCTCAACTCTGCATCTTGATTGGTTGTGGCTTTCAGCAATGGCCTCCATCTTCTATGAAAGCAATGAATGGTGGAGGAGAACCTACAACCAGCACTTTACTAAACAGCACAATCCCTAACTACATTCTAGTCATTTGTCCTTATCACACACATTCCTTTGCATAGAGTCTACTGATTTGGCTCACTATTGAATGAATCGTTCATTCTCTTTTATTGAGTTGTAAGACTTTTTACATCCTCTACTTAAAATTATCTGAACAAGATATATGTTTGAGTAATTTTTCATAGTTACTATTCTCTTTATTTTTTAAAAGATATTCAGATTTCTGTCTTAAACAGCAATAACAAGTAAAGTTAAATATATGAAAAAGTAACTCAAAACAGTGAATTAGAAGATTCAATACCTTCAATATCCCCTAATGACTTCCATAAATTCCATAAAATAGCACTGAAACTCAAAGTACCATTTTAGTTTTGAATTTTGAATTGAATGGAGATCAGCCCACTGTAGGTGGCACCATTCTGTAGGAAAGTATCCTGGATTGCATAAGTTTGAGTCTGTGAGTGACCTAGCAGCAGAGTTTGTCCATGTTTTCTGCTGTAATCTCCTGTTTGAGTTCCTGCCTTAGTTACCACCAACGATGGACTATGACCTGGAAGAGAAAGCTAAATAGATCTTTTCACCTTCTCAGTAGCTTTTTCTCAGAGTTTCACCACAGCTACAGAAAGGAAACTGGAGCATCCAGCTGTCTGCACACTCTGTGTCTTCCATGACTTGATGCTCTTGCTGTTGCTACAGTTTGTTTTCTCCTCACTGACCCTGACCCTGTGAACAGCAGCGTCACCTGGAAGCCTTTGCCTTTCATTCCCTTTCTCCTCATCCTTTGTGAGTTCAGTACACTGTGTGATCACATTGATTCTGTCCTCCCATCAGCTTCTCTGTTAGTTCTAAGATGGACGTTTATGATTCAGGAGGGAATATATATTGAGAATTTAAGCATCCAAATCCTTAACCTCATGGCCAAAAGCTTACCCCAGGTTAAAACTCTGCCTATACAGAATAGGGATATTAAATCAAGCAGATGTTCTGTTGTGGTTTCCGAATGTCTTGTAACTGGGAAAGGCCACGCCCACCCCGCTGAAGGTTTGTGTACTGGCTGCAGGTGTGTGGGGAGCACTGTGCACTCATGGCACAGAAATAAGTGCCTGAGTCTGTGGTCTTGGAGGAGGAAATGTACAAAGAGCTTCGATATTCTTTAGCTACTGTTGTAGACATCAGTCTTCCACTCTGCTTTGTTCCAGAAGGATTGTAAAACAGGCTGACGAGGTGTCCCCCGGGACTTTGGTGAAACCACTGCACTTGGGTTGCAGAGGTGGAAAAGTTGCACTGCAGCTCTGCACGCTCTCCCTCCTGCAGAACCAAGGACACAGGACTCTGCTTCACTTGTTGACCTTTCACCCCTGGTTAGAAGCAGAGAAAGAGACACAGATGGGGTCACTGAGCATCCACAGAACCCTGAACACACCCCATGTCCTCTGAGAAGGTGGGAGCTCTGCAGGACTCCTGAGCTGCTTCCCCACCCTCCATGTGCTGACAGAATCCTCTCTGTCCCTGAATGTGGACAGCCAGACTCACAGCAAACCTGGGTGCACAGCAGCCCCAGCAGAGAGCACAGCAGCCTCTTCATGGTGCTTGTCTGGCTGCTGGAGACAGCAGCAAGGAACCAAGCCCTGGGCTGTGGTGTCAGGATGGCTGTTGAATGTCCCTCCTCCTGCCACCAGTCAGCCCCACCCAGGAACCCTGCCAGGCCAGACACTGCAGAGTTCCCTCCCAGCCTTCTGAGCCTGAAACCCCTCCCAAACCAGACCTGCCTGAGAATCTGGGCACAGCACAGTAGGGGTGGCAGTGTAGGGGAGGAACATTTTGATGTGACCCTGAGGTTGTAGGGAGTTAGGGATCCAGGAAGCAGGAGAGGACCAGTCCCTCCAAGGAGAACAAGCCTCAGCCACATGCAGTCTGGCACACTCAAAGACACAACACTAGAAGTTTAACTCAGGAAACAGATGCATGTTCTAACTAAGGACACTTTACTGGGCCCTGAGGGATGGCTCAGCAGATAAGGGTCCTTGCCTTTCCAGGAGGCCTTAGTTCCATCCCCAGCATCCACATGAGGTGGCTCACAGAGTCTGTGTCCCAAGCTCCAGGGGACATGATTCTCTGTGTTCTCCTCAAATCCTGCACACACGGGCCAGACCCACTCTCACACACATTTTTAAAAAGAATCTTCATCTGTGAAATATTGAAGTGAAATCACAGCAGTAAAAGAAAAGATGGGAACATAACAATAGAGTAAGGTAATGGTTTCATAGGTTTATAATGCATTTTAAAAACTGGAACACTCCTGCAACAGTCAGGGTTTGTTCTAAATGTTGTTTAAAATATGACCACGTAAGAAGGAAGTGGACTGGGGAAGCTAATGTGGGAGTCCTGCATCCAGAGTGACAGGGCAGCAGCCCTGGTGTGCTACTGCACGTGGTGAATGAAGGGGACAATGCACTCGAGTTCATCACAATGCAGCAATGTATTTTAAGGTTTTCCCCATAAAGATGACTGCTGGAGAAATTAGACTAGTCATAGGAAATACACAGTTGCCTCAATAATAACTCACAGCAATAGCCTTGCTTTCTTTGTACTGCCAGCTTCTGAATAATGACAGAGACTTTCTTAAGTATGAAAGCATGGCCTAATGTTAGGCTTATTCCCAACTATCTCCTAAAACTTAAATCAACCCATTTATATTAAGCTATGTTCTGTCATGTGGCTCATTACCTCTCCTCCATACTGTATGTATGACTTTCTTTGTGTCTCACTTCTAATCCCCTGCATCAGATTCTTCCCAGAGTTCTTATCTCTGCCTAGAAGTCCTGCCTACCCTCCCCTAGCTATTGGCCATTCAGCTCTTTATTAAACCAATCAGAAGATGCCTTAGACAGGCTAGGGAGGACAGAGACACATCTTCACACAGAATGATCAAATATTCCACAACACACACCCAACCTTACTCCATTTCAGCCCATCATTCTCTCGAACAGTATTAGACCAGCTAATGGCTTCAAATACTGTAGGATAATTTCATAGAAATTTTGACTCAGGTGAAAAATGCTGTGAAGGACATTTTTTTTCCTGAGTCAAAATTCTACTAAAGGAGAAACCAGACATTTCTGTGCAAAATGAGAAACAAAAAATTGGCAACTAAGATTTATCCCATAGGAATGAAGCATTTCTCAAGATTCCACTTTCTCTTTACTGTTGCATTTATGGAACATGCCAACTGCCTAAAAGTGTCTGAGGCTGGTACCCTGGTTTTTTACTCTGCAGGTCTCCAGTTGTTTGTGTTCAGCTCTATACTTGTGACTCAGAGCACAGGAGCACCCAACTCCCTCAGTCCCCCTGTCAGAGGATTCTCAGGTGGGAGGAGATTCCATCTTTCCTGCACTCAGTCTGAAAGCCCTCCAAGCCTGAGAAAGGCTGGCTTCCAGGTGTGAGCTTCAGGAGGTGCTGGAGACCAAGGTGAGGGTATTACATATGCAAGAAAGGACACTGGGGGACAAGGAATGAGTAGCTGCTCCTCAGGGCCTGAGCAGCTAATGTAGCTGCACAGATGCAGCTATCATCCTGTCTGGACTCTGCTTTCTCCTGCAGCATCAGCGCTGTGTAGGGATCTCAGCCTAAAGGAGGGTCTCTGGTCACAGTGAAACAGCACAGTGCTCTTTCTATGGATGAGACCCTAAAGCAGAGTGACAGTGGACAGTAGAAATACTCTGAGCCTCAGGATCCCCAGGGAGGTCAACAAGGTGAGCAGGAAGAAGCTCACTGTTTCCTGAAGATCCCCAGCAAGCAAATACAGCCTGAAAAGTTGGAGAGGTAGACAGAGAAGTTGCTCCAAGCTCTAACAGATTTAGATACCTTCATCCTAGGGACACTGGGGAGACAATCCAGAAGCGACACTGTCTTTCCCTTGGCCTGTCTCTAACATCTGCACAAAATATGTTCTGTCAGAACACCTACTGAATTACTGGAGGAGGTTTAAAAACAAATATCTAGTAACTTCATACATGAACATAATGTATTCCGATAGTATCCACCACCACCCTGTTCCCCCTACAACTCCTCCCAGAACCCACTAAATTCCCCTCCCCTTGCAGAAGCCAGGAAACTAGAACATGGCCACAAGGGCCAGAAGAGAGAGCTTAAGAGAAAGCGGTAGGGTAGTAGAACACAGGTAGTATAATGTCAAAGGGGACAGGAGAGAGGGACGAAGCAGGGTAGGGGGAGAAGGAAGGTTTCTGTGAATTTATTCTAATCTGTGAAAACACCATTTACCTTTTAGAAAGGAGCGTCCTCTAGAGGCCCATTTGAGAAATAACAGGTTCACAGCTGCACTAGAGTTCCCCCTGTCTTTGCTGACTTCTGAGTGTGAATCCAAGGCTTTCATCATGCACAAAGGAAGCTCGATGCTTTCTAAGTAGAAACTCATGAGTTTTTAGTAAAAAAGAATATAAAGTTATGAACCAAAATGGGAGAATAAGATATTTAGAGTGAGAAAATTACAGCATTTTACACATTTCAAAACAAGTAGCAGGGACATAGGAATCAGAACACTGCATAGTTACCAGATTTCTTCACAATGCCATCAAAATGCCCAAGAAAAAGATGTGGTAGATGTTGCTAGGAATATTGCAGATGTGTTACCACATAAGTAAATTAAGAAGTACAAACTCAAATAAACATTGTAAATGTACATTTTAAAAAAGCCATCAAATCTGCTACAATCTTCACTTTGATGAACTCAAAGTCAACATACACCGAACTGATAAGAGACTCAGTTCCTGTTCAGTTCCTTGGCTTTTCTCATAAAATACAACATAATTTTAAAAGTGTCACCTGCCATATTCTAGGTCCTGCCCACTGAGGAGACTATGCCATACATGGACACCAGGGGGCAGGAGTTATGATCATTGCATTCCAATTCCACTAACACAATTCTCTCTCTCTCTCTCTCTCTCTCTCTCTCTCTCTCTCTCTCTCTCTCTCTCTCTCTCTCTCTCTCTCTCTCATCAATCAAAATGAAGTCATTGAGTACATTAACAGTTAGCATTCAATGAGACAATTTTGTGCCAAAGGAAGCAAATTATATTCAGTAATATAGGGAGGGGAGTTACAGATTCCAACATTGAAAAATAACAGGAAATAAATCAACATTACTTTGAGTTAAAAAAAAAAAACAAGAAGCAAATAGACATAATGGAAAATAGACATATTGAAAAACACCATTAGATAAAGCCTGTGAAATCTTGATGACATCACCTGTGTGTACAATGAATGAAAGTAGGTAGCATAAACAAGTCCAACTCAGTCACTCATTCTAGCCAGATCCAAAAGATGTTTATGATAACTTCATAATCACATTGAAAATGAAAACTGTAAGCAGTATTTGGTGAAGAACAGTCTTCAAAATGTCTTACTTTTTTAACACAATTTAAAACTCTGGACCATGTGATCATACCACTGGGGTCTCCTTAGACCTTTAGTCTGTTTGTGTATAGGGACTCTGGAGCACATGCTCCATTATGCCCACACTAAATATTCTTCCAGTCTGAATAATTTATCACCTGTATGTTCTAAAAAGAATATCTTAGTATAATAAATTATCACATTAATACTCATATTATGATTTTATGTGCATAAATCTAGCTTTGGAGAATTTAGATGAACTTATTAAACAACAATCTCAGTATCAGGCATGGGAGTTTTTGTTCAGGGAAGCCATAGAGGTGTACAAAACAACACAGGTTATTGTCATGTTTCTTGGCTGCCCACTATAACTAGATGATGAGATTCTAAGTATAAAGCCTCCACATTCTACTGTTGCATGACATAGAGAAGTCAACCCAGAACTTACTGAGGAAAGTCTTCCTTGCTGGTTAGCTTTTATAGCACTGGAAAGTCCTATGCAGGCTGCTGGGGAAGAAAGGACAGCAGTAGTACTAACTAGAGCTGGACCCTGCATGGTCAGTACAGAACGTCTAGTAATATGTGCTCAGTGGTGTAATTGTGGCCTGACTGCTATGGAATAACAGTGCTTTCTGATTGGATTAGAAGCCTAACCAACAGGAGGGAATTCATGCCTAGTACTGTGACATGGCCAAAAATCCCATGGTTCAAGAGGCCGTAGGCACTAGGGGAACTACTATTGGTATTTTGCTAAATAACCATGTCAAACAGACTTCTAAGTGTGTGTCTATCCTCACAGATTATAACTAGGCTCAACTCTGTTTAGAGCATGTGTTTCAGGAAGTTTCTATCACAGATTTTTCCAACTGTTTTGTTCAAATTGCCTTTAGTGCTAGTTATCCCTCCCCACATCCCTTCCTCTACCCTGTCCTCTCATCCCCAGATCTGTTAATCCTGCCTGTTCCATTTCCCCATTTATGGCAGTTTTTTTCTGTTTCCTCTTCCTCTGAAGATCCCCTTCTCCCTCATGGCCTCTTACTGACACCTAACACATATTGATATTCCAAATAAAGCACACATATTGAAAGCTAGCATCCACATATTTGAGAAAACACTATGCTTCTTTATTTATTGGATCTGGGTTATCTTGCTCAGGATGACTGTTTCCAGTTCCAACCACCTACCTGAAATTTTCATAATTTCATTTTTCTTATTTTCATCAGAATAATACTCCATTGTGTAAATGTACTACATTTTCAGATTCCTTTCATCAGCTGATGCACATCTAGAGTGTTTCTAATTCATGGTAATTATGAATAGAGCTGCAATGAACTTGGAAGAGCAAGTATCTCCTTTTTCCCCTTATTTTTTTTATTTAAAAGTTTTTTTTTCATTTTACATATCAACCACAGCTCCCCTTCCCTCCCCTCTTCTGAACTACTCCTCAACTTCCCCTTCCATCTACCCTCAGAGAGGGTAAGGCCTCCCATGGGTGTCAACAAAGTTGGGCATATCAAGTTGAGGCAGGACCAGTAACAGATGGGAGCAAGTATCTCTTTACACAGATGTAGATTCTTTTGGTTAATTCCTCAGGAGTGGTATAGCTAGTGTGGTAGATTTACGCTCATCATTTTGAGGAACCTCCATACTGGTTTCCACATTGTTTATACCTGTTTGCATGCACATCAGCAATGACTAAGTCTTCTCCCTCATGTCACACTCTTAGCTGGCGTCCTGGTCCTTTGGTTCTTAAAGTCTCTCCTGCTACATTTCTGTGGTGTTCCATGAGCCTTAGTTGTAGGAATTGCACTGTAGATGTCTTAACTGGAACTAGAAATGTCACAGCACTTATTCTCTGCATTGTGACCAGTTGTCAAACACTACCGTGGCCCCTATATGCTTCAAAATGAACATCTGTGATGAAATGTGAGAACTCCACTTATCTCTGTGTGTAGTTATCAATATTTAGAGTACTGTTAGAAGCTGAACTGCTTTATGATAGTGGCTGTAGTAGATCCTCCTCTTGGGTCTATGACCTGTCCAGCCATGGGTAGTTAACTAGGTTTACAGTATTGGCCCTAAATTCCTTCCTTTGAGCATGTCTTAAATCCAATGAGACATACATTTGTAGTTTCCACCAAGATAAACGTTCTACTATTGCACCCTTGTGGGTGTTCTTGCCATGATGGTCATTTTTTTTTTTTGTTCATAGCATTTATACAGCTTTGTAGGAATATGTATTGCTTTTCTCCCTTGGAATTTTGCATATACTTGAAAACTCATCCTCAGGAAGGAGTCTTCAGGTCAATTCTAGCTAAATTCCTCCAAGTCCTAAGTCTCAGCTATGTAGCATCATTAGCAAAGGGTTGTTATGTACAATCTCAGAGCAATCAAAGCCAATAGCAATAGCCCGTCTCTTTTGGAAGAGACACTTGAAGCCCCAATGAACAACTTGAAGGCAGGATTCCTGTCGGGGCCTGCCCACAGTCAGCTGGGTAGCTGGGTAGAAGTGTGCAGATTGAAGAGACAATGAAGAAGACAGAAAAGAGTTGAGAGGTCTGCCGGTCAATGCCATACAGCCCCGAGTTTATTTCACAGCCAGCTTATATACAGTTTTGAAGGATGGAGGTAGAACAATGCACAGCTGGGCTGGAGAGATGGCTCAGAGGTTGAGAACACTGGATGTTTTTCCAGAGGTCCTGAGTTCACTTCCCGTACCCATATGGTGGCTCACAACCATCTGTATACATAATAAATAAATAAATCTTTTTAAAAAAAATGCACAGCACAGGCATTCAACCACTATCTATTCTGCCTTGTGGCAAGGAGCAGGCAGTTTCATCTAGCTAAATAGTGGGTTCCCTGTCGTGGGCTAAAGAAGACTTTCTCACAGCCCTTCAAGGAGGCTCTGTGGGCTAATCAGGACTTTCTCACAGCCTTGGAGAAAACAAGCTTGATCTCTGTTGACTCAGAATAGACTTCAGATTCAAACTGGGAAACTGAATCAGTTGTGGGCACCCACAGATTCCCATGCCTGGCACTGAGGTTTTTATTAGATTTAGCATTCATTTTAGGTTGACAAGCTCTCTTATAAGAGAGTCTATTCTATTCTGTGCCATTTAAGTAGTTTTTGGAATTTAGAAATGTAATTTGACATTCTATTTTGTTTCCTAACCAGTAAGATAGCATGTACTTCTTTTCTGTTCTTTTTGTACACAAATGAGTCTCTCTTGAGAGACACTATAGTCATTGATTTCAGGTCTTCCTTCCATTACAGAGAGATAAATATAAGTAGTAGAGTATTTTACTATAAATAAGTATTTTGTTTCCAGAATTGAAATGGAACAAAACTTTTGTTCCTTCCCCATATTTCAGAAGAGATATCTGAGAATCTAGCTCTAATTCTAAATGACTGACTCCACCACATCCTTGGGATTTAGTCAAAGTGCAATGACCTATGAGAGTGGGCAGCCTGACTCCTACATGGTGTGTAGGACAAAGAAGGAGCTGCCTCTCAGGCATCATCTTGAGAGTTCCAAGAGCTGTGTTTCCTGAGGAGCTTCACTAACTGAATGCTGTTGGGGAGTGTGAAGGTTTCAATGAGAATGGCCCCACAGGCTCAAAAATCTGAACGTTTGGTTCCAAGATGTTGGACTGTTTAGGAAGGATCAGTAGGGGTGGCCTTATCAGAGGAGGTGTGTCGCTGGGTTGGGCTTTGGGATCTCAAAGCCCAAGCCAGGCCCAGTCTCTCCCTCTCTCTGCCTCTTGTTGGTGATCAGATGGAAGTTCTCAGCTACTGCTCCAGGGACATGGCTACTGCCTGCTGCTACGCTTGCCACCACAATCATCATGGCTCACCTCTGACACTGTAATCAAGTCCTCAATTAACTGCTTCCTTCTGTAAGTTGTCTTGGTCATGGTGTCTCTTCAGAGCAATAAAACAGTAACTGAGGCCAGAAGTCGGACTGAACTCTCTGTACCTTGGACCAAGGAGAGGAAGAATCTAAATAGCTTGCCGAGGGAGACTGAAGCAGATTTTTAAATACTAAAGCCTATATTCTTCCTTTGGTCATAAATTTATGGGGTAGGAACAGAAGATTGCTGGACAATTAAGTCATTAATTTTTGTAAGACTTCATGGTAGATATAAATCCCATGTCCAGTTTTTCCTGGAGATGTTTTTCTCTGAGAAGTCCTCACTTAGGGAGAGAAGAGTATTTCTGTGGATCAAAACCTGGGTTGTCTCTAGCAATGACTTCCATCCTATCCTGTCACAGTATCCACAGATTATTACGTTTCTAGGATTTTGACCTGAGATGAGCTGCTGATTTTCAGGAGGCCGGTTAAACCCCACTCAGAGAAGGCACACAGCCCTCCCTCACAGGCCACACCCCTCAGCCCCCTGCACCCTGGGTTTGTGTGCAGCTTCCCCTGCAGTCCCCTCACTGTGGCACTCAGAGCACAGTAGTACAGGGCAGAGTCTGCCAGCTGCACTGAGGACTTCTGCAGGTGGAAGGAGCTGCTGCTCTTCTGGAGAGTGGCCTGGAACCCTTGGTGCTCTGTCCTCTGGTTGTCTGTGGCGCTCTTCAGGAGTAGCCGAGAGGCTTTGTTGGAATATTGCACATACCAGAAAAGGAAAGAAGCTGAGTCAATAGTCTGATAGGTGCAGTTCATCATCACAGGCAACCCCTCTGTGACAGTGACCAGGCCTTCTGTCTGGGTCACTGAGTCTCCTTTGTTCCTCCCTGAAAATAAATAAACAAACAAACAAATGAATTGAATGAATGAATAAATAAATAAACAAGGAGTCACTTTTCTGTGTGAGGAAGAAGGTAAAGACTTCCGCAGTTGTAAGAAAATGACATCCACACTTAGGGTAAATGTAACTTACTGAGCATGAAGAGGAGCAGCAGAACTGAGCAGGTGTCAGGAAGCATGTTCATAGGAGAAAATGACACTTGGTTCTTCAATGCACCAAACTCACAGAGCAAGTCCCCTGCCGGACCTTACTGAAACTCCTCACTAACAAACAAGGGCCTCCTTCACTGTGACAGTGTGTCATGTGAAGCCACCACCTGGATGCAGACATTAACTACATCTGAAGAGGCAGCGCCCTCTGCTGATTTCCTTTTAAACTGCACCACAGATGTCTGCACAACACACTGAATAAACCCGAAACCTCACTTAAAGGAGGCAGGTTTCAATTTGCCAATGGATTCCTGAAATCACCAATGTTCCTGAACCATGTATGTGCTATGGTATTTAGTATTATGAATATGTATAAAATAATATTCATACATGTATACACACACACACCTACCACTGATAAAATTTATCTGCTTTTCTCATCTTATTAGCTCTTAGGGAATATTATGCAATGAATATTTTTTATATTCACCTGTTTCCTATACTCCTGCCAGATACATTCACTCTTCCCTACCAACCCAGTCCCCCTCCTTAAAAAAAAAAAAAAAAAAAAAAAAAAAAAAACACCTTAAGGTTTGCATTACAGTTTGTCCTGCCTATATTCTCTTTGATGTGTGGCCTTCAGTGGAGGGTGGTCTACGCACCAGGGACTGCATTTTTAAAAGAAATCTATTCTCTATTCCAGCACCTTAGCTAAGGGTGGGACGCTCAACTCCCTCTGCCCTACTGCAATTGCATCTGGCCTGATCCTTTGCAGATCTTATGTGTGCTGTCAACTTCTGTGAGTCCATGTGTGCAGCTACCCTGCTGAGTCCAGAAAAAGCTGTCTCCTTGTAGTCATTCCCCATAGATGGCTACCAGAGTCTTCTCACCCTCTCTTTCTCAGTGACCTCTGACCTTCAGAGGAGGGTGCGTGGTGTAAATGCCCCATCTGGAGGCTGAGTGTGCCACAGCATCTTCTCTGCAGCACAAGAATTCTGGTTCTCTGTGACAAAATCATCATGTGCTGCAACCAGGGAAAGGGAATGATGAAACTAAATCTCAATTTTTAAAAATGGAAAATCTCTCCTAAATTGTTTAGAGTGACTTGAAACTAACTTTCTTATTTTGTGTTTTTAATGTCTACACTATAGTTGGCATTTGCCAACTAAAAACCAGCCAGTGCAGTGGAAGGCCTGTGACACGGTGTATAGATGGAGTTCCAGGCCCCGTGGCAGGTTTGAGGACAGGCTGCAGGTGCCTGTGGAGCAGTGTGCACTTGCAGCACAGAAGTACAGGGCAGAGTTTCCAGGCCGGGTGTCTGTGATGTGCAGGGAGAAGAGTTTGGCTTTCTTATCCTGTAAAATGATCTGTCTTTGCTCCTGCTTTCTTTCCACAGTTGAACGAATGTCAATGACAAGCTGAGGATGCTCTCCAGGTCCTTGTTTATACCAAGGGAAATAGGACGAGGCACTGTCTGTGTAAGTGCAGTTGATGACAGTGCTGTCTCCCTCCTGGACACTCAGGGTAGAAGGATGCTGCTCCACCTGCTCACCTTGGCTCACCCTTGCTTTGAAATGTCATTCTGCATGCTGTGAATGTGTTTTGATAAATAAAATGCTGATTGGCCAGTAGCCAGGCAGGAAGTATAGGTGAGATAAGCAGACAAGGAGAATTCTGGAAAGAGGAAGGTTGAGTCAGTAGACACAAGCCCGCTGTCCAGGGAGCAGTATGTAACGGCAAACAGGTAAAGCCATGGAATACATGGCAACATATAGATGAACAGAAATGGGCTGAATTTAAATGTAAGAGCTAGTTAGTATTAAGCCTGAGCTAATGGCCGAGCAGTTATAAATAATATTAATCCTCTATGTGATTATTTTATAAAAGGCTGCAGGACGGTGAGTGAGAGATTTGTCCTGTCCATGGGCCATGTCAGAACACAGAAAAACTTCTGACTACACACCCCTATGCACAAAGATGGAAAGAAAGGAGAAGGTTTTCAGGTCATCACTGTCAAGCATTCTCTTTTTGTACAGTCACTAGAGAAAATCTGACTAAAATAGAGTTCCTCCTGGATGTCCCAGAAATGCCCAGGAAATAATCTGTTGTCCTAAAATCTTCAATCATCATCCAGCTGCAGCCACAGAAACATGAATAAAGTAGGAGCATATGTCTTCATTGTTCTTCCCAAAATTAAAGTAAGACCCAGTTTAGAATGTGATGACTAACAGGTCAGCTACAGCTACCAGGGTGTTGTTCTTTCTTAGTAACAATTCTATCTCTTGAGTCATCCACTCAGCCACTGAGAAAAAGGCTGGGCTTCTGGCCTAAGCCTGCACAATCAGCACAAGGAAGTGAATCCTCTGCATACTCCCCAGCAGCTGAGGTTTACTGCCACATTATGGCTGCATCCTCTACCAGTGAGGCCTATGGTTCAGTGTCCTTTGATTGTATGAGGAACTCAGACACATAAAGCAACAATATGTTATAACAAGTGGGTCCTAGTACTGAAAGGTCAAGAATGGTATTTGTACACACTAGTAAGTCTGTTTCTTCTCTTTAAATTCACCACAGTTCATGTATAATCTTTCATATATATATGAAACCATATATATATATGGTTTCATTTATAAATGTATGTATGTGACGTATTCATGTGCGTGCATGTATGCCATTTCATATGCCGAGAATTGTATTTACTAATGCACTCCCTTATTGCAGAATGCTCAGATAATTCATCAAAAAACTCCACCTTTTCTTGTAGACATATAAGGCCAATATTTGTCCTTGAGAGAGCTGTGTCACTCAGGAAAAAAGCTTTTTTCAGGTATCTCACAGGCTTTAAGTTGCAAGAGGACCATGTGTTTTTTTCATTTCAGTGATTTCTTCTTGATAATAGAAATATGAAATTTTTATGCATGCATCATACCTTTCAGAGAAGTTGGCCTGGAATCACAAATCCACATAGGATCTACTCTTTGGAAAGTTCTTAGGTGTTATTTGATATTAAGAATAGCAACATCCATTAGGTTTACTCTCACAGCATCCAGTGATTGGAGACTGAATTACTGACAGAACAGCAGTGATGGATTCCCTGGAGAATCTGTGAAAACTTGCAATGAAGCTAGCTTTCCTCCTTCCCATGGACTGTTCCAGCCCCTGTTTCTAGCCCATTTCATTTCTTTTGTCTCAACTGTGAATACCCACAAACACTGTGTAACTGGGAACCCAGTGTACAACAGGCTTGTGAAGAAGGAAGGCCATCTTCACTGTCCTTCCTGTCCTCCATTTCAGTTCCCCTGGTACCATCCCCAGCCCTATAACAGACCACTTGCCTGTCTTCTCTCTCTTCCTTCATTCACTGATGACTCAGCAGACTCTTGCTACATTTCCTTTCCTCCCTGATATTCCTTTTTGTCAAATGCCAGAAGAGACACTCCACCTGGGAACCTGGTGGTCACACATTTCTAGGAATCAGGTAGTCCATCTTTATTTTCCTTGCTGTCCTACATTGCAATTTTACCAGTTTCACCCCAAGCCCTGTAGCTGACCACTTGGCAGGGGCCTGTCCTTGCTCTCTGCTCCATTCCCCTGGGACTCCACCAAACCTTGCATACGAAACAACTTCACTCATTACTATGGATCCTCTCAACACCCCATCTAGTCCATCTCACTTTCTTTGTGTCACCCTCACTAAACAAAAACACTTTCAACTGCATTGACCACATTGGCAGAGACTCAGGTAGTGATTCACTCTATCCTTTCTGTCCTCCATTACAATCTCTCCATTCTCATCCTCAGTCTATTAAGAACCTGGTTACAGGTCCTCTTCCTGAACTTCATTCATTGGACACTGCAACTCTTGGTTTAGATGCAGGGCCCCACCCCTTCCATCCTCATCTCTCCACATAATTCTTTGCCTTACTGCAACCTATTTGCAGGGTCTCCTCCTTACACCACACACCAATTCCCTATGGATTATACCTCTAGGTGTAAACAAGATCCCCTTAGCTAGTTAGCTTGTTGAAATAAGTTTCCATATGACATCTCAGATGGTTGTGAGCTGTCAAGTTGGCTCTGGGAATTGAACCTGGTTCCTCTCAAAGAGCAGCCAGTGCTCTTAACTACTGAGCCATCTCCCCAGCCCTTCATCTAATCATTTTATAATGGCATTTTGTAGATACTTTCTTTTTTGCAATGGAATTGGATAAGGGACTTCTATGAATTCTTCTGGCTTTGAAATTCTTTTATTCCACTGAATACAGAAAATACCTATAGAGAGCAATGTAAGGCATAGAGTGATAAGGAACTGGGGAAAAACTGTCTCATAGTATGGAAACCTAAGGCCATTCACATTCTCAGGCATATAACATGTCCAATATTTCCCTGACAGGTACCTAAAAAATTAGATAAGATGTTATCTGTGTTTCCATACCTCTCACAACATAAATGAAATGATAGTGGATCATGGGAGATATTAAATTTATGGTCAAATAAAATAAAATAAAACTGAACTTTGCTGACTATAGTGATCATATGTGGTGTGATAAGGTGGTGGACTAGATAGCCTAGGCAGAGATAAGCAGGATGCTCCTTGATGAGGCTCTGTTTTATCATTAAACCTAACATACCTCTTTTGTAAGAAACACATAAATCTTGCAACATGGAGAACCTGAGAATGACAGTTTATTAATATATAATAATTAATATAGATAATTATAATATATAATATAATATGTAATAAATATGAAACCAAAGTCACATTGACAGCTTTCTTTTCTTTTCTTTTCTTTTTTTTTTTTTTTCGAGACAGGGTTTCTCTGTGTAGTTTTGGTGCCTGTCCTGGAGCTCACTTGGTAGCCCAGGCTGGCCTCGAACTCACAGAGATCCGCCTGGCTTTGCCTCCCGAGTGCTGGGATTAAAGGCGTGCACCACCACCGCCTGGCAGGACAGCTTTCTTGATGGCTTTCTGGAGTTAAGTACCCTCTTTCCGGAGATAACTGGGAGGCTCAAATTCTCAACAGAAGTAGTGATAAAGTTTGTGGGACCTGATGTAAACAGAAAATGGTTTTCTCTCTCCAGATACTAAAAAAGTGGCCTACAGTATTATAAAACACAACAGAATTTATACTGAGGTAAATTAGTTTACAAATTGAAAAGCCAGCACTGTAATTTATATAAAAATATCAAGACAGGACGTGGTATCACCTAGCAGCCACTGTGCTTTGGCTTGTTCAGGAGATTTGGTGTGAGGATGGCTCTAGATAAAGAAAGACCTGGCCATGGCTGAACCAGGAGTCGTGGTTGCTGTGGATGGGCAACAGCCCCTGAATGAAAGGTGTGGTTTAGGATGGAAAGATAGTGAAAGAATTCAAGATGTCACCTAATATAAACTGGAAAGAATTAGTCAAAGTTGACCCAGATGATGCACCACTTCAAGAAGAGTTGGCAGATAATTCAACGTTCTCCTGAGCAAAGGTGGAAGCAAATGAACTAAAAGTTGAAGATAACGTGATACATTTCTTCAGAACTGCTCAGTCACTAATGAAGGTGTCAGCTCAAGAAACAGCTGGCTTTGGAGAAGTTTAACAGGCTGGAGAAGGACGAGCAAACTTTGAAAATCAACTAAACAAGCCGGGCGGTGGTGGTGAATGCCTTTAATCCCAGCACTCGGGAGGCAGAGGCAGGTGGACCTTTGTGAGTTCAAGGCCAGCCTGGTCTACAAAGGGAGTTCCAGAAAAGGCACAAAGCTACACAGAGAAACCCTGTCTTGAAACAACAGCAACAACAACAACAACAATAATAATGATGATGAAAATCAACTAAACACAAAAGAAATGAGACTGGTAAGTAAACTGGAGACGGTTCAGCAGGTGAATGTGATACTTGGTTTTTACATGATGAAATTCATCATCTTGAAAACCAGTTGGAATAAAAAAAGGAAGTTAAAGAATGTGGAAAATGAATCAGATAAAGAGAAGAAATTTAATGAACAATTGGCTCTTCAAAATGAAGAGGCATAAAATGGAAACAAGAAATTAAGAAGAAAAAATGAACATCTTTGTCAGACATTACTGGTGACCAGAAACAAAAAGGTTCACAAAGGAATCATTTTGATCAGGAGAAGAGAAGACAGTGAAACCAATCACAGCAGTCTAAAAAGAAACAAACAAACAAACAAACAAACAAATAATGTGAACTTGTTCATTATCTGGGTGAAATTCAAGCTTTGATGGAAGCTAATGAGAAACTTTAAGTTTAGGAAGAAGAAAGGAGACAGAAATCCAGAAGAGTCAGTACAGGAAATGGAGATGATGAATGGCTATAACAGGATGAAAGCTATTGTGCATCAGGCAGATAATATTGTGAACCAGACTTAAAAAGAGAATGGGCATGTCACCTTCAAGTGTGAGAGCTCACAGGTCATCTAGAAGCATGGAATGAAGAGGATGATCCAGTCAGATGGCTGTGGATGCAAAAGCAGAAGAATGGAAAGCACTTTCCTCAATTGATACTTTTTCTCATTTTGTATCTTGATTGCACTTTAATTTTTATTTTTATTTTAAGGATTTACAACAGAAAATAACATTTACATTGCTTTTTAAAAAATTTATTGTATATCATGTCTAGAAACATTCTAAAATTGTTGTCTTTAATTGTCAAGTTCGTTTCCTAATTAAAAAAAGTGCTTTTATGTCCAAATTAATCAGGAATGAGATTAGAAAAACATCTATCAAGATCTGTTAGACAACCTTTTATGAGTACCCCTTTCTGTGCCTAATTGCCAAGTTCCAATCTCATATGATTCCACGTATACCCTATCAAGAAGCTAGGATTATGGTGATTGCTATTTATGAACTCTCTGAGATGACTGAATCAGCAATTCATATTGCAGAAGCTGTCACTACTAGGGTCAACACTTCTAGCCATCCTCATGTAAATCTTACTGACAATTAGAAATTGTTTATTACCTGGGAAACTCAGATAATCTACATTTGAAATAGATGTACTTGCAATGGGGATGAAGCTAAATGAATCAAATGGGTCAGGTTATTTGTGAAGCCCTAGGAAGTAAATGTTTTAGCCAATCCACTCACTGTTGTAATCATTCAGCTGCTGTAACAGTGTGAAAACACAATGAACAGATAATTTGTGAATGAGTGGGCATGGCTGCTTTCCAGTTCCTTACAGAGACAAGTGGCAGGCCAGAGTTTTCAACTGTGGAATATATTCTGTCAACCCTTGAGAAACAGCAGTTGTTTAGATCTCATTTAATTATTGTATAATGCATTAGTCCCCTATTGTGTGACCTTAGGAGGTTTCCAGTTTTTCTTTGGAAAACAATGTTTTTGTTATTGTTGTTGTTTGGGGGCGGGGGCTACTCATTTTCTACTGTACCACACAATCCACTTCTTTTTATCTATTTAAAAAACATTTTTATTCATTTTACATACCAACCACAGATCCCCTTCTCAATCCTCCTCCTGCCCCCACCCCCACCCCTTATCTCCTTTTTCAAAAGGGTAAGTTCTCCAATGGGGGGACAGCTAAGCCTGGTACATTCTGCTAAGGCAGGACCAAGCCCCTTCCCTCTGCATCAAGCCAGAGCAAGGTGACAGACCACAGGTAATGAGATCCAGAAAGCCAGCTCATGCACCAGGGATAGATCCTGATCACACTGCCAGGGGCCCTTCGAACAGATGAAGCTACATAACTGTCTCCCATATGCAGAGGGCCAAGACTGGTCCTATGCAGATTCCACAGTTGTCAGTCTAAAGTTCTTGAGTTCTAGGAGATTGGTTCAGTTGTCCCTGTAGATTTCCCCATCGTGATCTTGACCCCTACCCCCCTTGTTCATAGAATCCCTCTTCCCTGTCTTCCACTGGACTCCTGGGTTTTGGCCTGGTGCTTGGCTGTGGATCTCTGCATCTGCTTCCATCAGTTACTGGATGAAGACTCTATGATGACAGTTAGGGCATTCACCCATCTGATTACCAGAGTGGGCCAGTTCAGGCACCCTCACCACTGTTGCTAGTAGTCTAATCTGGGGTCATCCTTGTGGATTCTGGGGAACTTCCCTAGCACCAGGTTTCTCCCTATCCCCATGATGTCTCCCTCTATCAAGTTATCTCATTCATTGCTCTCCCACTCCATCTCTCCCCCAGCTCAACTATCCCCTGCCCTCATGTTCTCATCCTCCATTCCCTACCCCTATTGCCTCTCCCCATCCCTAGTTTACTCATGGAGATCTCCTCTGTTTCCCCTTCCCAAGGTGACCTGTGCATCCTCTTAGGGTCCTCCTTGTTTCCCAACTTCTCTGGAGCTGTGGATTGTAGTCTGATTATCCTTTGCTTTACATCTAGTATCCATTTATGTGTGAGTACATACCATGTTTGTCTTTCTGAGTCTGGGTTACATCACTCAGAATGATATTTTCTAGTTTCATCTATTTGCCTGCAAATTTCATGTTGTTATTTTTTACAGTTGAGAAATATGCCATTGAGTATATGCACCACATTTTCTATATCCATTCTTTGGTTGAGGGGCTCTAGATTGCTTCCAGGTCCTGGCTATTACAAATAATGCTGCTATGAACATAGTTGAGCAAGTGTCCTTGTGATATGATTGAGTGAGCATTCCTTGAGTATATGCCCAAGAGTGATATCATTGGTTCTTGAGGTAGATTGATGCCCAATTTTCTGAGAAGTCGCCATACTGATTTCTAGAGTGGCTGTACAAGTTTGCATTCCCACCAACAGTGGAAGAGTTTTCTCCTTGTTCTGCATCCTCTCCAACATAAGCTGTCATCGGTGTTCTCTGTCTTAGCCATTCTGAGAGGTGTAAGATGGTATCTGAGTCGTTTTAATATGCGTTCCCCTGATGACTGAGCATGTTGAGCAATTCCTTAATTGTCTTTTAGCCATTTGGAATTCTCTTGAGAATCGTCTGTTTAGCTCTGAAACTCATTTTGTAATTGTTTGGTATTTTACTGTCTACATTCTTGAGTTCTTTATATATTTTAGAGATCAGTCCTGTGTCAGATGTGGGGTTGGTGAAAATCTTTTTCCATTCTGCAGGCTGTCATTTTGCCTTATTTACTGTGTCCTTTGCCTTAGAGAAGCTTCTCAATTTCAGGAGGTCCCATTTATTAATTATTGCTTTCAGTGTCTGCTACTGGTGTTATATTTAGGAAGTAGTCTCCTGTGCATATGCATTCTAGGCCACTTCCTACTTTCTCCTCACCCAGTTTCAGTGTAGCTGGATTTATGTTGAGGTCTTTGATCCACTTGGATTTGAGTTTTGTACATGGTAATAGATATGGATCTATTTGCAATCTTGTGCATCCAGATATGCCAGCACCATTTGTTGAAGATGTTTTCTTTATTTCATTGTAAAGTTTTGGCTTCTTTGTCAAAAATCAGGTGTTCATATGTAGGGAGCCGCTATTCAAAGATGGCGCTGGCTTCCTGGTAGCCTAGCTGTAAACAACTCCATATTTGGCTATGATGCACGAGTATGGTAATTGGCCTTATGTCCTCAGCCTATCCCGTGGCTCCCCGTGCTAGCATTCTGGCGGGACCCAATCACAGTACGGCACGTTTGCCTGATTCCCTATATAAGCAGCTGCAGTTTAGTCCTCGGGGCCCCTCACCTCCCGCTCTCCCTTAATCAAGAGGCGCTCCAATAAAGTGTGATCTGAGAAGAATCCTCGCGTGGTGGTCGTTCTTCCTCGCTGGCCTAGGAGTGCGCCCCAACTGGTGCCGAAACCCGGGACGGGAACTTCGGACACCAACTGGTGCCGAAACCCGGGAAGGAAACCGGACACCAGGTGAGGGGTCGAAGAGGATTTAGAACTCAACACACGGAGCGGTGACGTCGGTAAGTTCGCCAGGTATGCTGATTGCTGGGATTAATCCGTTTATGTTTGCTCTTGTGTTCATTCTTATGACAATTGTTGTTCTTTGCTGTTTTTTACATGCATGTCTTAAGGAAGGACACAATGTGGAAATCATTAGAAAGGGACGCAAGGCATTAATTAAGCACCAGGATAGTCTATCAGAATCAGACTTTAAAGGGGAGAACTTAAGTAGGCCTAAAAAGAAGAAAGAAAAGGATAAAGAAAAGGAAAATAAAGAAAATAAACCAGAAAAGGAAGAAAATTCAGAAAAGAAAGGGTATCCTTTGTATCTAGTACTAGAGAAATTTGCAAAACTTGATTTATCTGATAATGAATTAGATTCAGATGAGGAGGAAAATTTAGAGGAAGCTGCCGCTGAATATAAAAAAGAGAGATATGGGCGGTGGCGACCTCCTCCTTATAATGTTTCTGCTGGGGTGAATGTGGAACCAACGGCGCCTTCGGGACCACATCCACCCCCGGCAACACCTTCATGTCTGCAAACATGTGGAGGTTGTCATTTTATCAGGAGGGACACCTGGGCGCGGCTAGCGTCCGCGTTTCCAGTCTTTGAAGATCCGAAAACAAACAACAGATATCATGAACCTGTGCCTTATAAACAATTAAAAGACCTGGTAGAGGCTGCTCGAGCCTACAGAGTAACAGCCAGTTATACCTTAACATTATTGACTAGGCTCACTACTCAGGCTATGACTCCAACAGATTAGTTCGAAATAGCCAGAGCATGTTTAACTACAGGACAGTATCTAGATTTCAAATCTATAGTTACAGATAGAGCCCAGGTACAAGCTAGAATTAATCTTCAGAATAATCGACCACAGTGGATGGCTGACATGCTACTGGGTCAAGGACAATGGACCATAAATCAGACAGCATATCCTATTGAAGTTTATCAACCGCTAAGTAATGCTGGCCTAGCGGCAGCAGTCCTTGCAACCACACGAGCTGCATGAATGGATGCTAGCTGCTCTGACATAGCTCCTTTAATTATGCTCCAAGGAGGGAATTATGGTGTTCACACATTACTTGTTATTCTAATCATTCTCAGAGAGGTTATGGGGAATCCTTGTGCTGGCTGGGGGCCAGGTGCTAGGCATCACCTTTGCAGTGGAGGTTCAAACGGCTGCAGCTGGTCCCTGTCTCCAGAGATGCAGGCTTGGCCATTTCAGCCTCTTCAGGTGGAAGGAGTTAATGGCTCCAAACCATCCTTCATACCTCTACTTTCCTAAATGCACAGTTGAAAGGCGGCCTTATGGTGCTTAACCAGTGCATTGACTTGGTACAAGAACAAGTTGACATCCTTTGGCAGCTGGCCCAATTGGGCTGTGAGTGGAGAATGCCTGGTTTGTGTGTCACTAGCGTGCAGTTCCAGAATGGTTCCTGAGCAGCAAATTTGTCTAAACAGTTGTCCAGTTATCTTATAGGAAATTGGTCCGGAGAATTTGAAGAGACGCTGGAAAAGCTGAGAGTGGCAGTGGTGACCATCAACTCCACACGAGTGGACCTCAGCATGGCAGAGGGACTGTCCTCCTGGATTGCTTCTACCTTTTACCTGTTTAGAACGGGTGGGGGTAGGGTATATTTTTGGCATGCTGCCTTGGAGGATGCGTGTTTTGTCTGTGGTTGGTCTGCCGTTTGAGGGCACGTACAAAAAAGGACAAGGTCATTATCACTCAAGCATTAGCTGCTTTGGAGTGTGGTTCCTCCCCCCAGATCTGGCTTTACCTAATATCCACACAGCCTTTGCACCCCCAGGACTGGTTAGTCCATTGCACTCGGGAAGGTGTGTGGACAATTGTTGCACGCATAGCCTTTGCACCCCTGGGACTGGCAGTCCATTGCACTCGGGAAGGTATGTGGACAGCTTTCACATACTTGTATTGAGCACAGGATGCCAGGCTCGTGAACTGCACTTGAAGTGTAGGACATTTTCCTTCCTTCAAGGAGAGCAAGTCTGACTGCATATGGAATCACATAGCCTTTGCACCCTTAGGACTGGTTAGTCCATTGCACTTGGGAAGGTATGTGGACCATTGTTACACGCATAGCCTTTGCACCCCTGGGACTGGTTAGTCCATTGCACACAGGAAGGTATGCAGACAATTGTTACATGCATAGCCTTCGCACCCCAGGGACTGGTTGGTCCATTGCACTCGGGAAGGTATGCAGGCAATTATGCACAGTTAACTCATCCTCGATCGGTCAACACATCATGAGGTGGGGACCTGATTGGATAAAATACTTGTGCTGCAGAAATCAGACCTATACTCTCTCCTGCTGCTTAATTAATAAAGAGGGGGGAGATGTAGGGAGCTGCTGTTCAAAGATGGCGCTGGCTTCCTGGTAGCCTAGCTGTAAACAACTCCATATTTGGCTGTGATGCACGAGTATGGTAATTGGCCTTATGTCCTCAGCCTATCCCGTGGCTCCCCGTGCTAGCATTCTGGCGGGACCCAATCACAGTACGGCACGTTTGCCTGATTCCCTATATAAGCAGCTGCAGTTTAGTCCTCGGGGCCCCTCACCTCCCGCTCTCCCTTAATCAAGAGGCGCTCCAATAAAGTGTGATCTGAGAAGAATCCTCGCGTGGTGGTCGTTCTTCCTCGCTGACCGAGGAGCGCGCCGCATTCATAGGTGTGTCAGGATCTTCAGTTTGATTCCATAGGTCCACATGTCAGTGTTTATGCCAATATTAAGCTGTTTTTATTACGATTCCTCTATAGTAGAACTTGAAGTCAAGGATAGTGATGCCTACAGAAGTTGCTTTATTGTAAAGAATTATTTTAGACACAGAAAGCAATGTTTTAATGAGAAATTTTGCATGTATATTACATTGCAGATACATAAATGTTTTGGTAGAAGAACCAATTGCTGCAAATATTATTATGATATAAATTGCAAATTCATCTCTCTAGTTTGTGATATATCTTTTGGCTCACATAATTTTATGTGAATTATTTGTTTTATATTGCACAATTAAATGTATTATATTTTTTAAAATATCAAGACATTGTAGAAATCATGTATTGATTTAATGATAAGATTTATTTGTCTTGCCTGATTTATTAGATTCTCAAAATTAAATTTTTTTTATCCACCTCATATTGAGCAGATTAGCTGGAAGTGTTATCTACTGCTCTCTAAACACAGGTTGAAAACAATTGCTCTCAGTTTCCAATTTTGAGGACAGAACAAAATAATTCTGGAGTGTGCAAGAGCGGTTTATATTTTATGACATTAGCACAGCATTTGATAAAATAAAGTGTAGATTTTAGTCATGTGAGCTTATGTTTCTGAGCATTTATCCTTCTACAAATCAATATCACATCAGCTGAATTTAAGCTTAACCATCTGCAGCAGTATTTTCCTGGTTCCTCACACCTTCTTTGTAATTGGTGGAGATCTCATAAAGCCACAGCTGTGCAAAACCTGCTGTAGAGTCTGCCTGTTACAGGGCTGTTGCTGCACAGACAGCTGCAGTTTGTGGTCAGGCTGCAGGCTTGCTGGGAGCACTGTGCCTAGCAGCACAGAGGTAGGTGCCTGAGTCCTCCAGCTGGGCATCTCTGATGTGCAGGGTGCTGTAGCGCTCCTTGGAGTTGAATGTTGACTTTAACCTCCCATTCTCCTTTGTTCCTGGAGTCAGGTAAAAAAGATTGGTGAGGCTGCCCCTGGGATTCTGCTGGAACCATTGCACACTTTGCATGGTGGTAGAAAAATTGCATCTCAGAGCAGAACTGGTTCCCTCATGGAGACTCAGGACTGAAGGACTCTGCTCCACTTCAACTCCTCTCACCCCTGTTGGGAAACAAAAGTAAACCAGAGTCAGTGAGGGGTTTTCACCCACACCTGTCTAATATCCCAGGAGACACCATGAGGATGACTGCACAGGAGCTTTGGGTTGGCTCATCCCCCTCCACCACTGACATTTCTGGAGAATCCCTAAAGCAACTTAGGTGAGCACAACTCACAGCAAATCCACACCCACAGAATCCCCAGCACAGCTCCCAGTTTCCTCTCCATGGCCCCTGTCCAATTTCTGGAGTGTCCTCTCTCCAGATATGAGAGCGTCGAGTCTTGTGGGCAGACACTCTTGTGCTTACACACAACAGGTTCTCTCCAAATCACCTGCCTTCTGAACAAGAAACCCCACCTACCTCCACCACATGACTCTGCATGGTAATTGCTCCACAACTGTGGAGGCCAATATGCAGGTCCCAGGACAGTATATTTCTGATGTAACACTTCTTAGAAGAGAACTTGGGAAAAAATTGTGTGAGGAAGGGGAATACATAAATGCAAAATACTGGTATGAAAACTAAGAACTCCAGTGGCTTAAGCAGAGCCTTGAAAGATCTTAGCACTAATTTTTTATATTCTAAAAGAATTTTATACAACATATTATGATCCTAGTCCCCTCTCCTCCAATTCCTCTCAGACCTCTCTCACATTCTCACCCAACCAACTGCGTGACTTTTCTTTTTGCCTCTCTTTAGAAAGCAAACAAGCAGGCAAACAAAAAATCCCTACACCAGAATTTAAAAACAATAATGAAGAAACACACACACACACACACCCATAAAAACATAAGATAGGAAACCATACAATACGGATAAAAAAAATCAATAGGACCAAAAAGAACACACAAACTATGCAATGTGATATAAAACACCATTGGGTTCATTCTGTGTTGGCCACCTTCTGCAGGGAACGGGGCCCTCCCTTAAGTGTGCTTAATACACCCAGTGAGAAAGTGCTAGTAGGATTCTGAAATTACACAATGTAAAAAATCAGCATGCAATGATCCTCTTGATATTAGCAGATCATCATGTGCATAAAAAAAATGTTCCCAATGACAGTTTTGTTGACTAGAAAAAAACAAGGCTGGCCATGTTTCCACCCTGATTTTTTTTCCATCACTTGCCTTCTGCCTAGCTGTTTTGAACTGCTGTACAGAAAAATACAGCTGATTCTAATCAGGCTGTGAATGCCAGCTCAAGTTCAGTGAGGCCCTATTCCTTTTATTTTTCATACCTAAGATTTTCCAGTTTTTTTCAAGTAGTTGTTCTTTTTCTTTTTAGTTTAGAGTATATGTTCTGTCTCTGTCTCTGTCTCTCTGTCTCTCTGTCTCTGTCTGTCTGTCTCTCTCTCTCTCTCTCTGTGTGTGTGTGTTATAAAGTGTACTGGAATAATTTCTAGTTCTTTGAATTCGGGGGATTTTCAAAATGAAACTTTTAAAAAATGAAACAGTGAAGTTTTTCTCTCTTGATTGTTCATCATTATAATGCCCAGTGAGATTCAATTTTGTTGAGAGAATTGTTCTTAAAATAGATTTATAGGCACATGGGATCCAGTGAACAGGCTCTAGATATCTATGGTTTTATATAGAATGATTAGGAGCTAAATATCTGGTGAACACCAGGCAGTCACCCCTACTCCTTGCTTTGTGAGTGGATTGCCTTATGTCTCTTCTCAGCTCTTCAAACCTCTAGGCACCTTAAGAAAAAGTAGTTTCTAAGAACCCTGCAGTGCCCCCTAGTGGACTGACACCACCAAAAAAGGTGACTTCAGGACATCTCCACAGGTCTCAATAAACCAGCCCTTTACACATCATCACTTCCTGGTGAAGGAAATGCAGATGGTCAGAAGACAAGACTGTCTAGATGGAGTTATCAAAAGGAGAAATAAAAATGGCCAAGAAAGATCTCAAAATTGTTCATCATCACTAGCAATTAGAAAAAATGCAAATTAAAACAACTTTGAGATTTCATCCCACCCCAGTTAGAGTATCTCAAATCAATAAATACAACTGACAACAAAGGCTGGAGGAGATTGTGGGGGGAAAGGAACCCTCATTCACTGTTGGGGGGAACAAAAATTGGTGCAGGTACTCTGGAAACCAGTGTGGAGAATCTTCAAAACACTAAAGACAAAATCTACCACATGACCCAGCCATGCCACTTCTTGGTATATGTCTAAAGAACTCTACATCCTGCTCCACAGATACTTGGTTAGCTATATTCATTGCTGTTCTGTTCACAGTTACTAGGTAATGGAAACAACTAAATGTCCTTTAATTGATGAATTGATAAGGAAAAGGTGGCCCCTATGCTTTATGAAATATTCTTCAATGTAGAGGAAAATTGCATCATAAATTCTGCAGGTAGATGGATGGAAGTAGAAAAGATTATTTTGAATGTGTTGACTGAGACCCCAAAAGACAAATTCCACATGTTCTGCTACTGAACTTGTAACTCCAATGGGAATTATATAGGCTCCGAACTCCAAATCTTCAGATGGAAATGTGTAACTTGGAGAAACCACAGAAGCCAGAAAGGTACAAAAGGGAACATGAGAAGCACTAGAGAAAAGAATAAGAGGACAAGCAGAATTTAATGGGAGAAATAGGAAAAATGAGGGCAGGGTATTTGGAAGGGGAAGGGAGGTCAACACAGAAGGAGAGAGAGGAAGGAGTGTGAAATAACAGTAAAAATGTCTAAAATAGTTATAAGAAAACATATTAGTATATATTTACCAAAACTACATAAAATACACATAATTATAAATATCTGTGCATATATACACACACAATTTACATTAACTGTTTTCATCTAGGCTGACAATTCTTCCCCCAAGAGTCATAGATATTTCTAAAAAGAACCTCAATACCAGTCATATGAATCCCTCATTCAAGTTGTTGGTCCTAGAATTTCAAGAGACTCATAAAACGTTATAGACTATTGTATTCTTGACCTTGTTTTCATCCCAGAAGCTGCCAGCGAGTCCCTATTGCTGTCGACACCATGCATTTGAAACACAAGATCCAGAGCATCCCAGCTTGATCAGACTTGAAGTCCTTCTCTTGATGAATAACTTTCGTAGTACCAGAGGCTGACCTGCAAGCTTCCAAAAGTTAGAAGCAATCAATTATTCTACCCAGCTATGAGGCCTATAAACTACAAGAATCAATATGATGTAAAAACCTACAAATGCAATAGCAGCATTCATAACTTGGTGACAATCAATAGCTCTCTAACTGGACATATGAAATAACACGAGAAATAACATGCCTGGTACTGGAAACCTAGTCAACTACCCAGGACAATGTACAACTGCTAACTTACTAAACCAGCTTAATCCCTAAATACATTCTAAATATCTGTCACTGTACCCACAGGTAAGTGTAGTCCTCAGCCCTTATCAAATAATCTCTTCTTTACAAAAGACACAGACCCATTACAGAAACCCACAACCAATCAAAATGCAGAAAACAAGTGATCATGTGGTATTCTGCATCAACTTATCCATATACAACACAATTCCTGCACCTAAAGTTTGGGGAACATTGAGGAAGAGGATACAGAATGATTATAAGAGCCAGAGGAAGAAGAAATTCTCTGTGAGATTGCATCTCTTAGACATGCCCGGGAAACAATACCCTTAAAGTCTCAATGACATAGTTGCCTACACAAGATCTGAAGAAGGAAGACACCAATACACATGCTAACTTGGAAGGGTGAAATTTCACAGAACCCCAGCTTTAGACAAAGAACTACAGGCAACTAAGAAATGCCAAGAACAGGAGAAATAGTCTTACCTAAGGAAGAACCTCCCAACTTCTTATTGAATATTGTGTGGTCAGCCCTGAAATCATACATGTACAAGTTACATTAAATGGTCTGAGCAGGTTTTATTTGTATATTTAAGAGTCTACATGCATCAACATTTAAAGGAAAAGCACCCAGTGTCCATGAATTTTGGGGTGGAAGGCTATGTAGGAGAGGTTGATAAGTGGGCAGAGAAAGAAACAAGGAAAACAACAGGTAACATCAGTAGTCACTTTCTCCAATAGATAAGTTATCTGGAAGAATTAAGAGAAATATCATAATTAAATAACACCATATATCAAAAGGACCTAGCAGATATCTAAAGAATATTCCACCTCAACATGAATAAATATTCTACTCATGGTCCATGGAAAACTTCTGTAAAATAGACCACATATTGTACACAAAACAAATCTTAATAAACTCATTAAAGCAGAAATAATTCCACATAGGTTTCTGATCACTGTGCTATCTATATAGCTTAAAATCAAGACCAAATAAATGTCTAGTAATTGAATAAATTCATGGAGATTAAATAAAATATGATTAAATGATAAATACATCAAGAAAGAGATCAGGAAAGAAATTTTTAGTTCCTGGAATGCTGGGGATGTCTTTCTGTATGCTGTGAATGTGTTGCTCTGATTGATTAATAAATAAAATGCTGATTGGCGAGTAGCCCGGCAGGAAGTATAGTATAGGTGGGATAAGCAGAGAGGAGAATTCTGGGAAGTGGAAGGCTGAGTGAAGAGATGCTTCCAGCCACTGCCCCCATGAGAAGCAAGATGTAAAGTACTGGTAAACCACAAGCCATGTGGCAACTTATAAATTAATAGAAATGGCTTAATTTAAGATATAAGAACTAGATAGCAAGAAGCCTGCCACGGCCATACAGTGTATACGTAACATAAGTCTCTGTGTGTTTAATTTCGTCTGCATGGCTGTGGGCCCAAGCGGGACTGGAGAAAACTCCAACTACACTGGAATTAAAAGAAATTGAAAATACAGCACAATAAAACCACAAGGACACAGTATGAACAGTTCAAGAGAAAAACATAGTTATAAGTCTCTAAATTAAGAAAGAACCAGAGAAGGGGGAAGTATGTTCCTGCCCAGCACCATGATGGACTGAGTGGCCTGCCCTGGATTTTGAGGAGAAAATACAGGCCCATCTGGCATCACAAGGCACTGGGCAGATGGGGCACTTTTATGGTGAGCAAATGTAATGATGTGTTATGGGAGAGGCAGAGAGAAAGGGAGAGGGGAGAGGGGAGAGGGAGAGAGGGAGAGAGGGAGAGAGGGAGAGAGAGTGAGAGTGAGAGTGTGTGTGTGTGTGTGTGTGTGTGTGTGTGTGTGTGTGTGTGTGAGAGAGAGAGAGAGAGAGAGAGAGAGAGAGAGAGAGAGAGAGAGAGAGAGAGAGAGAGAGAATGGTTCATTTCCTGTGGACAGAAGCATATCTGAAGACGTGAAAGAGATGAGGAGAGGGTTGAGGTGGGTGGCTTGATTGCCACCCAGTGCCATGGTGAGATCTGGGCCTGGGCTGCTTCCAGGGCACATATCTAGTTTAATGGCCCTGATGTTGATATCTGAGGCTCCTGATACCACCAAATGCAGAGAGGATAGGGCTGTAGAAAGCCCTTCACTGGTTGTAATACTAGGGAGAGCTGGTCTTCTCCCTCACCAGATGAAGCACATCTCATAAAGATCCAGAGTATACATTCTTCTCAACAAATATGAAACTTTCTCTAAAATAGATTACATTGTTAATCATAATTTAAGCCTTAACAAATACAAAAGAATTAAAATTATTTCTTATTTTTTATAAGATTGTGGTACTATAATATTATGGATTAAAGCTAACTGTTCACAGCAATGGGAATTACAGAAAGTACACAGGTCATGGAGACTATATATCATACTACTGAATGGTAATAAAGCCAAAAAATAAATCAAAAAGGAAATTTTAAAATTCTAAGAATTGAATGAAAATGAAAACACAACATAACAAAATCCATGGGGCACAATGGAAGTATTCATAAGAAGAAATTCATTTATTCAGTTTTGAATTCTTGAGACAGGGTCTCTCTATGTGTCCTGGCTATCATGGAACTCAGTATGTATGTAGTTGTGAGTTCTTACCAAGTTGACCTGAAAATCACAAAGATGCAATTGCATATGCCTACTGGGGGCTAGAATTAAAGACATGTTAGCCATATCCTGCAAGAGAAAAATTTAAAACAGTGTCCACCTACATGGAAAAAAAAATGAGAAATCTTCTATCGACAGCTAAAGTAACACTTGAAAGCCTTGGAAAAACATGAACAAACAACACCCTTAAAATAATAGATGGGAAGAGATCACCAAATCAGGGATGAAGTTAATTCAAAGCAAGCAGTACAATTTGTTAATTAAACCTAAGCTTGGTCTTTGGAAATACTAACAAGCCTTTACCTAAGTTAACAAAAATGTCATAATATTAAAAATAATAAAATTAGAGATGAAAAGGGAAACATCACAGACACAAAGGAAATTCAGAGAATCAGAAGAATCTACTATAAGCATTTATATTCTACTAAACTGGAAAATCTGAAGAAAATAAGTAAATTTCTAGATGCATATAACTTTCCAAAGTTAAATCAAGATGAAGTAAAAACATTGAAACACATGTATTACAACAAATTCAATTACTAGAAGCAGTAATTGAAAATCCCACAACTATAAGGGAACATTTGGATATGCCTATAGTTGCAGAACATGGAAAGCAGGGCAGGCAGATATCTGTGAATCTGAGGCCAATCTGTATACACAGTAGGTTCCAGGAAAGCCAGAGCTAAGTAATAGACTCTGTCATTAAAAAAAAAAAAAAAAGAAAGAAAGAAGGGAAAGAAAGGAAGGAAGGAAGGAAGGAAGGAAGGGCCCCATGAATACAAAAGAGGGGTTTCTTGAGCAAAACCAACATCATGATAACACCAGTTGTCATGGAAACATGGATGGGGAGAGTCCACATGGTTCTACTCCTAAATGAAGACCTGCAGATTGTCAAAGCTGGAGAGAGAAGTAGAGTAGCTTAATAGTTTCCCCCAGAGACAAGCTTTCACTGTGGTTTACCAATCCTGCTATGTTATGTCTGAACACATGTACATATGAACAAACCAAATAGACTCAGTAGGCTACATATACCTCAGACTGATCCAATTTCTATTTCTGTAAATTACTTTTTTGGCATAGGTTACTAAGCATTGGCAGCCATTATTATGTTTATCCATCATAAAGAAATTTGTAGTACATATTACCAACAATCACATTAGAAATGAGGAATTAGAGCCGGGCGGTGGTGGCGCACGCCTTTAATCCCAGCACTTGGGAGGCAGAGCCAGGTGGATCTCTGTGAGTTCGAGGCCAGCCTGGGCTACCAAGTGAGTTCCAGGAAAGGCGCAAAGCTACACAGAGAAACCCTGTCTCGAAAAACCACAGAGAAACCCTGTCTCGAAAAACAACAAAAAAAAAAAAATGAGGAATTCAATCATAGGAATTATGAAACAGTCTGCCAAATTCCCCTCAACTAAAAAAATTATAGGGCAGTCTTCCAAAATCCTCTCAACTAATAAATGGCAGGCCCAGAACTTCAACCCAAATCTTTGTCTCTGGAATGTCGCTTTGCTGTTTAAGGAGGGAATCTTCAAGAACTGTGGCATGTCCAGTGATCACTAAACGGGAAAACACATGGAAATCTCCCAGCACAGTAGCTCCAGAACCTCAGACATTTGCTGTGTCTGCTTACCGTGTCCTCCATTAAAGACCAGCAGGCACTCACTGAGGTTGCAGTGTCTGCCCACAAGACAAAGCCCATGGGGAGTCTTCTGAGATCTACTTGGCAGTGCAGCCTAAGGACAGCTTTCCCAGCTTCTCCCAGGTGTCTGTGCTCCATCACATGTCTTGGTGCCCATCAGAAAACCTTGTATTACCTTGGAAGGGTGGACGCAGATTGGACCATGACAAGAGCTCACTGTGCCATGTTTCCTACGGTGGCTTCTTCTCCATTACTGATTTGTTCTTACCTCCCAGGATATATCTGGAGAATGAAAAGGAGCAGCATATAAATACAAATACACTTAGCAAAGAAAAACACCATACCTTGGGCAACAAGGCTGAGGCCAATATCTTAAGCAATTTTCTGCTCTCCAGCCCAGAACACCCAGGAATCACATTTAGCACTCCTACATGAATCATAGTCACATCTGACAGCAGTGGATCAAACACCACAACCTTCTTTCTGAATCCTCCCGCCATGATTATCACAAAGTTGGAACTTCAGGTCAGAAAAGATAGCTGCTGCCACCACTGCGTGTTCTCACAATTTAACTCACAAGCACTAGAGGGCAGCCAGGAGCTCAGTTCAAATGTCAAAATGCTTCAGATCTCTGGTGGCAGAGGTTCAGTAAAAACGACTTCCTTTTGAGTTTCAAAAAGACAAATATTGTTTGTTTTTCTTATAATCAGGTCCTAGATATTAATGATTATACATACATAGATATGTGAAGGAATGCCACTGGTCATAGAAATAGAAAAGGGCATGAGAAAGAAGAAAAAAGAGCCTAGCAGAGGGCAGAAAAAGGAAAAGAAACAGAAAATTATACAGTAACAGAATAAACAGGACATGAAACCAGAAGGGGCATGAGAGAGGCAAGGAGCTAATATGAGGGTACTAGGGAAGCAGATGTAGCAGTGATACTGGTGGTCATCTAGGGTTTTGCAGAGTACATTCCCAGGAACAGACAAAGGACTAGATGTCAGGAAAAGACAGAAGATGAGCCTCAGAGGAGGAGGAGGTAAAGCTTGATCCTTTAGGCATAGGGGATACTCTAAGGCTGGGAGTTCACTAAACTGATTCTGAGCTGAGTCTTTTGTAGCTCTCTGGTTCCTCCTCTTTCCTCTGTTGGTCCTGTTCAAATACAACACTATTAACTTTCAACCACTTCCATTCATGTGTCTTCTAGGAATTAGAAACTTCCATCTCAGGAAGCTTCTTATAATTTCCCATCCACAAATATGACTCAAATTCTCCTAGAAATCCATTACATTTGGTACTGCTTTTTTTGTTTTGTTTTGTTTTTTGTTTTTCGAGACAGGGTTTCTCTGTGTAGCTTTGCGCCTTTCCTGGAACTCACTTGGTAGCCCAGGCTGGCCTCGAACTCACAGAGATTCGCCTGCCTCTGCCTCCCGAGTGCTGGGATTAAAGGCGTGCGCCACCACCGCCCGGCTCTGGTACTGCTTTTTAAGACTGATAAAATGATTTAAATTATAAATAAAAAAAATTGAAAATAAAGACTTCCCTTTTCCACATTTGGAGTAGGCTAGAGCCTGATTTTCAAGGAGGAAAAAGGGAGTCTTCATAGGCAGCTGCATTTGAGTCAAGACTTATAGGAAGTGCAGAAGAGCACCATGCTGGGAGTTGATGGGACAGCACTATGGGCAGGCAAGGCAAAGGCTCAAAGTAGAGAATTTGAATTTTACATGTGTGTTAAGAAGATTTCATTGTTTGCATTTAGTGAGTTCTCTAAGTGTCTATTGCCTTACCTTGCATTCCTTGGAGGGATTCTCCTGCCAAAATAAGTGTTGTAGCCTTTCAGAATCCCTTTGCTCTGAAGTTTCTTTGCTTGGTTTTAGCTTGGGAGGATTTGCTAAAGTCATGGTGAGCCATTGAGGTTTCAGATCATTACTGATTAGGGACCCATGTGAGATTTTATGTCACTTAATGTTTATTTTGTTGAACTGGAGCTCTAACGCTCCTTGCACCCATATGCCCAGTGCTTACCCTCTTTGGCTATGTAGTGGATTTCTTCACCTCTCTGACTTGCTTTGGTCTGAAGTCCACTTTTTCAGATGAGACTTGCTGTCCCAAATCTACAGATTTCACTCACTTGGCCTGCTTTTTCCCATCCTATGTTTTTGATGTTCATGTTTATGAGAGGTGTTTGATGGAGACACAAATGGTATTTTCTTGATCCAGCCAGTTAGCCTATTGTTTGTAATTGAGGAGTTGAAGCCATTTACATTTATTGTATTATTTATAATTTATGTAATATATCATTTATATATCATATATATATATATATATAATTTATGTAATATATCATTCAAACCCAGTACCTGAACATTATGCCTTTGAACATGCCATCCATGTTTGTCATGAGTCACCTGTGGTCATGTTGCATTGGTGACACAGTTGCAAGTTGTAGCTAGAGTTTTCCTGCCTGGCCCACAGTCAGGACAAATCTCTGTCACCCGCCAGTCCCACAGCCGCTCAGACCCAACCAAGTAAACACAGAGACTTATATTGCTTACAAACTGTATGGCCGTGGCAGGCTTCTTGCTAACTGTTCTTACAGCTTAAATTAATCCATTTCCATAAATGTATACCTTGCCACATGGCTCGTGGCTTACCGGCATTTTCACATGATGCTTGTCCTGGCAGCAGCTGGCAGTGACTCCTTCTGCCTTCCTGTTCTTTCTTTTCTCCTCTCTGTCAGTCCCGCCTATACTTCCTGCCTAGCCATGGGCCAATCAGTGTTTTATTTACTAACCAATCAGAGCAACACATTTGCCATACAGACCATCCCCCAGCACAGCCAAGTGCAGACCATCTCAGACACTTGCACTCAGGCCCGTGGTCCTAATCATCCTCTATGCGGACCTGCTGGGTAAAGCCACGAGGAACCTGAGAATGGGCTCCCACAGGACATACAGAACATCCCACAGCAGCAAGTGGTTTCTGGGTTTAATGTCAAAGTATCACTAGCATCTGCTCTTCTATTCAGTGAGAACATTCCAGCATGTGTCCACTTTTAATTCTAACCTCCCCCAGCATATAACAGACAGACCTAATTGAAACCTAAACACAATCACTCTAGAGTAATACTTGTTATTAAAGGGTCTGTGTGGAACTTAATCAGTAAATGTCTCTACTTTCTATATGATATTGCCTTATGCATATAACCTCCTGCTGCTGATGTAGTTCTGCATCTTCAAAGATTTAGAGTGGATTAACCAGATCAAGATACCTTAATATAATAAGAACCATGTACTCTTAATTTGATTATTGGCAGTGACTTATTGTCATGATTTTGTTGCTTGATGCTTTGGTTGTGTGGTTCATTACTGTTCATCTTTTCGAATTCATATTAGGGTTTTGTTGGTTGTCTGTGTTGGACATGATGGATTCCTTCCTGGCTCTCTTCCCTTATCACTTCCTCTCATGCAATAGGTTATTTTATGTTCTTATGGATGAGACTACCTTTATTTTTACATTTATAGTGTTGCTCTAAGTATTTTCTGCAGTGTTGTCTGGTTTATTATGAATTGTTTTGATTTGTTTTTGTTAAAATATTTTATTTCTCTATTGAGTTGAAGTGTTCACTTGCCAAGTAAAGCAATGTTGGTTGATAGTTATTTAATTTCAGACCTTAAATGATATTGTGGCATATTTTTTGGCTTTTACAGTGATCTAGTCTTGTCTGATATTTCTTCTTTGAATGTGCATTGGTATTTTTTCTCTTGTAACTCTTTTGTGTTTATTGTTTGTTTGTCTTGTTTTTTGAGACAGGGTTTCTCTGTGTACCCTGGCTGTCCTGGGACTCACTCAGTAGACCAGACTGTCCAAAATTCAGGGATCCCCTTGTCTTTGCCTCCAGAGTGTGGGCATTAAATCAAGTACTACCACAGTGTTTGTTTCTTGTTGTTTTGTTGTTGTTGTTTTCTTTGGTTTTTGGTTTGGTTTGATTTTTCAAGACAGGGATTTCTGTGTAGTCCTTTCTGTCCTGGAACTCAGTCTATAGACTAGGCTGGTCTCAAACTCAAAGATCTACCTGATTCTTTCTCTCAAGTGCTGATTGATATTAAAGGCATGCACAGCCTGGCTTTCCTTATACTTTTTAATCATTAACTTACTTCTCAAGGAACAGTTCTTTGGTCATGTCTTTTTAGGAAAAATGCGCTTCAGTTTGGATCTCTATTTCTTTCACTCAGTTTGACAGATCTTCTGTTATCCTTTAATTGAATAAACTGTCTATGTTTTCAAACTTTTTCTCAGCTCCTTCTTCTGCCCCATGGATTCTTGTGTTTGGTCTTATGTATGTGTCCCACAGTTCTTGGAAGGTTTGGATATGTCCATTATTTTCTATATAGTTTATGATTGTATTGCTGTCTCAACCTTTTTGTTCATCTGTGAAACTCATCCTTCTGCCTGGACTTGACTGTTAATGGTGCTTTCTGATGTTTTCTGTTTGATTGACTGATTCTTCCTTTTGATTGGTTTATTTTCAGAGTCTCAATTTTCTTGCTGAAGCTTCCCTCCATTTTTTAAAATGTCTTCAAGTTCCTGATTATTTTGTTCACTTTGATACCTCCCTTATCTACTCCCTGGGTTTGAGTCTCTTACATTGTTCTTATGCTTACTTGACTCCCATACGTGGTCAATTATACTCTTTCAAAGGAGAAACCTAAGCCTTTATCTTGTATTTTAGCTGTCCCATTCTCTTTGGTGTCCACTACTGAGGAGTTGTGAGTTTAGGTGGATGTCATAGTGAGACATTGTCTCATATATTTTGTGTTTATTCGTTGTGTTTGTCAACTGATGGATGTGTTTTCTAACTTTCTTCCTCTGTTTTTCCTTCTGTTTGTCTCATGGGATTTCTCCTGTTGATTTGTCTTTACTTAGATTTATGTTACCTACTACTATTTAGCAGAGAATGTGCCTGAACTACCAGACATAATGACTCACCGGAAGTCCCAGTGCTGACTTACAATAGAAAAAACTCTAGGGCACTTTTCCAAATCCACAATAGAGTTCAAAGACAGTATTTGGGTGACAATGTGCTTCTTTTGAGTTAAGATTTAAATCATAAAATAAATCAGGAAAGGAAAAGGAGGAAAGAAGGACTAACATTAAAATGAGAAAAGAAACATGTGGAAAGGAAGCATGTGAGACACATTTTAAGACAATAGAGAAATTGTTATAAGACTTGAGTCATAAAAGCTTTGACAGCAAGATTAAATTATAAGACAGCAACCTAGCCTGGGTGGTGGCTCACGCCTTTAATCCCAGCACTCAGGAGGCAGAGGCAGGCAGAACTTTGTGAGTTCAAGGCCAGCCTGATCTACAGAGCGAGATCCAGGAAAGGCACAAAGCTACAAAGAGAAACCCCATCTCAAAAAAAAAAAAAAAAGACAGCAACCTAACAAATTATAAACTTAACAATGAATAAATACAATCTTCTGGAAATGACATGAATATTGCACTTATGAACTCACAAAAACAGTGTCTACCAGCACAAGATTGGATCTTTAAACATTGTCATTGTATGGAGATTCCACACCATCTGAGGAGCTACATTCTGTTGGTGCTTGCTTGGGGGGGGTGTCATATTCCTCAGTCATATCATACTGATAAGCAGTTGTCTTTATTCAAGTAACTCCACTGCCCAGGTCCATGCTCACGGAAGAAACCCTACTAAGGTACAGTGGGCCATAAGAAAAGGATATAAATATGAGATAAAAATACGACTTACTGGAAGAAAGTTTGAGGGGAGAGGGAGAATATTCAGAGAGGATGATTAGGGAATACAATCAAAGCAAATAATATGTGTGTGTAAAGTGCACAATAATAAAAATATTTAAAACATTAAAATACCTAGCATCATGAAATAAAGGCATTGAGCACTAGTCATTGTTTCATCCTCTTCAGGATGAGGTTGTTTCTCCATCTGCTTGGGTTGATTTTATTTCAGTCTCTACAGATGAGAAAGGCTGCTAGTCTCATGAATCCAAACAAGTTACCAGTTGGTCCTTCCAAAAGAGGATTTCGGGGATGAAATACAACTTTTCTGTCAGAAGTTTGTGATGTGAGGCCCTGTTCTATTTTGGTTTGGGTTTCTGTGATAGAACACAGATCAAAATCAATCTGTATTAGAAAGAGAGTATTTCAGATCATATTTCTACCTCACTGTCTGTCATTGAGGGAACCAAGTCAGAATTCTGGACAGGAATTCAGAGCCAGCAACTGAAGCTGAGACCATAAAAAATGTATTAGGACCACTGGATTTTCTCTCTGTGGCTTTCAGGGAGACCATGCAGGCGGACACTTCAATGCTGGCTGCAGGTGGTGGTAACTGGCAGGAGCAGCTTGTTACAGCTCTGTTGCTTGACTGGTTCTTTGTGGTGAAAGTAAGATCTCAGATGCTTTCCCTTTGCTTTAGCTCTTTCTTTTAAATGACCTATTGTGGTTTTACCTTGCCTCTATTTCCTCTTTTCTCAGAAACTCAACATCTAATCCAGAAACCCAGAAACCCTATGGTATCTCTGTAGTCTCATTGTAAACTATCTGGAAACATTAGGGGCTAGAACATTGACTCAGTAGTTAAGAGCACTTGTGGCTCTTTAGAGGCCATTCTCTGGTCTCCATGAGCACCGAACATGCACACAGTACACGCACATACATGCAGGATAAACAGTTACACAAACAATATAAAATAAATAAACAAATCTTTGAAAATATATCTAGAAACACATTTCTCAGAATTTCCTTCCTCATGTTGTTCTGTTTGGAGGTTGGACATGGAAAAAGCAACTGCAGAGGAGTTAAGAAACAGGTGGGATATATTTGTATATAGTTATATTTTTTATGTACCTCATTTGATTCAGGCCTAGACACATATGATTTCAATGAGTTTCCAACTCAATTTACCATCCACTCTCTGCTCCTCAATTCTAGAGCTTTTCTTTATGTTGGGTGAAGTCTGTGTGTAGCGTGTTGGCAATGGATGGATATTTTGAAGTCCCCCAAAATGAAAGAGATTAACTTATGGGCCTCACTGTGTTTTCAAAAGTATGAATACCATCAGGTGCTGCCTTCATGCTGCCATCCTCTAACTGTCCTTCTGTATCTCAGGCTCAGGACCAGATGCAGAAAGTGATTTGTGGGGACTCCCCAGAACCAGCAGTTTCATGGGGTGAACTCCTCCTACTGTGTCTCTGACAACTTCACTCATGACAGCTCTGCTTCTCTCAGATTCACAAGGAAATGATGTTCTTTGCTCTTCCAGATGCCCATTCTGAACTATGTGCTATTACCGACTTAAAGAAACACTAATACTTTAGATTATTGTGGTGTAAGATTCCCATGTTCTCTGTGGTCTATTTTTAGCTAAATACTTTCAAGACAAAGAATTAAAAGAAAGACACTCACCAAGACAGTTTCGAAATTTCATAACATGAGGTTTTACTCAGAAACACACTTCTGATGCAGACCACAGATGAAGGAGCCATGGTTGGGACTGTCTGGTCTGTGATGTGCAGGTGTGCTTCTCATCTGGGCTCCCAGAGAGAGGCTGTGCTTAAGGAGCTCCAGTTTTTGTTCAGCTTGTGCTATCATTTCAAACACTGTGAGTGGGTTCCCAGAGCGCACAGTAATACTTCACTGAATCTTCTAGCTGTGAGGCTGAAATAACAAGTCTGATGGACTTGGATGATTTCTGGAAGACAACAGAGTAGCCACTGCTCTTCTCAGTACGAGTAGAAGAAGAAATTTGGCGAATAAGAAAAATCATCTCTCCACTAAGAAGCTGCTTGTACCAAAAAAGATGGTATAAGTTTTGACTTGTCTCATATGAACAGTCCAGGGTGACCTCTTCACCCTCCTGTGTGCTTGCGGTTGATCGGACCTGAGTCACTTTCTGGCCCAAATTGGATCCTGCAGAAAAATCAAAAGAAAGAAAAAAGCTTATTCTGTGATAGTGCGAATAAAACACTCTTGGTATTCTGTAACTTAAGGCCCAAGACAAACCTAACTGAAGACATATTCTGCTTGCTTCTCTCTAATCCCTGTTCCTCATCATGTCCCTGTGAACTGCTACATGCCTAGAGCAATGCTTCCTGCATGTACTTAGCTATATGTGAGTAATCCATACCAGAGAAGGCCAAGGCCACCAGCACACAGAGCAGGCTGCGGAGAGACATGTGGCCCATGTCCCTCTCTGTGAGTTGTCTCCTCTGCCTTAGATCAGTGTTGAGTGTCTCAGTGCCTGACCCTGCACGTGTACTGACTGTGTTTCCTACATCGCCTCAAGCAGGAAATGGGGCTTTGTATGATCACAGGCCACAAGTTCCTTGTACAGAGAGAAACAGTGTAGCTCACCACAGACTTTTATTTGCTTCCTGTCTTTCTTGGTAGTTAAAAGAGGCAGCACTTAAAAGGGAGAATGGGAAAACCCGTCCCTGCTGAGCATAAAGCTGCTTTGAACTCATGGTTGTTATTTAGAGGGATAATTTGGGTGCTCCAAAGTCAGATTCATCATGAGCCATGTGCAGTCTTTAATGCACTTACAGACCATTGTCTTATGTTTACTTCTCTACATCTACTTTCTAATAAAGCTTACTTTAAAAAAAAAAAAAAACAAAACATCCTCACAGGTCTGTGAATTTCCCTGTGAAACACTGGCATCTGAAATAATCTTTCTCCTTTACTGCTAGGGTCCATAAGTTCAGCAATTAACAGAGCTACTTTTAAATCACATGGTAAAGGACAGTGCATCAGAATGCTAGAAGATACCTGTTTATGGTCTGTGAAACTGTAACATGAATAAATTCATAGTTCTTACAGACTAAAGAGAGGCTCAGTGTGTCCCTTGCCTGCTGTAAATCATGAGGACACATGTGTTGATCTCCAGCAGCCACTTAAGAATCCAGTTGATGTGGGTGCACCTGCAGTCAGAGCTCTGGGAAGTAGAGACAGAGGAATCCTGGGGTCTCACTAGTCAGACAGTGTAGTGCAATTGGTGAACTTCAGTGACAGTGAGAACCTCTACTACATACATACATACATACATACATACATACATACATACATACATACATAAATACAAGTACATGAATAAATAAATGTGGAGAGCAATAGAGGAAGGTTAACCATTGGATTACACACACACACACAGAGAGAGAGAGACAGACAGACAGACGGACAGACAGACAGAGAGTGGGGATTCATACTAATCTGAAAACTCACTTTTACAAAACCTGATTAGTTTGTAAAAGTCTAATCACAAGTTTTATTCAGACAATGTCCTATTCTCTCCAAAACAAGAACTCTGCTTATTAGAAGTCCTAGAAGCTTCTATACTATTGCCCTGAAGTATTCAGTCTCACTTGTTAAATTCTGGGTATTTTTTTCTCATGTACAAAATGATCTCATGATAATCTTGCTGTGTTTCTCTGTGACCCAGCCTATTATGTGTACGTGATATATATAACCTGAAGGAACTTAGGAGTATGTTAATGCCACATAAAATTGGTGTTTAGATTTTGGGTACTGCTTTATTATCATTTAGTCTGCAGCCCTTTTTTTTATTAAGAAAATATTTTATTCATTTTACATACCAATCAAAGGTCCTCCTCTTCCCTCCTCCTGCCCCTCCAACTTCCCCCTCCCAACCCATTCCCCATTCCCTCCTACAAGAATGTAAGGCCTCCCATGGGGAGGTACATTTAGTAGAGGCAGGTCCAAGGCTCTTGCACTGTCTCAAGACTATGTGAGGTTTTCCATCATAGGTAGTGGGCTCCAAAAAGCCTAGACTGTAGTTCTTAATTATTCACTTGCTCTCATTATCCCAATGGATGAAATGAACCAATAGGCAATCAGAAGAGAAAGTACAAACAAGGTCTCTGAAAGAGCTCCAGGTCTCACTATGAATTTAAATAACTGATCAACATGTATATTGGGGACAAGCTTCTGGTATCTGAGATGTACACCTCTGCCCACCTCACTGCTGAGTGCTGAGAGGCAGCACATGCCCTGGACTGCAGTCTCTGTGGATGAGCAGGAGACCATGGGAGCCACAGCAGCCTGGGGAGCTCAGGATGGAAGGGTTGTGCCCTTCTCTAGTTCTCCACAGAGCAGGTAGATGCTCTCCATGCTGCATGGCCACAGCCTCTGTGGTGAGGCTTTGGAGCACATTGGGTTTGAGTGCTGCTCTGGCCAGTTATTCTCATGCTAAGTGCTGCCTTGTCTTTCCTTGATTTTAATTGGCAAACAATACTTCCTAGTGAAGATAAATCTTAAGGTTGGTGGAGAAGTGACTTGTCAGTTAAAGGTACTTGCTGCTAAGCATAAAGATGGAAGTTCAGAACCTGTTTTAATAAACTGAGCTCCCAGCAAAATTTGCAACTCCCGCCTTGATTGATTAGACACCGTCTTCTGGCCTTCGTATGCACACAGGTGTGTGTACCCATGTGTACACACAAGTTTGTGTAGACTCACATGGACGAGCACACACATATGTAAATAAAAGTCAAATCTTTAAAAAATAAAGCCTAATATTTTAGGAATCAACAAAAGAGATCATTCATTCAGGAAAATGAGGATTAAGTATACTGGTAGGATTGGATCTTTGTCACTGGTCTACTGCTGTGAAGTTACACCATGACCACAGCAACTCTTATAAAGAAACCTTTAATTGGTGTGGCTCACTTACAATTTTAAAGGTTAAGTCAATTATCATCATTGTGGGGAGCAGTGCAGTATGTGGGCTGTAGTGGTTGGTATTTGCTCGGCCCATAACCTTGGGCTATGAGGCCCAAAGAAGGTGATGTTTCCTGCCATTGTACATGACCTCTTAAAAGGAAAAGGAGAGGGGTCATGAGGTCCCTTCTCCCTGCTTCCTGCTTCCTGGTATGATAGAACTGCAAGGCAGATTCACTCCAGGTGAGAAAAGAGCATGACTTTAGCTGTCTACTCAGTTCTGTATTTGTGAGTGTATTTCCTCAGATTATATCCTAATAAATTCCATAATATTCCTTTAGCAGACTCCAGTGGATATCTCACAATAGTAGGTAGACATGGTGCTGGCTGCATCTTGATCAGAAGGCAACCTGAAAATGGTCCATGACACTGGGAGTATCTTGAACCACAGAGACATCAAACCCACCCACACAGTGAAACACTTCCTCCAACAAAGCCAAACTGTCTAATAGTGCCACTCCCTTTGGGGGACATTTTCTTTCAAACCACTATAATGGTCGAAATAATGATGCGTGGTGAACAATGTCTTGGGTAACTATAAGAGAAGCTCCAGGAAACAAGACAGAGGACCTTTTACCTTATGTGCACTGTGTTACCTGGATTGGTCTTGGACATGATTTTGTACCTCCTGTGCCTGCTGTAGGATGTCTTTCTGTACCCTGTGAATAGGTCTTGCTATGATTGGTTAATAAAGACACTGCTCTGCCCTATGTCGAGTCAGGTTATAGCCAGGCAGGAAATCCAGGAAAGAGACAGGAAGAGGAAGGGCTGAGTCAGCAGCTGCCAGTGAGACACAGAGGAAGCAAGATGACAAAGCAGAACTGAGAAAAGGTACCAAGCCATGTGTCTAAACATAGAGAAGAATTATGGGTGAATTTAAGTGCAAGATCTAGTCAGTAATAAGCCTGAGCTAATGGCCAAGCAGTTATAAATAATACTACGCCTCTGAGTGATTATTTTGTAAATGACTGTGGGTCTGCAAGGGGCCCAGAGGGACTGAAGAAGCGTTCTGACTACATATGGCAAACATTTACATCAATTTATAAGACATGTTTATTACTGTTGAATGTCAGAACATAGCTATAGAAACCAATCTGGTCAGTGTACCCTCAATCTGGATACGGTCTTCTGCTTTGCTATTGTGCTTTCCCAGATATGATCTATAGTTTGTGCCAGGTTGTTAAAGTTGGCCTGTCCTGAAAAAGTTCAGGGACAGGGCTTCTCTGTTAATATTTAGTATGTGCTTTCTGGCACTTATTATTTTCATGTTTTCCTAATCTTTTTTTGTTTGTTTTTCACTCAAACATCCTTCTTTGAATCATTGCTGTCTTGGTTACATTCATGTATAAAAGTACACTGTAATAAGTGGCTGTTTGAACCATGTCCTGAAGTGTCACCCCTAGTGAGGTAACAGACAGCTCTTACACCTGCCTATGACCTTGACATACATGCCCCAGGAGTGGCTGTGGAGGGACCATTAAGACCTGGGATGGATGAATATTCTCTCTCTCTCTCTCTCTCTCTCTCTCTCTCTCTCTCTCTCTCTCTCCTCTCTCTCTCTCCTACCTTGTGGATTTGGATGCTGAGACCTTGGACCAGGCAAATCAGCGTGGGTCATAGTTCAACTTTCATGGACCCTATGATAAGTCTCCCTTGGTTGTGAGTTAACCCCCAAATAAATTCCTTTGCTCATTACATAGACTCTGTGGATTAATCCCATTTTCCTGGGGGTTAACTTGCAACTTCTAACATACAACAGCACAGAATATACATTACTGTTCCAAAAGGGAGGAAAGGGAGCACAGTAAGGAAATGCTGGACCAAAGCAAGACTGAAAACCAGCTGGGCAAAGTCCAAAATCTGCATTTCTCTGATAGTACCAGGAGGACTAGGTGGTTTAAAACAAATGGACTTCTTATTTCTAAAGTTTTCACTAGATTTAAAATATCATATGACTGAAAATAGGGACTTGAAAACTGAAAAAGTTAAACAGGATGAGAAAGAAGTCCTGTGTATTTTCTGAGTGCCTAATCACCTACTATATGGGAGTGCTCTGGTGTCTTTCATGACACACACTATTCTATCTTCATTCTTGTCTCAGCACTCAGGAACAGAAAACTGAAGCCTACTGAAGATACCTGTGAGTCTAGACAGGATGATGAAGGAAGGGTGTGGACACTGCTTCCTGTTCCATTCAGAGAAGATCCTGATGGAGAAGACTGAGCTGGCTTCAAACCATGAGTAGATTTCCCAGTCGAAAGGATATATAACATAATTCTAGGCACAGGTCATATCAGGGTGACTAAAGATCAGACCAAGTGTGGGTGACAACCTTAGAAATGTACATTAGAGAAAGTGATGTGGCCCCAGCCATGAAGGATAGCGTATATCTTCATAGTGTTCACTTGCAAATTCCTATTTGTCCTCACTATGGACCCTGGATATTCAGATATAATATAGGTAAAAGGCTAGACAGATGCATGTTTTCTTCTCTAGTTAAACTTAAGGACGGAGGAGATAATGGTTTTGTTATTTTAAATAATCATCTCTAGCTCATTGAGCAGTGTGTGGAAGAGCCACAACCTTCACCTGCTCTGAAGCAGCACTGCCCCTCTGTCGACAAATAAGGTCTTCACTCAACAGTTTCCTGAGCTTAAAGACCACGCCTTGAAGAACGAAATGCACTGAATCTTCCTCTGGAGCCAATGTTTTTGACATGGAATGTGAATGTGTCTTTGTTGAGGTCAGCTATAGCCTAGTTTCTCTCTTCCCCTTCCAGACTTTTCTCCATGTGTCCCCATGGTTCCCTATCTTTCTATTGAGCCAAAACTACCTCATTCTGGAGAATGAGAGAAGCCAGTCATAAGACAAAAGGAGATGACAGTGATTGTTATTTACAATAAAGTTTATAAAATAAGCAAATGTTTGGATTTCATGTCAAATTTATTGACCTCTTATATAGACTAATTGTATACATGGTGATTATTAAATTATAAACTTTCGTTTTCTTTCACTCATTTTTTATCATTTCTTTATTTTTGAGATTATAATATAATCATGTCAATCCCTCCCTCCAAAACTTCCTGTGTTCCCTCCTTGCTCTCTTTCAACTTTATGGCTTTTTCTTTCATTAATCATTGTTTCACATATGTGTATAATCATATTTATTCCAAAACACATAAATACAATATACTAATCTGTAAAATGTTACTTATAAGTCCTCAATTAGTTCTAAGATGGATATTTATGATTCAGGAGGGAGAATATATTGAGAATTTAAAGACCCAAATCCTTAACCTACATAGGCAAAAGCTTACCAGAAGTTAAAACTCTTTCTATACAGAAAACGGATATTAAATCAAGCAGATATTCTATGGTGAGAATTTGATGTCTCATGATAGGGAAGAGACACACCCACCCCGCTGAAGGTTTGTGTACTGGCTGCAGGTGTGTGGGGAGCACTGTGCACTCATAGCACAGAAATAAGTGCCTGAGTCTGTGGTCCGGGAGGAGGAAATGTACAGAGAGCTGTGACGTTCCTGAGTGACTGTCGTAGACGTCAGTCTTCCACTCTTCTTTGTTCCAGAAGGATTAGAAAGCAGGCTCTTCAGATGTCCCCCAGGACTTTGGTGAAACCACTGCACACTGGTCAAAACTGTGGAAAAATTGCACTGCAGCTCTGCACGCTCTCCCTCCTGCAGAACCAAGGACACAGGACTCTGCTTCACTTGTTCACCTTTCACCCCTGGTTAGAAACAGAGAAAGAGACACAGATGGTTTCACTGAGCATCCACAGAACCCTGAACACACCCCATGTCCTCTGAGAAGGTGGGAGCTCTGCAGGACTCCTGAGCTGCTTCCCCACCCTCCATGTGCTGACAGAATCCTCTCTGTCCCTGAATGTGGACAGCCAGACTCACAGCAAACCTGGGTGCACAGCAGCCCCAGCAGAGAGCACAGCAGCCTCTCCATGGTGCTTGTGTGGCTGCTGGAGACAGAAGCAAGGAACCAAGGCCTGGGCTGTGGTGTCAGGATGGCTGTTGAATGTCCCTCCTCCTGCAACCAGTCAGCTCCACCCAGGAACCCTGCCAGGCCAGACACTGCAGAGTTCCCTCCCAGCCCTCTGAGCCTGCAGCTCCTCCCAAACCAGACCTGGCTGAGAGTCTGGGAGGAACACAGTGGGGGGCAGGGCATTTTGAGATGACTCTGGGGTTATGTGGGGTTAGGGATCCAGGAAGCAGGAGAGGACCAGCCCCTCCCAAGCAGAAAAAGCCTCAGCCACACACAGAGCCAAACACACTCAGAGAAGCAACAGCTAAAGGTTTAACTCAGGAAACAGATGCATGTTCTGACTAAAGACCCTTTACTGAGGCCTGAGAAATGGCTTAGCAGATAAGGGTCCTTGTCCTTCCAAGAGGCCTTAGTTCCCTCCCCAGCATCTACTTTAGGTGGCTCACAGCTGTCTATAGCTCCAGCTCCTGGGACCTGACAATCACTTCTGTCCTCCTGAGAACCTGTACACAGGTACCATACATTTATATAGACATTGAAAAATAAGAAGAATTATCACCCATGAAATAGTTTAAGTGAAATCACGGGAGTAGCAAAACAAACAGCATCATAACGATAGAGTAAGTATAGATGTTTAATAGTTTTAATAGGTTTAATAGTTTTAGAATCATTTTAAAAATTGGGATACTCCTGCACCAGTAAAGATTTGTTCCAAATATTGTTTTAAATATTACTGTTGGGAATCTCTGCTCAGGCTCCATTCCTCCAATTCCAGATCCTGCCCCTCAGAAAGCCCACCAAGGGTCGGCTCCTCTCCTAGAGATGCTCAAGACCACATCTACAGGGTACTTACGACATGGTCTCTAGACCTGCAATGTGATTTCTCTCCTGCTTCCTTTCCAAGAGTCACCCAGGAGTTGCTTTGCTCACATTAAACCTGGTCTTATTAACTTGGCCTGATATGATTTATTGCATCACCGGAGAAACCCACAATCAGGGTACAGAAAACTTTCAATGACAGCATAAGAAGGAAATGCAATGGGGAAAACCAATATAGGAGTCCTGTGTTCCAGAGCGGCAGGGGCAGCAGCGGTGATGTGCTACTGCACATGGTGACTGCTTGGAACAATGCACTTGAGTTCATAACAGTAGAGGAATGCATTTCAAAGTTTTCACTACAAAGACAACTGCTTGAGAAATGAGACTAAAAATGAAACATGAACAGCGTGAAGACTGGGAGAGGTAGGCAGAGGTTGCTCTGAACTTAAGGAGTTTTAGATACCTTTTACATACCATCAGGACATGTACATAATGTATTCAGATCATATCCATCACTACCACCCTGCTTCCTCTACAACTCCTCTCATAACCCATTAAATTCCCCTTCCCTGCAAAGAAGAAAGAGCTTAGGAGAAAGCCATAGGGTAGTAGAACACAGGTAATGTAATGTCAAAAGGGACAGGAGAGGCTCTAAGCAGAGAGAGGCATGGCAGGGTAGGGGGAAAAGGAAGGTTTCTGTGAATTTATTCTAATCTGTGAAAACACCACTTACCTTTTAGAAAGGAGCGTCCTCTAGAGGCCCATTTGAGAACTAACAAGTTCACAGCTGCAGTAGACTTCCTCCTGTCTTTGTTGACTTCTGAGTGTGAATCCAAGGCTTTCATCATGCACAAAGGAAGCTCGATGCTTTCTAAGTAGAAACTCACGAGTTTTTAGAAAAGAAGAATATAAAGTTATGAACTGAAATGGGAGAATAAGATATTTTAGAGTGAGAAAATCACAGCATCTTTACACATTTCAAAACAAGTAGCAGGGACATAGAAATCAGAACACTGCATAGTTACCATATTTCTACACAATGCCATCAAAATGCCCAAGAAAAGGATGTGAGAAGCAACAGCTAAAGGTGTTGTTTTGAGTTTTTTTATTGTTAATTTTTTCTTATTTTACATAACATTCCCCCCCCCTCCTCTCCTCCACCCATGTCCTTTCTACTGCCCCCACCCCCATCTGCTCCTCAGAAAGGAAAAACTTCCCATGGGAGTCAACAAAGCAGGGCCTATCAATTTGAGGCAGGACCAAGTCCTCCCCACTGCATGAGCTAGGCCTCCCACCACAGGGAATAGGTTAGAAAAAGCCAGCTCATGTATCAAGGTCAGGTCCTGGTCCCACTGCTAGGGGCCCATCAAACAGAACAAGCTACAGAACTATCATCCACATGTAGAGGGCCTAGGTAGGTCCCATGCAGGCTCCCTAGCTGTTGGTCTAGAGTCTATGAGCTCCCAACTGTGTTTGTGGGTTTTCCTGTCATGACCTTTAACCCCTCGCTTATATAACCCCTCCCCCTCTGTCTCTTCAACTAGACTCCCCAAGCTCAGCCCAGTACAGCTAAAGGTTTAATTTAGGAAACAGGTATGTGTTCTGACTAAAGACCCTTTACTGGGGCCTGAGAGATGGCTCAGCAGATAAGGGTCCTTGTCCTTCAAGGAGGCCTTAGTTCTCTCCCCAGCATCCACATGGGTGGCTCAAAGCTGCCTGTAACTTCAGCTCCAGGGGACCTGATATTCTCTTCTGTCCTCCTCAGAACCTGTACACAAATACCACACATTTACACAGAACCACTCACAGACTCATTAAAAAAAAATAACAAGAACCTTCACACATGAAATAATTTAAGGAAAATCATCACAGTAGAAAAAGAAAAGAAACAGGAACATAACAATAGAGTGAGTATAATGTAATGACTTCAAAGTTTTGGAATGCATTTAAAAAATTGGGATACTCCTGCTCCAATAAAAGTTTGTTCTAAATGTTTATTAAAAATATGACCACATAAGAAGGAAGTGGACTGGGGAAAGCTAATGTAGGAGTTCTGCATCCAGAGTGAAATAGAAAGCAGCACTGGTGTGCCATTGTGTGTGGTGAAGGCAGGAAACAATGCACTATGAGTACATAACAATAGAGAACATGCAGTTTAAAGACGTCACCAAAAAGTTGACTGCTTGAGAAATGAGACTAGTAATAAAAAGCAAACTTAGAACCTTTTCAAAAACAACTTACATCCATCTGACCTTACCTCATCTCAACCCATCACTGTCTCAAATAGTATTAGAGCTAGGAACGTCCCCCAATGTTGTATGATATTTTGGGTGAAATTTTGACGGAGGTAAAAAATGGTGTCGCAGAAAACTGTGCTGTTTCACTCTGAACAGGACCCTCCTTTCGGGTGAGCTCCCCACACAGCACTGATGCAGGAGGATGCAGAGTCCAGGTGGTGCCTCAGCCTGAATGCTGCAATTGTGCGTTTGTAGCAGCTGTTCTGAGGCTGAGGGGCAGTTCCTCATCTCTTGTCCCTCGGGGTCATAATTCTACTGAAAGAGAACTCAGATCTTTTCTTTGCAAAAGGAGAAACAAGTAGATGCAACTAAGATCTGTCCCATAGGAGTGAAGCATTTCCCAAGATTCCACTTTCTCTGTGTGTTGCCTTCCTGGAACATGCCAACTCCCTGAACAAGTCTGAAGCTGGATCTGATCTCTTATCTGCAAGTCTCCAATCATTTGTGTCCAGCTCTGCACTTGTGACTCAGGGCACATCACCATCCAGCTCCCTCAATCCCATCGTCAGGGGATCTATAGGTGACATGTCTTTTCACCTTTCCCACAGTAAGTTTGAAAGCCTTCCATGCCTGAGAAAGGCTGGCTTCCTGGTGCGAGCTTCAGGAGGCAATGAAGACCCAGATTAGTGTGTTGCACATGTGGGAAAGGACCCTGAGGGACAATGTTCACATTGATGAACTCCAAGTCAAATTCAACAAACATCAATCTAATTCAAGACTTAGTCGTCGTCGTCGTCTTCGTCGTCGTCGTCCCCCCTTCCCCCCGTGCAGTCCCTTTGCCTTTCTTATAAAGTACAACATAATTCCTAAGTGTCACATGCCATATTCTAGGTCCTGCCCACAGGAGGAGACTATGCCATAAATGAACACCAGGGGGCAGGAGTTATGAGCATAGCCTTCCAGTGCCACTACCACAATTCTCATTTCTCTCTGTCTCTGTCTCTGTCTCTGTCTCTGTCTCTGTCTCCCTCTCTCTCTCTCTCTCTCTCTCTCTCTCTCTCTCTCTTTCCCTCTCCACCTCCTTCTGTGTGGTATGTATATGTGTTAATGTTTGTATGTGAGAGAAAGAGTGTGTTTGTGGTGTCAGTCAATATGAAGTCATTGAGAATCAAATAGGTACCATTCAATGAGGCATTTTTGCACAAAACGAAGAACACAAAGGATTCAATCTTATTTAGAGAGATCAGAGTGCACTGTGTGGTACAGCAAACAGTGAGGGCAGAAATTAATATTGGAAGCAGAATTATAAACAGTAATTTAGGGAGGGGAGATACAGATTCCAACACCAGAAACTGTCTGGAAATAAACCAACGTGACTTTGAGTTAAGGAGTCAAGAAGCAAATAAACATAATGTTGAACACCACTAGCCAAAGGCTGTGGAATCTTGATGGCAGCACCTGTGTGTATAATGAATAACAGTGGGTTATACTAATAAGTCCAACCCAGCATTTATCCCAGCCAGATCTAAGATATGATTTTGGCCATTTTATCTTCACCTGGCAAATGAAAAGTGTAATTGAGGGGGATCCTGGAAATAACTCTTAAACATGTTTTACCTTTGAACACAATTTAAAACTCTGGACCATGTGATCATTCACTGGGGTCTCCTTAGACCTTGAGTCTGTCTGTGTAAGGGACTGTGGAGCACGTGCTTCATTATCCCCTCATTAAATATTCTTCCAATATGAATAATTTATCACCTACATGTTCTACAAAGAATATCTTAATAATTTATCACATTAATACTCATATTATGGTCTTTTACATGCATAAATCTAGCTTTGGAGAATTTAGGTGAGTTTACTAAATAACACAATCTCAGTTATTGATCAGGGAGGCCACAGAGGTATACAAAACAACACTGGATATTGTCATAATTCTTGGCTGCCCACTATCACTAGATAGTGAGATCCAATGTTTAAAGCCACCACATTCTACATGACATAGAGAAACCAACCTTGAACTGACTGGGGAAGTCCACCCTGCTAGCTTGAATTCATAGCACTGGAAGGTCCATTGCAGGCTGCTAGCAAAGAAAGTATAGCAGTAGTATTAACCAGAGCTGGACACTGCATGCTACATTACTGAACTTCCAGTAATATGTGCTCAGGGGTGCAGCAGTGGCCTGACTGGTATAGAATAGCAATGCTTTCTGATTGGATTAGAAGTCTTCTCAACATGAGAGAATTCATGCCTAATACTACAACGTGGCCAAAAATCCCATGGTTCAGGAGGCCTTAAGCACTAGGGGAACTACTATTGATATTTTGCTAAATAATCATGTCAAACTGCCTTGTAAGTCTGTGTTTACTCACAGATTATAGTTACAGGCTCAAATTTGGTTGGATCATGTGTTTCAGGAAGTTTCTGTAACAGATTTTTCCATACTGATTTGTTCAAAATGCCTTTAGTGTTTGTTATTCCTCCCTACATTTCTTCCTCCACCTATTTACCTGAAAATTTCATAATTTCATTTAACAGTTGAGTAATAACCCACTCTGTAAATGTACCATATTTTCACAATTCACCCATCAGTTAATGGACATCTAAAGTGTTTCCAGTTTCTAGTGATTATAAATAGAGCAGCAATGAACATAGAAAAGCAAGTATCTCTGTAGGAAGATTAGACTCTTTAGGTTAAATTCTCAATAGTGGTATAAGTAGATGTTGTTGTAGATGTATGTTCAGCATTTGGAGGAACTGTCACACTCATTTCTATAAGGTTTTTACCCTATCCATTTGCAGTCACATTGATAATGAATATGTTTTCCCCCTCATGTCATCCTCTCAGCTGGTGTCCTGATCCTCTGATTCTAACAATCACTCCTGCTCCTTTTCTGTGATGTTCCCTGGCCTTCGGTGTAGGAATTGCATTTTAGAAATAATAACTGGAACTAGAGACCTCACAGCCACTTATTCTCTGCATTTGATCAGCTGTCGATGACTGGAGTAACCTCCATCTGCTTCAAAATGAAACTTCTTTAATGAGGGGTGAGAACTGTTCTTATATGTGTGTTTAATTACAAGTATTTGTAATACTGTTAGAAGCTACATTGATTAAGAAAGTGGCCAGGGTAAGTTCTCCTATGGTCTATGACCTCTTCAGACATGAGTGGTTAACTAGGTTTGCAGTATTGGGTCTGATTTACATCCTACTGTGCAGGCCTTAAGTACAATAAGACAAATGTGTTAGTTTTTACCAAGATAGAAGTGCTACATTGCATGCTTGTGGATATCTTGCCATTGAGCTCATTGTTTTGGCTCATAGCCTTTATATAGCTTGGTAGGATTATTTATTGTTATTTTCCCTTGGAATCTTGCACATACTATGAGAACTCATTTTTTTGGGAAGAGTCTTCAGGTCATTTCTAGGTAAATTCCTCCATTCCTATGTCTGAAGCATGTGGTGTTCTTAGCAAAATGGCCTTACCTACAAGTTCTATGAGGCAATCTAACCGATGGAAATAGCCTAGGTCATTTGGAAGAGGCTCTTGAAGCCCCTGGCAAACAACTTGAAGGCGGTTTCTCATGCCTGGCACTGAGGTTTTACTAGATGTAGCATTCATTCTAGCTTTGGCAAGCACTCACCTCAGAGATTCTGTTCTATGCTGTGTCATTTGAAATAGATTTTGGGAGTTCAGAAATGCAGTTTGACATTTTATTTTGCACCCAGCCAGTAAGATAGAGTGTACTTTTTTTTTAACTGATGGGCCAGTAACTCTGATGTGCTCATTACATGTTCTATGACATTTTTCTTTATTCTTCTCTCATATATTATATGCCAATGGCAAATTGCCCACCCTCTCCTTCCCCCAGACTCTCCCCACCTACCTTCCATCTCTCCAGGTCCACCGCCCTTCTGTTTCCCTTCAGAAAAGAGCAGGCCACCCAGGAATATCAACCAAACACTGTTGTGGGATATTTGATCACACTGTGTGAAGATGTGTTGCTGTTTTACCTCATCTCCCTCAGGTGCCTTCTGATTCGTTTAATAGATATCTGAATATCTGATAGCTAGGCAGGAAAAGATGGGTGGGAATTCCAGGTAGTAAGGAACTCTGGGGAGAATCTGAGAGAGGGGATTTACAGTGAGACATGAAGGAAGTCAGATGTACAGAAACGGAGGAAAGGTATTGTGCCATGAGGCAAAATGTAGATTAATATAAACAGATAAATTTAAGTTATAAGAGCTAATTAGGAACAAGCCTAAGCTAAGGCCAAGATTTTATACTTAATAAGAAGTCTCCTTGTCATTATTTGTGAGTTGACTGTTCAAGGAAAGATCTGTTGTAAAATATGACAAAATAAACTACAAGAAAACCAGACATACACTGTCACATCAAAGCTGGACAAGGCAAACCAATAGAAGGTAAAGGGTCCCACAAGCAGGCAAAAGAGTCAGAGACAACCCCTGCTCCCATTGTTAGGAATCCCACAAGAAGACTAAGGCACTCAGTCATAACATATGCAGAGGACCGAGGTTAGACCCCTACAGGCTCCCTAATCTCAGCAAGACCTCATATGTCCCAGTCAGTTGACTCTGTAGGCCATGTACTCCTGTTGTTCCTCTGGTTCCTCCAGTACTTCTTCCCCCTCCTCTGCACCACTCTCTTATCTCTGCCCAGGGTGTGGCTCTGGACTCTGCACTTGCTCTCATCAGCTGCTATGGAGTCCCTCTGGTCTCTTTGATGACAATTCTACTAGGGTCCAGTTTATGAAATGCACCCCAGACTTCAGATGCAATTGTTTTAGGCTGAGTTTGAATGGCCACTACAGCTCTGGTGGTGACGTGTGATGGTACAGATATCGCCCTTGGTGGATGCTCTGCAGCACAGAGACCACAGGAAAACACATGAAGTAAGGGTGCCTCTGCTGTCCATGACATCTGAAACTCTAGATGGGAAGGTTTTACTGCTAGAGTTAGAACATGGCTGGTGAAATTACTGTCCCCCAGGAGAGAAACTTGAGATGAAAAACTTGTAGCTTTGTCTGAGTCAATGGAATGCATTGACTAAGTCATAATATGCATTTTCTTTGATAATATTTTGGAAATACTAACAAGCCTTTACCTAAATTAACCTAAAAAGTCATAATACAAAGATTAGTAAAATTAGGGATAAAAGGGGGAATATCACAACAGACAAAAAGGAATTCAGAGAATCAGAAGAGTATGTTACAAACATTTATATTCCACTAAACTAGAAAATCTGAAGAAAACAGGTGAATTTCTAGATGCGTATAATTTCCCAATGGTAAATCAAGAAGTAAAAACATTGAAACAGATGCATTACAATCAATTCAATTACTGAAAGCAGTAATTAAAAATCCCAGAACTATCAGGGAAGAGTGGCATATGCCTTTAATTGTTCTTCCAATTAAACTAAGATCCAGGGCACAATCAGATGACTAGCAGGTCAGCTACAGCTACCAGGGTGTTTTTCTTTCTCAGTAACAATTCTGCTCTTGAGTCATCCACTCAGCCATTGAGAGAAAGGCTGGGCTTCTGCCCTAAGCCTGCACAATCAGCACAAGGAAGTGAATCCTCTGCACACTCCCCAGCAGCTGAGATCTACTACCACCTTGTGGTTGCACTCTTAACCAGTGAGGCCTGCAAGGGACTCAGACATGTAAAACAGCAGTATGTCATATCAAGTGGGTATAGGTGCTGAGGGATCAAGAATAGTATTTGTGCACACTGGTGAGCCTGTTTCTTATACTTAAATCTAACATAGCATATATATAATGCTTCACATATAAATATATATTATATTTTCATATATAAACATACATATTTAATAATCCACTTCTATATCTCAGAATTCTGAATCACTCACCAAAGAGTTCTCTCTTTTCTCAGAGTCAGTATTTATCCTTGAGGAGTATGGCACTCTAGAAAAGGCTATTTTAGGTCTCTCATGGCTTTGAATTGCAAGAGAAAAATGTTCTATTTCAGTGAGCTCTTGTTGACAATACAGATATGTTTTTATGTATGTATCTTCCTTTCAAGAGATGTTTGCCTTGAATGACAAATGTGCTTCCATATTCTTAGTAAAGTACTTAGAAGTCATTTGGTCTTGAGGATGGATGCATTTCACTCACTCACTCCCACAGCATCTAGATTGAATTACTGATGAAAGAGAAGTCGTGGATTCCCTGGAGAATCTGCCAAACTTTGCAATAAACCAATCTTTCCTCCTTCCTGTGGACCCTCCCAGCATCCCCTGCTTCTAGTCCATTGCCTTTCCTTTGTGTCAACTGTGAACAGCTACAAACACTGTCTGTCTGGGAACCCAGTGTACACACAGGGTTGGGAAGCAGATAGGCCAGAGTCACTGACTTTCCTGTCCTCTGTTTCAGTTCCCCTGGTACCATTCCCACCACTGTAGCAGACCACTTGTAGGTCCTGTCCTTGCTCTCTGCTTCCATCCCCCAGGGACTCCACCAAAACTTGCAGAGAACTCAGCTTCCCTCCTTCCTCTGGACTACATCAGCATCCCCTCCAGTCCACCATTTCCCTTCCTCTCACCGTCCGACATAGAAAAGCAGTTTCTAGCCCAGTGACCACACTGGAAGGAACTCAGGTAGGTTATTCACACTATCCTTCCAGTCCTCCATTACAATCTCTCCATTCTCATCCTCAGCCTGGTAACAACCTGCTTACAGGTCCCTTTCTCAACTTCATTCACTGGACACTACAACTCTTGGGTCAGACCCAGGGTCCCACCCCTTCCATCCCCATCTCTCCACATAATTCTTTGCCTTGCTGCAACCTACTTCAGGATACTCACTTCACACCACACTCCCAGCTTCCTATGGATCCCACCTCTAGGTGTGAACAGCATCTCCTTAGCTTGTTAATGAAGCCTCTCAGCTTTTCTCCTAGTCTACATCTATGCCTTTCTGCCAAACATTGGCCCATAGAAGCACTCCCTACAAGGCAATAAACAACCATGCTTCACTAAGATCCACAGAGTTCATCAGAAACCAAGGAATAAAACATCCACTGAACAAAAAAATACCAGTTATTAAAACATAAAAATACAATTATCCCAACTCTAGACATGTGCACATAAAAATCAGTAATAAGCAAGACAACATGTCTCCACCATAACCCAGTACCCATACTCAGAACAGATCCTGAAAATGCAATATAGTTGAACCAAGAAAAAGGGACATAAAAAATAGATATTATAATTTTTTCCCAAGGATCTTAAAGAGAATATGAATATATCCCTTAATGAAGTCTGTGAAAACATAAACAAACAGTGGAATAAAATGAAGTAAACAGTTTAAGACTGTAGAAATAGAATTACTAAAGAAAATACAAACTGAGATAAAACTGGGGAATAAAAATTTAGGAAGTCAAGCCAAAGACTCAGAGGTAAGATTTATCAATGAAGCAGAAGACACAGAAGAAGGAATCCAGGCACTGCAGACAAGGTAAAAGAAATGGACACCCCATGTTAAAACAAAACAAAACAAAAATAGAAAACATACAAACAAAATAAATAAAACAAAAAAAACCTGTGAAATCTAAAAACAACAGACAGAAATGAGGGAAACCACACATGTCACAATGTCCTCAAACATAATAAAATATCTTGGATAAACTCTAATCATGCAGGTGAGGAAATAGCACATCAACAATTTTAAAACACAGACAAAAGAAACAGAAGGAATCCGATGATGAAAGCATCTCCCCTGCTCATGGACTGGTAGGATTAATATAGTGAAAGCAGTCATCCTACCAATAGTAATTGACAGATTCAGTGCAATCTCTGACAAAATTCCAACACAATTCTCCAGGGAAATAGAAATCAACTAATTTTTCTACTTCATAATGAAACACAAAACACTCAGGATAGCTAAAATTATCACAAAAATAAAAGAACTTCATGAAGTATCACCACCCCCAGATTTTAACTGTATTGCAGTGTGGTAATCAGAAAAACAGTATGGTGTTAACATAAACACCAGACACGCTGATGGATGGAAAAGAAGTGAAGGCCCAGATATAAGTCCACATTCCTATGAATGTCTCATTTGATAAAGAAGCCAGGTATACATACCAGAAAAAAAAGACAGCATATTTAACAAATGATGCTGTTCAAACTGAATGGCTACATGTAAAAGAATACAAGTAGAAGAAGATTTATCACCCTGTACATAACTCAAGTACAAATGGGTCAAAGACCACAAAATAGGTCCAGATACTCTGAATTTAATAGAAGAGAAATGTGAAATAGTCTTGAACTCATTGGTATAGGAAAAGGCTTTCTGGATAAGACACCAATAGTAATGGTCACTGGAAACAGTAATTGAAGAGAGGAAAGTCATAAAACTGAAAAGCTTATGTATGGGCAAAGTATATCATCATTTGAACAAAGTGGCAATTTTCAGCTTCTTAGATGCTTAGGGCCTGAGAATTCTCTTCTGCTTCTAGGCTGTTCACCTCGAGACAGAGACACAAGCTAGAGATCAGAAGTCAGCATTTATACTTTCCAAGTGCATGTTCAAATTATCAAGAACACCTGGCCTCTTCAATGATGCAGCCCCTGAACTTAGATGTCCCTGTTCCCATTACCAATAGATTGAACTCACAAGCTAGTTGTAGGCATATAGCCACCAGAACTCCCAGAGTTTACTCAGTCTCCCTTTTTTCACAGGGGATGAAGCTCTGGACTCTGATTTGGAACTAGGTTCTAAGAGAGAAAAGTTAGTTCCCCCAATTGAGTGTGTATTTAGTCTATTTCCCAGAGCCCTGGTTTTAACCTAACCAGTCAGAGGAAAGCTCAGTCTACACACACACACACACACACACACACACACACACACACACACACACACACACACACACATGGGGAGGCATGGCTTAAAATCAAGTCTTAAGGGACAGAAGCATCGCCATCTTGCCATCTGCCATCTGGTGTTTGCCACCTCATTTTGCTACTTGAACATGGTGTGAGATAGTTGAGGGTCCAGAGCTGATTCAGAAGAAATTGCAAAGCTGTTTCAATCTCTGCCTTGTCCTAGAACAGATTAAGAGGTAAAAGTTCTTTTCATGTCTTAATGAATGAGGACAGAGTTTTATATGGATCCCAGAAATGCAGAGTTTGTGTTTTGCTTTTTTGGTTGGTTGGTTTTTAGTTTTTTGGTTTTTAGATAGCACCCCTTTCATAACTCAGTTGTACATGACCAAAGGCCCTGGTGCCAGTCACTGACATTCACCAAAAATTGACCTGGAACAGTGTCTCTGAGTTTGTGACCTGCTATCAATGAAGGCAAAAGATGTGGATTCTTGTATGTGTATGCAAAGTCAAGGCAATCTTTATTAAAAGAGTTACAGAAAAGTGAGAAATTAAGGAAAAGTAAGAGAAATTTCAGAAAAAGAATAATTTCAGAGAGGAGGGAACTGTCACCCTCCTTGTCTAGGGTCTTTATAGGGCTATGGAAGGGATTGGACAAGTACTGATATAATTTTATTGGGATTGGTTAGTTTTCTGGGTGGTCACAGGCTGAACCAGTAGAAGCCCCACATGCTCTATGCATGTCCCAAGTTAGGAGATGATCATGTGATGTTCAGGTACTACCTACCCAATCAGAAGTTGATAAAGCCTCCCTCTACCCACCTCTGAGTTGTGCTTTCTTGAATGCTGACCTTGGCTGCCTCACAGCTGATAGTCACTGACTGGCATTGATACTTCTACCTTGCAGGGGTCTCTAGTGCTGGTGAATATGTTCTACTTCTTATTCTCATAACTTACAAGAAATAGCTTTGTAGAAAACAGAGAATGCTGTGAGATTGCGAAAGGAAACTAAATTGGATCTACACGAAATTCAGCAAGGTAGAAACTGATGGAAACTAAAATATACACGAGAACTTTGACACAGGCTCCAAGCAATGCAAAGGACATTGCCATGGACTCAACAGGATCAGAGCCAGTGGTTTGTGCCTGGATCCCTGGGGAAATTCACAGAGGTATAACCAGATCTGAGACTCCATCTATGAAGCACTTGTCTTGAATGAACATTGATAATCTGATCATCCAAATAAAAAGCCAAAGAGTATCTCCCAGCTACAAAGAAGGAATGTGAATAAATTCAGACAAGAGCCAACAATCAGATTAGTGTTGCTCTTAACCTTGATCAAAGATGCTTTCTTTCAGTGAGTTGACACAGAGATGCATAACCACCCAAGGTATTGAGAATAGGTGTTGAGTGTCCAAACCTAAGTGGGATATCTGTATCAGCCCCTCCAAGGCTAGGAAAACATCACAAAGGAGGGGGTTGAAAAATGTAGAAACCCAAGCATAAGAAGAACGTTCAGTGCTAAAAAAAAAAAAAAGAGACTGTGAGTGCTCAGCCATAGATGAAACACCTCTACCAACTCTTCATCCCGACAACTCTTAGGGAATATCTTGGAAGAAAAGTGAAACAAAACAAACTAACAAACAAACAAAAAACAGTTAGAACTAGAAGATGGGGAGAAGAGCTTCAAAATACTTTTCTCTGGACATGACAAGGCTATTACACATGAACTCACAGGACCTGTGGTTACCTGTACCAGACATACACAAAACCAAGACAGCTTGAAATTCAATCACGGAGGTGAAAGGGGCTCCTGAGGCCCTTTTTTTGCTGAGGGGCTATTGGCAATGGATGGCTGTTGGCACAAGGAGAGTCATTTTTCTTTAAGAAGGTGCACACTTGTAGGTTGCCCATGCATCAGGAGATGATCCCACAACCATACTAAGCACATGGGCAGCACTAATTAGAGTCAGTGGGTTATGAAAAAAGAGAATGAGAAGGAATATGAGACAGGAATCTTAGAGCACTATTGTCCTTTTTAAAAAATTGTTTCTGCCTTTCAAGCCACAGCTGTCTGAATCAGCAACTGCAACTCTGCTGTTACCAAGAGCAGTTAGGCCGCAAGGGGACATTCTGTTCCCTGTGGTGGTATTGTGTTCCCCAAAATATTGTGCACCCTAATAAACTTATCTAGGGTCATAGAACAGAACAGCAACTAGATACAGAGGCTAGAAAATGGTGGCACACACACCTTTAATCCTAGCATTCCAGAGGCAGAGATCTACCTGGATCTCTGTGTGTTCAAGGACACAGCCAAGCATGGTGACTCACGCCTTTAATCCCAGGGAGTAATGGCAGAATGCAGAAAAGTATATAAGGCGTGAGGAACAGGAATAGAAGCTTTTGGCTGGCTAAGCTTTTAGGCTTTAGTGAGCAGCACAGTTGAGCTGAGATTCATTCTGGATGAGGACTCAGAGGCTTCCAATCTGAGGAAAAAGGATCAGCTGAGGAATTGGCAAGGTGAGGAAGCTGTGGCTTGTTCTGCTTCTCTGATCTTCCAGCATTCACCCCAATACCTGGCTCTGGGTTTTATTTTATTAATAAGGACTTTTAAGATTCGTGCTACAGTCCACTCTGGTTCCAACTCTTGCAAAGCTATGAAGGGAACTTAACTAAACCTCTCTCCCTCTAAAGAACTCAAGATTCAAAGGTTAAGGTGGCATTCTGCTCTTCAGAGAGGTTGAATAGGAAGTAGCTCACCTCTTCTACCTGCTAGAGTGCTCCAAAAAGTCCTCATGCTTCTCCTCACCCCTACTTATAAACCCTTTTTCATCTGGCTCCTCCTTACCACAACCTGTCAGCTCATTGCTGACTCAGCCTTCTGATTGCAGGTGAATTTTATTCAATCAAACACATCTTTACACCATTAAACAAACATTCCAGACTATAAAAAAAGTAGCATACCTTGAAATAATAGTCTACAACACACTATGTGTTCATTTTCATAAAGTAAATACTTTTTAAATAGCGTTCTCTAGGTGCTCTGGTTAAGGCCTTGTCAGGGCCCAACAGGTTTTTGTGTAGGCTGCAGGTGCCTGGGGAGCACTGTGTGCTCACTGCACAAAGGTAGACAGCTGAGTCACCGGGCTGGGAGTCTCTGATGTGCAGGGAAACATGCCGACTGGCTTTGTTGAGGTGAACTGTGAATCTACCTTCTTCCTTCTCACCATTGGAGAAGATGGACATCAGTGCCTTGGGGCTTTTCCCGGAATGCTGTCTGTACCACCAGAAGTAATCAGAAGTACTACTATCACTGAATGTGCAGTTGAGAGAGGCCATGGATCCCTCTGGGACACTGAGGGATTCCGGGTTCTGCTGCGCAGTCTGCTGGCTGCTCACCCCTGTGAAGAGAGACAAAGGTCACACAACAAAGACTAGAGGCACATGGATGCTAACACTCTACAATGGCTTTTCCATGGGCCTCCCACCCCTTAACTAGAGATGAAAAATCTGTGTTCCTACCATTTTCCTAGAGTAGGCAGCAGCTTCACATACCACACCTTATATCCAAAAGAAGTGCCAAAACTCACAATTAAACTGAAGCCACAGGACCACTAGTGAAACACTCAAGGATTTCATTATTCTTTCTTCTCTCTTCACTGAGGATCCAGATTTTAAGCCTGGTTAAAAAAAATCAGTTTTACGTTTCTAATGTTTCTCCTTCAGGGAGCATCAAGATACTGTGCCACCAAGTAGGAAAACAAAGCTCTTGTGACCCTTGTGACACCAGCAAACCCTGTCCCCTCCCCAAACTGTCATTCAAAACCACTTGAGAGGTCTCCCATGTCTCTAAGAAGAGACTGCCACCTTGTGGATACTGACAGTGACCAAAGATTTGCTAAAAATAAACACTTATGTGAGCAGCTAAAAGTAAAAATCTGGCATCTTAGTTAAATACAGACTTAAGAGACATTTGCTCCAAGTCAATGTGGGGAAACATATATGTTTTCATGAATTTCAGGTTTAACTTCAAAAATGTCCTGAGTTACCTCAAGCAGCCATTTCCTTGTATTCAGTGATTCATACTTTGTATATCACCAAATCTGAGTGAGGTTCTTGTAGCCTACATAGAGCCTTCATCCATAGGTTATGGGGATATAACCTAGGTTATGGAAATAGAGGCATCTTTGTTATTGAAAGGTACTCGGCAAAGTATCAAAAGAAAAATATAAGCACCAAACCTGTTACAAACCTTTGATCCTCAATGGTGCCCTGCTGGCAAGATGTACTAAGGCAAAGGTAGTAAAACTTGTGGGAGTAACCAACCAATATCAGGTTTAACTTAAGAACCACTCCAGAAGATTGAAACCACACTTGACACTGCTTTGGTGACCAAGAACCGGATACTAGATACCCAGGGACCTAGGGTAAAAGGAAATAACTGCTGTTTTAAAAACTGTAGCAATAAAATCATTCCTAATGACATTCTGTGGTACTCATAGATCAGTGTCTTGCTCAGTCATCATCAAAGAAGCGTCCTCCTGCAGCAGATAGAAACAAATACAGAGACCTACGACTTTGGAACACTCAGCCATAAATAAAATGTCTACTTCACATTCCTCCACTCAGAGATTAAGGAAACCTGCTGAAGAGGAGGCAGAAAGAGTGTAAGAGTCAGAAGGGATGGAGGATACCAAGAAAACTAGGCCCTCTAACTCAACATGATCAAAGCACATATGAATTCAGAGAGACTGAGGCAGCATGCACAGAGCCTGCATGGATCTTCACCAGGTCCTTTGGGTATATATTATGGCTTCCACTTTAGAGTTTCCATGGAATTTCTGAGTGTACAAACAAGTGGGTATCTGTTTCTTGTGCCTACTCTTGGTCTCTTTCCTTTGGTTGGTTTGTATTGTCCAACTCTAACATATGAGTTTTTGTTTTATCTTATCATGTTTTATTTTATCACTATCCTTTAGAAGCCATGTTGTTTTCTAATGAGAGACAGAAAGGAAGTGGATCCAGTTGAGAGAGGAGGTGGGAGAAATTAGGAGTAGAGGACAGCGAAACTATTATCAGTGTATGTTACATGAGAAAAACATCTATTTTCAATGAATAAAAAACATGGAGCAAAACAAAAGCAAGAGAATGCAGCATGGTGGATTTCTCTCAGCTTTCAGCTACCTTTCTCCTAAGTTCTGTGCAGGACAAGTGTTAGGTGTTTTTTGGCTACTATAGACTAGTCAGCTGGCCTAATAATTATAGGCTCTCCTTACTGTGGGCTTCTGACTGAAAGCAACAGGCTCCTCCTGGGACATTGTTTTAACCTGTGCTCACTCCCAGTTCCAGTTATTGCTCTTTGCATGATCTGACGGGTGTTGTGAAACAAAAAGGAGCCCAGGAAATTCCCCAGTCTACCGTTCCTATGTCCAAAGTTTCTTAGCATTTCTACCCCTCCTTTCTTCCTCTGAGGTCTTCTTGTGTTTATTTAATTTCATTGTTGTTTGGGGAGTAGTTTCAGTTTTTTTCAGATGACGTATTTTGATCATGCTTTTACCCTCCCCTATTTCAGATTTTTCCCTTCTTCCTACCCACCCAACTTTATATTTCCCCTCTTTCTCTTTCAAACCAAATAAATAAATATCCTATAACAACAAAAATCAAAGCAAACAAACACAACCAAATGAGACAAACAACAAACAAGCATGGAGTTCATTTTTTGTTGGTCAGCTACTCTTGGGTATGAGACAACAGCATGTGGTTTGTATACTCAATGAGAGCTAAACTGAAGGAAAAAAAACAGGTTTTCTTTTTCCCAGCAGGGATCACTTCAAATAGCGTCTTGGTTATGGGTATGACCACATCTCTACTTCCTGCTCTTATCCTCTCAGCATTGGGACCCTGTCTGGTTTGAACCTATGCAGGTCTTCTGCCTGCTGCCACACTCTCTGTGAGTGCACACAAGCATCAGTCCTGTTTTGTCAGGAAGACACCATTTGCTTGGAGTCAACCACCACTTCTGACTGTTACAATCTTTCCACCTTCCCTTCCACATAGACTCTTGAGTCTATAGGAGAGGGGAATGATGAAGACATCCCATTTAGGACTGAGTACTCCAAAGTCTCTCACTCTCTGCTCATTGTCCAGTTGTGAATGTCTGTGTTACTGCTCATCTACTGAAAGAAGAAGCTTCTCTGATATGGTTGAGCACTGTAATGCACTCATCTATGGGTATAGAAATACACCATTAGTAGTCGTTTTATTGCCATGTCCCCTTGGACAGATTAGTAGTACTAGGTTTTCCCCTAGGCCAGTGACCAATCCAGTCTCAGATTCTTGAACACTTAAGCAGTAACAGACATAGGTTGGAGCTTAAATCCAATTTTTAAAAGTGTTTGCTTTCTCCCATAGCATCTGAGCCGCTATTGCGCCAATGTATCTTGCAGGGGTTATTGTTATAGAATTTGTAGCTGGTGGTAATGACGATTACCTTTCTTTTCTAGTACCATGCAGCTTACATTTGAGCACTGTGAATACTAGTCAGTAGGGATGAAATTTCTAGTTGAACACTAAACTCACCTTCTCTGTGTTTAGTGGCATGAGTAGTAAGGCAATAGGAATAAGCAGTAAGCAATAGGGCCTTACTATTAGGTTGTGAAAAGAAATCAATAACTTTGGAAATAGGCTACTGCTGTGGCATGTTTTTTATGGCAAATGTGTTGCTCTGATTGGATAATAAATAAAACACTGATTGGCCAGTAGCCAGGCAGGAAGTATAGGCAGGACTAATAGAGAGGAGAATTGAGGGAACAGGAAGGCAGAGGGAGAGAGCTGCCAGTTACCACCATGACAAGCGAGATTTAAGGTACAGGTAAGACAAGAACCACGTGGAAACTTATAGATTAATAGAAATGGGTTAATTTAAGATAAAAGATATAGATAACAAGAAGCCTGCCATGGCCATACAGTTTATAAGTAACATAAGCATTGGTGTGATTATTTTCTATGTGGGTTATGGGACTGCGGGGTTTGGTGGGACCTGGAGAGAAGCTCTCCAGTTACAGGCTACAGTGTCTGCTGGTGGGAGTGCAGACTAGTATAGCCTTTATGGAAACCATGTGGAGGTTCCTCAAAAACCTAAAAATAGATTCAATACACAATTCTTGGAATGATACCACAAAGTATTCCTTATCTTACTAAAGAGATACATGTTTATCCATGTTCATTACTTCTCTGCTATGAATACCCAAAATTGGAAACAACCTACATATTCAACATATGATGAATGGATAATAAGAATATGGGACATTTGCTTGATCTGCACTGACAATGATTGTCGAAGCCTAGAATTCAACATTTACAAATTGTCATTCACACACACAAAACACACTATTATCACACAACTTGTGTCTTGAGAGAATCTTCTGCTTTTTAAATCTTTGGCCTCCCAGTCAATCCCAAGTTCAACCAACTTTAACTAAAACTTCACTCAGAATTTCACCAAGCTTTTCACCCACACATTAATGCTTGTCGTATCTTTCATCAACTGTCAAAATCTGAAGCCTGCTCAGAGATCTCCAGGTATAGGTGAGTTGAGACTATTGATATTGATGGATATTAATGACCAGTGATTGTTAATTCCTGTTATTTTTTGTGGTTGTGTTGTGTTGTCCTTCTTTGGTGTATGTTGGTGTGGGATTATCTATTGCTTGATTTTTCATGGATGTGTTGAGCTTCTTTGGGTTGAATTTTCCCTTCTAGTGCTTTCTGTAGGGCTGGGTTTGTAGAGAGGTATTGATTAAATTTGGTTTTATCCTGGAATATTTTGTTTATTCCACCTATGGTGATTAAGAGTTTTGCTGGGTATAATAGTCTGGGTTGGCATCCGTGGTCTCTTAGTGTCTGCATGAGATTTGTCCATGATCTTCTAGCTTTCATAGTCTCTATTGAGTAGTCTGGTGTTATTCTGATGGGTTTACCTTTATATGTTACTTGGTCTTTTTCCTTTGCGGCTCTTAATATTTTTTCTTTGTTCTGTGTGTTTAGTGTTTTGATTATTATGTGGCGAGGGGACGTTTTTTTTGGATCCAGCCTATTCGGTGTTCTATAGGCTTCTTGTATCTTCATAGGTATTTCTTTCTTTAGGTTAGGAAAGTTTTCTTCTATGATTGTGTTGAATATATTTTCTGTGCCTTTGAGTTGGCATTCTTCTCCTTCTTCTATCCCTATTATTCTTAGGTTTGGTCTTTTCATGGTGTCCCAAATTTCCTGGACGTTTTGTGTTACGACTTTTTTGTCTTTAGTATTTTCTTTGACTGACAAATTTATTTTCTCTATCATGTCTTCAGTGTCAGAGATTCTCTTTTCCATCTCTTGCAATCGGTTGGTTATGCTTGTTTCTGTAGTTCCTGTTCGTTTAGTCAGGATTTCTATTTCCAGCATTCCCTCAGCATGTGTTTTCTTTATTGTCTCAAATTCATTTTTCAGGTCTTGGAATGTTTCTTTCATCTGTTTAATTGCTTTTTCTTGGCTTGATTTGATTTCTTCCCATTTTTTGTTCGTTTTTTCTTCCATTTCTTTAAAGGAGTTTTTTATTTCCTCTTTAAGAGAGTTTTTCATTTCCTCTTTAAGGGAAGTTTTTATTTCCTCTTTAAGAGAGTTTTTCATTTCCTCTTTAAGGAAAGTTTTTATTTCCTCTTTAAGAGAGTTTTTCATTTCCTCTTTAAGGAAAGTTTTTATTTCCTCATTGAGGGAATGTTTTATTTCTTCTTTAAGGGCCTCTATCATCTTCTTAAAGTCATTTTTAGGGTTGATTTCTTCTGTTTCTTCTGTCATGGTATGTTTAGGTCTTGCAGGTGTAGAATCACTAGGTTCTGATGTTGCCATATAGGTCTTTATGTTGTTGCCTGTATTTTTGCACTGGCGTCTACTCATCTTTTCCTCTGTACGGTGCAGGTGGTGTCTGTGTCTGAGAGTGCCTCTCTTGTTCTAATTTTTAGTCTTGGTTTAGTAGGGGTTCTTGGTTAAATTGGTGCTATTGGGCTGTTTCTTCAGGGACAGCTGATTTCAGTCGGTGAAGTATATACTTATGATTCTGGTGATCTGGTTTAGTGGCTGGGTAGCGCCTTCTTCTGCGTTCCCAGATCACGTTTTGTTCATTTGTCAACTCCTCAGCTGATCTTGTTTCTTCAGACTTCAAACTGTAGGCATCTGAATCCTCTCCCAGATGGGTTTCAGCTGAGCGGGGTAGTCTCACCAACACCTCCAAGTTGTTGGGTTTCACAGGATCAGCAGTTGGGCCCTGGGTTGTCCCCAGACGGAGTGTCCAGACTCGCCCTGGTTCCGACCCACGGAGATAGCCTCTTCCCCAGATGTTGGGGCTAGGGGCGTCCCCGTTCCAAGCTGCGTCCGCCCCTCTCTGTCCCCGGGCCTGTCCACCCCTGTGGCCTGCCGCCACAGGCCCACCTGCCTCTGCCCGTCTCCACCGCTGGGCCTGTATGTCCCTGTCAGCTGCCGCTGGCTCCGTCCACCTCTGTGGGCTAATAGTAAAAAAGTTAAAACAACTCAAATAGCTATCTAATACTGGAGAGAAATAAAATGTGGCTTATTCATACAATAGAATATTATTAAGACATAAAAATGAATGAGAAACTGACAGATTAAATGACTTTGGTGAACCTTCATAATTTCATTTGTAGATCTTTCCATTTCTAATTTATAAATACATTTGGGGTTATAAATTATAAATGTACTGCCTCCTGTTAACATTGTATACTTCTATTTGATGATTTCTGTGTCAAACATTATATGGAAATGTTTCCAAGTATTTTCTGTATTAACTGTGAATGAATAGAACAAAATAAATTGCCTGTGATGGAAAAAAAAAAAAAAAAAAAAAAAAAGAATATGGGACATTTACACAGTGAAATACTATTCAGCTCTAAGAAAAAGGAAATGTGCTGGCAAGCATATGGAACCAAAAAAAAAAAAATCATCTTGACTGAGAAAACTGAGACCCGAAAAGACAAACACGGCAGGTTTTCACTTGTGAATGGATGTTAGCTTTTAAGCTTTTGATATGTGTGCTATAAAATGAATACTTACCTAGGTTGCATATCTAGTAAGGGACTCAGAGAGAAGAGAGAATCTCGATGGAAAGGGGGAATAGAATACAGAGTTATGAAGAGATAAAGGGAAAATAGAATAGGGCGGGGTGGGAGAGAAGGGTCAAGAAAGACTACAGAGGGGCAAATAACACTAAAGCCATTTGAAAAAACATGTGGAAACCTGCTACGGTGGAAGCTTCCTAAAAATATACATATATGAAAATAATCAAAATGGAGTCATCATACAATAGGGAGAGAATGTCCCAACTAATGTCTTATGCCACCAAGTGAAACCTTCAGTTCCAGAAATGGGAAACATCTTGTTGATTCATTGGCCAAAGGGCTCCCGTGGACCCCCAACACACACACACACACACACACACACACACACACACACACACACACACACACACCATCCATTACAGACTCTGAATTCTCATTAAGCTTGGTCTTACCTGTACCCCAGGCTTGCAAACTTTACAGTCAGAAGAAATGGGAAGAGAGCTCTACAACTTTCTAAAAGCACAAAACACACTGGTTCTTTCCTTTTTCAAACCACAACCTCAGCAGCACTGTACATCTTTGTGCTATCAGCTTCATCAGAAAGTTGTTAAATTGTCACCTCTAGCATGGTGACACAGGCCTTAATTCCAGAACAAGAGGATCTCAAAATTTAAGGCAGCCTGAACATACTGAGTTTTGTCTATATGCTTAGGCCTTGTTTCCAAAATCCTCCACTACCATCACCAACAATAATAATAACCTGAATTGTAGTTAATATATCAGGATTCTCTTACTGGAAGATATGATTTTAGATCAGGACAATAACTGCTTTTAGTTCACTATCCCATTAGGTACTGCAGAATGGTCCAAGAGGGTCTAATGGCAAACACAATGAATCTCTGCAAATCTCATAAAATTCCTTACCTTTGTTCTCTTTTTCCTTATCATTGTAGCTACTTTTCTATTATTGTGAAGAGGCATCGTGATGAAAGCAACTTAGAGAAGAAAGAGTTTGTTGGAAGCTTCCACTTCAGAGGGTGAGTCTAGGACATCATGGCAAGAGGCATGGCAGCAGGCAGGCAGACATGGCAATGGAGCAGAAACTGGGAGCTTACATTTTGATAAACAAGTATGAAGCAGAAAGTGAAACCTAACTGGGAATGGCATGAGTCTTTTACAGCTTCAAAACTTGCCTCCAGTGACCTCCTTCAGTAAGCACAAACCTCCCAATCCTTCCCAGATAATTCTACCAACTGGTAACCAAACAGATAAGTCTATGGAAGCCACTCTCATTCAATCCACCACACTTACAGAACAAGGTTCGGGTACACTAAGAGATTACGAAGAAAAGAAAAGGAGGAAAGAAGGAAGGAAGGAAGAGAAGAAAGAAAGGAAGAGAGGAAGGAAGGAAAGAAGGAAGGAAGGAAGGAAGAAAAAGAGGAAGAATTTTATGATTTTATGCTAGTAGAGAAAAAGAAACAACTTTATCAATTGGCAAGGGAGGTTCCTTGTCCCTTCTGGGTGTGGGAGGGTGTGCAATTAATGCTCTTTTGTTCTTAATCAACTATTATAGCTCATAAAAATAAAAATAGCTCCGTGAATCTCTTGTGCACTACATGTTTTATTGGGTTTGTCAATAACATGACTATCCTACCTGTACCATTTCTCTGAGTGATGCCATGAGGATGCAAACTAAAAGGATAAGGTAGTATCTTAGTTAGGGTTACTATTTCTGAGATGAAACACCATGACCAAAAGCAATTTGGAAAGGAAAGGGTTTATTTGGCTTACACTTAACACTGTTGTCCATTGTTGAAGGTAGTCAGGATAAGAATTCAAACAGAGTAGGAACCTAGAGGCAGGAGCTGATGCAGAGACCATGAAAGGGGTGCTGCTTACTGGCTTGTTCATCATGATTTTCTCAGCCTGTTTTCTTCTAGAACCCAGAACCACAAGCCCAGGCATGGCAGCACTCACAACTGGGCTGCCCCACCCAGTGAATCACTAATTAAGAGAACACCTTGTAGACAGAACTTATTGGGGCATTTTCTCCTCTGTGGTTCCCTCCTTTCAGATAACTCTAGCTTAAGTCATGTTGACACAAAACCAGCCAGCATAGATAATATCTCCCTCTGAGACAGAAAACTCACTCACTACTTCTATTGAAGCAGGAGAATCACCAAAATCAGAGTTCTATTCAATGTAAAGAAACTGAAATCATAAAATTTGCAGGTAAATGGACAGAAATCAAAACTATTACATTGAGTAATGTAACCCTAACCCAGAGAGAAAAACACCACATGTTCTGTGTTATTTGCAGTTCCTTGCCCTGAATCTTCAGATGTGAGGACACAGCCTGTAGTAACTGCAGAAAATAGGAAACTAAAAACATATCATTTGGAGAAATGGAAGAAGGAGTCCTAGAAAGGTGGAGAGTAGGATACAGGTGCTACAAAGGGGAAAATTTGAAAAGCAAAAATAGCATTTTACTGGGAAGAGGGAAAGCAAGAAACTGCAGAAGGTACTAAGGATGTCTGAAAAAAAAAACATCGGAAAGCATATAATCCCATTTTTATTTAAAAACACATGCTCTGTGTGTGTGTGTGTGTGTGTGTGTGTGTGTGTGTGTGTGTAGATAGTTGACAGATGGTAGATATATAGATTGATGATAGATGATAGATGATAGATAGATAGATAGATAGATAGATAGATAGATAGATAGATAGATAGATAGAGATAGATAGATAGACAGATAAATAGACAGTAGATGAAAGGTGATAGAGAGTTTGAATGAATTTACTCCACTTGGAGGGATAATGCTCTCCCCAAGAGTCACAAACTATCTGACAAAACCCCAGTGCTAAGTATGGGAAACTTTACTTTGAGATGTTAGAGAAGTCAAAGAGACTCCCAAATTAACATGCTTTGTTGCCATTGTCACTGATTGCATCCCAGAACCTGAAGGTAAGAGCCTATTGTTTAATACAGCACACACTTGAGATTCAAGATTTGGGAGAATCAACTGGGCCCATCCTTGAAATCTCTTCTCTAAGAACTAGCTCTCACAATATCCAAAGGAGCTATTCATGCTTCTGAAAGAGAAAAATAATCAAGAGTCCTACTTATGTATACTGTGTATGAACCACACAAAAAAAATATGACTAGCTTTATACAGTGTATATCTTGATAGCTACCAACAGCTGTCTAGCTGGACTTAAATCTCATTCAATAGAAAGAAATCCACACTTAGTATTGTAAAACTAGCTCACTTACCCAGGCCTGATGAGGCCATGATCCCTAGAAGAGCATACTAATGTCACTTCCCTAAACCAGTATAATTTCTAACAAAATTCTAAATATCAATCATTATACACACAGATAAGTTCTCACACCTCATCAAAAAAGCTTCATTTTACAGAAAACAAAAGAGACCATTACAGATGTCCAAACCTGTTCAAAGTGCAGGGCACAATGATCATAGAGCGTCCAACCTCGACTGATATGTCTATAATCCAACCCCTACACTCAAGACTCCAGGAACACTGAGAAAGGAGAGGATGAAAGATTGTAAGTGCTAGAGGGACCAGAACATCTGCTGTGAGAGTCTGTCTTCTGTATATGTCAGGGAAACTTGTAGTGGCATTCCTGCACAGCACCTAGCCCTAATCCTTTCTTTGTTTAGCCACACCTTTTGTTTCTCTTATCGCCCTATGTGAATATTATTTGAGAGTCAAGGATAAGAGAGTCCCCCAAGGATCAAAGGCCTATGTAAAACTGTAAAACTTGGTCCAAGAAACCCAGAAAACCATGGTACCTGATAAATCAAGTAATTTGCACCTGGCCTTTGGTCTCTGGGAGCTCCTTTGGGTTGCTTTGAAGGTACGGAAATTAACTATCTAAACTGTAAAAAAGAGTAAATAAATATGCCCTAGGTGAAGGGAAGAGTGCTTCAGTCCTTCGAGGCTGGACCCCCCTGCAGCCATGATAGGCTAGATTCATTTTTAAGATGTCTCTATGTCTTCATTCCACGGATCCACGTGAACCCACACACTCATGTAGTGACCACACAGCTACAGAAACTGCACCCAAGAAATATCAAAAAATGTGATCAACTAAACAAGACTTGAAAAATGACAGTGCCAACTGACATGTCAGCATAGATATGGGAAATCTCATAAGGTCCCACTCCTGGATGAAGAGATGCAGACAATTAATGACTGCTGAGAAGGGGAGAATAAGCTTTCTCAGGGGTAAGACTTCTGATAGGTTATCCAATCTCAAGAGATCACCCTAAACACATACACATAGGAGCAACACAAATTGGATTCAGCAAGATGTATTTGTGTGTGTGTGTGTGTGTGTGTGTGTGTGTGTGTGTGTGTGTGTGTGTGAAACAGTAATTAAAGAAGAGGACATGAGTTTGAGATGGAGTAAGGAAAATGTGGGAGGAGATGAAGAGGGAGGGTGAAGTAGAAATTATGTAAGTATGGTACACCTGTATGAAATTCTCAAAAATGTTTAAATTAGAAATAATGATTCCTCTTTGTAAAAGGTTAACATATGAAAGAAGGAAGATTGGATGCCTTTCCTCATCTGGACCTCATCTAGGGAACTTGGATTGTGCAAAAATGCTCAGGCAAAATGCATAATAGAGATGGGAATTCTATGGGTCTTATGAAGAGCTGTACACAGTGTGGTCAGATGTTTTGGGGACTCTCCCTCAGCTCATGAGCACACATTCATTCTTAGGAGTGTTTTTTCCTCCTTAATAAGCTATTTCCATTTTTAAGCATGTATTTCTGGTGTGATCCTTTTTTTCTGGGACACAAAAGTGTGGTACTGATTGCCCTCTACATACAGATCCATGGCTCAGCACTCCTGAGCTTATTTCCTTGATATTCTAAGCTTTCTCACTGTGTCTCTGTCCTCTGTGGTGAACTAAAAAGGCTAACATTTTTTCCATCTCCTCACCTCATGGCGACTGCCCAGATATTCTGCTTTCCTATACTGTTGTTTTTCTCTCAAAATCTATTAAAATTGTCCTCAAGCTTTCTTTTCAGACTGTTTTAAAATTGTCTTTCTAATGAGACTAGTAAGCCAAAAAGGGAAATTTAGTTCCCTAGTACAGTGTTAAAAAGACTGTTCTGTCACCTCTGCCTCCTTGAAGCCTCCAGGAGCAGGTTTTGGCACTGGCTGCAAGTATCTGTGGAGCATGGTGCTCCCACCACACAGATGTAGGAGGCAGTGTCCTCGAGCTGGGAGGCTGTGATGTGCAGGGTGCTGTGCTTAGTATCTGCATCCAGAGATGCTGAATATCTTCCATTTGACTTTTTGTTATCTATGTAAGTCATGACTGCCAGGGACACAAGACCTCTGCCTGTGTCTTGTCGGTACCACCTTAAGTTGTTCATGGGGCTCACAGTGTAATTGCAATGAAGGATGCAGTTCTCTCCCTCCAGGACAGCCAGGAGCTTGGGAATCTGTTCCACTTGGGTCTTCCCAGCAACCCCTATTCAGAAAACAGTGTGAAATTCCAGAAATCAAACATCCACACTTAGAAATTGTAGTTCATGTCCTTCGTTACTCTCCACATGAATCTCAGGTGATCTAGGAATAGGCCTACTTTCCTCCCTCCACTTATCCCAAGGAATTACATCTTTTCCCCAAATCCTAAGAAAATGTTTTTTTGACTTCTTATGGCCCCCTGAAACCTCCTCTAACTTACCCTGGAAATACAGCCATAAAACCACCCAGCAGGCACTCAGGTGCTTCTCCATTGTTGTTCTGCAGAAGTCTGCCCCCAAAGCTGCTGCCTATTTCATAGAAACAGTAACATAAAGGAAGGCTCAGGAAGTACAGCCAGCCAATCAGAGACCTGATACACACCTCAGCTCCTGGAGACAGGACCAATGCCAGCACTGCCATCTTGGGGTCAGAGCTGGACTTGCTTAAGAAGTGTGGGTAAACATTTTGTGGTTTCCTTTTCACTGCTGGCAATGTGATTCCTGGTGTAAATTCTTAACTATCCATAGAAACAAAGTGGAGTGTCAATTAGATTCGATTTCAGGGCCTCAGTTTAATTCTAGCTCTACTTAGGACATTAGACAGGACAGGAAATGTTTACTTTCCTCATCTGAAAGCAGATGTCTAATGATTTTTCAAGGTTAGAATAGAAATGATTCATGGCAGAGGCTAGTGGTAATGACTAGCCTGAGCTTAGTCTGAACCTAAAATGGAAATTCCTTTAGAATGTGAGTTTTCCCCTGGTCTATTTGTTACTGTGTCACCAGGTTTTTGTTTTTTTTTTAATGAGTTTTGTTAAGAAACAGATACATTAAAATTCTGTTTAAAAATAAAATATCTTTTTAATTCTTTGACAATTTCACATCTGCATACAATATTTTTTGAGTGTATGTTAAATTCTGCTCTCGTGGTAACGGTAGGCCTTTTAATCAGCCACTATTAGTTTAACAATCCTTTTCAAGACCTACTGTTGTCAAATGCTGTCATAGATGCTAAGGATCAGCAGTGTTCTCTGCTCCTGAGGGAGGAAAAGTCAAGGATCCTGCACAGGTACTGAAAAGTGGTAAGTGCTGAAGGTCTTGAAGGATCCTTTTTTAATGCTTCTCATTTCTCAGTGAAATTGAAGCCAACGAAAATGTGAAAGTTGTTTGGATAAGTGAAGGTTTACTGTACATCTGAGACCTGATGCATAGAGATGGAGAAAGCAAAGGAATGGAAACGTATCTTGCCTGAGAAATCAAAAGGAAACCAGAATAGTCCACTCATATAAGACAAAACGTGTTCCTAATAGAGAATTATGAGAGGTAAAGACAGTGTGATCACTGGTTTTCTGACAGTGTGGCCAGTCCACAGTACCCAGATCTAACACTAATCTAAATCTCACTGTGAAACAGGTTGATCTCATATGATCATTTGAAGTGTATAAGAGAAAAATGATAGTCGGGCATAATGACTCTTGCCTTTATTGTCGACACTTGGAACACAGAGGCAGGGTTATCTCTGTGAGTTTGAGTCCAGCCTGGTCTACAAAGAGTTTCAGGACAGGACAGTCAAGGCTACATAGAGAGACTCTATCTCAAAGAAAGAGAGGGAAAGAGAGAGAAGGAGAAGGAGGAAGAGAGGAGATAGAGGAGGAGGAGGGAAAATAATGGGGTTTCCCCAAAATAGAAGAAATTCTGTCTGATTTACCAGGAAAGTGACCTGTCTCCTGCACAATGAGTGTCCCTCCCCTCAGCTCTTCATGTTGCTGTTTGCATGTGAGTTCTGCTCTTCCTCCTTCTTAAGAATTCCACAGGGCTTTGTAAGGGAAGGATTGCAGCTTTCTGTCACCTTTCCTGCCAAACCCTGTTAGGTCACATTATGCAGATGTCTCTTTCTCCAGCACATCTGATTATCTAATGATAGATAAGGTTTTAAATGTGGATCAGTGGCAGACCACTTGCCTGGCAAGTTCAAGGCTCTGGGTTGATTCTCAGCACTGCAGGAAAATAACTTAAGATTCGGGCCCAGAGACTGCTCATTCTTTTAATAGTTTGTGAAGTTGCATGGTCTGGCATGAGAACATTTACATTTTTTCACCAACAGAGATTGTGAATCCACACAGCACAGGGTGTGCTGAAGCCAGAGGGATTCAGAGGCAGGTGCTCAGCAGCCAGACCACCTGTTGCCTCTCAGTTTGTGTTCAGCTCCCCCTGCAGTTTCCACCACTGTGTCACCCAGAACACAGTAGTACACAGCTGAGTCTGACTCTTGGACCGAGGCTTTCTGCAAGTGGAAGGAGGTGGATCCTTTATCGAGTGTAGCTTCAAAACCTCTGCTGCTTCCCTTCGCGCCAGCTGTAAGGACTTTCAGGAGGAGCTGTAGACTTTCTCCAGGATATCGAACATACCAGAAAAGAGCAGGGGATGCTGTGGTTGTGATTGAATACGTGCAATTTATTGTCAGGAACCCGCCTTCTGAGATGGTCACTTGGCCTCCTGTTTGAGTCACGGAGTTTCCATGGGTCCTTCCTAGAGTGCAAGGAGAGGAGAGGAGAGGAGAGAGGAGAGGAGAGGAGAGGAGAGGAGAGGAGAGGAGAGGAGAGAGGGGAGGGGAGGGGAGGGGAGGGGAGGGGAGGGGAGGGGAGGGGAGGGGAGGGGAGGGGAGGGGAGGAGAGGAGAGGAGAGGAGAGGAGAGGAGAGAGAGAGAGAGAGAGAGAGAGAGAGAGAGAGAGAGAGAGAGAGAGAGAGAGAGAGAGAGAGAGAGAGAGTTCTGTGTCACCCTGAGGATAATGCTCCAGATAACTTACAGCTAAAGACTTGGCTGTTTACATCACTTTACTTACCGAGTATGAGGAGTATTGCAGTCATGAAGCCTGGAGAAGAGTTCATCTTTAATGTCATCTAGAAAATGATCTTGATGCTTAGCATGAAGAAATGTTAACTCAGAAAAAAAATGAGTCGGTTTAGATAAAAATCATGCAGGAAATGAGCCTGTGTTAGGAAACTGCACCCCCTGGTGGACAGCAACTGAACTGAGGATGGATGTTACCCTGTGCCTCCTCCCTGATCTTAATAGTAAGGCATATGTCAGTATCCAGGTCCTTGTACATATAAAAACAGATATCATCTTACCCATGTCAGATGGCCAAGATAAATACAATTAATGACAGAACTTTTTGGTGAGAATGTGGGAAAAGGAAAACACTTATTCATTATTGATGGTAGTGCAAACTTGTACAGGCACAATGGAAATCAGTGTAATGATTCTTTGGGAATCTGGGAACAGATCTACCTTATGATCCACCTATAGCACTCTTGGGCATATACCCAAAGGACTTTACCACCTTACTATGGGGGCACTTGCTCATCTATGTTCTTTGCTGCCTATTCACAGTAGACATGAATTGGAAACATCCTAGATGTCTATCAGCTGATGAACGGATGATTGACAGTGTAGTACATTTACACAGTGGAATGTTAAAAAACTGAAGTGATGAAATTTGAAGGTAATTGGATTGATCTAGAACAAATCAGCATGAGTGATGTAACCTAAACCCCAAATACAATACTGCATGTTTTCTCTTATATGGGGACATTAGCTTTTAAGCTTTTGATAGGCATGCTACAATCCAAATAATCACAAAAGTTAGGTACCAGATAGGGGACTAGGAGGGAGGAGAATAAAGAAGAAATAGAATATAGTGCAGGAGAATTGAATAGGGAGGGGAAGGAAGACAAAGGTAAGGAAGGGAATGTGGGGAGGGACAACTAACACCAAGGCCATTGAAACCCACATGAGAACTCTTACTGCAGAGGGGTCCTAAATATACAGATATATCAAAGGAATCTAATTAGACACTAACCACAGAAACCCCTGAACACTGTGGACTATTGCCAAGGCTATTCATTATTCTCCACAATCTAATAGGAAGGCCCTATTTTTGAAGATAGCACTTAAATATGTTATCAAACATAGAGAAACTGATCTGGTGCCTAGCTAGACACTTGTCCCCTACTGACTACCATTCATGTTACTGAAGGTACTTTCCACACTATCAGAGAAGAAAGGCAATCATCAATATCTCCCAGCTACAAACCTTGAGAACTGTGACAGTGACCTGCCTGCAGACATACTAGTGACATGGTGGCACAAAAGTTAAGGGAGTAATCAACCACTTTTTGATTGGACTTAAAATTCTTTCCATGAAATGTGACCCATTCCTGACAGCACTAAAGTGGCTAAGAACCTGAAGTTAGGTAGGTCAGGGACTTAGGGGTAACGTAATACTACTATACTGCTAAAGGAACATAGCAATGAAATGACTCCTAATAACATTCTGCTGTGCACATGGAACAGTGCGTTACTCAACCTTCATGAGAAAAGTTTTCCTAGCAGTATATAGGATTTAACATAGTTGCCCACAGCTGGTCATTTTGCAGAAAGTGAGAGACTTTGGAGTACTTAGTCCTAAATGGAATTTTTTCACCCAAGTTCTCCCCTTCAAAGCCTCAGGGATCTATGTGGAAGAGGAGGCAAAAAGACTGTAAGAGCCATAGGTGATTATTGATTCCAATAGCACACAATAGTTTGTATTTTATTTTTTTGTAGGGTATTTTTTAGTTACTTGACTTTTTTATTTTCATTTATTTTTTCTTAGGAGAGAGAAAAGGAACACAAAGTTGGATGGGTTAGGAGATGGGGGAAGATCTGGGAGAAATTGGCAGAGGGGGAAATTATCAAATTATATTGTAGAAAAATGTTAAATAAAAAAAGAATTTTCAAAAGCAATAACACGCCCAAATCTACCAGACAACAAGAAATAACAAAAAAAAATCAGAGCAGGAATTAATGAAATAGAAACAAAGACAGCAGTACAATAAATTAATAAATCCAACAATTAGCTCTCTGTGACAATAAATGTAATTAACAGACCCCTGGCCCAGAAACGACCCAAATTAACAGAATCAGAATTGAACAGGGAAACATCACAACACACACCAAAGAAATTCAGAATATTATAAGGGAGTACTATAAAACCCGTATTCCATTAAGTTAGAAAATATAAGGTGAATGGATAAATGTCTAGATTCATCCCAACTACAAAACTTAACCCAAAAAGAAACCAAAAATTTAAACATAACTGTAACAAATAAAGGGATCAAAGCAGAAATGAAATCCTTTCTGACTAAATAGGTCCAGCCTGAGATATATTAAAAAGTGAATCCTGTATTTTTGGTTGTGAGCCTAGCCTTTAATGTCTGAGCTATCCCTCCATCTGGGCTACAGAGTGAGTTTCAGAAAAGGTGCAAAGCTACACAGAGAAACCCTGTCTCAAAAAAAAGTGAATACTAGCAGACTTTCAAAAAAGATTAATAACTAATACTTTTTTAAATTATTTTTAAAAATAGAAGTAGAAGGAGGACTTCCAAATTTCTATGAAGATAGTATCATTGTAATATCAAAACTATTTAAAGACACAAAAGAAAAAGAAAACTGTCCAATATCTGGGAGAAACATAGATCCAAAAACCTTCACTCAAATACTTGCAAACCTCATGCAGGCTTACGTAAAAATGATCACACACAATGCACAGATAGTTCAATATAGTAGTTTGTATACATTTATTATATACAATAATATATAGTTATTATATATATTTATGTACTCATTGTGTATAGCTAATAATTGTAACAAATCATATATATGTACTTAAAGACAAAAGTCACATGATCTCAGTACATGCAGAAAGGACCTTGGAAAAATCCAGCATGCTTTCATGACAAAAGTCCTAGAGCGAGTAGGACTGGAGGGAACGTACATTAATATTTTAAATGCTTTACACGAAAACCCACAGCTAACATCATCCTAAACAGAGAAAAATCTCAAGTCAATCTCATTAAAATAAGAAATAAGAAATGGTTGCCCACCATTTCCATTCCTTTCCAATGTAGAACTTGAAGCACTGTCTAGATACAAGAGGAGGCAATTAAAGGGCTACAAGTAGAAAAAGAAGACATTAAAGTATCCTTGTTTGTAGGAGATAGGATACTATACACAGGAAATTGCAAATATTATAGAAATAATTAACAATTTAAGTAAAATGGCACTATACAAAATCATCTGACAAAATCAGTAGTCTTTCTATACACCAACAGCATATGTGCTAAGAAAGATAATATGTAAACACTCCCATTCACAGTGGTTACAAAATAGGTCTAATAATAAACCTAACCATGGAGGTGAAAGATCCCTACTCTATAAACAAAACTTACATGAAGTAAGAGATTGGGGAAAACACTAGAATATGACAATACTTATCATGCCCAGGTATTGGTAGAAACAGTACTGTGAAAATGACCATTCTACCAAAAGCAATTTATAGATTCAGTGAAGTCCCAATCAAACTCCCTATAACATTCTTCACAGAAATATAAAAAAAGTTCTAAAATTTATATGAAACCACAAAAGGTGCAAGACACCTAAGCAATCTTCAGCAGAAAGAATAATACTGGTGATGGAGGCTTACCACTCCAGATTTTATATTGCTAGAAGTTTCTGAATTTCAAGTTTTACATTGAGGTCCTTGATCCATTTTGAGTCACTTCTTTGTGAAGGTGGTAGGTATGGGTCCAATTTCATTCACAGTTATATAAAAACAAGATGTTACCATTACAAAAACAAATATATAGACCAGTTGAACAAAATAGAAGACTGAAACATGGGCACATGGATCTATAACTGTCTGACAGTTTGCAAAGATGCCAAAAATACACATTGGAGAAAAGACAGCATCTTCAACAAGTGGTACTGAGAAAACTGGGTGTCCACATATACAAGAAGGAAATTAGACCTATGTCAATCACCCTAGGAAAAATAAACTCCAAGTGGATCAAAGATCTAAATGTGAAACATGAAACAATGAACCTGCTGGAAGAAAACACAGGCAATCCAAGAAGGTGAAATGTTAGGAAAGGACTTTCTACGTGGGACCCATTTGCCCAGGAATTAATGTCAACAATTGATAAAAGTGACCTCATAAAAACAAAAAGCTTCTGTACTAGCGAAAAAATAATCGAGAGAAGAACAAACACCCCATAGAAGGGGAAAGAATCTTTCCAACTATACATCTGATAGAGGAAACTATCAAAATATATAAACAACTCAAAACAAAGTCACAATTTAAAATTTGGTCATGTAGCCGGGCAGTGGTGGCACACGCCTTTAATCCCAGCACTCGGGAGGCAGAGGCAGGCGGATCTCTGTGAGTTCGAGGCCAGCCTGGTCTCCAGAGTGAGTTCCAGGAAAGGCACAAAACTACAGAGAAACCCTGTCTCGAAAAACAAAAACAAACCCCCCCCAAAAAATTGATTTGCCATGCACCAAAATAGATAGTTTACAAAAGAAAAAATAAAAATGTCTAACAAGTATCTGAAGGATTGTTCAATATCATTGGCAATTAGTGAAATACAATTCAAATATTGTGTAAGTTTCAAATTCCATGCTATTCTTGCATTCTCTCTCCCTCTCTCCCTTCCTCCCCGCTCCCCTGCCCCTACCTCATGGCTGTTGTCCCAACATGTAAGCTCCATTCCACTGCTCTAATACCATGCCTACCTGCTTGCTGTCATACTCCCTGTCATTGATGATTCATGGACTCATCTTTGAAACTCTAAGCAAGCCCCCAATTAAATTATTTCTCTCTATAAGTTACCTTGGTCATGGTGGCTCTTCACTGCAATACAAATTAACATATGTGTGTGTTTCCAAAAATTGTATTAGGCATTTTAAATAAAGATAATATAATAAACTCTTAAACAACAAAGTCTCTCTCTGTGTCCCTATCTCTCTTTTTGTTCGGTCTCAGTCTGTCTCTCATCACTTTGAGCCTAACTTTCTCATTTATGCTCTAAATATCTGTATGTTAGTTTCCATGGCAAATAAACAATATGACAAATGCTTTACTATAAGACACAGGATATGGATGGAGCTCCACCCCCCCAGCAAGTTTGAGAACAGGCTGCAGGTGCCTGGGAACCAGTGTGTGCTTGCTGCACAGAAGTAGATGGCAGAGTCTCCAGGCTGTGTGGCTGTGATGTGCAGGGATAATTTTTTGGCTTTCTTATTCAATAAAATGGTAAGTCTCTGGTTTTGCTTTCTGTCCACATTTTCAAGAATGTCTATCACAAGGTGAGGGCTCTTCCCAGCTTCTTGCTTGTACCAAGGGAAGTATGAGAAAGCACTGCCTGTGTAAGTGCAGTTGATGATGGCGCTGTCTCCCTCTCCAACACTCAGAGTGGAAGGTTGCTGCTCCAGCTGCTCTCCGCGGCTCTCCCCTGCACAGAACGAAAACCAGAAAGGAGGAGAGCAGTCAGACAGTGCTCTGCTGGATAATCTTTGTCCACAATAACTAAAGGAAACTGTATGAAATAGATTTCCCCTGGATATCTAAACATATACACCAAGTGTTTTCCCTTGACCCCAAGTGTTCAACTCACAGTCCATCCACAGGCACAAGAGCAGGAATAAAGCGTGAATAGATGTCTTCATTGTTTTTCCAGCCTGGGATCAGTACAGACTCTCAATCTCTTGCCAAGTCAGCTATTTGTATTTCAAGGTAGTCCCCTTTTCTCTAACAGTTAGAGTAGCTTCTTGTGTTATCTATCCAGCCAGTAAGAAAACAAATGCTTCAGTTCTCTCCTATTCCACCAGAATGCAATGCCATCTTGTGGCCACATCTCTAATTACTGAATGCTGTGAATGAATGTTCTACAAACATAAACAAGTCCAACAAAGTGACCTTAGACCAAAGACTACAATGCAGAGTTAATATGTAGAGATTTGGGGTGGTTCTTTACATACTGCTGGGTCATTATTAGTAAGTTGGAGAAAGGTACATACATGTTCTTGGTTTTGTTTAATGACATTTAAAATAAAAATGTCACTATGATCCATGAACTATGTTCATGAACCCAAATCTTAAACTCATAGTCCATCAATGGCAATAAGAATGGGAATAAAATGTTAATGGATGTCTTCAATATTCTTCCTGCCTGGGATCAATGTAAACTTGTAATCTCTTATTTGCAGTCCCTTATGTACAAATGGAAGAAAAATTTTAATTTTCAGTCAACACTATCGTAATTTTTCTGCTTAGGAAAGGGGATGAGAGGGCATGGCAGAAAGGAAGGATGGCTGGAGTAACAACTAACACTAAGGACGTTTGAAAATTGTGTGTGTGTGTGTGTGTGTGTGTGTGTGTGTGTGTGTGTGTGTGTAAATGAAGTTATTCTACACAGGTAATACTTCTTCCAGAATCCATAGGTATGGGGTACATCTCCCAGAGTTAGTGACAGTCATGGAGACCCATAGAACAATGTAACCTATTTGCCATTGCACTTGGTCACCCACCAGAACTTGAAGACAAGACCACATTGCTGAAGACACCACACACTTTAGTCACAGGACTTAGAGCAATCAAGCCAGTACTAATCAGGAAGCTTCCTCCTTACTGACTCCAAGTCAGTGCAACTCAGACTACTAGGAGACAAAAGTCCACAACAGTCCTAACGATCTGTGAACACTGAGAGCTATGATAATGATTAATATAGCAAAATATGTCCATGGTCATGAGTGCTATAAATGGTAAGGAAGTGGCCAACCTCTTTCTGATTGGATTTCAAGTCTGCTCCCCAGGAGAAAAGTGAATGCCTGGTGCTATAAATCTGTCCAAGAACCTATGCCTGTGGATTTTATAGGCCCCAGGGGAAATTTTACTAGCATTGTTTTTGCTAAATTGACATAGTATCAAATTTCCCTCTACTTTCACCATATCCATAGATTAGTGCAGCAGTCAATCCTAGTTAGAGAAGAGTTCTTGTGCAGCAGATAGTAGTTTTTATTCACCAGCATTAATATATTAGACTCACAACTGGTCAAAGTGTTAAGATTAAGGGTCTGTGAAACACACAGCTAGAACTGTATCATCTATATCACAACATTTCCCAAAGGCTCAGGAAACACAATAGTTTGTATAGAGTGGTTGTAAAAGCCGTAAGTCAGAGATGACTAGTGTCTTCAGGATATTATTATACTTAGGAAGCCATAGTGGTTGTGGTTGCCGGGAACAAGAAGAACTAAATGTGATTAAATCAGTCAACATTGTGACATAGAGTGGGGGGGGGGCTTATGAGCCCCCACCACTAGCTGAGGAGCCATATTAGTGGTTGATTGCTTCTGTGGAAGAGAGAGTCAGTCTGCTTCAGTAATATGACACCTGGTAAGTTGATGATGCTTTTGTGGGTGCCCCACCCCCATTTTTATGTGGACAGCACAAATCCAACTTAAAGAGTAATTAAAAAAAAAAAACTACATGAAGTTTGAAAGAGGTTTGAAGGGAGGACCTGGGGAAAGCTTTTTGGTTTTGTTTGTTTGTTTATTGGTTGGTTGATTGGTTGGTTGGTTGGTTTTATTGAGTCAAGGTTTTTCTGAGTAATCCTGGCTGTCCTGAAGCTTACTGTGTAAACCAGGTTGGCCTCGAACTCACAGAGATTCACCTTCCTCTGCCTTCCAAGTGCTGGGATTAAAGGTGTGCACACCACCACCCCCCCACCCCCCTCCCCGGCGAGACTGAACTTTTAAAAATGTTTGTGTTTCAAACACTGTGGAATTTTAAAGTTTTTCTGTCCATTATATTCTTATATTTGCATGAGATCTTGGGGAAAAATAAGAAAGCATACAGTTTAATAGTAATGCATTTGTGTGTCAAGATGTCATGGAATTCACTTTACTGGTTACTTTTTGTCAAGTTTACACAAGGTAGTGTCATCTGGGAAGAGGAAATCTCAGCTCCATCAGAATGGCCTATGGGTGTGAATATGGTACTTTTTTTTTAAATAATGATTGATCTGGAAGGACCCAAGGAACTGTGAGTGGTACAACTCATGAAGAGTTCGTCCTGGGTCATATAATAAAGCAAGTTGAGCAAACCACAAACAGCAAGCAAGTCAGCAGCGCTACTTCATGCCCTCTGTTTAGTCCCCTACCTCCAGGACCCTGTCTTAAGTCCCTGCCCTCATTTATTTCATGATGAAGGGTAAATTGTGAGTTGAAATAAACCCTTTCCTCCCATGTCTTTGGTCCTGGTGTTCATCAAAGCATTATAAAACAAATTAGAACAGTATCGTCACTGCTCGCCCTGTGTGCAGGGACCATAGCACTCTTTCTCATCTACTACCCCACCACACCCAGCAAATCCAAGTCTCAAAGACTTAATAACTGTGGTGGTGAAGGGGGGATGCAAATTACTCAACTAAAATAGCTCCTGAGAAGCCGAGGTCTGAGAAAAGAGGATAAAAAGGCTAAAATAAAGTAGAATTAATGTTCAGGCAGGAAGAGAATTAGGAAATGCAGAAATGAACAAAACCAAAATATTAATAAAAATTGACAATTTAGCTACAGAAAGAAATAAAACTAAAATTAAGAGAATTCCATATCCTATTTTACTAATCACAGAGGAAAGCACATTTATATTGAATAATTGCTTTTAATTTTTAACACTGGTCTATTTAGCTCCATAGTTTGAAGCATGATTTTTGATGAGTTAATGGCTACACGTTTCTCATTCCTCTAGAATTGCATTTAGGAGAAGGTGGAGAAGCCTCATCATCTAGGATGTATATGATTGCTTTTTTTTATCAGAAATTCTAAGTACACTGGACCATGGAGGAGACTACATTCTTCATATATATATATATATATATATATATATATATATATATATATATATAATGTCATAGCTGGTAAACCCAGAATTGTTCCCTCTCCAAAATGTTTATGTTGAAGCTAAAACCCTAAGAACCTCAGAATGTGACTGTATTCAAAGACATGGCCTTTAAAAAATAATCAAGGCAAAATAAGGTCAGCTCTAATTAAATGAGTATGATGTTCATATAGGAAGTATAGATGAATATCCTCCTAGAAAAGCATGTTTGGACCTAGGGATAAAGGGTCATCTACAAGTCCAGAGGGAGGCCTAAGAAGAAACTAATCCTGTGAACTTCCTGATCTTGGATTGATAGTGTGTAGAAATGTGGAGAAATAAATTTCTGTGGTTGAAGTCTGCCAGTCAGTGATAGTTTTCTATGATAGCCATAGAAAACTATACATTTTAATATCATGCTGTATGAGATCAATTACAAAATCAATTGGCATCATAATCAATCATACATCGAGAAATCTTTAACATTTTCACATTCTATTCCTTAAACCCAATTTGATGCATTTGTTTCCTTGTCTTTGTACTGTGTCTGAAAGCCTAATTATCCTCATAATCTTATTCAGATATTGGGAATGCAGGCTGGATGGCTCAGCAGTTAAAAACACTGGCTGTTTTTCCAGAGGACCCAGGTTCACTTCCCAGCATGCACTTGGCATCTCACAGCCATCTGTAACTGTAGTTCTGGGCAATTTGATGCCCTTTGCTGGCCTCCACAGACACCAGGCTGCACACACTGTGGACAGACATATGTGAATGCAAAACACCCATACACATAGAATAAAAACAAAGATAGAGTACATATTACTTGTATTAGTGACTTTCCTATTGCTGTGATAAAATGTTATCACCAAGACAACTTTGAAAAGAAAGAGTTTATTTGGGGCTTACAGCTTCAGAGGGTTAGAGCCCATGATGGTGGATCAGAGGTGGCAGGCAGCAGGTGGATGAAGCAGCAGCTGAGAGCTTAGATGTTGCTCCACAAGCAGGAGGCAGAAAGAGGGCACACCAGGAATGACACCAGCAGTATTAAAGCTAAGAAGTTCTGCCAGGCATTGTGCCACATGCCTTTAATCCCAACACTAGGGAGGCAGAGGCAGGTGGATCTCTTTGAGTTTGAGGCCAGCTTGGTATACATAGCAAGTTTCAGGACAGCCAGGACTACATAGAGAAACCCTCTCTCCAAAAACCAAACAAACAAATGCTGTGGGAGGTTTTGCATGCTGTAAATATGTGTTGCTCTGATTGGTTGAAAATAAGATGTTGATTGGACAGTAGCCAGACAGGAAGTATACGTGGATTAGCAGACAAGGAGAACTGTGGGAAGGCTGGAAGGCTGAGAGGAGACGCCAGCCTGCCATCCAGGGAGCAGCATGTAATGGCACACAGGTAAAGCTATGGAACATGTGGCAACATACAGATTAATAGAAATGGGCTGAGTTTAAACGTAAGAGCTAGTAAGTGGTAGGTCTGAGCTAATGGCCAAGCAGTTTTAATTAATATAAGCTTCTGAGTGATTATTTTATATATTATTATACATGTCATATTATATTATATTATATTATATTATATTATATTATATTATATTATATTATATTATATTATATTGTATTATATTATATTTATATTATATTATAATTATAATTATATTATATTTTATTATTATATTATATTATTATTATATTATTATTATATTATAGTGTATATTATAATCACTACAGGGTCCGTGGGTCTGGGCAATACCAGAGAAAACTTCAGCTACAAACAAACAAAATTATAGAGAAAATGATATTTTTTTTCAGATAAAATAATGACAATATGGTGAAAGCCCTCTGTAAACCAACAATGAAGCAAGTTCTTCCAAAGTTAGAATTTGGTTCTTTTTGCATACTGTCTTTTAAATTATGGCTTTACACACAATAGGCACAAATAATTGCATTTGTTTAACCCAAAACTGGTAGTTTTGTCGTAACAATATTGGATTTTACTATATGTTTCCTAGTTCGACAAATATTTGGCAACACAAAAAATGAATGGCAATTCATAGAAAGATAATGATAAAAAACAAATCACTTTTTTAAGTGGAAAATTTTGTACTTAATATTAAAAATATGTGTCTATGTATAAAAAAATTATTTAGAACTATGTAACTATAAACTCAGGTACAGGGGAAGAGGACTAAAACCCCAGCTTGTGCAAGATTAGACAGGATAAGTGCCTTCCAAATCTGAGTTCAAGCTTTGCCTGCCCAGCAAAACTTGTCTAGGGAAGAAAAGACAGATAGATAGACAGACAGATAGACAGACAGACAGATAGATAGGTAGATAGATAGGTAGATAGATAGCACAATGGGGTGTTACTCGGTTGTTAGATTAAAAATGACATCATTAAATTTGTAGGCCAATGGATGGAACTAGGAAAACAAAAAACAAAAAACAGAAAACATCCTGAGAGAGAAGCAACCCAGACCCAGAAAGACAAAGATGGTATGTGCTCTGTGGGAGCTCAATTTCAGGTTTCCTAGTGGCTTTACCCAGCAGGTCTGCATAGAGAAGATGATTGGACCACAGACTAAGTGCAGTTGTCTGAGATGGTCTGCACTGGGCTGTACTGGTGGAGGTCTTTTGCTCCACTCCTTGGCATTTCTATAAATACCCTAGGGCAGAGACACTCAGGGCCCGATAGAATGGGTTCTAGGCACTTTCGAGGGTAACCTGTATTTTCTATCTGTTTCTCCCCCCACTAAATCCTTCTATCTAATATTTCCTGCTGCTCCTACTGAAGAGCACTCTGGAAAAATGTGGGTGTGGTGGGTAGCCCCCCAACAGTACTTGTTTGTAAGTGAATATTAGCATTAAAGTAAAGGATAATCATTCTACACTCTACAAACCCAGAGAGGCCAAGTAACAAGGGGTACTCGAGAGGGATGATAGGATTTCCCTGGGAAGGGGAAATATAATAGATTTTGTGGGTGGACTGGGGGCAGGTAGGGGTGGGAACAAGAAGGATCAGGTGAAGGAGGAAAGGACACATAGAGAGAGGTGGGGTACTGAGAGAGACAACTGGAATTGGTGGGCATTTAGAGAACAATATGGAAATCTAGTGCAGGGAAACTGCCTGTAACCTAGAAGGGTGACCCTAGCAAGGACTCCTAGTAATGGAGGATATGGAGCCAGAACTGGTCTCCTTGTAACCAGGCTGGTCACTCAGTGGTGGAATTGGGACACCAACCCAGCCACAAGACCTTCTACCCACAACCAGTCTAACCTGCAAGATGCTCTAGGGCAATGGTGGCTCAGTTTGTGGGAGTGGCCAACCAATGACTTGTCTAATGTGAGGCCCACACCACAGGGAAGAGCCCATGACCGCCACTGCCTAGATGGCCAGGATCCAGACGCTGGATAGCTCAGAAACCTAGGGTAGAACCTAACATGACTGACCCTCACCCCCACCCATGCACGGACACACATGCACACCCCCCCCAAAAAAATGCAATGAAATGATTCTTAGTGGTATTCTGCTATACTCATAGGAACAGTGCCTAGCCCAGTTCTCATCAAAGAGGTTTCCTCCTGCTGCTGATGGGAGCAGATACTGAGACTCACAGCCAAACATTAGGTGGAGATCGGGAAACCTTGCAGAAGATGGGGAGGAGGGATTGGAGGAGTCAGAGTGGTTGAGGACACCATGAGAACACAGCCCACAGAATCAACTACGCAGGACTCATAGGGGCTCACAGAGACTGAAGTGGCATCCATGGAACCTACATGGTCTGTGCTAGGTCTTCTGCATACATGCTGTGATTGTTTAGTTTCCTTTTTTTCTTGGAATACTAATGATGAGAATTGGGTGTCTCTATTTGCCTACTCATGAACCTCTTTTCCTTCCACTTGGTTGCCTCATTCAGCCTTGATGTGAGGATTTATGCAGAGTGTTATTGTATCTTGTGCTGTGTTCATTTCATAATCACTGCGAGGCCTGCTGTCTACCGAAGGGAAACTGAGGAGAAGTGGATCTGAGGGAGAGGAGATACTAGGAAAAGGGGATGAAGGTGAGGCTTTGGTGTGCAAGTATTGTGTGAGAGATTATATTTTTTAAATAATAATAAAGATAAAAAAATAGTGATGTGATTATACATTCTGTTTGGCACTGCCTCAGCAGGTACATGATTAGCAAACATTTCCTTCAACTTTGGGATTTTCTGTTCACTTTATCAATGGTGCACTTTAATGCATAGACATGTTAGTGCTAAGACTATGGCTCAGTAGAGCACCTGCCTTGAATTCAAGATGCCTGCGTTTAGTTCCTACCACTGACAAAAGTAAAAAAATGATTGTTATACTTTGAGTCTGGGATCCCTTTTGGTCTTTTGTAATACACTACAGAAAGAAGGAATCCTTCCTTCCATTAACAGGTAAATACCCATCATTTGTCCCCAGTTTTCTTTGAGGATTATGAGTCTCTTTGGAATAGTTGTCCACTCTATCTAATTCATAGCCTATATTAAGTTTCAAGTCCACCACAATCCAAGTTTCTTTCTCCTAACAATGTCACCCAATTCCCCTGGTGCTTAACTCTTCTTAAGTCTTCTTCATTTGACCTGTTACCAGAATTGAGAACACTCATCCCTTCATCTTAACTCACTTTTTCCCCAGGACCAAAGCACTCAAGATTCAGCATCTTTTTCCTCCATGCAGATCACAGCCACTGACCTAGTGCACTGAAAAAAAAAAAACCACTAGAAACAGAAGGAAGATGCTACAGAATATGATATATTTTGGGGCAAAAGAATAAAGGAAGCCAAATAAAAATGTCATGAACGTATTTCCTCCGAGATTTCTACTTCTAAATTCAGTCAAATGTAAGAATCTTTAGGAATAACAAGTAAACCATCTGACCTAGAGAGGAAGGATAAATAAACCATTTCTTACTGCACTTTACCAGGAAGATATGGAGCATGCGCAGCCATATAAGCCATGATAATTCCACTAATGATATGAGTTGGATTCAGGGAGATAAGAATTATAGGGGATGATGAACACATAAACAGTTTAGTTCAGCAAGAGATTTGTATTTAAGAAATCACAAATTCAGACTAGTAAGGTGGGTGATGCCTATAACTCCAGCCCTTTGATGGTGCAGGCAGGAAGAAAAGGAATTCAAAGCCAACCTCAGCTTCATAAGGAAGGAGTTCAAGGCCAGCCTGAGCTACTGGAAATTCCAACTCACACACACACACACACACACACACACACACACACAAGTCATCGTGGTGTGTGACTCTTTTCACTCTTTCTGGTCAAGCCTAAAGTAAGGCATGCTCACTCCCTGTTCTCCTAATGTGTTCTTAGTGTTAATTTGCAAGGTTTACACTGCAACAGTGCCTGGGTGTGTGGTGAGTGTCAACAATAGCAGACCTGCATGGGATCCCTAAATGAGTGATCTCAGACACACTCAGCATCAGGCCCTGCTTCTCAGAGTTTGTGATCAGCTCCCCCTGCAGTGTGTGACACTATGTGACTCAGAGCACAGTAGTACACAGCCGAGTCAGACTCTTGGACCGAGGCTTTCTGCAAGTGGAAGGAGGTGGATCCTTCATCATAAGTAGCTTCAAAACCTCGGCTGCTTCCCTTCAAGTTGGCCTTGGAGACTCTGAAGAGGAGCTGTGGACCTTCTCCGGGATACTGGACATACCAGAACAGGGCTGGGTACTGTTTGGTTTCATATGAACAGTTCACAGTCAGAGACGTCCCTTCAGAGATTGTGACTCGACCTTCCGTCTGTGTCACTGAGTCTCCATTGCTCTCTCCTAAAAAGAGAAATTAATAACAAAAATTATTGTGGGCTAGCTTGGTGGTGATATGTATTCTGCCTTATAGGAAAAATTGTCCTTAGAATTTACATCAATATCATAGAACAAGACAGAAGCTCCACATGTCATTCCACTTACCAAACATTAAGAAGAGTACAATCGCTAGTCCAGGGAAAGAGTTCATTTTCTGAGCCACCCAAGTGTGTGAATCTTAATTTCTTAAGTTAGGAAATGTTAAGGTTATAGGGAAAGGATGAATGTGAGCTGAGAATTAAACAGGAAATACGTGTGTGCTAGGTAGATGCACCATCCCCCAACCCCTGTTTTAGGCAATTTGCTAAGCTCAGAAGATTGTTGACCTACATTCTCAAAAGTCAGTGATGGAGTACTACTCTGGGCTCTTTTATTTTGTCTCACACCTGGTAGCTATTGGATGGTGCTTCTGTAATCTGAAGAATAGTTGTGATAGGCTTATTTGCACCTTGTACATTGTCTTACCTGGGAATGCCATTTCATGCCATTTCTAAGTTTCTTATGTAGCCAGTTTTGGCCATGTGGTAATCCACTGGAAAAATCACACAAGTAAGGAATGCCAACACATGTTTAATCACTACCAGATGACTTTGGAGAAAATAAACAACCTTTTTCCATTTTATTTCCCTACATTGGACAGATGTCACAAACCTAAAAGATAGCTAACAGATACTTCTTAAATTAATAAATTAATGCTGTTTGTGTAAAGGAATATTTGAAATAGCCATTTGTTTCACATTTGAAACATTTATCATAAGAAACTTAAATTAATAAAAGTTTTTCAAAGAAAAATGACAATTTTATATTACATATACATTATTAAAATTTTTAAATATTATGGGATCAGTGACCAGATGTCTATATACCACAGATAGAGCACCAATGACAGACCAAAGTAATGATTCCACAGAAGTTCAACTTGGAGAACCGATAAGTTTATTTAGGTTACTTACAGGAGCATGGATGATCTAAAGTCAGTCAGCTACAGTCCTCCCCAGCATCTCACAGGTTTGTGTTCAGCTCCCCCTGCAGCCTCAGACACTGTGCACTCAGAACACAGAAGTACACAGCCGAATCGCTCAGGTGCACAGAGGCTTTCTTCAGGTGGAAGGAAGATTTACTCTTCTGAAACTCAGCCTCAAATCCATTCACTCCATGAACCACAGGATCTCCTGAAAAGTACCTGAGGAGAAGCTGGAGGCCTTGGCCACGGTGCTGCATGTACCAGTAGAGGTAAGGAGTTCCACTGTAGGAATAGTTGCATCTGAGCTCCACCGAGTCTCCTTCGAAGACAGTGACATGAGCATCAGGCTGGGTAACTGACTGTGCTTGAACATCTCCTGGAAAATCAATGATAAATCAGTAAATGTGATGGAGAAAAATATTCTTACTAAAATTCAAGTGACAAAAACAATGAATCATGTGCATCTACAAACGATAAGGATATTTTACTCACCCAGGAAAAAATGTATCCCCAGGAATGAGATGAGGACCAGAAGCATGGCTGAGCACTGGAAACACCTCTGGTGCCTTTCTGGAAAAGCTTGGCACAAGCAGGAAAGCAGCTGCAGTTCTCAGTTCTTGAAGACAAAGAGCACAAAGTTGTCCAGACACCTTCCTTGTTTAGATAAAATTCTAAAACAAACAAACAAACAAACAAACAAACAAAACGCTGCAGAACTGGTCCTGGTCCTGGGAACTTCCTGGCCTCTGACTATCTTCACTCATCAGTTGTTCTAAGAACTCTACAAGATGCAGGGAGGGACTGAGTTGAAAGTGGGGATCAACTGCAGAAATGGAGGCGGCTAGTCTGTGCAACGTCGCCCTCTGGCGGCCAGTGCAGGATAAAGACTCTGAAGTAAATCCTTGTGTTCTTTCTGTCTACAGCACACCTTGTGTTTCTAAGCTATCCTGTGCTATGTTGAGTCCTAACCTAATGAAAAACAGACCATGAAAAATGGAAGGGCAATTTTATTTTGAAAAAAAAAAAACAATCATATGATAAAGCTATTAAATTTGGAGACCATTACCACTTGAGTATAAAAGCAAAAGCTGCAAGCAGCCCTGCTGCCTAAAACATAGTCAAAACCCAGAGAATGAATCTTTAATGTGTGTTTTGTTGACTCCCGGAAGCCAGAGAAAACTCTGCCTTCCCTGGCATTTCCTCATTAGCATTTTTGTAGAGAGCCAGAACAAAGGAAATCAATTGGAAGTTCAGCATTATCCTTCTGGCCAGATGCTCTTGGGTCTGAGATATCCTTCCCATCTCTCTCTCTGTCTCTCTGTCTCCCTGTCTCTCTGTCTCTCTCTGTCTCTGTCTCTGTCTCTGTCTCTCTCTCCTCTCTCCTCTCTCCTCTCTCTCTCCCATTTTTTCCTCTCCTCTCTACCTCCACCCAACCCTTTGTTTAACTCAGAACAAAGAAATCATTAGCAGTGTGTTTGCCTACAGATTCCTTCTTACAGACAACATCCACACATGCTCTTACAATTCAGATGTGGTGCCCTCTCACTGTGTCCTAGGACAACCATTACTTATGCAGACACATTCAAATCAGACACCCTTGGCTGTATTTTATAAGCCTTTGCTAGCAGTGAGCATCCAATCAAGGGAAGTTCTGGTAGGATATAAAGATAGTGACTTTGGTGAAAAGAAAGAAAAAAAAAAGGATACAAAAAATAGTAGTCTAAGATGTAAACCCTTGCCTTAAAAAATGAAACAAGCTTATCTATTTTAAGAATTATGAAGATTCAGTGACTTCAGATAAGCAGAAATGATAATGCAATATGGAGAAAAGACAGCAAAACCCCAATATCATTCGATCTGGATAGTCCTGGGATGATACAGCATCAAAGAAACAATAGACTGGAACATCTGCAGATGAAAGTAGGCTGACTAATGAAGGTACTTAAAGCACGCACACACACACACACACACACACACACACACACACACACACACACACACACCTTGAAAGGTTTAAGATTTAAGAAAAGAATAAAAGAATATTTACATGAAACATGGACTCCGTAGTAGGAGCAGCAATGAAGCACAGCCCAGAGAAACAGAAACCATGGGAACAGCTGGACCTAGACACATTAGTGTCCAGCAGTTTGAAGTGGGTGGATGTTGAGTAGTCTAATGAGAGCCGAGTTGATGGTGGCCAACAGCATGCCATTCTTCTGAAAGTTTTTTACTTGGGAAATTGCTATATTGCTGTGTTGCATTGGGACACTGGGAGGTACTGTAAATAGAATACACACCAGAATAAAGAGAATAAATAGAATTTAAAAACGCTCTACTGTGTAATCGCCCTTAAATGACACATTTTCTCCATCAACATTTGTATCCACTCCTCATAATATTTCTAAAACATAGTGAGGGACAGAGCAGTAGACACAATTTCACTTAGCAGGGAGAAATGTCCCCCACCTGCATATCAATGCCAGGCTTTGTTTCCAAAGCACAGGACTAACTCTCCAGGTCTGTGTGCATTGTTCATTTCAAGTCCAAACAAACCAGGAAAGCAACAGCTGAAAGAAGAGCCTGTCTCCCTGAATCTTTCCTGGCATGATTGCTACACCAGGAATTTTACTTCATTTTGGGGATGGATGCTTCTATGATGCTGGGCTTTGTCATAATTTAACACATGAACTCTGCAGGGCAGCAATGGAGCCAGTACAGACATCACACATACGTGAGCCAGACACAAGATGGCAGTGCTCCAATGAAGCACTTCCTCCCCCTCCACGGGAAGCATGCTAGACACTGATCCTCAATCAGGAAAAACAGATTTAGACATTTTCACAATGTAGTGACCCTTGACTGAACACATACTGGATGGTACTGTAAGTCCTATCAAGAACCTGTGGCTGGAAGCTCATAGACCCTACAGATAAACCCATTATTTTGCTAAATGAACACAGTATCAAAATGCATTTTAAGTGTGAATCTCATGAATAAGCAGGAAAGAATAGTAAGTAAGGTCACACAATCTCAGCAGCTTAAAAAAATAGCTCTCCCTCATATGTTTATCTTAGCCTGGTCTGTATGTGTACACATGTGAACAGATGTGCAGACCTCATCAGAGAAGGTTCTTTACCTAGGATCTACTTGATGAAGATTCCTGTGGAAAATTACCCAGAAACTGCTAAGATAAGCAGTTAGCTGGAGGGGGTTCTGTGCAAACAAGCAGTTTAACAGAAGCTAAGATAAGCTAGCTGGGACATCTTGACCTAAAAGTGAGTTGGGTATTTTTCCACAGGGCTTCTCATCAAGAAGATCAAATTCTAGTCAAGCCTAAAAAAAAACTGGCCCCTGCAAGAACACAAGATGGAGGATCCTCTGCACTGTCTTAACCTGTCACATTCCCCATTGGTTCTATGGGCATGTGTCAATCATTTCCTTGTCTTGTCCTAGGCGGGAGACACAGATGGTCTTTAAGACCAGAAGCTTAACTGAGTTTACTCTGTTGGATGTAGTTGGCAATGCAGTTGAAGATGCAGGGTTCCACCATTAGCCTGATGAGGATAAGAGTGAAATGACTAATGCTGATAATAAAGTGGGGACCAGGGAAGAGAGACTGATACCAATTATCTGATCTATGTCTCCTTTCTTCCCTCCTTTGAGATTTTCTCAAACAAATCCCTGATTACTTGAAATAGAAACCATAGATCTCTCCTAAAGCTATGTATAATCTTATTTGTTTCATCAAGAAAAGATCTAAGCCTCCTTGGGTTTCCAGAATTACTTCTGCTAGAGTCTACTTGTTTATCTCATCTGGATATGGAGTCTTCTAATATCCCTAAGTCCTTGTAGTGATTTGATTAGGTGTAGCCTCTATAGACTCATGTGTGTGAATGCTTGGTCCATAGGGAGTGACACTATTAAAAGGTGTGGTCTTGTTGGAGGAAGTGTGTCACTGTGGAGGCAGGCTTTGAGTTTTTTATGCTCAAGCTATGTCCATTGTGGTACACTGTCTTCTTCTGCTGCTTACAGATCAAGATGTACAACTCTCAGTTGCTTCTCCAGCAACATGTCTGCCTATATGTTGCCATATATTCCACCATGATGATAATGACTAAACCTCTGAAACTGTAAGCCAGTCCCAATTAAATGTTTTCATTTAAAAGATTTGCCATGGTCATGGTGTCCCTTCGCAGCAATAGAAATCCTAACTAAGACAGTCCTGGTCCACTTGCTTACTTAATTCTTTGAAGTTTGATCACTGACTATAAGGGCCAATGTTCCTATGGCTGTTGCCTGAGCAATACTGGCTCCAATCAGAAGTGGAATGAGGAGAGGTGTGCCTCACTTCTGGTTGAGGCCTGAGGTTCATCTTAAATGTACTCTCTCTTCTTCCCCATCAAATAAGTAAACCTGAGGCAGGATGTGTACTAGTACATATAGAAGGGAATTACTATTTTGGATGTCTTGGAGGAGGCACATTTAGTTAAACCATTTGAGCATGCCCACCAAGGAGACCAGAGGAGAAAGGTAATCATTAATCCTTCTATATTCTTTACCCTTGACAAGGTTCACCCTTTGTGGTCTCAGGGGCCATAAAGTATCCTGCTGATAAGAATTGACCTGGAGAGTGAAATAGCAAACATCAGAGTAAAGTGAATCCTCTAAGCCAAAAGTCCTGGACACCAGACAGGTTCCAGCTCCAAGTAGGACCACAGTGTTAACTTAGGCTTTTCACAGTTACAGTTGTTTTTGTTTTCTGGTGCACTGATGGTCTGACTGGTCCCTTGCCCTATATAGTAGGGGGGTGGGTTGAGGGTTCAGGCACAGTCAGAAATTCTGACCAATTCCTAGCTAGAAGTGATTAAGCAAAGGGTGAACCTTGTCAAGGGTAAAGAATATAGAAGGATTAATGATTACTTTTCTCCTCTAGTATCATGAAAAATACCTTCCAGTATCATGAACACTAGTCAATAGAGGTCAAGGCAACCACTCATCTTCTCCATGTTCAATGAGATATGTAAATGTTTCCTTCAGAATTGTAACTTGCCATCAGTTTGTGGACAACAACTAATAGCCTTGGCAACAGCCTGAGCTGTTTGGGAATTTGATTAGATGTAACCCATTCCTGGTACTGGGAGTTCCACTCAATGGTGAACAGTATCTAGTTGGGGCATTGTCTCTCCTATTATTTGGTGACTCCATTTAGATTTCTTCATATATGTATACATATTAAGAATCTTCTACCATATTAGGTTTCCATACAACCCCTCAAATGGCCCTTAGTGTTAGTTGTCCTTCCCTATATTCTATCCCTTACCCCTTCCTCCCTCCCTTACTTCATCCAATCCTTCCACTCTGGTCTCCCCTCTGTCTCTCCATAACTATATATTCCATTTGCCCATCCTTGGGAAATTTTCAATTTTTGAGTTGCATCCTTAAGTCTTTTATTTATGTTCTCTCTGTTTTTTACTATAGGTACTTAGAGCTTTATAGTTCCCTCCAGGATTACTATCAATGTGTTCCAGAGGTTTGATTGTGTTGTGTTTTCATTTTCATTTAGTTCCAGCAAATATTTTATTTCTTTCTCAATTTCCTCTTTGACCCAATTCAGGAATGAGGAGTTTACTCTTCATGGGTTTGTGTATTTACTAGGAATCTAGTTGCTATTAATTTTGTTTTATTTTATTGTGATCAGATAGGACACATGAAGTTCAATAATTTTAAATGTGTTAAGATTTGTTTTGTTCTATTTCTCTTCCCAGGGAGATCCATGCATCCCAGTCTTGAGCTCTACTTGTTACTCAGTCTCTCTGGGTCTGTGGATTATAACATGATTATCATTTACTTGAAAGCTAATAACCAATTATAAATGAGAACATATCATATTTGTCTTTCTGGGTCTGGTATAACTCACTTGGAATGATTTTCTTCTAGTTCCTTCCACTTAGCTGTATTTCATGTCACTTTTTTAACAGCTAAGTAATGCTCCATTGTGTAAATATACCACAGTTTCTTTGTCCATTCTTCAGTTGAGGGACATCTAGATTGTTTCCAGTTTCTGGGTATTATGAATAAAGCCACTATGGCTTGGGGAGTTTGGAAAGAAGAACAGGAATGATAAGGTGAAGGTGGGATGGAAGGAAAGAGTACAGGGAGGAGAGATAACTGGAATGGGAGGGCATTGGGGAGGTGATGTGGAAAGCTAGTGCAGTAGAAACTCCCAGCATTCTATGAGGTTGACCCTGGTGAGGAGGATCCTCCTAGTAATGGATGATACAAGCCTGAATCAGCCGTCTTCTGTAACCAAGCAACTTCCAGTAGTGGGACTGGGACACCCACCCAGCCACAAAACCTGCAATGTATCCAGCCTGTATGATATTCTGGGGCAATGGAGGCATTCAACTTGTGAGAGTGGCCAAACAATGACTGCTGTAATTTGAGATCCATGCGATGAGAAGTGGTCCAGGCCTGACACTATCTGGACGATCATGAACTGGAGGCTGGATAGCCCAGAGTCCTAGAATAGTTAAAAAATAATAATAATAAAATGGTTCCTAATAATATTCTGCTATACTCATATATTGGTTCCTAGCCCAATTGTCTTCAGAGAGTCTTCCTTGAGATGCTGATGGGAATAGATACAGAGAACCACAGCTAAACACTAGGCAGAGAGAGAGCCCATATTATAGATCTCCATCTGATCCCTGCCTTGGAGCTCAGGGAATGCTATAGAAGAGGGAAAGAAAGAATTGTAGGAACCAGAAGGGTAGAGGATACCAGGAGAACATGGCCCACAGAATCAATTTTGTAGGTCTTGTAGGTACTCACAGAGACTGACCCCACATGGGTCTGCACTAAGTCCTCTGTATATTTTATTCTTGTTAATTTGGTGTTTTGGAGAACTTCTAACAGTGGGAGAAGGGCTTTCTCTGATACTTTCACTTGCTCTTGGGACCCTTTTCATCTAACTGGGTTCCTTCACCCAGCCCTAATAGGAGGGTTTGAGTCAAGACTTATTGTATCTTATTATGCCATGTTTGGTTCATATACCTGGGAGGCCTACTCTTTCCTGAAAGGAAATGGAGGAACAGTGGATCTGGAGGAGAAGGGAGTTGGGGGTTGGGAGACTGAGAGGAGAGGAAGGAGAGGAAACTGCCGTTGGGATGAGAGAAGAATAATTTTTTTAAAAAAACGATTTGTTTTATTTCACAGGACATCAGGACATTCTGGAATTTGAAGAGGTTTCTATGTGCTGCTGAGTTTAATATGTAATCTTTGGAGTCTAAGTGGAATATCCTGTAGATATCTGTTAAGTCCAATTGATGTATGATGTCATTTAATTCTGTTGTTTCTCTTTTTATTTTTTTTTTTTTTGTCTCAGTGTCCTGCCTATTGGAGAAAGTGGGATATTTAAATAACCAGCTACTAATGTGTTGATGTTAATCTGTGTCTTTAAATACAGGACAGTTTTTATGAAATTTGACACCCCTGAGTTTGGTGAATATATGTTTAAAATAGTAATGTCTTCTTGTTAAATCTTCCCTTGATTGAAACAAAGTGTCTCTCTTTTTCTCTTCTAATTGATTCTAGTTTGAAGTCCTGCTGTGGGATGTCCTGTATGCTGTAAATATATGTTGCTATGATTGATTGATTAAAAAAAAAAAAAAAACACTGATTGGCCAGTAGCCAGGCAAGAAGTATAGAATAGTGTAGGCAGGACAAGCAGAGAAGAGAATGCTGAGTAAAAGAGGGCTGAGTGAGGAGACACTGCCAGCCACCATGAGGAGAAGCATGATGTAAGATACCAGTAAGCCACGAACCATATGGCAACTTATAGATTAATAGAAATAGGTTAATTTAAGATATAAGATTAGATAGCAAGAAGCCTGCCACAGCTACATAGTTTATAAGTAATATAAGTCTCTGTGTGTTTAATTGGGCCTGAGCAGCTACAGGAGCCAGGTGGACACAGGAATACTCCAATTACAAAGTCTATTTTATGAGATGTTAGGATAGTAACTCCTGCTTGTGTCCGGGTCTCACCTAATTGGAAATATTTCTGTCTTTGCTTTTGCTCTAAGGTGGTGACTGTACAACTAAGATGAGTCTCTTGTAGGCAGCAGGTACATGGATTTTGTTTCTTGATCCATTTAGTCTGTCTTTTGATTGGCTAATTGAGGCCATCAATATTTGATGTTAATGAAATGTGTGTGTAATTGTGGTCATTGTGTTACTGATTTTAATGTTGTTATTTGTTTTGTTTTGTTTTTTCATTTTTTTTCAGAGCCGAGGACCAAACCCAGGGCCTAGTGCTTGCTAGGCAAGCACTCTATTACTGAGCTAAATCCCTAACCCCTAGTGTTGCTATTTGTATTATCAATGATATTTGTATTTTAATAATCATGGTTTCATATTTTTTTCCACAGTTCATTGCTGTCTTCATGCCAAAACAAAATTCCTGTATTTTCTTTGGGTTTCCTTTGTTGAATATGAATTCTGGGGTGGATTTTTATCATGGAAAGTATTACTTTTTACTTCATTAGGGTGGATAGTGTTGTTGGGTATATTAGTCTAGGTTGCCCATTGTGGTCTTTAGGACTGAGATTGCATTGCTCCAGGCTCTCTTGGCTTTCAACTTTTCCATTGAGAAGTCAGCTGTTATTCTGATGGGTTTTCCTTTATTTGTGACTTAAGATTTTATTCTCTGTTATACTTTTCAATACACTTTCTTATTCCATATACTTAGTGTTTTAACTATAATATGCCATAGGGTTTTCATTTCTTGTTTTGTCTATTTGGTGTTCTATTTGTTTCCTCTATTTTTATGGGTATGTGTTTCCTTAGTTTAGGGAAGTCTTTTTCTATGATCTTGTTGAAGACGTGGTTTATGGCATTGATGCAGGATTTTTCTCCCTCATCTATACCTATAGTTCTAAGGTTTTTTCAATGTGTTTCATACTCCCTGCATGTTCTTTCTGGTGTTTTCATCTTTAATATCCTTGTATTTAGTCTAGATCTTCTGCTTTGGGTCCTGATATCCTATCCTCTGCTTGATTCCTTCTACTTGTGAGGCTTTCCTTCAAGTTTTTTACTTGGGTTATTAGATTTTTTAATTCCATCTTCATTCCAGCTTGAGATCTCTTCAATGTTTCTATCTCTTTATTGAATTCTATTTTCAATTCCTGGATTGTCTTCCTCATTTTCATCAGCTTTATGTTTATGTTTTCTAGGACACCACTCAGACATTTATTCTCTTAAATTATTTCTCCTGATAATCTCCTTAAATTCCCCTTAAATCATTTTATTGAACTCTCTCTCTCTCTCTCTCTCTCTCTCTCTCTCTCTCTCTCTCTCTCTCTCTCTCTCTCTCTCTGTGTGTGTGTGTGTGTGTGTGTGTGTGTGTGTGTGTGTGTGTGTGCCTTCATTAAACTCTGAATTCTTTGGTGAAGCTTATGATTGTTTTTTTAAATTCTGTGTCCTGGTTCATCAAAGTAGTTCTCACTGACCAATGTTTCTACAGAGTTTTAGAGTGGATACTGACTTGATCTTTCATACTGTTTGCAGTTTTGCAATAGTAACTAGAAATGTCATCGTTCGTTAGTTCTGTGTCTGATATGGACATAGAAGATTGTGCCAGGAGACATAATGTATGAGCAAATTAGATCTAGAGGTTGGAAATGTTTTAGGTGAAGCGAAGTTAAGACGACAGAATAGACGGGGTTTTGGTATGCAGGATGTGCCTCATGGTCTAGGCCTGGAGTGTGGGGGTAGATCTGGGGTAGAGGATTTGGATGTGGCATGAGAAAGGCCTCAGGGTTTGTGGTCAATCCTGTCAGGTCCTGGCAGAAGTCTAGAGATTATTTGCAGCATGGGGAGATGTGGCCAGACTAGGCCAGGGCACTGGATGCAGACGTAGAACCCAAGCTAGATCTAGCAGGTTGGGTGGAGGGATTAGAGGTCAGGTATACTCACCAAGCTAGACCTAGCAGGATCACCTTCTTTTTGCCTAAAGATGCTCTAGGTCTCATCCCAGAACAGTGGACAGTGATGCTGATGAATTACAGAGAACTTAATGAATGGGAAGGTATGGCATGTCCTTGACTTAGAAGACACATGAACTTTGAATTCCCTCAGAGTCTTCCAAAATGTCAATGCAAAATTGCTAAAAATCTCAGGAAATTTTTCTATTGAAATTGAAGATCAAGGTTTATGATTTACATAGAAAGCAAAGATACTTGAGTAACTGAACAATTTTCCAAGAGAACTGTGTTGCAGAATTCACTCTGCCTAGAGCTGTTATAAAGAACAGTAGCCCAAACACCTTGCTGTCAGTGGAAGTAGGATATAAATGAATAGATAGATAGATAGATAGATAGATAGATAGATAGATAGATAGATAGATAGATAGATATTGTATTAATGTAACTAAAATAGATATGACAGAGTCAGGCTATACATAATGTCCCATTAATGTTTAACAATAATGAGGACAATTTAATGGGCAAAGAAAGGTGTTTTCAAGAGGTATTACCAATCACCCAACCTTGTCAGCTCAGCCATTTCTTGAATTGATGTTAGTGAAGGCCAGACTGACTTGAGAAAATAAAGATACTAACTACACAGTAACTACACAGATTCTTTCTAATAATTTGAAAATGACACAGAGATGAAACTCATGGCCATCTTGGTCTAAAAAAGGACTATGTTAGAAAACATATAGATTTCACTTACAACCATGTAGCTAGATTACTATGAACAACAAAGAATAATGTTTCAGAAAGCTGTGTGTACCTGTACAGTCTCCTTCCATGACACCCAATACTAGAATCCTGCTGTTCCCTGTCCCAGCTGTACCTTTGAGATTCATGTAAGGTAAGCTCTGTAGGCCTATGTCTATGAACAGGCAACTGTCTGGGTCAGAGAATGAGATTAACAGGCATCTCTGTCCTCTGGCTACATCACAGGTTTATTGTCCAGGATGCTGCTTGGAAGGAGATCCTGAATATGGAGTAATTACTGGTTTGCAGAGACAAATGACAGGGAGGCTTTTGCCCTTGTTCTAAAGCCCAGGGCATGGATGCCGATGCCTGAGAGGACACAGAGGTCTTCAAGATTAGAAGTAGTGCTGTGTAGAGAGCTTTCCTTCTTTGATATTGTAGTTTTAAGCCTTTCTGTTTTCATCCACAGGAAAAGGTATAACAGGATATAAGCTGAAAAGGAATCTAGCCTGGCCATTTCCCAAGACCTTGCCTAAACCAGTGTAATTCTGTATAACTACAGTGGAGGTCAGTACTACCTTCGTCCTAGAATGTCAGGGTGTCAAGAATCTGATTCCTATATCTTTTCCTCACAAGACTGATTAGGAATATAAAGTAAAAAAAAATCATAAATTTGAAAGAATTCTCTTTCATTGCCAGTAGACTCTTATTGTGAAATGATAAAACACCATTCCACCCACTATTGGCATCTAGGAAACAGCTCTGAGGGTTTGTGTCAGGACTGCAGTTGCCTGCTGCACACTGTGCATCTCTAGCACAGAAGTAAACAGCAGTGTCTGCAGCCTGGGCAGCAGTGATGGACAGGGAACTGCTCTGGGTGGAGGTGCCAAGGGTCACTCTTAGTCTTCCACTGCATTTCTCTCTCTCATTTGTACGTATTAAGATTAGCATGGCAGGGCCTCTGCCTGACTCCAAGCATTCTCTTCTCCTACTTGGCTGTTCACCCCTACATAGAAACACAGGCCAGAGAACAGGAGTCAGTGGCTACATTTTCAAACTGCATTTCCAGATTAATAAGAAGGCTTCATCTCACATGGATGTGGACTATGGACTTTGCTGTCCCTGTCGCCCTCACCAGAAACCCAAACTCACTAGTCAGTTGCAGCCATAGTGTCACCATCCACACTCCCAGGAGTCTGTCCATTCTTCCCTTTGAAGAGCAGATCACAAGAGATGCAGCTCCAGCCTGATCACAGGTTGATTGGTTTCTGAGCATCTGCCTTGAAGAGTCTCAGAAGCAAGTTCAATCACCTCCCTCCCTACTCCCTCCCTTTGTCTCTCCCCAAGCATCTTGCCTCCACCCTCCCCTCCCCCATCTCTCTGATATCAAAGCAAGGGAGTGTGAGGAAGGGGAGACATCTGGTGGTGGCCCTATCATCTTGGTGAGAGAGCATGGCCTGCAATAGTGAGGAGTGGGCACAGCTGAAACTACAAGGCTGTTCTACTCTCTGTGCTTATTAAAGTATTGTTAGATTTCTTCAGTAGCTTAGGGAGACAGAAGGCAAAAAAAAAAAAAAAAAAAGAGACTAGAGCCTGATCTCTACAGGGAAGGACAGACACTCCCCTGGAGGAAGCAGGGTGTCTGTGTGGAGAAAAGGTGGCAGTGACTGTGTAAGGGTGGGGGAGGGGATTGTTTGCATCCATAAGAGTTAAAGCAGTTCTGCAGTCTCTTTCCCTGTGCTTTCTAAGATGCAGGCAAGGGACCCCATGGCAGTTCCAGGTGCTAGGGCAACTGTCCATCATGCAGTTGCAGGATAATAGGGTAACTCCAATTCCACATTCTTTTCTTCTCTGGTTATTTCTATTACTTTTGTTCTTCATCCTTTGCTCATCTTGGTATATTATTGGTTTACTAAGATAATGGTTTATTGTTCAGTAATTTGTCTATTATTTCTAGAGTTCTCTCTATTGTTCTGGCTTTCTTACCTGTGTGCAATACTCCTTTAGAATCTCCTGCAATGCTGACTTGGATATCACAGATTGTTGCCACTATACTTAGGATAGATCCTTATAGCCTTTAATTTTGAAGGGTAGTTTTCTAGGTACAGTCATCTTGGTTGATAGCTGTTGTTTCCTTTCAGGGCATGAATCCTGTCATTATGATCTTTTGGCCTTTAGTGTTTCTTGCCTATGTGAGAAACTCAGTCCTTCTCTCTTGCGACCACCAGTTTATTTTCTTTTTTCTATAAACTTGGAATTTTGACAATCAAGGCATGAAGAAAGCTTCTGATCTATACCTTCATTTTAGTTTCCTGTTTCCCTGGATTAACATGACCCTTAGCATCTTGAGAGCTACTGTGAAGATAAACCAGAGACTCTAAAACACAACTAAAGCAAGAACATGGGCAGAACTATTCACAGGATGAATAGTAATGATAGAGACTGATAACACTTCCTCATAAGAATCGAGCCATGGAATCAGTGTGGCAGTTCCTCAGCATGATGGGATCAATCTTCCTATGATCCAGCTGTACCCCTCTTGGGCATATACCCAAAGAATGTTCCATCCCACTAGAGAGACATTGCTCAACCATGTTCATTGCTGCTCTATTCATAATGGTCAGATATCAGAGGCAGCCCAGAAGAATGGATAAAAAAAATGTGGTACATTTATACAATGGAGTAACTACACTTGTCTGTGAGTAAAAGGATAAGATTTATAACGTAGTAAGAAATTATGCTCATCTAGCAAAGTGGCGGTTGTAAATTATTCTCTAAGGCACATGACCTTACCAGCCCCAGGAAGCATGCTGAGTTTCCAGTACCAGATGTGATTTCCCTGGTGAGTAGACATTAACTCAAATAGACAGCAATGTGTGAGGGCCACTTATTGTACCCTTATGGATATTTTGCCATACTGGTAATTGTCATGGTTCATGGATGTGACAACCGGGTAGGTCAGTTTATTGTTTCATCCCTTGCACTTGGCAGATTGCATACTATTTTCTGAAACCTTGGAAGATAGACCATATGAGAGAGCTTTTCAGGTTAGATCCAGGTGGAATCATCCAAGTCATGTGTCCTCAGTGTGAGGTGTCTTTAGCGAAAGGGCACTCAGCCCTGAGATGCAATTAAAGGCTACATCAATAATCTATATTGTTTTAGGACTCCAACTAGCTACCCTGATCAGTCATTCAAAAACAGGTTCTTTATGCCTGGTACTGTTGTTTTTGGTTAGTCTCTGGTTCTTATGGAGAGCATTTTCAACCCAAATGCCTTAACTTCCTTTAAGATATAGATATGTTTATATATAAAGGAATATATAACTTATTCTTTCATTAAGACTTATATATTATCATATTAAGATAGATATTATCTTATTACTATATATCTTAAAATAGTATGTATTCTTTTAAGATGTATGTATCTTAAAATATATGTATATATCATAAATATATAACACATGTACAATATAAAAAGTATAAAATATCTGCATATATAATTTTAGGTTATATTTATAAAATATAACTACTTGAGCCATTACCAAACAACCCTGGTGTTCAGCATTTCTAGTTCTTTATTGAATTAAGTTTTCATGTCCTGAATAATCCACATTATTTCATTAAGTCATTTATTTGTGTTTTCTTAGATCAATCAGGATTTCATTTCTGTCTACTACTTGTTATTTAGGGAATTTTTTGGTAATTCACAATTTTTTTTACCATCTTCATAGTTATTTGTAATTCAAGTTCTCCAGTTTCTTCTAACTCGCTCTCATTGGGAACCTATAGAACATGTTAGGTTTTTGGAGAAAGGACATATTGTTTTGGATTTTATTATTATTCTCTTTTTCCTATGAGACACTCCATCTAGAGTTAGGCTGTTGATTGTGTCTTTGATATGAGACTTTAGCCCACTGATCCTGAATCCTGAGCTGAAGCTGCAAGGTGATGGATTGGAGGGGTTGAGAAGGCTCAAAGCCACACATGAGCTGTGTCAGTCTTGCTGCGTGAGACCATGGGCACTGAGGCCTTGCAGATATGGTTCCTGGGGGAAAGATGATAGACTTATGTGGGGTCTGACTCTCTTACAGTGAGTTCAACCCAACGGGCTGGAGTCCTTGTGGAAAAGGTCCTGTGGTATAAGCCGAAGACACACCAGGAATTTGGAATTACAATAGAAAGAGTTAGCATTCCCAAAAGTGGTCTGCTTGACCTCTTCATGAAGGGTTAGAAAATATATTTATTTATGGACATTAATTACTACTTCTGTTGACACTCATGAACAAATCTGGATGTACTTCAGTAGTAAATAATCCTATGAAATTAGTGCTGCACACCCAGATGACTAGTAAGTGTGGGAAGAACATTACAGTCACAGCAGAGAGAATGAAGGGAAGACAGTTTTTACCAGTTCATTGGCCACTACAGTAACCTTAACCCTATGTTTTTAAAATAAAATCTCTTGAGTGAGGTTTCCTGTCATTTAAAGAGACACAATTCCATGGCAACTTCCCTGGTCCTCCAGCCCCTTCAATCTTTCCACTCTCTCTTCCTTGCTGCTCCGCGAGCCTTCAGTGAAGAAGAAGTTACATTGTAAAAGTATCAATTGGGCTGGGCACCTCATTTGTTCTCTGTATCTAAACAAGACATGAGGAAGTAGAGCACCAATAGACTTACTACGGTGGAAATGGGAAATCTCATGAGACCCTACCCACTGAGAAACAACCACAGCAGCTAAGAAGTGCTGAGAGTAGGAAATAGTCCTCCACAGGAATGAACCCCCTAATTCGTTACCAAGGCCAAATGACCAGCCCTGAAATTATATACCTATACATAATACTAAAAAGATTGCCAAGATTTTATTAATGTATTTAGGCAGGTGTGTGTCTGCAGCATGTTCATGTATGTGAGTGCATGTGTGCATGCATGCGTGTGTGTGTGTGTGTGTGTGTGTGTGTGTGTGTGTGTCTGTCTGTCTGTCTGTCTGTCTGTCTGTCTTTCTGTGTTTCAGTGTGTCTGCGTTTGTGTTTGTCTGTTTGTGTAATAATGACAGATAAAAAGAGACCATGATTTTAAGGGAGCAAAGGGACATCCATAGAGGGGTTTGAGGAAGGAAATGGAAGGGGGAAGTGGTGTGATTATATTTAGTTTTTAAAAGAAAATAAATAAATGCAATATAAAAATATCAAATGTCCTATAAAATGTCTCCCAAGGTCTTACTTTAATTCCCTAGGACCTTTCTATCTTGCTTTTGTTTGAAGTAAAATTTAAAATGTACTCATAATTTTCTGACTTTAGAGCTATCTTATATGTTCTCACCTCTTTTAATTATACCTGCTTTTACTTTTTGAGGTTTCTCCACTGGGATACTTGCATTAGGGTTTGATTCAGCCCTTCTATTTACAGCTGCTAAAGAGAGTTTAGTTATGTGAGGGAAGTCTGGGTCTCTGAGTAATTATTAGACAGATATCCATGAGCCCAGGGAAGTTAAATGTACATGTGGATGAAAAGTTCCTAGAGCATTGTAGTATAGTTGGAAGTTTTTCCTGTGTCCCGCCTGGTCCTGTTGCTCAGATCCAAGTACATACACAGAGGGTTATATTAATTATAACTGCTTGGTCATTAGCTCAGGCTTATTACTAACTAGCTTACACTTAAATTAACCCATAATTCTTCTCTATGTTTAGCCAAGTGGCTTGGTACCTTTTCTCAGTTCTGCCTTGTTATCTTGCTTCCTCTGTGTCTGGCTAGCGACTCCTGAATCAGCCCTTCCTTTTTCCAGAATTCTCCTTGTCTGTTTACCCCACCTATACTTCCTGTCTTGCTACTGGCCAATCAGCGATTTATTTTTCAAGCAATCAGAGCAACCCATATTCACAGCATACAGAATGACATCCCACAGCATCTTAGTATACCATGCAACCAAACAGTGAGCACACAGGAGGTCAAAGTTTCTCTGGGAGGAATAATAAGAATAGAAGTTGTTTACTTTCTAAGTCATTCATTCAGTAAATAATTTTGAACTGATTACAGTGAACCATTCACAAGTCTATATGCTAAGAATAAAGCTGCTACAAATAGAAGACCTTGATATCTTAGAATTTTTTTTCTAGTTGGTGAAATTGACAATTAACACACTGACACACAAATGCACTGCATAGTTCAATTTTATGAGTCTCCACATCAGAGAGATGAACAGAGTGCTATAATAGAGTAAGTAGAATAAGATGGAGCGATGATAGAGCAAGAGGGGTATGATAGAGTAAGTGGGAGCTATGGCAGTAGGGGAAGGACTGTGGTAGAGATGGAGGAGGGCTGTGTTACTGGAACAAAGGAGTTGTGATATTTTAAAATGAGTGTTGTAATAGAGATAGAGGTGGGATATGATAGAATAAGTGGTGGTTATGATACAGTAGTAAGGGCTATGATAGAGTAACAGGAGGTCCATGATAGAGTAACAGGAGGCCCATGATAGAGTAACAGGAGGACCATGATAGAGTAACAGGAGGACTATGAGAGAGAAAGGGGCATGAAACTTTACATGGGAAGACCAGCATAATCTGTGGGTATCCTCATAGAAGTGACACCTGAGCTGAGACATGAAGATGGTCAAGAGTCTGGTTTACCAAGTTTTGGACAGAGAGTGTTTCCTATTCAGAAAGACCTAGGACCGCATCTGGGAAGTTCAGCAAGTCAAAAGAGACCAGCATTGCTGCTGCAGAGAATTGGGATCTTCCCCCACAAAAAGCTGATGTTGACAGTTCAGGCCTGTACAAATCCTGTGCAACATTGTCTATGACAGCATGAAATTTGTGTTGTATTCTTGAAGGGACAGAAAGCCATTTAAATACTTTGGGAGAGTGTAGATGGCATCTGGTTTACAGTGTATTTTATGTGATAGGGTGTTAAGTTGTATGTCTGCCCTCCCCCAAGCACTGAAACTGCTTCTGAGACTGTATAGAGAGCCAGCTGCCCTTGTAACAACTTGGAGTTCACAAAAGTTGCACCCTTGCTTCTCAAACTCTTGTGTTTGGGCATGACCTGATCTAATTAACAGAAGGGAGAACGTTCTCTGTGCAGAGGAAGTTCCAATCCTCTCTGCATTTCTGCCCCTTCCTTCCTTCTCTTCCTTCGCTACAGGAATCCTAGGACTGGGGACACTGTGCTCTCCCATCACCTCTCCCTTTATACTTTGAGAAAACATTATGCAGAAGCCCCCTTTCCTGGCATGTCCTGTTCCCTGCAAATATAAAATACAGTGAGCTCTCCCAGAGAGCTGTGGAAGAAAATGAGGAGGACAGACTTCATCTCCTATGACAAGCAGAGACCTTCTTTGGTCACAGGCTTTACTGGGGATCTCATGCTCTGCATGAGGCACTTTTGCATCAGATTTTGGTTTAGTCCCAATCAAGAGTTGAGTGTGGAAGACTTTAATTCTCGATCTTCTACTGTGGCTATTAGTATGAATTTTAAGCCAACTAAAGAAATGGAGAGGCACACAGCACAGAGGAACCAAAGAGATCCCAAAGGCAGAAGCTCAGCATCAGGCCCCTGTGCTGAGTTTGTGTTCAGCTCCCCCTGCAGTTTCCACCACTGTGTCACTCAGAGCACAGTAGTACACAGCCGAGTCTGACTCTTGGACCGAGGCTTTCTGCAAGTGGAAGGAGGTGGATTCTTTATCGTGAGTAGCTTCAAAACCTCTGCTGCTTCCCTTCTCATTGGCCTTTGTGACTCTGAAGAGGAGCTGTGGACCTTCTCCAGGATATTGAACATACCAGAAAAGAGTCGGGTATCCTGTGGCTGAATAAGTACAATTTATAAATAGGAATTCATCTTCTGAGAGAGTCACTTGACCTTGTTTCTGGGTTACTGAGTCTCCCTGGGTCCTCCCTGGAGGAAGAAGAGAATACCTATGTCACACTAAGGACAAAGCTCTTAGATGATTAAATATTTTTGACATCATAAAAGAAAAAGCATAAATTCTAAGTCACTTCACTTACCAAGCATGAACAGCAGCATCACAGTCACTAAAGCTGGAGAAGTGTTCATCTTTAGGGTCACCAAGTAATGTTCTTAACACTTCACATGAAGAAATGATGAAATGACATCAAATGATGAACCTAGGATGCTTATAATTCACAAAGATGATCTTGTGTTAGGAAACTCCTCCCCCTGGTGGACAGAGACTAAACTAGGGTCTCTTGCATACCTCCCGGAAGTCAGAAATGGGCTATCATTTTGAAATCATTCATAAGGCACATGTCAAATTTTAAGTGTTTCTTACAAACATAAAGGAAATAAGCAATGGTCATTAATATATTCAATGTTGTCATTCTTAGGATTCAACCTGATTTGAAAGTTTTATAGTAGAGCAACTGATGGGTTCTTTGTTTTGGTTTTTTATCATGGGGTAAATTAAAGACAAGAAGTCAATTTTACCAGTTCATATTCACATATTTGAATTTGTATTAAGATATCATGCAGGCCTAAAGTGATGGCTCAGGACTTCGAAGCACTTGTTGCTCTGACAGAAGCTCCAGGTTTGATTCTCAGAATATTCATAGTGTTTCTCAACCATCTGTAACTCCAGTTCTGGGGAAACTGACTCTCTCTTCTGACCTCCATGGGCTCCAGGCACACATATGGTACCTAAACACAAATGCAGGCAAAACACTCACAAGCATAAAATAAATAAATCTTTAAATTTTCTTACAGGTATTGTGAAATGAAGTGATTACAAACTGGCCTGGGGAATGTGTAATCATTAAAATCTGCTCTTTTTACCTTCTAGAAATTTGAAATAATGGTTTTATGTTGCCCATTTACTTAGAAGGTCATTGGTGTCTTGCAACACTGTTAGAAGATGTGGCTGGCATCCAGGACTCACACGTTGTGCCATGCTCTACATCAAATATAGGCTATGACCATTTTCTTAACTCTTCAGGAAATGTCATTGTGACCAGTAGTGCATGCTTTTAGGAATCACAAAGCTGACCATCATTTGGGTTTGGGGTGACATTTGTGACTCTTCCTTGCAGACCTGACAAGGGCATTGCAGGCAGCCAGCTCACATAAGTGTCTTCAGAAAAGCTTCTACCTTCAACTGTCAAAGCTTCTACTCATGAGTCTGGCTTTCATGGCTGCCACCTTTCTGTGGGAGCTCCTTCTATTTTTTAATTTGTTCTTAGTAATATTTTATCACTGACAGAATTTATTGTCTCACAAAACCATTTTCCCTCACCTTTGTCCACATCTGTTTCCTAATTCTTGTTGTTTTTACATTATAAATGTAACCTGTAAACGCCAGCCTTTGGCTCAGAACCTTTGTCTCTTACTGTTCAAGATAATGAATGTTGAGCCCATGTGGATTATCCTAACTTATAACTTCTGAAGTTGCTTCAGAATGTGTTGTTCATACAATTTCCCTATATAAGATGTAGAATCATTTCTCAAAGCAATATTTTCTTTCTTTTTTTTATTTTTACAATTTCATAGCCTTAGACTTTTGCACAGACTGACACACTGCATATGTTCCCCCTCCTACATAGCAGGCCTCAATCCCAGGGGAAAGTAGTTGGTCACCCCTACAAATCATGAGGTCACTACTGTACCAGTGGGCATGCCTTGCTTGTCAGGTTAGTCATTTAGAACACTGGGGCCACAGCACACAGCATAGGTTTGAAACAGAGTATCACCAACTCCTGTAAGAATCCGTTATACAGAGCTTTTGGATTGCCATACACATGGACATGCTAGAATCAACTCACACAGAAAGGAGATGAAAGCTTACCCTTTACTTCAGCTGTTGCTGTCTGAACCTACTCCTCAAACTGTTCATTTTCCACTGTTTATTTAAACCAAGATATTACAGTGCACAATACATGCTGAATATACACAATAAATGTGAATTAAAAAAACGTTAAACATCAATCAACAGTATAATCTAAACTTCCTTGGTCATTTTGACCTACACATTGTAGATGTAACCAACCGTCTTATTAAATAAGAAACACAGAAACAATGTAAAAGAGAAAGCCGAGAAGTCAGAGCTCAGAGCTAAAATCTCACCCTTCCTCCTGCTGTCCCAGCTTCGCGAAAAAAGACCTACTTCCTGTCGGTTCGTATTTTTAAAGTATGTTGTTCTGCCTTCTCATTGGTTGTAAACCCAAACACATGACTGCCTCGTCACTGTCTGAATGTACAGCCCCCTGGGTCTTAAAGGCATATGTCTCCAATGCTGGCTGTATCCCTGAACACACAGAGATCTTATGGGATTAAAGGCGTGTGCCACCACCGCCACACTCTTGCTATGGCTCTAATAGCTCTGACCCTGAACACACAGATATCTATGGGATTAAAGGCGTGTGCCACCACCGCCACACTCTTGCTATGGCTCTAATAGCTCTGACCCCCAGACAACTTTATTTATTAACATACAATCAAATTAATATTTCAGTACAAATCAAAATAATATTTCAATACAATTAGATTACCACCACATTTCCCCTTTTCTATTTTAATAAAAAGAAAAAAAGCAAAAGGTTATGACTAACAAAAGAAAAACTATATACAAAAGTACAATAACTATATACAATATATACAAGTAATAAATACCTAAACAGGTATTTGACGAATCAGAGAAAATAATTCCATTATCTATCCTATTTTGATAATTCCAAGATGTATCTAATGTACTTTCTATCCTAATTAATTTTCAACTATAACTAACTAATCTTCAACCATAATTAACTAATCTTCAACTCCCTCAGAGACCCAAGAAGGGAATAATATTAGCTAACAAAAATAAAAACAGGAAGTGCATGCAAGCAACTTCCAAAAAAATTTTGTGAGTTGACAGAAACAGCCAGCTGCCTGGGCAGTCACCTGAGGTTTCTCCGCAGTGTTGGGGCATCATCTTCAGCCTATAGGCTTAGTGTATCTGACAGACTCATTTGTGAAGTAGGATGTACACAAGGTCAACAGTTCAACCTCACATTGGGTGAGAGCAGTCCACGTACTAGAAACACCTGAATTCCACTAGTGTCCTGTCATGATTCAGGATTTTAAATTCTGGAAATTGTTGACAGTTTTTTAATTCAGCTGTCCATTCTTCTTGGCTGTGTATATATGGCTTCATCTCAGCATCCCCTTCTTCTCCACATCCCTCTATTAAATGCCAGTCTACTTTTGAGAGGCATGAGCTTTCAGCTGCTGTTCCATTGTACAACAGAATCCATCGGCCCTCTGCCTGTTAAGCTGCCTTCGAAGAAAAGGGCACCGTACCTTTTCCGGATGCGAAGGCCACTTCAGGGATGGGGCCATATTGTCCTGGCCTCAGAAGATGCCTTTTGATAAAGCCATAACCACACTTGTTTTGGCAAGAATCAGTAGTCCCTTGTTTCGTGATCTGTCTGTCCATTTTGTCCTGTTGATTCGAGGATACTTTGTTGTCCAGTGGCTAACTTTTGCCAGAATGAAAGTTGACTCCATATGCAGTTTCTTCAATGCCCATATTTTCTCTAAAGTAGATTGGTACTGCCAGGAGCCGACATGTCTCAAAAAAGAAAAATTTTCTAAGTTATTAAAACATTTTAAATGCCATATTCTGTAGATCTCTGAAGGGTTTGAAGATGACCTGTCTAAAACATCTCTGCTCAATTTTTAAAACATATCCAATATGACTACAAGTTCTATGATAATGTCTAACTACTAGCTTTCATTTCTTTATATCCTAATAGTTGATAATAATAACATTCAAGGATCAGAAATTTGCATTACATTGTTAAATGGATGGAATAAATACAATTAGAAATATACATATAGCATTTTCTAACAATATCAGTTTCAAATTTGTGTACAATATAAAACAATTCAATCCAATGTAAAGTATTTAAAACTAGTAATTGTCTTTTTCTTTTCTTTCTTTCTCTTTTTTTTTTTTTAAACAAGAACCTTAAATCTAATCTCCTTTGCTTAGCCTTTTTCCTAACCCTTGACAATAACTTGTAACCAACCCCCCTAAATACTGAAAATTATCCCAGACCCAAAACCCATTAAAAAGACCAAAAAACCACCCGCCCCACACCACCTCTTTGGGAATGTGGGCGTCGTATTCTTAAAATTGCTTCCTGCTGGGTATGGGCAAAGTTTTCTTTATCCTGAAAGAAAAATTTTAGGTTAATTGTCAAATTCTAGGAGAGGTAACTATATCCTTCATTATCCAGTCTGTGTATAATGCCAAAGTTGAGGGTTTATCTCAAGTCCTTATTCAAGTAGTCTTTGAGACTGGATCATCTCAGCTAGTCATCTCAAATTTGCTCTGAGCACCTTGTAGTTCAAAGCTGATCTGTGGATGATGTTTGTCAGCTTAATGATATTATTATTGTCCACGTGGAATTGTTGTTGTTGTGGGGCCCCATCTTCTTTCTGGAGACTTCAGTTGATGTTAGGCCTGGCCATGATTTCCTGCAGAAAACTGATAAGAGACTCGAACACAAAAACATATATATGCAGCTAGCCTTTTTTCTAGAATTAGTTAGTACTCTATGTGACCATTCATATCTTAACAAAGTTTAAAATGTATATATATATTAATCTTGTAAATTTTGATATAAAATTTATACTTTGAGAACAGTTTAAAGAATCAGAATAGAATCAAAGAGTTGATTTTAGTAATAGAATAGTCCCTTAATTAATTTTGCTTTTGTCCTGTACCATAGCAGAAATGGCTCTTATTCTGGCATGATACAGGGAGTTTGCATTTTCCTTTTAACAACATGCTTGATTTTAAAGAAGGAGAGAGCCATTCTCCAACTCCAAAGTCAGCTTTAAATTTTAATTGAACTGGGACTGTTAGAAGACCAATAGTGTTAAATCTTTAGAGAAAAGCAGAAACAAACATTTAGGAAGACATAAAATTTTTTTAGATAATATATACCCATACACCGTTTCACTCTGTTTCTTGGGATAGATGATTTGTCCCTTTTCTTCAGTTGTCTCATTTGTCCAGTGTTCTTCAGATTCCTTAACCTTCATTCTCCTAAAAGACAAAAACAAAAACCTTTCCCCAAGACTAATTTTGGGGATGTTCCTTTTTGGCAAGTTATTATCTGATGAAATGAAAAGGCATGTTTTATTGATACAAGTTAGTTTAAATTGGATGTTCATGCTGGTTGATGAACTATCACCTCCTCTAATTAAGAGGTCTCTCTTGTTCAAATCGAACCTTTATCAATTTTGATGGTACCCACAGCTTATCTTCTCCTGTAGAAACAAAAGCAAAACCACGTCCCCAACGTAATACATACCCTGGTTTCCATTCTGAGGTCAGCACATCCTTAAAGTATATAGGCTGATTTAATTCTGTAGTTTTTTCTATTATCCAATGTCTCTCTGCAGCTGTTGTTCCTTTCTCATTGGCATTCAGAAAATTCAAAGTTAGAAGAGCATTATGCAGTCTATTTCTGGGGGTTTTTGTTACCCATTTCTGTTTATTTAGCATATCCTTTAGAGTTCTGTTTGATCTTTCTATAACTGCTTGACCTGTAGGATTATGTGGTATGCCTGTAATATGCTTTATATTGTAATAAGCAAAAAACTGTTTCATTTTAACAGAGACATATGATGGAGCATTGTCAGTTTTGATTTGTGCAGGTATACCCATGATGGCCATAACTTCTAGCAAATGAGTTGGACGGTCTATATGTCAAATTGCTCTGATTGGTCAATAAATAAAACACTGGTTGGCCAGTGGCCAGGCAGGAAGTAGGTGGGACAAGGAGAGAGGAGAATTCTGGGAAGCAGAAGGCTGAGGCGCAGAATCACCGCCAGCAGCTGCCATGACCAGCAGCATGTGAAGACGCCGGTAAGCCACCAGCCACGTGGCAAGGTATAGATTTATGGAAATGGATTAATTTAAGCTATAAGAACAGTTAGCAAGAAGCCTGCCACGGCCATACAGTTTGTAAACAATATAAGTCTCTGTGTTTACTTGGTTGGGTCTGAGCGGCTGTGGGACTGGAGGGTGACAAAGATTTGTCCTGACTGTGGGCAAGGCAGGAAAACTCTAGCTACAAATGGCGCCCAACGTGTTGGCAAAAGTTTCTACCTAAAACCTGAGAAAAGATTCTAAAACAGAGCTAAAAACAGCTTCCTAATTGTCTCTCTCAAATGAGCGGCAGCTGCTGGTTTGAGCTACTGGCGGGTTCCTGGCGTGTGCGCTCGATCTGCAGTATGGCGGGAATGAGGCCTCTGCAAGTGGCACATTAAGCTGTGTGGTGGATTTAGCCTTTGCTAGTACAAAACAAAAAGAGGTTTCTAGGCTGCACGCTGCTTGGATAAAAGCACAGACCCACGATGGCTCCCAGAGCTGGCGGAAAATGTACCACCGCCATGTTGGGAAGCTGAAGTGGGCAGAGTCAGCAGCCACAGTGCCGTTTCAGGCTTAAAAGGCTGCAATAGGCCTCAATTAAAAGCAATAGGCTCAAGCTAATATAAAAAATAAGCCACATAAAGATGGCTACCACACAGAGAATCTGGATTATGTTCTCTTTGATATTCGTAACTGAAGAGAAACATTTGATTGCAAAAGCTGTTGAGTTATGCCAAAATGTGTGTTTTAAAGGTACCTTGACTTCAAAATTTGGATGTAAGGATATGTTGCTTTGGAAAGGAGGCTCTGCTTTTGTTTCCACAGAAAGCCAGAGGCTATGGATTTGTTCCAGATTAAGATACATCAAGTTTGACCAGCCAAGACCACCTGAAAGGTCTCCGATGACACCATGGCCCAGATGATCCAACATCCAGAATCGTTTCAAGGCAACTGGCTCAGACGATACAGTCTCACGGACTACTCCATGATCCTAAAATTTTCTTTGTGTCCCCATAAGATACAGCGCCCCCCTCCAGCAGGAAGTAGTAAGAGAAGCTACGCCCAAATTCCCAAATATACCAAGCTGTAAAAGTTAAAACCTTCCTTTTAAAAAAAAAGAAAGGGGAAGTGCTGTGGGACGGTCTATATGTCAAATTGCTCTGATTGGTCAATAAATAAAACACTGGTTGGCCAGTGGCCAGGCAGGAAGTAGGTGGGACAAGGAGAGAGGAGAATTCTGGGAAGCAGAAGGCTGAGGCGGAGAGACACTGCAGCCACCGCCAGGAGAAGCAGCTTGTGAAGACGCTGGGAAGCCACCAGCCACGTGGCAAGGTATAGATTTATAAAAATGGGTTAATTTAAGATAAAAGAACAGTTAGCAAGAAGCCTGCCATGGCCATACAGTTTATAAGTGATATAAGTGTCTGAGTGATTATTTTATAAGTGGATTGTGGGACTGCGGGGCTTGGGGAACCTGGAGAGAAGCCCTCCAGCTACAACACATATATATTTTTAATATTTGTATGTTATTTTCTACTCTCAAACAATGTGACAAATGTTTTCCTAGAATGACACAGCAAAAAGGGTGCCACTCCAGCCCTGGTGTCAGGTTTGAAGACAGGCTGCAAGTGTCTGGGGAGCAGTGTGTATCTGCTGCACAGAAGTACATGGCTGAATCTGCAGGCTGGGTGGCTGTGATGTGCAGGGAAAGGTGTTTGGCTTTCTTATCCAATAGAAGGATGAGTCTTGGCTCCTGCTTTCTTTCTGCATTTGACCGGATGTCAATGATGACCTGAGAATGCTTCCCAGGCTCTTGCTTATACCAAGGGAAGTAGGCTGAGAGACTGTCTGTGTAAGTGCAGTTGATGACAGCGCTGTCTCCCTCCTGGACACTCAGGGTGGAAGGATGCTGCTCTACCTTCTCACCTCTGCTCTCCCCTGTGTAGAAAGATGGAGAGAAGGGAGAAAGGTTATCAAATCATTTTTCTTCCTTATCTTTTTTCCTGTAGTAAATAAATAAAATCCAAATGAACCATTTTTCTGAACATCCATGGACCTCCCACTAACATACCCAGTCATCTCACAGTCCTCAACTCACAGTACATCTGCAGCCAGAGGAAAATGAATAAAGCATGAACAGCTGTCTTCATTGTGCTTCTTACTCGGATCAGTTGTAGGTGCTCAGTCTCCAGCCAGCTGAGCATCTTGAAAGTTCCAATTGGCCTTTTGTTGTTATAACAATCATACATGCTGAGTTATTTGCCCAGCCAATAAGAAAAAGCCTGTTAATTAAAAATTCACTAAGATGTACTTTTGGTGCATCAGCTGAGGTACACTGCCACCCTGTGGTCATATTTCTAACTGCAGAAATCTAGTTTTACACTTAACTCTAGTGAGGATTCTGCCCACCTCTGCCATCCTTAGTCTTCCAACGTAGCTGTGATCATACAGACTGTGCATCTACTCAACCAGACGAGAGCACTAACTCTGTACTCACCCATGTGAGGACCACATTGTTGGACCTGGCTTTGTCATATAGCCTGTGAATCAGTCTAAGAAGGTGAGTGCTCCAGATCCCCAATATGCCACTCAATCTTCACACTCCCACGCCTACCTATGGTTACACCACCTGTGCACCAGCCCAGCCAGTTGAGTGTTTCAGATCCCATCCACTCACATCTTCCCCACACTCACAGAAAGACTACTTTGAGTCCTGCAGCCTTCATACCAACCTACAGTGTTAAGTTGCCCAGAAACTCTGCATATCATTCCCACATTCCCAGGCAAAGCTGAACTTGAACAGCTTTTACACCAGCACACAGACATAGATCTGACATATAGTCACACACTTTCTTGATAACCATTGAATTGGAATCACTCTCATCCCTGCCATCAATAATGGGTATCTCTATTTGAAGGACTGCCCTACCAACCCTTCAAACCTGATCTGAAACCAACCTGATCAACAGCAAAAACAGAAACCAAATTCTACTCAACAGAGGCAGGCTACAATATCAGACACAATGAAAGAAGTCTACAAGCCTACATCATATCACAAGCACACGCACATTATTAAAGGCCAACACAAGACAACCTCCACTCCCACAAAACCCACCAGCTCTATAGAAATGTTCTCCAATGGGAATTAACTAAATGAACCTCAGGACAGTAAACAGGGACTAAGAAGGTATGGGAAAAAGAAGCAATAGCAGGACACAGTTTCTATGAAGTGGAAATTTGAAAAGTGAAGAGGGCTTTAAAGTCGAATGAGGACAGAGATCAGTGTAGGGGGAGAGGGAGAAAGGAGAGATAAATAACATTAAGAGTGTTTGAAAAAGTCACAGGTAATCATTATTTTCTATTTACCCCAAATACATGTTGTGTGTGTGTGAGTGTGTGTGTCTATGTGTGTGTGTGCATGTGTATACATAAATAAATAATCAAAATGATGTTATGCCATGTGGGGTGATAATGCTCCCCTAGAGCTATAGACTGTTTAGCATAATACCTGGCGTGAGAAACCTCACTTCAAGTGTTCGGTCATGACAGCCCAAGACAGGACTCCCCAAATAACACCGACTATTGTTATTGTCTTTAGATATTCACAAATTTGAAGATAAGTCCCTATTCTCAAAATATTATATATTTTGTACATAGACTTGGAATGATAGTCTACAACTGACCTAGGAGTCTATTTCCTGAAGACTCTCATAGTATTCAGAGATATTTTGAAACCAGCCAAGGAAAAAGGCAGCCAATACTCCTACCCAGCTGTAATACCTAAGAGCCCCAACAATGTCCAGCATCCAAATCACCAATAGTGTCACTTAGGTCTTGGAGGTAACCAACAACCATTGAACTGGACTTACAGCTCACTCAGTGGGAGGGTACTGTCAACTTCACCAACTACTCATGACTCTTTTAGAGTCAGGAACTCTAAAAAGAAAACTACCCAATGCCATTTTCCTATGCCAGTGTAATCCCTAACTGCATTCTAAATACTTATCCTCATGGCCACAGATGTTGTGGAATATTATTTTAACTATGTAAAGATGTGTTACATTTGTTTATGCTACAGAATATTACTTAAACTATGTGAAGATGTGTTACATTTGTTTCTGCTGTCTTAGTTAATGATGTAAATATCTGTTACATTTGTTTGCACTGCATTTGTTTAATTATGTAAAGATGTGTTGCTGTTTCACCTTGCCTGCCTAAGATACCTGATGGGTCTAAATAAAAGTTAGTGGCAAATAGCTAGGCAGGATAAAGATATGCAGGGCTGGCAGGCAGAGGGGAAAAGGAGGGGATAAATCTAGATTTGTGAGAAACAAAAGAATGAAGAGAAAGAGGAAGAAAGACAGAGACACACCCAGGGTCAGAAGCCAGGCAGCTGCCAGCCATCCAGCCATGGAGACAACAGGAAAGTAAGATATACAGAAGGAAGGCAGGGGGGAATAAAAACTGCTGAGGCAAAAATGTAGATAAAGAAAAACGGGTTAAGTTATAAGAGCTAGCAAGACACAAGCCTAAGCTAAGGCCGAGCATTCATATTTAATCAAATCTCCCTGTCATGATTTGGGAGCTGATTGGTGGCCTAAAAGAAAAAGCCTGCTACACACAAATAAGTGTACCTCATCAAAGAAGGTCCTTTTTGCAGCAGTAGAAGACGAGAAAAGAAAATACAACTAGTCAAAATGCAGAGAACAACTGACCATGGGGTGTTGTGGAATAGAATATTTGTTTAACTTCGTAAAGATGTGTTGTGTTTGTTTGTATTGCAGAATATGTAAGGGTGTGTTACATTTGCTTATGCTGCATTTGTTTAATTAGATAAAGATGTGTTACCTTTGCTGTACCTTGCCTGCCTAAGGTACCTGGTTGGTCTAATAAAAAGCTGAACAGCCAGTAGCTGGGGAGTAGAGGGATAGGCAGGGCTAGCTAGCAGAGAGAATAAGTAGGAGGAGGAATCTAGGTTTTGGGGTGAGAATGAGGGAGTAAAAGAGGGAGAGCCAGCCAGGGCCAGACAGAGAGACAGACAGACACAGAGGAAGCAGGAAAGCAGGATGTACAGTACACAGACGAGGTAAACAAGCTTCAGGGAAGCACAAAAATGAAAAGAAATGGGTTAGTTTAAGTTTTTAAAAAAGCTAGCTAGAAACAAGCCTAAGCTAAGGCAGAGCATTGATTATTAATAATAAGTCACCTTATCATGATTTGCAGGCTGGCAGGCAAAGAAAGCCTGCTACAGTTGGGTGCCTATGACAGCTGATGCATGTACAGCACAAGCCCTACAGAGAGCATTGCAGAAAGGCTGGTCCAGGTTAGAATACACTGACATAGCATCAAGTCAGGGTGCAATAGAACCATTTCTGCATTACCTCTGGGCTTTCACTGACTTTTGGATGAGCTGACATACTCCATCCCATTAATGGAGATAAATAAATCTTGCTATGAAATCTAAGCTGGCCTCTAGCTTATGATTCCCCTTCTTCAACATCCAACACAGACATTTTTGTGTGTATGCTTTAGTTATAGTTGTTATTCTTTAACAAGTTTTGTCCCTGGAGGAAGGTTGTGTTGCCTTGTTTTTTTGTTTGTTTGTTTGTTTGTTTGTTTGTTTTTGGATTTTCAGGATTATTTGAGAGAATATTGAGTTGGGCAAGTAGGGAGATGAGAAGGATCTGGGAGGACTTAAGGTATGGAAAAGAATATAATCAAAACATATTACATAAACAATTCAAAAAATGATAAAATTGTAACAAAAATACTGACTTACTCTGTTGGTGTATCTTGGGTTTTGGTGCAATGATGTATGATATCCTGTGACTTTTCTAACTTCACCTTGTACAGTTTCACTCAATAGTGTTTACAATATTATTCTTTTAGCAACTTCCTTTTCAAGTCGTATAATTGGATGATATCAGGTGCTTCTCAGAAATACAAAACTCTAAGTAAACATGTGACAATTTCTGAATTTGGGAAATGACAAAGCTGACACTTGAGCTCTTGTGGCAATAGCAGCAGACACATCTAATGAACAGTTGAAGACACAGGCTTTATTAAATCTAGGTTTGATGATTGTAGTGGAGCAATGTTTCTGAAATGGTTTAACTCCTAATACAAATGAGTTTTGTGTAAGTCTTCTTTTATTATAAGCATAGACTTATATAGTAATGGTTTAATATTTCAGACATTTTTTTTGTAAGTTTAGGAGACCTGACAAATTGAAAATGGATTCATTATTTGTATCTTAGTTACTGTTTATTAGTATAAAGAGACACCATGACCAAGCAACTTATAAAAGAAATATAATTTGGGGCTTACTTAAAGTTTCAGAGTGGTAGTCCATTATCATCATGACTGGAGGCATTACAGCAGGCTGCAATGGTCCTGAAGAAATAGCTGAGAGATTTTCAATCCTGATCAGTAGACAGCAGGCAGAAAAAGAGACACTGGGTCTGGTGTGGGCTTTTTAATCCCAAGCCACTTCCAGTGACACACCTCCTCCAACACTTCCTCCAACAAGACCACACCTCCTAATGCTTTCCAAACAGTTCTTCAACTGAGGACAAAGCATACAATTGTATGGGCCTATGGGGGCAATTTTCATTCAAACCCATATATTCTGGATGTAAATGACAATGCTTACTGATGCATTTTATCATTGAATTTTCAATTATAAGGAGAATTAATTTATATGAACTCAAAGCAGTTGGAATAGAACACACAAACCTACACAAGCCCATGCTACCCAAAATTCTAGTATGGGGTATGAGTACAATGTCTCATCCTTAACTAAGGAGATAATGACATTGGATAGCAAATCGAACAGTGAGAATCTTTTTTCTTTAAGGTTATGGCCCCAGGAGGTCAACCACACTCCAGGGAAGGCAACACATTCAAGAGGTATGGACAGAACAAACCGTAATTGAAAGTTTTGTCTTTTCCCAGAAACAAAGAGAGAAAAGCTGGAAAGTAAAGAGGAGGGGTGGGACTGGTAGAAACTGGTGGAGAACTGAATATGATCAAAGTCCATTGTATGAAATTCTCAAAAAACCTAATAAAAGTCCCATTCTTCTGATAATAGAAAGATATGCAATTGACTGAAACACTGAATAATATCTTTTCTGTTTGCTGAAGAGCACGTCTGTTTGATGCCTTTGTAAAGCAATGATTGAAGAGCAGTGAACACTGTGCAGTGGGTCTACCTGACAGCACCGTGAACCTTGTCATCTTTGTCAGTTGTCCCAGTACTCTCCATGAGAACTTCTTCCTGAAAACGGGAATCTGTGAGGAAAGGGTGCACTGGTGGGAAACAGCAATCCTGAACAGTCTATGTTAGAGGAGAGGACAGAGATGCAGCATAAATTGGAAACCCCACAGCTGTGCAAAGCCTCCCCCAGAGTCTGCCTGTGGCAGGGCTGTTGCTGCACACCCAGCTGCAGTTTGGGGCCAGGCTGCAGGCTTGCTGGGAGCACTGTGCCTCAGCAGCACAGAGGTAGGTGCCTGAGTCCTCCAGCTGGGCATCCCTGATGTGCAGGGTGCTGTAGCGCTCCTTGGAGTCGAATGTTGACTTTAACCTCCCATTCTCCTTTGTTCCTGAATTCAGGAAAAAAAGATTGACGAGGCTGCCCCTGGGATTTTGTCGGAACCACTGCACCCTCATCATGGTGGTAGAAAAATTGCATCTCAGAGCAGAGCCGGCTCCCTCTTGGAGACTGAGGGCTGGAGGATTCTCTTCCACCTGCATCCCTCTCACCCCTGCTCAGAGAGAAAGGAAAAAAAAAAAAACACACATGATAATCTTTCTGCAGGTTCCACCCTGTCAGATATCCCGGGAGACAGTCATGAGGAGCTTTGGGTCACCTGTGTCCTGCCCCTCCCACTGGCAGCTCTGGAACACCCCTAACCCATCTGGGAGAGCCACAACACACAGCAAACCTGCACTCACAGCAGCCCCAGCACAGCTCCCAGGCTCCTCTCCATGGATCCTGTAAACTGCTGAGACTCCTTCACCCCAGTTCCAGACAGTGTCTAACTTAGTTCCAACCACGAGCAGGCTCTCCCTCACCCATGGAGCACCAATAAAATCTGAGCTCATTTCACTTGATGGAAATCCCCACCCACAGCAGCCCAGTCAGGCCTCACAATAACTGCTCCCCAGCTGTGGATGAAAACCCTGCAGGGAACAGGAAGCTATGTCATCTACAGCTTGAAAACTAAAAAGGTTTATTTGTTTGTTTGTATGTTTTAACAGTTAAAGTAAGAGATATTTGAGGGAAATTGTGAGAAGGAGGGGATGATATATCAGCAAAGAGCTGAGGTCTCTGTACATCATAGAACTTAGAAGGATAGAGAGAGTATGCTATTTTACATAATTTTACAGAATTTGAGAGATCAGTTGTATGAAAATTCTGATAAAAGAAAACTCTTTGATGGTGTGCAATGTGTGCTGGGGAATAAATATACTTTCTTGAATCAGCAGATCACCAACTGCTAAGAAATGTTTCCAGTGAAACTTTCATTTGTTAAAACAATCAGGTTATAAACACAACATTTATCCTGATTCATTTTCTACCTCTGTCCTTTTCCAGTCCCTTCCCTGTACCCTGCAGACGCACACATTGCTGGTCAAGTTCAATAGTATTCTCTGTATTTTCTTTTTTTTTTTTTTTGTGCCTTATTATTTTCATTCCTTCGACTAATTATTCGTGTTCCTGCTAGTCTGAGAGGAGTCAATGAAAAGTTTGGCTATCACAGGTATTGGAATATTTTCTGGGTCCATGAACTCTGGAGATTTTCATCATAAAATTTTAAAACTTGAAGTTATGGAGTTAGATCTTTTCTGTTGAGCTTCAGAGGTCGTATTGACCAGTAAAATTCTATTTCCTTGTCTGTCCTCAAGAACTCATCCTCAGAGTGGATTTCCAGTCACCTCAAGTTTTATAGTTCCACAGAATAGCACAGCTAGCAACCAGGAACAAACTTTGCTGTCTGTGACTGACAGCCTCACATGTTCTCGGGTCTCTTTATACTGCCCAACCCTTCAGAACTTGAGAAAGTCATTTCTGGGAAGCCTGCAGTGCCCCCTAGTGGACCAACACCATCAGCAAAGGTGACTTGAGGCCATAACTCTACATGTCACACAAAAGCAACCCCCTTCACTCCTTTAGTTCCTGATGGAGGAAATGCAAGATGGTCAGAAGACATGACAGTCTAGACTGAGTCGGGGGTGAAGGTGAACCACTTTGAAAGTGATATATCATGGAGATTAAACCTCTAAATATGCTGTTATTTCTTATCATGAGATATTTATTAGATTTATATAATTTAATTCAAAATAAATCTATAAGCATTGACTAAAATTTTACTGAAAATGATAATAAGAACATAATAATAAGAATAATAAAAGTGGAGGAGACACTGATTTGCTCTGTAATGAATCAGACTAAAATACAGGGATCTGAATAAAACAAATAGCATCAGGGAAGAGTGTAAACTGAGAGTTGTGTGATCCCAGGAACAGGAGAAATGTCCACATGCAGATGGTCAGACTCTGAAGAAGGCAGGCATGATGATAGGATGGTAAACATAAGTGACCCCCAAAATTTTACCAGGGAAATTCTACAGCTGATAAACACCTTTAGCAAAGTAGATGGATACAAGATTAACTCAAAATAATCAGTTGCCCTCCAAATATACAAAAGACAGATGGGATGAGAAAGAAATCAAGAAAACAACACCCTATACAATAGCCACAAATAACATAAAATATCTTGAGGTGACTCTAACCAAACAAGTGAAAGACCTGTATGACAAGACTTCAAGCCTTTGAAGAAAGAAATTGAGGAGGCTATCAGAAGATGGAACGTTCTCTCACGCTCATAGATTGGAAGGATTAACATAGTAAAAAAGGCCAGCTTACCAAAAGCAATCTAAAGATTCAATGCAGTCCCCATCAAAATTCCAACACAATTCTTTTTCTTTTTTTTCTTTCTGAAGACAGGGTTTCTCTGTGTAGCTTTGCTCCTTTCCTGGAACTCACACTGTAGCACAGGCTGGCCTTGAACTCACAGAGATCCGCCTGCCTCTGCCTCCCGAGTGCTGAGATTAAAGGTGTGCACCACCACTGCCCCCCCCAACACAATTCTTACAGGTCTTAAAGAAGAAGACTCGTGCCCCCGAAGACTTCCCTTCTGGACCAGAGGTGAGTACCCGGGTCCAGCCCGGACCCCATCACTGGCCACCAGCCACCCCGGGAGGACCTGCCCAGCTTGGCGCCGGGTTCTGGCCACTGGGCAGCTCCCCTTCTAGCCCCACCGGGAGGGATCCCCATTTCCAAGCCCCCGGCAGCCCCTGCAGTCTCCGCGCCCTACCCCCACGCCCATCTGCCCAAGACCCCACCCACTTCCTGAGACTTAGAGACCGGCCCCCAGCTCCCAGCCTGCCCCCGACGACTTCCCTTCTGGACCAGAGGTGAGTGCCTGGGTCCAGCCCGGACCCCATCCCTGGCCACCAACCACTCCTGAGAGGCCTGCCCAACTTGGCACCAGGTTCTGGCCACCGGGCAGCTCCCCTTCTAGCCCCACCGGGAGGGATCCCCATTTCCAAGCCCCCGGCAGCCCCTGCAGTCTCCGCGCCCTGTCCCCACGCCCATCTGCCCAAGACCCCACCCACTTCCTGAGACTTAGAGACCGGCCCCCAGCTCCCAGCCTGTCCCCGACTGCCATTCTGGACCAGAGCTTGCCCCTGACTTCCCTTCTGGACCAAAGAGTTGGACAAGAGAACTCTCTTTTGGACAAGAGAGAGAGTCTTCCTGAGTCTGTCAGATCTTTGTGAAACAAGTCCACTGATAAGACCAAGAAGGAATCACAAGGAGATGGGCAGACGTCAAAGCAGAAGTACATACAGCAAAATGAAGAGCAATACAGCATCACCAGAACCTAGCTCGCCTCCAACATCCAGACCTGAACACCAAAAATTGGAAGAAGCAGAAGAAAGTAGCCTTATGAGTAACTTCATGAAGAAGGTAGAGGCTTGTGTAGAGGAAAAGACAAGAAAATTGGAAGAACGCTGTAAACAACTAGAGGAAAGGGCAAACAAATTAGAAGAAAACAATAAAGCCCTCCAAGAAAACAATAAAGTCCTGGAAGAAAACATTAAAATCCTGGAAGAAAACAATAAAGCACTGAAAGAAAATCATGAAAAAGCAATGAAACAAACAAAGGAAACAGTCCAAGATCTGAAAAGGGAAATTGAAAAAATGAAAAAGACACAAACAGAGGGAATGCTGGAAATAGAAAACCTGAGTAAAAGATCAGGAACTTCGGATGCAAGTATAACCAACAGAATGCAAGAGATGGAAGAGAGGATTTCTGGCATTGAAGATACAGTAGAAGAAATAGTTCCATCAGTCGAAGGAAACACTAAAGCCAACAAAGTCATGAACCAAAATGTCCAAGAAATCTGGGACACCATAAAAAGACCAAACTTACGAATTATAGGGATAGAAGAAGGTGAAGAATACCAACTCAAAGGCACAGAAAATATATTCAACAAAATTATAGAAGAAAACTTTCCCAACTTAAAGAAGGAAATGCCTATGAAGATACAAGAAGCCTATAGAACACCAAACAGACTAGACCCCCCAAAAAAGTCCCCTCGACACATAATAATTAAACAACTAAATGTACAGAATAAAGAAAGAATATTAAGAGCAGCCAAGGAAAAAGGCCAAGTGACCTATAAAGGTAAACACATCAGAATAACACCCGATTTCTCAATGGAGACTTTGAAAGCCAGAAGGACCTGGACAGATGTAATGCAGACACTAAGAGACCATGGATGTCAGCCCAGACTAATATACCCAGCAAAACTTTCAATCATCATAGACGGAAGGAACAAGACATTCGAAGACAAAGCCAGATTTAAACAATACCTATCCACAAACCCAGCCCTACAGAAAGCACTAGAAGGAAAATTCCAACCGAGGGAAGTCAGATACACACTTGAAAACACAGGCAATAGATAAAGCCACAACAGTAAACCCCAAAGAAGAGAAGTACACACACACTACCACCAAAAATAACAGAGATGAAGAATCACTGGTCATTAATATCCCTTAATATCAACGGACTTAATTCACCTATAAAAAGACATAGACTTACAGAATGGATACGAAAGCAGGACCCATCCTTCTGCTGCATACAAGAAACACATCTCAAATTCAAAGATAGACACTACCTAAGAATAAAAGGCTGGGAAAAGACTTTTCAATCAAATGGTCTTAAGAAACAAGCAGGGGTAGCCATCCTGATATCCAACAAAATAGACTTCAAACTAAAATCAATCAAAAGAGATCAAGAAGGACATTACATCCTCGTCACAGGAAAGATCGACCAAGATGAAGTTTCAATTCTGAACATATATGCCCCAAACATAAGGGCACCCACATATGTAAAAGAAACATTACTAAAGCTTAAACCACATATAAAACCCCACACATTAATAGTGGGAGATCTCAACACCCCACTTTCACCACTGGACAGATCTCCCAAATCGAAACTTAACAGAGAAATAAAGGACTTAACCGATGTCATGACCCAATTGGACCTAATAGATATCTACAGAACATTCCATCCTAACAAGAAAGAATATACTTTCTTCTCAGCACCCCATGGAACTTTCTCTAAAATCGACCACATACTTGGCCACAAAGCAAATCTCAACAGATACAAAACAATCAGAATAACCTCCTGTGTTCTATCAGATCACCATGGTTTAAAGCTAGATTTCAACAACAACAAAAACTACAGAAAACCTACAACCTCATGGAAACTGAATAATGCTCAACTGAATCACCAATGGGTTAAGGAAGAAATAAAGAAAGAAATTAAAGACTTCCTAGAGATCAATGAAAATGAAGACACCACATACCCAAACTTATGGGACACTATGAAAGCAGTGCTAAGAGGGAAATTCATAGCACTAAATGCCCACATAAAGAAGTTGGAGAAATCGCACACTAGTGAATTAACAGCACATCTGAAAGCTCTAGAACAAGAAGAAGCAAAGTCTCCCAGGAAGAATAGACGCCAGGAAATTATCAAAGTGAGAGGTGAAATTAATAAATTAGAAACTAAGAGAATAATACAAAAAATTAATGAAACAAAGAGTTGGTTCTTTGAGAAAATCAACAAGATAGACAAGCCCTTATCCAAACTAACCAAAAGACAGATAGAGAGAATCCAAATCAACAAAATCAGAAATGAAAAGGGGGACATAACAACAGACATTGAGGAAATCCAGAGAATTATAAGGTCATATTTCAAAAACCTCTACTCCACAAAACTGGAAAACCTAAAAGAAATGGACATTTTTCTGGATAGATACCACATACCTAAGTTTAATCAAGACCAGATAAACTATTTAAATAGTCCAATAACCCCTAAGGAAATAGAAACAGTCATTAAAGGTCTCCCAACCAAAAAAAGCCCAGGACCAGATGGTTTCAGCGCAGAATTCTACCAGATCTTCAAAGAAGAGTTAATACCAATACTCTCTAAATTGTTCCACATAATAGAAACAGAAGGAACATTACCAAACTCCTTCTATGAGGCTACAATTACCCTGATTCCTAAACCAAACAAGGATGCAACAAAGAAAGAGAACTACAGACCGATCTCCCTCATGAACATTGATGCAAAAATACTCAATAAAATACTGGCAAACAGACTCCAAGAACACATCAGAACAATTATCCACCATGATCAAGTAGGCTTCATCCCAGGGATGCAAGGGTGGTTCAACATACGAAAGTCCATTAATGTAATACACCATATAAACAAACTCAAAGAAAAAAACCACATGATCATCTCACTAGATGCAGAAAAGGCATTTGACAAAATCCAACACCCCTTCATGATAAAAGTCTTGGAGCGATCAGGAATACAGGGAACATACCTAAACATAATAAAGGCAATATATAGCAAACCAACAGCCAACATCAAATTAAATGGAGAGAAACTCAAAGCAATTCCACTAAAATCAGGAACGAGACAAGGCTGTCCACTCTCCCCATACTTATTCAATATAGTACTTGAAGTTCTAGCCAGAGCAATAAGACAACATAAGGAGATTAAGGGGATTCAAATTGGAAAGGAAGAAGTCAAGCTTTCCCTATTTGCAGACGACATGATAGTATACTTGAGTGACCCCAAAGATTCCACCCAGGAATTGATAAAGCTTATAAACACCTTCAGCAACATAGCAGGATACAAAATCAACTCAAAAAAATCAGTAGCCCTCCTATATACAATGGACAAAGAAGCTGAGAAGGCAATTAGAGATACATCACCCTTTACAATAGCCAAAAATGACATAAAATACCTTGGGGTAACACTAACCAAGCAAGTGAAGGACCTATATGACAAGAACTTTAAGTCCCTGAAAAAAGAAATTGAAGAAGATCTCAGAAAATGGAAAGATCTTCCATGCTCATGGATAGGCAGGGTTAACATAGTAAAAATGGCAATCTTACCAAAAGCAATTTACAGATTCAATGCAATCCCCATCAAAATACCAACACAATTCTTCACAGATCTGGAAAGAACAATACTCAACTTCATATGGAAAAACAAAAAACCCAGGATAGCTAAAAGAAACCTGTACAATAAAACAACTTCTGGAGGCATCACAATCCCCGACTTCAAGCTCTACTATAGAGCTACAGTAATAAAAACAGCCTGGTATTGGCATAAAAACCGACATGTGGACCAATGGAATCGAATTGAAGACCCTGACATTAACCCACACACCTATGGACATATAATTTTTGACAAAGAAGCCAAAAGTGTACAATGGAAAAAAGAAAGCATCTTCAACAAATGGTGCTGGCATAACTGGATATCAGCGTGTAGAAGGCTGCAAATAGATCCATATCTGTCACCGTGCACAAAACTTAAGTCCAAGTGGATCAAAGACCTCAACATAAATCCAGCTACTCTGAACCTGCTAGAAGAAAAAGTAGGAAATAGTCTTGAACGCCTTGGCATAGGAGATCACTTCCTAAATATAACACCAGTAGCGCAGACACTGAGACAAACAATCAATCAATGGGACCTCTTGAAACTGAGAAGCTTTTGTAGAGCAAAGGATACGGTCAACAAGGCAAAGCGACAGCCTACAGAATGGGAAAAGATCTTCACCAATCCCACATCTGACAGAGGACTGATATCCAGAATATATAAGGAACTCAAGAAATTAGACATCAAAAGGACCAACAGTCCAATTGAGAAATGGGCTTTAGAACTAAACAGAGAATTCTCAACAGAGGAATCCCAAATGGCTGAAAGACATTTAAGGAATTGCTCAACTTCCCTAATCATCAGGGAAATGCAAATCAAGACAACTCTGAGATACCACCTTACGCCTGTCAGAGTGGCTAAGATCAAAAACACTGAAGACACTTTATGCTGGAGAGGATGTGGAACTAGGGGAACTCTCCTCCACTGCTGGTGGGAATGCAAGCTTGTACAACCACTTTGGAAATCAATATGGAGCTTTCTTAGAAAATTGGGAATCAATCTCCCCCAAGATCCAGCTATACCACTCCTGGGCATATACCCAAGAAATGCTCAATCATACCACAAGAGCACTTGCTCAGCTATGTTCATATCAGCATTGTTTGTAATAGCCAAAACCTGGAAACAACCTAGATGCCCTTCAACTGAAGAATGGATAAATAAATTGTGGCACATATACACAATGGAATACTACTCAGCAGAGAAAAACAACGACATCACACGGTTTGCAGGCAAATGGATGGATCTAGAAAAAATCATCCTGAGTGAGGTAACCCAGACTCAGAAAGACAAATATGGTATGTACTCACTCATAGGAAGATGCTAGATGTGGAACAAGGATGACTAGACTGCTACTCACATCACCAGTGAGGCTACCTGGAAAACGGGACCCCAAAAAAAGACACGGAGAAATGGACAAGATCTACATGAATAGCCTGGTCATGAGTGGGAACAATGAAGGGCGACAGTCGAGGGAAAGAGTGGGAGATCCTAGCTGGATCAAGAAAAGAGAGGGAGAACAAGGAATAGGAGACCATGGTAAATGAAGACCACATGAGAAGGTGAGAAGGGGAGGAAGCAGAGAGCTAGGGAGGCCCACGGAGATCCACAAAGATACCCCCTCAAAAGACTGCTGGCAATGGTCGCGAGACGGCAGGAACTGACCTACTCTGGTGATGGGATGGCCAGACACCCAAATAGTGGTGCCATAAACCCCATCCAAGGACTGAGGAATCTGAAGGCAGACATCCACGGCTGGTCCCCTGGTGGAGCACTGGGAGTCTAATTAGTGAGTAAGAAGAGGATTTATATGAGCGAGAATTATTGAAGCCAAGGTTGGATAAAGCACCGGGACAAATAACCAAATGAATGGAAGCACAGGATCTATGAACCAAAGGCTGAGGGGCCCCCAACTGGATCAGGCCACCTGAACGGGTGAGACAGTCAGTTGGCTTGATCTGTTTGGGAGGCAGCTGTGCATTGGTGCCAGGTCCTGGGCTCGTTGCATGAGTTGGCTGTTTGAATCCTGGGACTTATGCAGGGACACTTGGCTCGGTCTGGGAGGGGGGAATGGACCTGCCTGGACTGAGTCTACCAGGTCAACCCCGGTCCTCGGGGGAGACCTTGATCTGGAGGAGGTGGGAATGGGGGGTGGGCTGGGGGGAGGGGTGGGTGAGAGGGGGAGAAGAGGGGATTCTGTGGCTATTATGTTGAACTGAATGGTGTTGTAAAATAATAATAATAATAATAAAAAAAAAAAGAAAAAAAAAAAAAGAAGACTCAACTTCATATGGAAAAATGAAAAAAAAAAAAACAAAGATAGCTAAAACAATCCTGTACAATAAAAGAACTTCTGGAGGTATCACCATTCCTGATTTCAATCTCTACTATTGAGCAATAGTAATAAAAACAGCATAGTATTGGTCTTAAAAAAAAAAAAAAGACAGGTGATCAGTTGAATCACATCAAAGACCAGACATAAATCCACACACCTATGGACACCTAATTTTTTGATAAAGAAGTCAGAAATATATGATGGAAAAAAAGCATCATCAGCAAATGGTGCTGGTCTACCTGGATGTCAACATGCAGAGGAATGCAAATAGAACCATATCTATCACCCTGTTCAAAATTCATGTCCAAGTGGATAAAAGACCTCAACATAAAACCAGATACACTGAACCTAATAGAAGATAAAGTGGGGTATAGCTTTGAACCATTGGCACATAAGACAACTTTTTGTACATAACACCAATAGCACAGGGACTAAGATCAGCAAGTAATAAATGAGACTGCACGAAAACTGAAAAAAACTTCGGTAATGCAAAGGATACTGTCAATAGGACAAAATGTAAATGATCAGAATGGAAAAAGATTTTCAACAACTCCACATATGACAGAGGACTAATTTCCAAAATAAATAAACTAGACCTCAACAAACCTAATAATCCAATTTTTAAAAATGGAATACAGATCTAAATAGAGAATTCTCAACAGAGAAACCTCAAATGTCTGAGAAACAAAGAAATGTTCAACATCCTTAGCCATTAGGGAAATGCAAAACAAAATGACTTTGAGATTCTATCTTACACCTGGCAGGATAGCTAAGTTAAAAAACAGGAGTGACAGTTCATGCTGTCGAGGATCTGAAGCAAGGGGAACACTTCTCCATTGCTGGTGGGAGTGCAAACTTGTATAGACACTTTGGAAATCAATATGGCAGTTTCTCAGAAAATTTGGAATTCATCTACCTCAGTATCCAACTGTACCACTCCTGGGCATATACCCAAAGGACTCTCCATCTTATCAAATGGATGCTTGCTCAACTATGTTCATTGGAGCTTTATTAGTAATATTCAGAAACTGGAAACAACCTAGATGTCCCTCAATCAAAGAATAGATTTAAAAATGTGATACATTTACACAATGAAGTGTTACTTGGCTGTTAAAAAGGTAAGAAAGACCATTCTTGGGCTGTGTTTATAAAGTGAGCATTCAACTCCCCTTAGTTGAAGTAGTAAAAAGATTCTAATGAAGCAGAGAGAAATCTTTAGCTTTGGAAGGAGCAGGTGCTGAATGGCTTCTTCCCCTGTGTCAGAGGAGAGACTCCTGGAAAGGAAATATCAGCTTCTGTTCAGTTCAGAGAGAACAAATTAGCAAGGATGCAGAGGCTGTGACCTGTGACATCAGTAGGCCCTTTGCTGGAAATTCTATTGTATCTTGGAGAGCTCTTGGAATCCCCAGTGATGTCACTAGTGTTGTAGCAACACCATGTGAGCTTAGTACATTCGTTCAGTGCCTATAAGGTTCACCTACAGGCATGTTGTCAAGACTGAGGTGTCTACTTGGGAGAGAGAATGGACAGCATGGGAAGACCAGAGTGAGAAAGAAGGAAGCTGGCCCTAGGTCTCACTGCAAAACATGGAGAAATAAATGGTCCTGGGGAAGACACAGTGAGTTCATGGAAGGGACTAGGGAGCTTTCTGGATATGATGCCCTTGAGCTTCCCAGGCCTAGGGCTCAGGAACTGGGAGCATCTGGGGAGCAACAGGCCTATCATGCTTCTCTGAGTTCCTAAAGGACTGAAGTACATCATGGATTAATAATGGTTTGTTTGACAGTCATGAATTTACAAGGCTGTAGACTTTATGCTGGGGACCCTCTGCTTTCACGCTGAGTGGAAAAGGAAACACAGTGGAACTAATGAGATTTCAATGCTATCACTGAGCTTTTCCCCCACTGGAGTCCTTTAGGTTGTGTGCCAGTAATAATAGAAAAGGGGAGTGCCCTGGCAAAGCCTGAGGTTGTCATGCTTTAAATCACATCCTCTACCAGGGCTGAGGCAACAAGTGACTTCCAATGACCCCTCGGCTTCTGACTTCCTAGCTGTGGGTGGCATACAGGTCTCCAGTTCAGCCTAAGAGTTACTAGAGCCAGTGGACCTGTGTAGAGACTGCCCTTCCTGCCAGTTCTTGGTGTCCTGGGCAGTTCTGCCATCTTGCAGCTTCCAGTCTTGAGTAGACGATGACCATAGATGTGGGATTATTTTGACAGGCTGAGGATTGGGGTGACAGATTTGAGGATCCAAGAGAATATTTCCTCCAATTACCTCAACGTAGTATGACTAAGTTGTGTGCTCCCCTAGGAATTTTCAGTCCGTAAGGCATGAATAATAGTATTGTGTCTCAGTTGAAACCTGATGTGCAGAGTCAAAACTCAACTGTTCATTCAGCATGATGTCCTCTTCATTGTTTTCTGCTCATTTATGATTTATGTAGTCTTTGTGTGATGTATGCATATGTGTGTGTAAATGTGTACATTGGTGTGTGTGTGCAGGCCAGATACAGACATCTGGTCTTGTCCTCCATCACGCTTTCCCTTATTCCCTTTAGCCCAGGTCTCCCAGGGAACCTGAAATTTTCTGTTTTGGTTAATTTGGCTGGACAGCACTGGATCTCCTGTGTTCTACAAAGTAGATCTTCTGTCTTGTTTTGTTTCTTCTAATTGTTACAAGTTTCCGTGGCTCAGAAAGAGGAAGGATGTAGTAGCTCTCTATTTTACACTTATTTATTGTTTTCGAAATAATGTGTTTTGTAATAAATAACAAAAATCAAACAATACAGCTATTTTAAAAATGAAAAATAGATTTTTTTCCTTTCACTGCACAGAGCTAACACCACAGAAAATATCTGGTTTGTCTCATTGGCTTCACAACACGGAATCACACAGTGCATCTCCCTGATGACTTTGTGTTGCTGACCATATCACATGCATGGCTGTGTCTTAGAACAGATTCCCTCTCATAGTTGTGCAGAGTGCTGTGTTCCTGAAAAGCACTGCAGGTGATGTCACTGGCCTCTTTATGACTGACATGTGGCTGAATTCATACTATACACACTGTAATTGTTGAAAACTTCCTGCGTGTTGATCATGGGTCACTTTCTTTCACTTGAGCTGTCAAGGTCTTCTAGGTTGAGTGAAGAGACTGATGAATCAACTTAGAACCTGTAGGAACAGTGAGTCTCGGGATGGATAATGTTCACGGAAGCATAAGTAAGTGCAGGCTAGGGTAGCAGAACCCGGCTGAGTCTAAGAGCTTTGTAGACAGCAGGAAGGACCCACTACCTCCCTCTGCATCAGAAGAGGTTCGGGAAAGACAGCAGTCTTCTCCCTGGTTATTCTGTATGAATAAATGTGTGTGTGTATCTGTGTGTGTGTGTGTGTGTGTGTGTCTGTGTTGTGTAGTGCATTTCTGTTCATCCCTGTGTGTGTATATATCTCCATGTGTGTTTGTGTATGTCCACTGCCAGTTGTTTGCACAATAGGGTCCCTGTGTGTGTGTGTGTGTGTTTGTGTGTGTGTGTGTGTGTGTATCCCCATGTGTGACTGAGTGTGGTTGTTTGTGTTCATGTTTCCTGTATGTGTAGGGGAAACTGCTTGTATTGTATGAGTGTTTGTGAGTATGGGTGCTTATATGTGAATATACATGATTGTGGGCACTGATGTGTTCACTTTGGTATGTGTGTGTATTTCTGCATATTTGTGTGTTCATTTACTCAGGAAATATCTTTAATGATGATGGTGTCCAATTGTATTGAGAAAGTACTGTGCTAGCTCACTTGTATCTATCAAATATTGTAAGCTACTGCCTATCTTTCTGCATGTCCAGCTAGCTCTCTAAAACAAAAGGTCACAAACCCTACTGTAATTCAATGGTTTTCAGGTCTTTGTATAGGGGAAAATATTTATCTGCAAGAATAGGTTTTGGAGCAAACCAAATAATGTGGTACAGGTAGGTGAGGAGGAGGCCACTGTGGCAAATCAAGGTGTCTGAGATACAGGATAGGCTGACTGAGGGTTTGTGTCCCTTGTCTGCTCTGGGTGAATTGTGACTGCACACTCAATGGTCAGGTGGCTGACTGTGTCTTCTCGGTGCCCTGTTTTGTCCTCATTCACAATGCTTACTATCATTTTCTTCACACCTTTGCCTCACCTTGGCTCAGTTGACCTTGTTCTTGGAGATTGGACTGGATTTTATTCCTTCAGAGATTCTGACTTGCAGTGTGCTTCCACCTGCATCTAAGTCCAGCAGAAGTCCCATAGCCATGCTATGGTTTGAGAATGGGGCTGTCTTAGTGCACCCCACTTAGGCTAATGATAGTTGAGAGCACTCACCATGTACTCTACCTGTAGCAATCAGTAACTACTATTATTCAAACTTGTTCACTCTGAGTTACAATTAACCTCATGGAGTGTTGGGGAAAGTGAGGACCCTCAGAGATTGATGGTGGTGTAAAAAGATGTAGAGCAGTGAGAAGCCACACACAATTCTTCAGAAAGTTAAACTGCAGTTCCCAGGTGACCCAGTGATTCCAGAACATGAAGTAGGTGTCCACAGAGAAGGTAAAGACATCAGAGTTGTAGCAGTATTCCTCAGAATAGCTTCAAAGAAGAAACTATCTAGCTGTCCATCATTGGATGAGTGAAAAAGTACTATGTGCTTGAGTCTTTCCATGGAATATTGTTCAGCATGAAATAACACATGCAATCATTTGGCCATAACTTAGTCAGACTTTTGTTATTCAAACACATCCCTGAGATAGCCACCTTACAGGGAGGTATTGTTGATTTTTGAGTCCTGGTTGTGGAGATTTTCTAATTTTCCTTACCTCATTGCTTTGAGTCCTAAGTGAGGCAGCCTGTGGTAAAGGGAGCTCCTTTTGGAGAAAGTTGCTCAACTTGGGGGCCACTGGGAAGCAGTGTACAAGACTAGTAGGCTGGCCCACCACCATCCTGTGGTTCTGTGTGGGAGAACATTCCTATACTGCACAGCCTGGGGAACTTCCTAAGCAGGGTTGGCTAATGGGCCAGGACCCCAGAGGTCCACCTGTGTGTGCATTAGGTCCACAGTATAGCACTCTAATGACTGAGCTGCCTGTCTCTCATGCACACTGTGTTCTTCTCTCATCCAACAAAAGTTAACCTTCTTCTCAATAGTATCACTGGTGATGGCTCCTTGTATTAGCATTAACTGATAAACTGAATATGTTACTGCATTACAATGTGTTTGTATATGCACATGCATGTACTTGTGTCTGTTTATGTGTTTATGTGTGTGCATCTGAGTGAGCAATCCACCAGGAGAACACAATCTTCTAATGAACAGGAGCAAGAAAGCCTGGATGAAAGATTAAAACACTTGCTGAAGCAGAAGGATCTGGTCATCCAGCACAGGGACTTGGCAGAAAAGCTGCCACATCACTGCAGTGTCTCTAAGATGAGGTAGGAGGAGTTAGCTGAGAGGAGCAGTTAGAACCATGTAGGTCACTTGTACATGGATCTCTGTCCTTTTCAAGATTCTTCCCATCTGAATGGCTTTCAGCCTTGAGCAGGAAAAGAATGCCTCAGGGTATTGTGCTGGCCCAGTTAACAAGAACTTCTCCAGGAGACACTATGTTTGATCCTTAGTGTTTCTGGGGAGTGTGTACCACTTATTCACTTCTGAGCCTACATGAGAAGCCAAATGCACTATGGATGGCAAACATATAGAAGTGGAGATGTCCAAGCCTATTGAGGCCAGGAAAATTGTGAGTTCTGAACATCAGACAATGAACTATTTACTCAGATTGGATTTTAGCTTTGATCTGATTGGAACTGTTACCTGGTTCTTCCCTCTTTGAGTTAAAAAGGGGTTATTTTTTAAATATGTTTCAGTTGTATGAGAATCCATTATTGAGAGAATTTTTGATATTTTTAAGGGACTCTTAACTTTTTAAGTCTGAATATTTTTTAAACAGAGTGGAAATTTTAAAGTATTGAGATGTCTTATATTGTGATATTAACATGAGATCCTAGGAATGAACAAGATAGGAAAGGTTATAGTTCAATAGTGGCATGTTTATATGTCATATTGACAAGTGTCCTACTGTGATATTTATGTTTGGCAACTTGACACAACTACAGTCACTTGGGAAGAAGAAACCTCAACTGAGTAATCTTCTTAATCATACTGGCATGTAGGCATATCTGTGGAGCATTGTCATGATTAGTAATTTATGTGAGCCAGCTCAGTCCACTGTAGGTAGTGCCTCCCTTGGACAGGTAGTCATGGGTTATATGAGAAAGCAAGCTGAGTGGGCCAGGGAATCAAGGCGATACATAGAATTTTTCCATGTTCTATGCTTTAATCCCAACCTCTAGATTCATCTTTTGTTCCTACCTTGGATTCTCTCAGTGATGGACTGTAAGTGGCACGATGGAATAAACCTTTTCATACCTAATTTGGTCTTTGGTGTAGTATTTTATCAAAGCAACAGGGACACAAACTAGGACAGTGTTCATATTTATACACACAGACCTTTGATGAAGTCAACCTTGGTCAGAGAAGGCTCTTTCTGTAGCAGACAGTATTCAATGCAGAAATACTTATCTGGTCAAAGAATTGAGAATAAGAAACTGTGAGTTTAACCCTTAATGGATCATCTTTATCAACACCCCTTACTCCCTGTCAAGACTCAGGAAATATTAAAGAAGAAGAGGTAGAAAGAATGTAAGACCCAGAAGATGAGACGGTCTGCTGTGGAATTCTATGTTCTGGACATGAATGACTGCCATACCTATGAACTCACAGTACATATGGTTACTTACATGAAACTTACTTACTTGAGACAAAGCCAGGCGAATTTCTGACATAGATGGAGATGTGCTCTGTAGGCCGAACTCTGTGAAGAGGGCTTTTGCTAACTGATAACTGCTGGAGGAGGACAAATCACTCTTCTTTAAGGAACAAACATTTCTGGGTTTCCCATGCTTCAGTGGATGGCCCACACCCACTGACAACATTTATTGGACTTGGTATCTTAGTTTTCTTTCTGTAGCTTTGGCTAAAATCTTGACAAAAAGTAATTTGGGAGAGGAACAGCTTCATTTTGGCTTATGGTACATGATCATAGTCCATCACTGAGAGAATCAGTGAATAAACTTGATATCAGGCCTGCTTTCTATTTTATACAGCATTACTTCCAGCAAAGGAATGTGCATTACCACCAAAGAGATACAGCAAGGACAAAGGAGAATATGGCTTACTATCTGGCTTGCAGATCAACTTATACTCATCAGCTTTCTTATACAATTTAGGACCACCTGCCTAGGATGTTCTTTCCCATAGTGGGCTGGCCCTCCCTGTAACTATCAACAGTCACGAGAATCTCCAAAGACAAATCTGTGTACATCCCTTTCCCCCAGAGTTCAGAAATCCACAAAGGGTCAAAATAGAAAGAATAAGTGATGATATGTTAACAAATCCAACTGATATATCAACAATGCAACCCCATACTCCTAAGACTCAAAAGAATCACAGAAGAGGTGGTAGAAAGATTGTAAGAGCCAGAGGACAAGATGCCTGTGTCTAACACAGTTTTCCACAAGCATTCCAAGGGAAATGGCCCCATGAATACAAAAAGAGGGGTTTCCTGAGCAAAACCAACATCATGACAACACCAGTTGGCATGGCAACATGGATGGGGAAAGTCCACATGGTTCTAGTGTTAGATGAAGACCTACAGGTTGTCAAAGCTGCTGACAGAAGTAAAATAGTTTATTAGTTTTCCCCAGAGACAAGCTCTCACAGAGTATTACCAATTCTACTGTGTTATACCTGAACACATGTGAATATGGACAAAACAAATGGACTCAGCAGGCTGCGTATACCTCAGATTGAACATTGGCAGCCATCATTACATTTATCCATCATAAAGAAATTTGCCAACAATCACATTAGGAATGAGGAAATCAAGCATGAAAATTATGAAGCAGTTTTCCAAATTCCCCTCAACTAATAAGTGACAGGTCCAGAACTTCAACTCTAATCTTTGTTTCTGGAAAGATGCTACGCCATTCAAGGAGGGAAGCTTCAAGAACTTTGGCATGTCCAGTGATCACTAAACAGGAAGACACATGGAAATCACACAGCACAGTAGCTCCAGTACCTCAGACACTTGCTGGGTCTGCTTACCGCGTCCTCCATTAAACACCAGCAGGCACTCATTGAGGTTGCAGTATCTGCCCACAAGACAAAGCCCATGGGGAGTCTTCTGAGATCTACTTGGCAGTTCAGCCTAAGAACAGCTTTCCCAGCTTCTCCCAGGTGTCTGTGCTCCCTTAAATGTCTTGGTTCCCATCGGAAAACCTTGTATTTCCTTGGAAGTGTGGAGTCAGAGTGGAAAATGACAAGATCTCACTGTACCATGTTTTCTATGGTGGCTTCTTCTCCATCACTGATTTGTTCTTACCTCCGAGGACATATCTGGAGTATAAGAAGGGGCAGCATATAAACACAATTACACTTAGTAAAAAAAAAAAAAAACACCATACCTTGGGCAACAAGGCTAAGCCCCATATTTTAAGCAATTTTCTGCTCTCCAACCCAGAACACTCAGGAATTATATTTGGCACTCCTACATGAACCACAGTCACATCCAACAGCAGTGGATCAAACACCACAACCTTCTTTATGAATCCTCCCGCCATGATTATCACAAAGTTGTAACTTCAGGTCAGAAAAGACAGCTGCTGCCACCACTGCGTGTTCTCACAATTTAACTCACAAGCACCAGAGGGCAGCCGGGAGCTCAGCTCAAATATCAAAATTCTTCAGATCTCTGGTGGCAGAGGTTCAGAAAAAACTACTTTTGAGTTTCAAAAAGACAAATATTGTATGATTTTCTCATATATAGGTCCTAGATGTTAATGATTATACATACATAGATATGTGGAGGAATGTCACTGGTCACAGAAACAGAAAAGGACATGAGAAAGAAGAAAAGAGAGCCTAACAGGGGACTGAAAAAGGAAAAGAAACAGAAAGTTATACAGTAACAAAATACAAGTGACATGAAACCAGAAGGGGCATCAAAGGGAGAGCCAAGGAGCCTGTAGGAGGGGACAAGGGAAGCAGATGTAGCAGTAATGCTGGTGGTCATCTAGACTATTACAGAGTACATTCCCAGGAACAGACAAAGGACTGGATGTTAGGGAAAGACAGAAGATGAGCCTCAGAGGAGGAGGAAGTAAAGCTTGATCCTTTAGGGATGGGGCATATTCTAAGCCTGGGAGTTCACTAAACTGATTCTGAGCTGAGTCATTGGTAGCTCTCTGGGTCCTCCTCTTTCCTCTGTTGGTCCTGTTCATATAGCAACACTCTTACCTTCCAACCGCTTCCATTCACATGTCTTTGAGGCACCAGAAACTTCCATCTCTCAGGGAGCTGTTATTCTTTCTCATCCACAAATATGACTCTTAACTCTTCTAGAAGTTCATTACATTTGGTACTACTTTGTAAGTCTGACTTGTTATAAATAAAATATCAAGGCAAAGGCTCAAAGTAGAGAATTTGAATTTTACGTGGGTTAAGTAAATTTCATTGTTTGCATTTAGTGATTTCTCTAAGTGTCTGTTGCTTTACTTTGCATTCCTGGGAGGGATTCTCCTACCAAAATAAGTGTGGTAGCCTTGGAGAATCCCTGAGATCTCAAATTTCTTTGCTAGGAATTTGCATTCCTGGGAGGGCTTGCTAAAGTCATAGTGAGCCATTGACATCTCAGATCATTATTGATTAGGGACCCATGTGAGAATTTATGTCACTTAATGATTATTTTGTTGAACTGGAGTTCTAAAGCTCCTTGCACCCGTATGCCCAGTGCTTACCCTCTAAAGCTGTGTAGTGGCTTTCTTCACCTCTTTGACTTGCTTTGGTCTGAAGTCCACTTTTTCAGACGAGACTTGCTGTGCCAAGTCTACAGACTTCACTTACTTGGCCTGCTGATCCCTGATTGTCAGTTTTTGATATTCTTGTTTATGAGATGTGTTTGATGGAGATACAAATAGTATTTTTTTTGATCTAGCCAGTTAGCCTGAGGCTTTTAAATAGTGAGTTGAAGCCATTTATATTTTTTATATTAGTTACAATTTGTGTAATGTATTAACATCATTCAAACCCAGTCCCTGAACATTATGTAGCTGAACATCCCTTCCATGATTGTCATGAGTCACCTGTGGTCATGTTGCAGTGGTGGCACACCACAGTTGCTAGTGGTTTCTGGGATTAATGTCAAAGCAGCACAGGTATCTACTTTTCTGTACAGTCAGTGAGAAAATCTCAGTATGTGTCTGCTTCTTAATTCTACCCTCACCCTAACATACAAAAGAGAGAACAATTGGTATCTATACACAATGACTACACAGTAATTCTTGTTGTTAAAAGGTCTGTATGGAGCTTTAATCAGTACATCTCTACTTCCTATATTATAATGTCTTATGCATATAACCTCCTGCTGCTGATGTAGTTCTGCATCTTCAAAGATTTAGAGTGGATTAACTAGATCATGATACCTTAATTTAATAGGAATCATATCCTTTTAACTTGATAGTAACTTGCTGTTGTCATGATTTTGTTGGTTGATATTTTTGTTGTGTGGCTGATTGATGTTCTTTCCTTCCCATTTCATATTAGGGGTTTGTTGTTTGGCAATGTTGGACATGATGAACTTCTTCCTGTTTCCCCTCTTTTATCACTTCCTCATGAATTGTTTTGTTTTGTGATTTTGTTGAATTTTTTATTTCTCTATTGAATTGAAGAGATCACTTGCCACATACAGCAATCTTGGTTGATAGTTATTTACTTTCAGAACTTAGAGAATATCATGGCATATTTTCTTGGCTTTTAGAGTGATCTAATCTTTTCTGATGTTTCTGATTTGAATGTGGGTTGATGTTTTCCCCTTTTAATTCTTTTGAGGCCTTTGTTTCTTTTTTATTTAAAGACAAATTTTTGCTGTGTGGCCTTGCTGTCCTGAAACTGACTCAGTATACCAGAGGAGCCAAAATTCAGGGATCCCCATGTCTCCATTTCAAGAGTATAGGAATTAAAGGTAAGCACTACTACAGTTTTGTTCATTTGTTTGTTTGTTTGATTCATTTTATTTTAAAGACAGGGTTTCTCCGTGTAGCCTTGGCTGTCCTGGAACTCAATCTGTAGACCAGACTGGCCTCAAACTCAGAGATCCACCTGGTCCTACCTCATGAGGGCTGGTATTAAACAAATGCACAGCCCAGTTTTCCTTATACCTTTGATCATTTCCTTACTTGTCCAGAAGCACTTTTTCTCTGGTCATGTCTATTTAGGAAAAATGCTCTTCAGTTTGGATCTCTATTTCTTTCACTCAGTTTGATGGATCTTCTGTTATCCTTTGATTAAATAAACTGTCTATGTTTTCAAACTTTTTCTCAGCTCCTTCTTCTGCCTCATGGATATTTGGGATTGGCTCTTAGGTGTGTCCCACAGTTCTTGGAAGGTTTGGATATATTCATTATTTTCTATATAGTTTATGATTATATTGGTGTCTCAACCTTGTTGTTCATCTATGAAACTCATCCTTCTGGCTGGACTTATCTGTTAATGGTGCTTTCTGATCTTTTCTGTTTGATTGATTGATTCTTCCTTTTCTAATAATTTTGATTGGTTTATTTTCAGAGTCTCAATTTTCTTGCTGAAGCTTTCCTCCATTTTAAAAAATTTCTTCAAGTTCCTGATTATTTTGTTCACTTTGATAACTTCCTTATCTACTCCCTGAGTTTGAGTCTCTTACTGGTGGTCAATTTCAAAGGAGAAACCTAAGCCTTTATCTTGGATTTTAGCTGTCCCATTCTCTTTGGTGTCCACTATTGAGGAGTTGTGAGTTTAGGTGGATGTCATAGTGAAAAGTTTTCTCATATATTTTGTGTTTATTCATTGTGCTTTGTCATCTGATGAATGTGTCTTCTAACTTTCTTCCTCTGTTTTATCCCCTGTCTCATGTGAATTCTCCTGGTGATTTGTCTTTACTTAGATTTATGTTACCTACTGCTATTTAGCAGGGAGTGTGCCTGAACTACCAGACGTAATGACTCAGCAGAAGCCCCAGTGCTGACTTACAGTAGAAAACACTAGGGCACTTTTCCAAATCCACAATAGAGTTCAAGACAGTGTTTGGGTGACATTGTACTTTTTTGAGTTAATATTTAAATCATAAAAAGAATAAGGAAAGGAAATTTAGAAAAGAAGGACTGAAATTAAAATGAGAAAGGAAGCATGTGAGACACATTTTAGGACAATAAAGAAATTGTTGTCAGACTTGAGTCATAAAAGCTTTGACAGCAAGGTTAAATTATAAGACAGCAACCTAACAAAATATAAAGTTACAAATATGAATAAATATAATCTTCTGGAAATGACATGGACATTGCATTTAGGAAATCACAAAATCAATGTTTACAAGCATAAAAATGTACCTTTAAGCATTCCATCATTCTTAGGATGTTCAACCCTATCTGAAGAGCTATATTCTGTTGTTGCTTGCTTGGGGGAGGGGAAGTCATATTTTTCAGTTGTATAATGCTGATAAGCAGTTGTCTTTCTCCAGGAACTCCCCTTCCCAGGTCTATGCTCATAGAAGAAACTCTACTTGAAGGTAGTGGGCCACAGGATAAGAATATAAATATAAGGCAAAAATGATACTTGTGGAAAAGAAGGAGTTTTTGGAGAGAGGGAGAGTAGTCAGAGAGGATAATAGGAGAGTACAATCAAAACACATTATATGTGTGTGTCTGTGTATGTAAAACTGTGCAAAAATAATGGATTTAAAACATTAAAACACCCAACATCATAAAGTAAATGGCATCATGCACACAATCGTTGTTTCATCCTCTTCAGGATGAGGTGGTTTCTCCCTCTGCTTGGAATGATTTTGAATTAGTCTCCACAGACAGGAAAGGCAGCTAGTCTCCTGAATCCAAACAAGTTATCAGTTGGTCCTTCCAGAAAAGGATTTCTGTGATTAAAGACCATGTTTCTGTCAGAAGTTTTTGAGGTGAGACCCTCTCCTATTTTGGTTTGGGTTTCTCTGATAGAACACATTTAAAAGTCAAGCCGGATAAGAAAGAGAATATTTCAGATCATACTTCTACCTCATTATCCATTACTGAGAGAAGCAAGTCAGAATTCAGGGCAGGAATCCAGGGCCAGGCACTGAATCAGAGACCAGGGAAAACGTATTGGGACAGCTGGAGCCCATCAGGCAGACACTTCACTGCTGGCTACAGCTGGTGGTAACTGGCAGGAGCAGCTTGGTACATTTCTGTCACTTGGCTGGTTCTTTGTAGAGAAAGTACCTTGTTGGATACTTTCTGTTGCTTTAGCTCTTGCTCTTCAAGGACCTATTGCAGTTTTACCTTACCTCTATTTCCTCTTATCTCAGAGACCCAACATCTAATCTCACAGCTTACCCAGAAGTCTTATGATAGCTTTGTAGTCCCAGTGTAAACTATCTGGAAACAGGTGTTAGAACATTGACTCAGTAGTTAACAGAACTGGCAGCTCTTGCAGAGGACTCAGATTCAGTTCCCAGCACTCACATAGTAACTCATACCCTTCAATAAATCCAATTACACAAAATTGAATACCCTCCTCTGGTCTCCATGAGCACCAGACTTACACAAAGTACACACACACATATACGCAGGAAAAAGAGTTACATACACAATATAAAATAAATAAATAAATCTTTGAAAACATATCTGGAAACACATTTCCCAGAATTTCCTTCCCCATGTTGTTCTTTTTGGAGGTTGGACTTGGAAAAAGCAATTACGGAGGAGTTGAGATACAGGCGGGATATATTTATATACATTTATATTTTTTGATGTACCTCAGTTGGTTCAGGCCCAGACACACATGATGTCAATGAGGTTCCAACTCAAATTGCTGTTCACTCTCTACTCCTCACTTCTAGAGCTCTTCTTTTTCTTGGGTCAAGTCTGAGTGTAGAGTGTTGGATACTACCATGGCTTCTTCCGAAGTTCCCTAAAAGGAGTGAGACTGAGTAGAAGGGGGAGGTTTATCCTTCTAGATTCCAATGGACTTATGAGTCTCACTGTATTTTCAAAAGTATGAGTACAACCAGATGCTGCCCACATGCTGCGATCCTTTCCTATTCTGGTCTAGCTGACCTTCTGTATCTCAGGCTCAGTACCAGATGCAAAGACAGTGATTTGCAGGGACTCCCCAGAACCAGCAGTTTCATGGGGTGAACTCCTCCTAATGTGTCTCTGACAACTTCACTCATGATGGCTCTGCTTCTCTCAGATTCACAAGGAAATGATGTTCTTTGCTCTTCCAGATGCCTAGTCTGAGATATGTGCTATTACCAACTTAAAGAAAAACTAATACTTTAGATTATTGTGGTGTAAGATTCCCAAGTATAGAGAATACAAAACGTGCTCTTGGTGCTCTATTTTTACCTAAATACTTTCAAGACAAAGACACTCACTACATCTGTTTCTAAATTTTGTAATATGAGGTTATACTCAGAAACACACTTCTGATGCTGACCACATATGAAGGAGCCATGGTTGGGAACTTCTTGTCTGTGATGTGCAGGTGTGCTTCTCATCTGGGCTCCCCAAGAGAGAGGCTGTGCTTAAGGAGCTCCAGTTTTTGTTCAGCTTGTGCTATCATTTCAAACACTGTGAGTCTGTTCCCAGAGCGCACAGAAATACTTGACTGAATCTTCTAGCTGTGAGGCTGAAATAATAAGGCTGATGGACTTGGTTGATTCCTGAAAGACAACAGAGTAGCCACTGATCTTCTCAGTCTGAGTAGAAGAAGAAAACTGGCGAATAAGAAAAATCATCTCTCCATTAAGAAGCTGCTTGTACCAAAAAAGAAAATAGAAGTTCGATCTTGTCTCATATGAACAGTCCAGAGTGACTTCTTCCCCCTCCTGTGTGCTTGTGGTTGATTGGACCTGAGTCACTTTCTGACCCAAACTGGATCCTGCAGAAAAAACAAAAGAAAGAAAAAAGTTCATTCTGTGATAGTGTGAATAAAACAGTGCTGGAATTCGCTACCTTGAGACCCAAGACAACCTAACTGAAGACATATTCTTCTTGCTTCTCTCTAATCCCTGTTCCCCATCACGTCCATGAGAACTGCTACATGCCTAGAGCAAGGCTTCCTGCTTAATATACTTAACTATATGTGAGACATCCATACCAGAGAAGGCCAAGGCCGCCAGCACACAGAGCAGGCTGTGAGGAGGTGTGCGGCACATCTCCTTCCTATGAATATGTCTCCTCGGCCTTAGATCAGTGTCAAGTGACTGCACATGTACTATGTTTCCTACATTGCCTCAAGCAGGAAAAAGGGTTTTGTATGATCATAGGCCACAAGCTCCTTGTACAGAGGAAACAGTGTAGCTCACCATAGACTTTTATTTCCTTCCTGTCTTTCTTGGTAGTTAAAAGAGGCAGCACTTAAAAGGGAGAATGGGAAAACCCGTCCCTGCTGAGCATAAAGCTGCTTTTAACTCATGGTTGTTACTTGGAGGGATAATTTAGGAGACCGAAAGTCAGATTCATCAAGATCCATGTGCAGTCTTAAAGTACTTCCAGACCATTGTCATATGTTTACTTCTCTACATCTATTGTCTAAGAAAGCCTAATTTTTTTTCAAAAAAAGGTCCTCAAAAGGCTGTGAATTTCCCTGTGAAATACTGGGATCTGAAATAATCTTTCTCCTTTACTGCTAGGGTCCATATAAATTCAACAATTAACAGAGCTACTTTTAAATCACATAGTAAAGGTTAGTTCATCAGAATGTCAGAAGATACTTGTTTGTTTATGTTCTATGAAAGTGTAACATGAGTAAATTCATAGTTCTTTCAGACTAAAGAGAGGCTCAATGTGTCACTTGCCTGCTGTGAATCATGAGGGCCTATGTGTTGATCTCCAGCAGCCACGTAAGAATCCAGCTGATGTGGGTGCACCTGCAGTCAGAGCTCTGGGAAACAGCGACAGAGGAATTCTGGGGTCTCACTAGTCAGACAGTCTAGTCCAATTGGTGAGCTTCAGTGAAAACCTCTACCAAATAAATAAATAAATAAATAAATAAATAAATATGGAGAGCAATAGAGGAAACTAATCAATGCTGACCACTGGATTACACACACACACACACACACACACACACACACACACACACACACACACATTCTTTCTCTCTCACACACACACACACATACACATACATAATCACACACATGGAGAGATAGAAACAGAGACAGAGAGACACAGAGAGAAGTTACACTAATTTAAAAACCTACTTTTACAAAACCCGATTTGCTTGTAATAGTCTAACATTTAGTTTTATTCAGAAAATGTCCTATTTTGCCACACAAGAACTTACTTATTACATTTCCTAGAAGCTTCTATACCATTGCTCTGAAGCATTCAGTCTCACTTGTTAAATTCCGTGTATATTTTAATTACAAAACGGTCGCATGGTAATCTTGACAGGCCTGTCTGTGACTGCAGCCTATTATATGTACATGATACATGTAACCTGAAAGTACTTAGGGGCATGTTAATGCCACATAAATTTGAGGTTGGATTTTGGGTACTGCTGTATCATCATTGAAAAATGTAGCTTTTAATCATTCATTTGCTCTCTTTATCCCAATGGATGAAATGAACCAAATGGCATTCAGAAGAGAAAGTAAAAACTATATCTCTGAAAGAGCTCCAGTTCTTGCTTTAAGTTTAAGTAACTATTCAACATATACATTGGAGAAGAGTTTCTGGTATCTGAATTTCTGGTACTCTTCTGCCCACCTCACTGTTAAGTACTGACAGGTAGCACATACCCTGGACTTCAGTCTCTGAGGCTAAGCAGGAGACCATGGGAGCCACAGCAGCGTGGGGAGCTCAGGATGACAGGGCTGTACCCCTGCTCTCTTCTCCATGGAGCCGGTGGATGTTCTCTATGCTGCATGGCCACAGCCTCTGAGATGGGGCTTTGGAGTACATTGGGTTTGAGTGCTGGGCTGGACAGTTGGTCTCATTCTAAATGCTGCATTGTCTGTCCTTGAGATTTAATTGGCAAACAATACTTCCTAGTGAAGATAAAACTTATGGTTGGTAAAGAGATGGTTCAGTTGGAAAAGCACTTGCTGCTAATCATAAAGATGGAAGTTCAGATCTCAGGACCCACTTGACTAGCTAAGCATCATGCAAAACCTGCAACTCCAGCTCTGACTGATTGAACATCATCTTCTGTCCTTCACACACACACACACACACACACACACACACACACACACACACACACACACACGTAGGTGTACCCATGTACACACACAAGTCTGTGTAGACTCACATGGGCTGCATATGCACAAATGTAAATAAAAATCAAATCTTAAAAAAAGATTAAAGCTCAGTCCTTAAGGAATCACACAAAAGAATTCAGTCATTCGGGAAAATATGAATTAGGGTTAATGGATGGGGGAGGTAACTTTGTCACTCTTCAATTGCCTTGAAGATATACCATGACCAAACTCACTGTTATAAAAGAAAGTGTTTAATTTGGAACTTGCTTAGTTTCAAAGGTCTATTCTATTATTCTTGAAACAGTCAAAAGAGTAATGCATGGTGAACAGGGCCTTTAGAAACCATGAGAGAGGCTCCAGGAAAAAAAAATCAGAGGGCCATTTAACTGAAGTGCATTTTGTTCACTAGATTGTTCTTGGGTGTGATTGCATGCTTCCTATGTTAAACATCTCTACTCAATTCATAAGACATATTTATTACTGTTGGATGTCAGATTATAGCTATAGAAACCAATCTGTTGAGTATATTCTGAATCTTGATATGGCCTTCTGCCTTGATACTGTGCTTCCTCATATATAATCTATAGTATGTGCCAGGCAATTGTGTTTAAATTGGCCTGTCCAGAGAAAGTTCTCTCCAAGGCTGCTCTGTTAATAATTATTATGTGCTTACTGGTGTTTATTTACATGTTTTTCTGATTGTGTTTTGTTGCACCCAGTCAGTCTTCTTTGAATCATTGCTTTCTTTGTTGCATTTGAGTATAAAAGTATGCAGAAACCAAAGTATGGTTGTCTATAACATGAGACTGTAGTTGGCCCCATTCTTTCAGATCCTCAGATCCCAGGTGGAGCAGACAGATCTGCATAGGTCAGCAAAAATCAACACATTCTCATCATGTTAGGGAACATGGTGGCATTCAAGCAAGTACTGGGGCAGTAGCTGACACATACATCCTTATGTGAAGGCAGAGGAGAGAGAAAGAGAGGGGGGATACTACGGGCTTGACATAGGTTTTTGAAACCTTAAAGCCCATCACCAGTGACACAGTTCCTCCAAAGAGGCTATAGTTCCTAGTCCTTTCAAATAGTGTTACTTCCTGGTGACTAACAATTCAAATTTATGAGCCACTGGGGGCCATTCTTACTCAAACCACCACATTCCACTCCTTGTTCCCATAAGCTTGTAGATATATCATAATGCAAAAAAAGTCCCAATAGTCTAGCACAGTCTCAACATTGTTTAAAAGACCATCTCTTCTGAGACACAAGGCAATCTCTTAACTGTGATGCCCTGTAAAATCAGAATCAAAAAGCAGGTCATATACTTCTAACATATAATGGCACAGAATATATATTATTATTCCAAAAGGGAGGAAAGGGAACATAATAAAGTAATGTTGGACCAAAGAAAATTGAAAACCATCTGGGCAAACTCCAAACTCTGCATTTCCATGTCTGATGTCAAAATGCTTTTCAGATCTCAACTCCTTTCAGCTTTGTTGACTGCAACACATTTCTTTCTCTTGGGCTTGTTGCACTACCTGTTAGCATCTTTCCTGTCAGATACCCCAAGACTCTGACATCTCTAACATCTTGGTTTCTCCAAGGTAATCCAGGCTTAACCTTCACAACTTCATGGAGTTGCCTCTCTGGACCTCCATTCAGGTACACACCTGCTACATGCCTGGCCTCAGAAGCTTTCCTTGGTTACAGAGGGAGATTACCCAGAGTTCATCCTTGATTCTAAAATAAAATCCATGTGACCAGGCTGCCACATTTTCCTGTTTGCTGGAACTCAGATTGGCTCCCTTGTTAAAACACATCTTCACCACCTTCCGGATTTCAATTGTCACCATTACCGCCTAAGCTTGGCTGTCCTGGAACTCATTCAGTAGACCAGGCTGGCCTCAAACTCAGACATCTACCACATGACAGATTTCGACTACCACATAAAGACACCCAAATGGTGATAATTATGTTATTATAAATTAACCTCTCTTCATTGTCTCTTAAATCTCTTTAAATATTTTCCAGCATTTAAATCTGTAGGAAGCTCAGAATTCTGTCTTGAAGCACCCAGAATTTCTCAATTCTCTCTTCTGCATCTTCAAGGATGCCTTTGCTCTCCTGCTGACTGCTGAGCTAGGTGTTTATATTCAGTGACACCTATTCCAATCTGATACAAATACTGTTCCCAACTTCTGGCTCAAGTTTAAACTTGACAAGGATCTAACACTTGGAACGACTTGGGGAGTTCACCCACTGGTATTGTGAGATTTATCTCCTACTGCTAAGAGCCAACTGACTGATTTTCCTTCTTCACCCTCTCTTTTGAATATTGAAAAGTTCCTCACTGTGGATAGGAAGGAGAGCTTGCAGGCTTTACATGCTTAAGTTAAATATCTTCTACATTGTTTTGGCTGGATTAGGTTTTGTCAGACAAAGTTTCACTATGTGACTCAGCTAGACTTCCAATCCTAGGCTCAACCATGCCTCCTGACTTGGCTTCCTAGGTAGTTAGGGCTCCCACAACCTTCAGCTATGTACCATGAAAACATTTAAAATTATAAGCTGATTAAATTTTTCTCCAGTGCAAATCTTGTTAGTATGTATGTAGCATTAAGTGAGTAAACACTGCAAAGTGTTAGGCAATGAGAAGTCCCTTTTCCATTCTGTGCACTGGTAATGGCCATAAAGACTGCAGCTGCTTCTGTTAGCTAAAAATTTCACCTTCAAAATCTTATTTTGTTCATCTATGAAATACACTTGTGACAATAGTTCTTTAGTGAAATATATTATATTTTTACATATTATTACATAGTGAAATATTATATATTTTCATGATATGAGTAAATTGAGTTCTTCTTTCCCTCACACATGTCATTTGTCTATTGTAAACACACCTGCATCCTTGTAAGTACATCCTGGTTTCCATACTAGAATTTCTTGAAGGTAGATGGAATATAAAAAGCAAAAAAGAGCAATTAGATGTAGTCAGTGGTCACATACATCACCACTTCCCTGGTAATCAGAGGAGATTAAGGTGAAAGATAATTGTATGTGATTTCTATCACATAAGGCACAAAATGACTGACACTGTGCTGTAATATCTACACATTAATAGCATGTTGATAAGAGTGTAGGGTGATGGGAACTTTATAATTTCTACTTGGTGTGAACCAACCACACAGAAAAAACATTTGTACAACCACTTAAAAACAATTCAACTAAGCTAGTTAAGGAAATGGATCTAAAACTTCAGTGGTGCCTGAGGAGGAAAGGGAGAGTGGAGAAAAACGAGCCCTGACTTCACCTTGGTCTGTCTGTGACCTGAATGAATCTGATCCTTACATTCACTGTGTCCCCTGTCACCTGCTCCTGCAGATAAAACCCCTTTGCACCTCTGCCAGGCTCAGTCCCACAGCGGGCTTTTGCTGGAGCCTCAGCTGGGGTTTGGGTATGGGCTGCAGGTGCCTGGAGAGCACTGTGCACTTGCTGCACAGAAGTAGGTGGCTGAGTCTCCAGGCTGAGAATCTGTGATGTGCAAGGAGAACTGTTTATCACTTTTCCTGAAGAAGACTGTGAATCTTCCATCTTCCTTTTTATTCAACACGGATCGTATGGCTATCAGAAGTGTAGGGCCTTCACCAGGGAACTGCCGGTACCATGGGAAGTAGTCAAACCTGCTGTCCTCATAAGTGCAGTTCAGAACTGACGTCCCTCCTGCCGAGACTGTCAGAGATTGGGGACTTTGTTGCACTTGCTGCTGGTCACGTCTGTCCTGTTGCTGGCCACTCACCCCTGTGTAGAGACACAACAAATGCCATTAGGTTCCCAGGTTGTACTACCTGCTCGTGCTGTCAGCATTCATGGTTTTGTCCTGTCCCCACTTCTCTCACCCCTCCACATTAATTACACATCCTGAATTTTCTCCTCCATGACTCACAGGCTAGGTGAAGGGCCAGGACTAACAATGATGACTTCAGGATCTTATCCATTCCTCCTAGACTGAAGCTTGGGGCGAATACCAGTGGCCTTTTATCTCCCCACAGAACACTGAATCTGCCTTCACAGGCATTTAGTTCTTTCAACAGGCTCCACCCCTCACAGACACTTTGTCTTAAGCTATTTCTGACATAGAAAACACTTTCCCCTTTTGGTCAAATTTATTGTTTCAGAAAAAAAGTCATTGAGAGTCGGAAATCCCCTCATTGTAATTCTACCATTATACACTGTTGGTAGGAATATGTGTTGCTAAAGCCACCAAGAATAGCACTGTTATTCTTCTGAAGTATTAAAAGAAAGAAATCAAGCAGGAAGGAACGTAGGAGGAAAGGAAGGAAGGAAGGAAGGAAGGAAGGAAGGAAGGAAGGAAGGAAGGAAAGAAGGAAGGAAGAAAGGAAGGAAGGAAAGAAGGAAGGAAGGAAGGAAGGAAGGAAGAAAAGAGGAAAAAAGGAAATAAGGAAGGAAGGAAGGAAGGAAGGAAGGAAGGAAGGAAGGAAGGAAAGAAGGAAGGAAGGAAGGGGAAAAGACCACTGATCCTACTAATAATACTACTTATGGGCATTTATCCAGGGAAACTGATGTCATCACATAAGAGAGAGACCTAGATATACGTGCTTATTACAGCACCATTCACTATTGCCCACATACAGCCTAGGTATCACCTGTCAACCTATGAATTAAAAAAATATTGTACTTCAAACAACAGAGCAAAACTCAACCACAAGGAAAAATGAACTGGCGCCATCTGTAGGAAAATAGATAGTATTGAAGGACATGATGTTAAGCAAAATAAAGCAGACATGTAGAGACACACAACACATGTGTTCTCATATGTGAAAACTAACAAAAAAAGAAAAGAAGGAAAAAAAGAAAGTAAAGATGCTCTTAAAATCAAAGTTAGACAAATGAGTATGGGGAGGAGGAGAGGGGACAAGGAAAGGGAGAGGACAACAGAGGGTGAAGGAAAGATGAATATCAGAAAATCTATGCAAATGCATATGCTAAAACTGTACAACAGCCAACTGCTTTGTACAATTAATACGTGCTAATTATTGCAATTATATGATAAAATAACAGATCCATTTAAAATTTTCCTCATTCTAGAAGATTATGCACACACAAATAAAAGGAGTTAAGATGGAATTACCCTGGGACAAGAATAAATCTACTAGATACCACAGGGTATCAAATAAAAATGCCAGTTCCAGGAATGGGTTACTTCTTTTGGTGTTTGAACTGGTTTGCCTTCTGTCACTAAGATAATTAAACATGAAGACCAAATTAAACTTGGGGAGGGAATAATTTATTTGGTTTACATTTCTGATCATAGTCCATCAATGAAGTGAGCCGTCAGGAATTCAAGCTGGAAAAGTGGCAAGAAACATACACGAACTCTGCTTGCTAACTTGCTCCTCCTGCCTTGCTCATCTTGTTTTTTATATAACCCAGACCTCCCGCCCAGGGATGACAATGCTCACTGGGGGTTGGGTCCTCCCATGCCAATTGTTAATAAGAAAATGTCCACAAACATGCCTCCAAACAAGTGTGACACAACTCCTTGACTGAGGTTCCCTCTTCCTGGTATCTCCAGTTTGCATCAAGTTGACAAATTCACTATTACAGCTGACCCCTTGTCACCCTGACACAGACAAACAACGTTATTCAGCCATAATCTTTCCTTTATGGTTCATCTCCAAGATCTCATTCAGATCACAATATAAACCATAATACAACTTTTAAATAACCAACTTTTGTTGTTTACATTATGGAGCATAACTCATCTGCTAAGAACAATGACATCATGAAATGCACTGGCAAATGGATGGGACTAGAAAAGATCATCCTGAGTGAGGTAACCCAAACCCAGAGAGACAAACATAATATGTACCCATTGTAAGTGCATATTAGCTGTAGAGTAAAGGATGACTATGCTACAATCCACAGTGTCAGAGAAGCTAACTAACTTTCCTGGATTCACAAAGATAAGATATGTGATGGAATATTTTCGCTGAATTTGTCAAATGCAAATGTACTAGACATTGTTGATATACTTATTGTCTGTATATATTGTATATATTTATTTTACTTATTGTATATAGTTTTTCTTATATTAGTTATAACTTTTTTATATCAGACAAAAAAGAGGAAATGTGGTGATACTTTATCTATGTACCCCAATAAAGCTTATCTGAGGATCAGAGGAAAAAGCCAGCCACTATATTAAACATGGAAGTCAGACAATGGTAGCTTACTAACTACCCCTTTAATCCTAGCATTCAAGAGGCAGAGATTCATCCAGATCTTTGTGGTTCAAGGCCACACTGGGAACAGAGCCAGGTGTGATGGCACATGCCTTTAAATTCCAACACTAGTTAATCATAGAGGTCTGGAGGTCTCAACAGACAGACAGGAAGTGATAGAGCTTGGCGGAAAGAGAAAAGTGATGTAGCTGGGTGGAGAGAGGAAGTGAGATGGCAAGCAGAGAAAGGATATAGGCATGGGTATACAGGAAGTAGGTCTCTCTGGGAGCTGGGGAGTTGGTAAGGTGAGGTTGGCTGTGGCTTGTCCTATTCCTCTGATCTCTCAGTTTCCACCCTAATATCTGGCTCTGGGTATTTTATTAATAAAACTGTTTAGCAATTCCTCTTACAAACCTGGGATGATAGGGACTCACAGAGACTGAACCAACAACCAAGGAGCCTTCATGGACTGACCTGGGCCCTTTGCATCTAGGTTACAGTTGTGTAGCTTGGTCTTCTTGTGGAACTCCTAACAGTAGGATCAGGGGCTGTCTCTGACTCTGCTGCCTGCTTTTGGGTCCATACTCCTCAGACTGGGTTGCTTCCTCCAGCCTTCACAGGAGAGAAGGTGTCTGGTCTCTCTGCATCTTGGTATGCCATGGCTGCTTGATATTGGTGGGAGACCTGCCATTTCTGAAGAGAAATAGAGGAGGAAGAGTAGATGTGGGGAGCGGGGGGTGAAGGGAGGGAGTAAAGGAGAAGCAGGAGGGAACACTGAGGGTAGAGCATAAAAACTAACAAATAAATAAATAAACAAATAAACACATAAAGAAATAAATAACAAAAAATGTTCAAAGTCTTTTTAACATAAGTAATGTCTTCTGTGGGTTTCTATAAAATCCAAAATAGTTACAAACTTCTATTTATTTTATTTTTTTATTTTATGCTTTTATTTTTATTTATTTTTTATTTTTTTGAGATAGAGTATCTCAGTGTAGCCCTGGCTGTCCTGGCACTAGCTCTGTAGACCAGGCTGGCCTCAAACTCACAGAGATCTTCCTGCCTCTACCTCCCAATTGCTGGGAACAAAGATGTGCACCACCACACCCAAACTTCTTATTTCAAGAGATAAGAACCAGGACACACTTAAATCAGACAAAGCAAATTCACAGTGCTTAGCCTCAGCTTCTTCCTGTTCCCTTCAGTCCTGCAGCTTCCTCTCTGCCAAAAGCAGCATCACATTGCCAAGATCAGTTTCCAGATTGAAGTGAATCCCTGACCTCCCTAGACCATAGCTTCTGTGTGCTGAATGTTAGAAGATAATTCCCATAAGATTTGCTTCAGTTCAGCTACCCCTTATTCATTAAAGCTGATTCTTCAGCACCAACTAATCAGGATCAATTGTTCAATAAAGCAAAAGTTTCATTTCCACAGATTCGTAATTCAAATATCCTGGGTCGCATAAGTTTGAGTCTGTGAGTGACCTAGCTGCAGAGTTTGTCCATGTTTTTTGTTGTAATCTCCTGTATGACTTCCTGCCTTAATTACCACCAATGATGGACTATGACCTGGAACGGAAGGCTAAATAGATCTTTTCACTTTCTCAGTAGCTTTTCTTCAGAGTTTCATCACAGCTACAGAAAGGAAACTGGAGCATCCAGCTGTCTGCACACTCTGTGTCTTCCATGACTTGACATTCTTGCTGTTGCTACAGTTTGTTTTCTCCTCACTGACCCTGACTCTGTCCACAGCAACGTCACCTGGAAGCCTTTGTCTTTCATTCCCTTTCTCCTCATCCTTTGTGAGTTCAGTACACTGAGGCTTAAATGATCACATTGATTCAGTCTTCCCATCAGCTTCTCTGTTAGTTCTAAGATGGACATTTATGATTCAGGAGGGAATATATATCGAGAATTTACACATCCAAATCCTTAACCTCATGGTCAAAAGCTTATCCCAGGTTAAAACTCTGCCTATATAGAATAGGGATATTAAATCAAGCAGATGTTCTGTTGTGGTTTCCGGATGTCTTGTAACTGGGAAAGGCCACGCCCACCCAGCTGAAGGTTTGTGTACTGGCTGCAGGTGTGTGGGGAGCACTGTGCACTCATAGCACAGAAGTAAGTGCCTGAGTCTGTGGTCTGGGAGGAGGAAATGTACAGAGAGCTGTGACGTTCCTGAGTGACTGTTGTGGACGTCAGTCTTCCACTCTGCTTTGTTCCAGAAGGATTGGAAAACAGGCTGACGAGGCGTCCCCCAGGACTTTGGTGAAACCACTGCACACTGCTCAAAAATGTGGAAAAGTTGCACTGCAGCTCTGCACGCTCTCCCTCCTGCAGAACCAAGGACACAGGACTCTGCTCCACTTGTTGACCGTTCACCCCTGGGTAGAAACAGAGAAAGAGACACAGATGGGGTCACTGAGCATCCACAGAACCCTGAACACACCCCATGTCCTCTGAGAAGGTGGGAGCTCTGTAGGACTCCTGAGCTGCTTCCCCACCCTCCATGTGCTGACAGAATCCTCTCTGTCCCCTGAATGTGGACAGCCAGACTCACAGCAAACCTGGGTGCACAGCAGCCCCAGCAGAGAGCACAGCAGCCTCTTCATGGTGCTTGTGTGGCTGCTGGAGACAGAAGCAAGGAACCAAGCCCTGGGCTGTGGTGTCAGGATGGCTGTTGAATGTCCCTCCTCCTGCCACCAGTCAGCTCCACCCAGGAACCCTGCCAGGCCAGACACTGCAGAGTTCCCTCCCAGCCTTCTGAGCCTGAAGCCCCTCCCAAACCAGACCTGCCTGAGAATCTGGGCAGAGCACAGTAGGGGTGGCAGTGTAGGGGAGGAACATTTTGATGTGACCCTGGGGTTGTATGGAGTTAGGTATCCAGGAAGCAGGAGAGGACCAGTCCCTCCAAAGAGAACAAGCCTCAGCCCCACACAGTCTGGCACACTCAAAGACACAACACTAGAAGTTTAACTCAGGAAACAGATGCATGTTCAAAGGACACTTTACTGGGGCCTGAAGGATGGCTCAGCAGATAAGGGTCCTTGCCTTTCCAGGAGGCCTTAGTTCCATCCCCAGCATCCACATGAGGTGGCTCACAGAGTCTGTATCTCAAGCTCCAGGGGACATGACGTTCTCTATGTTCTCAAATCCTGCACACATGGGCCAGACCCACTCTCATACACATTTTTAAAAAGAATCTTCATCTGTGAAATATTGAAGTGAAATCACGGCAGTAAAAGAAAAATGGGAACATAACAATAGAGTAAGGTAATGGTTTCATAGGTTTATAATGCATTTTAAAAATTGGAACACTCCTGCAACAGTCAGGGTTTGTTCTAAATGTTGTTTAAAATATGACCACGTAAGAAGGAAGTGGACTGGGGAAGCTAATGTGGGAGTCCTGCATCCAGAGTGACAGGACAGCAGCCCTGTGTGCTACTGCACGTGGTGAATGAAGGGGACAATATGCTTGAGTTCATAACAATGCACGAATGTATTTTAAGGTTTTCCCCATAAAGATGACTGCTGGAGAAATTAGACTAGTCATAAGAAATACACAATTGCCTCAATAATAACTCACAGCAATAGCCTTGCTTTCTTTGTACCGCCAGCTTCTGAATAATGACAGAGACTATCTTAAGTATGAAAGCATGGCCTAATGTTAGGCTTATTCCCAACTATCTCCTAAAACTTAAATTAACCCATTTATTTAAGCTATGTTCTGTCATGAGGCTCATTACCTCTCCTCCATACTGTATGTGTGACTTTCTTTGTGTCTCACTTCTAATCCCCTGCATCAGATTCTTCCCAGAGTTCCTATCTCCGCCTGGAAGTCCTGCCTATCCTCCCCTAGCTATTGGCCATTCAGCTCTTTATTAAACCAATCAGAAGATGCCTTAGACAGGCAAGGGAGGACAGAGACACATCTTCACACAGAATGATCAAATATTCCACAACACACACCCCAACCTTACTCCATTTCAGTCCACTATTCTCTCGAACAGTATTAGACCAGCTAATGACTTCAAATACTGTAGCATAATTTCATAGAAATTTTGACTCAGGTGAAAAATGCTGTGAAAGACATTTTTTTTAACCTGAGTCAAAATTCTACTAAAGGAGAAACCAGACATTTCTTTTCAAAATGAGAAACAAATAATTGGCAACTAAGATCTATCCCATAGGAATGAAGTGTTTCTCAAGATTCCACTTTCTCTTTACTGTTGCATTTATGGAACATGCCAACTGCCTAAAAGTGTCTGAGGCTGGGACCCTGGTTTTTTACTCTGCGGGTCTCAAGTTGTTTGTGTTCAGCTCTATACTTGTGACTCAGAGCACAGGAGCACCCAACTCCCTCAGTCCCCCTGTCAGAGGATTCTCAGGTGGGAGGAGATTCCATCTTTCCTGCACTCAGTCTGAAATCCCTCCAAGCCTGAGACAGGCTGGCTTTCTGGTGTGAGCTTCAGGAGGTGCTGGAGACCAAGGTGAGGGTATTACATATGCAAGAAAGGACACTGGGGGACAAGGAATGAGTAGCTGTTCCTCAGGGCCTGAGCAGCTACTGTAGCTGCACAGAAGCAGCCATCAATCAGGCAGGGGCCCTGTCTGGGCTCTGCATTCTCCTGCAGCATCAGTGCTGTGTAGGGATCTCAGCCTAAAGGAGGGTCTCTGTTCACAGTGAAACAGCACAGTATCTTTCTATGGATGACACCCTAAAGCAGAGTGACAGTAGACAGTAGAGATACTCTGAGCCTCAGGGTGCACAGAAGGTCACCAAGGTGTGAAGGAAGCAGCTCACTGTTTCCTGAAGATCCCCAGCAAGCAAATACAGCCTGAAGAGTTGGAGAGGTAGACAGAGAAGTTGCTCCAAGCTCTAACAGATTTAGATACCTTCAACCTAGGGACACTGGGGAGACAATCCAGAAGAGACACTGTCTTTCCCTTGGCCTGTCTCTAACATCTGCATAAAATATGTTCTGTCAAAACACCTACTGAATTACTGTAGGAGGTTTAAAAACAAATACCTAGTAACTTCATACATGAACATAATGTATTCTGATAGTCTCCACCACCACCCTGTTCCCCCTACAACTCCTCCCAGAACCCAGTAAATTCCCCTCCCCTTGCAGAAGCCAGGAAACTAGAACATGGCCACAAGGGCCAGAAGAGAGAGCTTAAGAGAAAGCGGTAGGGTAGTAGAACACAGGTAATGTAATGTGAAATGGGACAGGAGAGGCTCTAAGCATAGAGGGGCGAGGCAGGGTAGGGGGAGAAGGAAGGTTTCTGTGAATTTATTCTAATTTGTGAAAACACCATTTACCTTTTAGAAAGGAGCATCCTCTAGAGGCCCATTTGAGAAATAACAGGTTCATAGCTGCAGTAGACTTCCTCCTGTCTTTGTTGACTTCTGAGTGTGAATCCAAGGCTTTCATCATGTACAAAGGAAGCTTAATGCTTTCTAAGTAGAAACTTGAGATTTTTAGAAAAGAAGAATATAAAGTTATGAACAAAAATGGGAGAATAAGATATTTTAGAGTGAGAAAATTACAGCATTTTACACATTTCAAAACAAGTAGCAGGGACATGGGAATCAGAACACTGCATAGTTACCAGATTTTTACACAATGCCATCAAAATGCCCAAGAAAAAGATGTGATAGATGTTGCTAGGAATACTGCAGATGCATTACCACATGAGTAAATTAAGAAGTACAAACTCAAATAAGCATTGTAAATGTACATTTTAAAAAAGCCAGCAAATCTGCTATAGACAATCTTCACTTTGATGAACTCAAATTCAACATACATCGCACTGATAAGAGACTGATTTCCTGTTCAGTCTCCTGACTTTTCTTATAAAATACAACATAATTTAAAAGTGTCACCTGCCATATTCTAGGTCCTGCCCACTGAGGAGACTATGCCATGCATGGACACCAGGGGGCAGGAATTATGATCATTGCATTCCAATTCCACTACCACAATTCTCTCTCTCTCTCTCTCTCGCTCTCTCTCTCTCTCTCTCTCTCTCTCTCTCTCTCTCTCTCTCTCTCTCTCTGTCTATTTTGTCAATCAAAATGAAGTTATTGAGTACCTTAACAGTTAGCATTCAGTGAAATAACTTTGTGGCAAAGGAAGAACACAAAGGACAGAATCCTCTTCAGACAGATCAGAGTGCACAGTGGGGTAGCAGTGAGCAGTGAGAGCAGGAACATTGGAAGCAGATTATATTCAGTAATATAGGGAGGGAATTTACAGATTCCAACATTGAAAAATAACTGGAAATGAATCACCAGTACTTTGAGTTAAAAAAAAAACAAGAAGCAAATAGACATAATGGAAAATAGATATAATGAAAAACACCGTTAGATAAAGGCTGTGAAATCTTGATGACATCAACTATGTGTAAAATGAATGAAAGTGGGAAACATGAATAAGTCCAACTCAGTCATTCATTCTAGCCAGATCCAAAAGATGTTTATGATAACTTTATAATCACTTTTTGAACATAATTTAAACTATGGACCATGTGATCATCCACTGGGGTCTCCTTAGACCTAGAGTCTGTTTGTGTAGGGGACTCTGGAACATGTGCTTCATTATCCCCTCATTAAATATTCTTCCAGTCAGAATAATTTATCAACTCCATGTTCTAAAATACTATCTTAGTATAATAATTTATCACATTAATACTCATATTATGATTTTATGTGCATAAATGTAGCTTTGGAGAAATTAGAGGAACTTATTAAACAACAATCTCAGTATCAGGCATTTGAGTTTTTGTTCAGGGAAGCCATAGAGGTGTACAAAACAACACAGGTTATTGTCATGTTTGTTGGCTGCCCACTATAACTAGATGGTGAGATTCTAAGTTTAAAGCCTCCACATTTTACTGTTGCATAGAGAAGTCAACTTGGAACTTACTGAGGAAAGTCCTCCTTGCTGGTTAGCTTTTATAGCACTGGAAGGTCCTATGCAGGCTGCTGGGGAAGAAAGGTCCTAAGGGTATTAACCAGAGCTGGATCCTGCATGCTACAGTACTGAACTTCCAGGTAGTCAGTGCTCAGTGGTGTAATTGTGGCCTGTCTGCTATAGAATAACAGTGCTTTCTGATTGGATTTTAAGCCTCCTCAACAGTAAGGATTCATGCTGAGTACTGTAACATGGCCAAAAATCCCATGATTCAATAGGCCTTAGGCACTAGGGGAACTACTATTGGTCTTTTGCTAATAATCATGTCAAACAGCCTTCTAAGTATGTGTCTATCATCAAAGATTATAATTAGGCTCAACTTTGTTTGGAGCATGTGTTTCAGGAAGTTTCTATCACAGATTTTTCCATACTGATTTGTTCAGATTGCCTAAATTTAGTGCTAGTTATCCCTCCCCACATCCCTTCCTCTACCCTGTCCTCTCATCCCCAGCTCTGTTAATCCTGCCTGTTCCATTTCCCCATTTATGGCAGTTTTTTTCTGTTTCTTCTTCCTCTGAATATCCCCTTCTCCCTCATGGCCTCTTATTGACACCTAACAAGTATGGATATTCCAAATAAAGCACACATATTAAAAGCTAGCATCCACATATTTGAGAAAACACTATGCTTCTTTATTTAATGGATCTGGGTTATCTTGCTCAGGATGACTGTTTCTAGTTCCAATCACCTACCTGAAAATTTCATAATTTCATTTTTCTTATTTTCATCTGAATAATACGCCATTGTGTAAATGTACCACATTTTCAGATTTCTCTCATCAGCTGATGGACATCTAGAGTGTTTCTAACTCCTAGCGATAATGAATAAAGCTGCAATGAACTTGGAAGAGCAAGTATCTCCTTTTTCCCCCTTCTTTTTTATTTAAAAGGTTTTTTTTTCATTTTACATATCAACCACAGTTTGCCCTCCCTCCCCTCCTCTGGATTATTCCCCACCTTCTCCCTCCATCCACCCCTCAGAGAGGGTAAGGCCTTCCAGAGTAGTGGACAAAGTTGGATATATCAAGTTGAGGCAGGACCAGTAACAGATGGGAGCAAGCATCTCTTTAGAAAGATGTAGATTCTTTTGGTTAATTCCTCAGGAATGGTATAGCTAGTGTGGTAGATTTATGCTCAGCATTTGGAGGAACCTCCATACTGGTTTCCACATTGTTTATACCTGTTTGCATTCACATCAGCAATGACTAAGTCTTCTCCCTCATGTCATACTCTTAGCTGGCGTCCTGGTCCTTTGGTTCTTAAAGTCCCTCCTGCTACATTTCTGTGGTGTTCCATGAGCCTTGGTTGTAGGAATTGCACTGTAGATGTCTTAACTGGAACTAGAGATGTCACAGCACTTATTCTCTGCATTGTGACCCGTTGTCAAACACTACTGTGGCCTCTATACACTTCAAAATGAATCTTCTCTGATGAGGTGTGAGAACTACACTTATCTCTGTGTGTAGTTATCAATATTTAGAGTACTGTTAGAAGCTGTATTGAATTAGGAGGGTCGCTGTAGTAGATTCTCCTCTCAGGTCTATGACCATTCAAGACATGGGTGGTTAACTAGGATTACAGTATCGGGCCCAAATTCCTTCCTTTGAGCATGTCTTAAATCCAATGAAAGATACATTTTTAGTTTCCACCAAGATAAAAGTTCTACCATTGCACCCTGGTGGGTGTTCTTGCCATGATGGTCATTTTTGTTGTTGTTGTTGTTCGTAGCATTTATACAGCTTGTTAGGAATATGTATTGCTTTTCTCCCTTGGAATCTTGCATATACTTGAAAACTCATCCTCAGGAAGGAGTCTTCAGGTCAATTCTAATAAATTCCTCCAAGTCCTAAGTCTCAGTTATGTGGTATCATTAGCAAAGGGTTGTTATGTACAATCTCAGAGCAATCATAGCCAATAGGAATAGCCTGTCTCTTTTGGAAGATACACTTAAAGTGCTAGTGAACAACTTGAAGGCAGGATTCCTGTCGGGGCCTGCCCACAGTCAGCTGGGTAGCTGGGTAGAGGAGTGTGGATTGAAGAGACAATGACGAAGACAGAAAAGAGTTGAGAGGTCTGCCAGTCAGTGCAGGACAGCCCCAAGTTTATTTCACAGCCAGCTTATGTACAGTTTTGAAGGATAGAGGTAGAACAATGCACAGCACAGGCATTCAACCACTATCTATCCTGCCTTGCATCAAGGATATTTTCTATCTCGATGTACCTCGGGCTGGCATCAGCAGCCTGCATCGAGCTTAATAGTGTCTTCCTTCTTGTGGGCTAATCAGGACTTTCTCACAGCCTTTCAAGGAGACTCTGCAGGCTAATCAGAACTTTCTCACATCTTTGAAGCAAACAAGCTTGAATTCTATTGACTCAGAATAGACTTCAGATTCAAACTGGGACACTGAATCAGTTGTGGGCACACACAGATTCCCATGCCTGGCACTGAGGTTTTTTGTTTTTTTTGATTTAGTATTCATTTTAGGTTGACAAGCTCTCTTATGAGAGAGTCTATTCTATTCTGTGCCATTTAAGTAGTTTTTGGAGCTTAGAAATGCAATTTGACATTCTATTTTGCTCTGTAACCAGTAAAATAACATGTACTTCTTTTCTGCTCATTTTTGTACACAATTAGGAGTCTTTCTTGAGGGACACGATAGTCATTGATTTCAGGTCTTCCTTCCATTACAGAGAGATAAATATGAGGACTAGAGTATTTTACTCTAAATAAGTATTTTGTTTCCAGAATTGAAATGAAACAAAACTTTTGTTTCTTTCCCATAATTCAGAAGAGTTATCTGAGAATCTAGCTCTAATCCTAAGTGACTGACTACACCACATCCTCGGGACTTAGGCAAAGTGCAATAACCTAAGAGAGTGGGCAGCCTGACTCCTACATGGTGTGTAGGAAAGAGATGGAGCTGCCTCTCTGCATCACCTTGAGAGTTCCAACAGCTGTGTTTCCTGAGCAGCTTCACTAACTGAATGCTGTTGGGGAGTGGGAAGGTTTCAATGAGAATGGCCCCACAGGCTCAAAAATCTGAATGTTTGGTTCCAAGATGGTGGACTGTTTAGGAAGGATCAGTAGGCGTGGCCTTATCAGAGGAGGTGTGTCACTGGGGTGGGCTTTGGGATCTCAAAGCCCAAGCCAGGCCCAGTCTCTCCCTCTCTCTGTCTCTTGTTGGTGATCAGAAGCTCTCAGCTACTGCTCCAGGGACATGGCTACTGCCTGCCACTACGCTTGCCACCACAATCATCATGGCTCACCTCTGAAACTGTAATCAAGTCCTCAATTAACTGCTTCCTTCTGTAAGTTGTCTTGGTCATGGTGTCTCTTCACATCAATAAAACAGTAACTGAGACCGCAAGTCAGACTGAACTCTCTGTACCATGGACCATGGAGAGGAAGAATCTAAATAGCTTGCCGAGGGAGACTGAAGCAGATTTTTAAATACTAAAGCCTATATTCTTCATTTGCTCATCAATTTGTGGGGTAAGAACAGAAGATTGCTGGACAATTAAATCATTAAATTTTGTAAGACTTCTTGGTAGAGATAAATCCCATGTCCAGCTTTTCCTGGAGATGTTTTTCTCTGAGAAGTCCTCACTTAGGGAGAGAAGAGTATTTCTAGAGATCAAAACCTGGGTTGTCTCTAGCAATGACTTCCATCCTATCCTGTCACAGTATCCACAGATTATTAAGTTTCTAGGATTTTGACCTGAGATGAGCTGCTGATTTTCAGGAGGCTGGGTAAACCCCACTCAGAGAAGGCACACAGCCCTCCCTCCCAGGCCACTCCCTCAGCCTCCTGCACCCTGGGTTTGTGTGCAGCTTCCCCTGCAGTCCCCTCACTGTGGCACTCAGAGCACAGTAGTACAGGGCAGAGTCTGCCAGCTGCACTGAGGACTTCTGCAGGGGGAAGGAGCTGCTGCTCTTCTGGAGAGTGGCCTGGAACCCTTGGTGCTCTGTCCTCTGGTTGTCTGTGGCGCTCTTCAGGAGTAGCCGAGGGGCTTTGTTGGGATATTGCACATACCAGAAAAGGAAAGGACTATAGGTAGTCTGATAGGTGCAGTTCATCATCACAGGCAACCCCTCTGTGACAGTGACCAGGCCTTCTGTCTGGGTCACTGAGTCACCATTGCTCCTCCCTGAAAATAAATAAATAAATAAATAAGGAATCATTTTGCTATGTGAGGAAGAACATAAAGACTTCCAGAGTTGTAAGAAAATGACATCATCAACAGGGTAAACGTAACTTACTGAGCATGAAGAGGAGCACCAGAACTGAGCAGGTGTCAGGAAGCATGTTCATAGGAGAAAATGACACTTGGTTCTTCAGTGCACCAAATTCACAGGGCAAGTCTCCTGCAGGACCTTACTGAAACTCCTCACTCATAAACAAGGACCTCCTTCTTCACTGTGACAGTCTGTCATGTGAAGCCACCACCTGGATGCAGACATTAACCACAACTGAAGAGACAGCTCCCTCTGCTGATTTCCCTTCAAACTTCACCACAGATGTCTGCACAACACACTGTGAATAAACTCACTCAAAGGAGGCAGGTTTCAATTTGCCAATGGATTCCTGAAATCACCAATGTTCCTGAACTATGTATGTGCTATGGTATTTAGTAGTATGAATATGTATAAAATAATATACATACATGTATAAACATACCTACCACTTTTCTCATCTTATTAGTTCTTAGGGAATATTATGCAATGAATGTTTTTTTATATTCACCTGCTCCCTAAACTCCTGCCAGATACATTCACTCTTTCCTACCAAACCAGTCCCCCTCCTTTAAAAAAAACATCTTAAGGTTTGCATTACAGTTTGTCCTGCCCATATTCTCTTTGATGTGTGGCCTTCAGTTGAGGGTGGTCTACGCACCAGAGACTGCATTTTTTAAAGAAATCTATTCTCTATTCCAGCAGCTACCAACTTCCCCTAGCTCCTTAGCTAAGGGTGGGATGCTCAACTCCCTCTGCCCTACTGCAATTGCATCTGGCCTGATCCTTTGCAGATCTTATGTGTGCTGTCAACCTCTGTGAATCCATGTGTGCAGCTGCCCTGCTGAGTCCAGAAAACTCTGTCTCCCTGTAGTCATTCCCCATAGATGGCTACCATAGTCTTCTCACCCCCTTTTTCTCAGTGACCTTTGACCTTCGGAGGAGGGTGTGTGGTGTAAATGCCCCATCTGGAGGCTGAGTGTGCCACAGCCTCTTCTCTGCAGCACAGGAATTCTGGTTCTCTGTAACAAAATCATCATGTGCTGCAACCAGGGAAAGGGAATGACGAAACTATATTTCAATTTTTAAAAATGGAAAAGCTCTCCTAAATTGTTTAGAGTGACTTGAAACTAACTTTCTTATTCTGTGTTTTTAATGTCTACACTATAGTTGGCACTTGCCAACTAAAAACTGGCTAGTACAGTGGAAGGCCTGTGACACAGTGTATAGATGGAGTTCCAGACCTCCTGGCAGGTTTGAGGACAGGCTGCAGGTGCCTGTGGAGCCGTGTGCACTTGCAGCACAGAAGTACATGGCAGAGTCTTCAAGCCGGGTGTCTGTGATGTGCAGGGAGAAGTGTTTGGCTTTCTTATCCTGTAAAACGATCAGTCTTTGCTCCTGCTTTCTTTCCACAGTTGAACGAATGTCAATAATGAAGTGAGGATGCTCTCCAGGTCCTTGCTTATACCAAGGGAAGTAGGACAAGGTACTGTCTGTGTAAGTGCAGTTGATGTCAGCGCTGGCTCCCTCCTGGACTCTCAGAGTGGAAGGATGCTGCTCCACCTGCTCACCTTGTCTCACCCCTGCTGTGCAATGTCATTCTGCATGCTGTGAATGTGTTTTGATAAATAAAATGCTGATTGGCCAGTAGCCAGGCAGGAAGTATAGGTGAGATAAGCAGACAAGGAGAATTCTGGAAAGAGGAAGGTTGAGTCAGTAGACACAAGCCCGCTGTCCAGGGAGCAGCATGTAACGGCACACAGGTAAAGCCATGGAACACATGGCAACATATAGATGAACAGAAATGGGCTGAATTTAAATGTAAGAGCTAGTCAGTATTAAGCCTGAGCTAATGGCCGAGCAGTTATAAACAATATTAATCCTCTATGTGATTATTTTATAAAAGGCTGCAGGACTGTGGGTGAGAGATTTGTCCTGTCCATGGGCCACGTCAGAACACAGAAAAACTTCTGACTACACACCCCTATGCACAAAGATGGGAAGAAAGGAAAAGGTTTTCAGGTCATCACTGTCGAGCATTCTCTTTTTGTACAGTCACTAGAAAAAATCTGACTAAAATAGAGTTCCTCCTGGATGTCCCAAAAATGTCCAGGAAATAATCTGTTGTCCTAAAATCTTCAATCATCATCCAGCTGCAGCCACAGAAACATGAATAAAGTAGGAACATATGTCTTCATTGTTCTTCCCAAAATTAAAGTAAGACCCAGTTTAGAATGTGATGACTAACAGGTCAGCTACAGCTATGGGTTGTTGTTCTTTCTCAGTAACAATTCTATCTCTTGAGTCATCCACTCAGCCACTGGGAAAAAGGCTGGGCTTCTGCCCTAAGCCTGCACAATTAGCATGCAAGAAGTGAATGCTCTGCATACTCCACAGCAGTTGAGGTCTACTACCACATTATGGCTGCATCCTCTACCAGTGAGGCCTATGGTTCAGTGTCCTTTGATTGTATGAGGAACTCAGACACATAAAGCAACAATATGTTATAACAAGTGGGTCCTAGTACTTAAAGGTCAAGAATGGTATTTGTACACACTAGTAAGTCTGTTTCTTCTCTTTAAATCCACCACAGTTCATGTATAATATTTCATATATAAATATATATACATGGTTTCATTTATAAATGTATGTATGTGATGTATTCATGTGTGTGTGCATGTATGGCATTTCATATGCCGAGAATTGTATTTACTAATGCACTCCCTTATTGCAGAATGCTCAGATAATTCATCAAAAAACTCCACCTTTTCTTGGAGACAGATAATTAGGCCAATATTTGTCCTTGAGAGAGCTATGTCACTCAGGAAAAAGCTTTTTTCAAGTCTCTCACAGGCTTTAAGTTGCAAGAGGACCATGTGTTTTTTTCATTTCAGTGATTTCTTCTTGATAATAGAAATATGGAATTTTTATGCATGCATCATACCTTTCAGAGAAGTTGGCCTGGAATCACAAATCCACATAGGATCTACTCTTTGGAAAGTTCTTAGGTGTTATTTGATATTAAAAATAGTAACATGCATTAGGTTTACTCTCACAGCATCCAGTGATTGGAGACTGAATTACTGACAGAACAGCAGTGATGGATTCCCTGGAGAATCTGTGAAACCTTGCAATGAAGTTAGCTTTCCTCCTTCCCATGGACTGTTCCAGCCCCCATTTCTAGCTCATTTCATTTCTTTTGTCTCAACTGTGAATACCCACAAGCACTGTGTAACTGGGAACCCAGTGTACAACAGGCTTGTGAAGAAGAAAGGCCATCTTCACTGTCCTCCCTGTCCTCCATTTCAGTTCCCCTGGTACCATCCCCAGCCCTGTAACTGACCACTTGCCTGTCCTTTCACTCTTCCTCCATTCACTGAGGACTCAGCAGACTCTTGCTACATTTCCTTTCCTCCCTGACATTCCTTTTTGTCAAATGCCAAAAGAAACACTCCACCTGGGAGCCTGGTGGCCACACATTTCTAGGAATCAGGTAGTCCTTCTTTATTTTCCTTGCTGTCCTACATTGCAATTTTCCCAGTTTCACCTCAAGCCCTGTAGCTGACCACATGGCAGGGGCATGTCCTTGCTCTCTGCTCCATTCCCCTGGGACTCCACCAAACCTTGCTTATGAAACAGCTTCACTCATTACTATGGATCCTCTCAACACCCCATCTAGTCCATCTCATTTTCTTTGTGTCACCCTCACTAAATTAAAACACTTTCTACTGCAGTGACCACATTGGCAGAGACTCAGGTAGTGATTCACTCTATCCTTCCTGTCCTCCATTACAATCTCTCCATACTCATCCTCAGTCTATTAAGAACCTGCTTACAGGTCCCCTTCCTGAACTTCATTCATTGGACACTGCAACTCTTGGTTTAGATGCAGGGCCCCACCCCTTCCATCCCCATCTCTCCACATAAATCTTTGCCTTACTGCAACCTATTTGGAGGGTCTCCTCTTTTCACCACACACCAATTCCCTATGGATTATACCTCTAGGTGTAAACAAGATCCCCTTAGCTAGTTAGCTTGTTGAAATAGGTTTCCGTATGACATCTCAGATGGTTGTGAGCTGACAAGTTGGCTCTGGGAATTGAACCTGGTTCCTTTCAAAGAGCAGCCAGTGCTCTTAACTACTGACCATCTCCCCAGCCCTTCATCTAATTATTTTATAATGGCATTTTGCAGATAGTTTCTTCCTTGCAATGGAATTGGAAAAGGGACTTATATGAATTCTTCTGGCTTTGAAATTCTTTTATTCCACTGAACACAGAAAATACCTATAGAGAGCAATGTCAGGCATAGAGTGATAAGGAACTGGGGAAAAACTGTCTCATAGTATGGAAACCTAAGGCCATTCACATTCTCAGGCATCTAACATGTCCCATATTTCCCTGACAGGTACCTAAAAAATTAGATAAGATGTTATCTGTGTTTCCATACCTCTCATAACATAAATGGAATGATAGTGGATCATGGGAGATATTAAATTGATAGTCAAATAAAATAAAATAAAACTGAACTTTGCTGACTATAGTGATCATATGTGGTGTGATAAGGTGGTGGACTAGATAGCCTAGGCAGAGATAAGCAGGATGCTCCTTGATGAGGCTCTGTTTTATCATTAAACCTAACATACCTCTCTTGTAAGAAACCCATAAATCTTGGAACATGGAGAACCTGAGAATGACAGTTTATTAATATATAATAATTAATATAGATAATTATAATATATAATATAATATATAATAAATATGAAACCAAAGTCACATGGACAGCTTTCTTGATGGCTTTCTGGAGTTAAATACTCTCTTTCCAGAGATAACTGGGAGGCTCAAATTCTCAACAGAGGTAGTGATAAAGTTTGTGGGACCTGATGTAAACAGAAAATGGTTTTCTCTCTCCAGATACTAAAAAAGTGGCCTACAGTATTATAAAACACAACAGAATTTATACTGTGGTAAATTAGTTTACAAATTGAAAAGTCAGCACTGTAATTTATATAAAAATATCAAGACAGGATGTGGTATCACCTAGCAGCCACTGTGCTTTGGCTTGTTCAGGAGATTTGGTGTGAGGATGGCTCTAGATAGAGAAAGGCCTGGCCATGGCTGAACCAGGAGTCGTGGTTGCCGTGCATGGGCAACAGCCCCTGAATGAAAGGTGTGGTTTAGGATGAAAAGATAGTGAAAGAATTCAAGATGTCACCTAATATAAACTGGAAAGAATTAGTCAAATTAATAATCCAGATGATGTGCCACTTTAAGAAAAGTTGGCAGATAATTCAACGTTCTCCTGAGCGAAGGTGGAAGCAAATGAACTAAAAGATGAAGCTAACGTGATACATTTCTTCAGAACTGCTCAGTCACTAATGAAGGTGTCAGCTCAAGAAAGAGCTGGCTTTGGAGAAGTTGAACAGTCTGGAGAAGGACAAGCAAACTTTGAAAATCAACTTACCACCCGGGCATTGGTGGAGCACGCCTTTAATCCCAGCACTTGGGAGGCAGAGGCAGGCTGCTCTCTGTGTGTTCGAGGCCAGCCTGGTCTCCAAAGCGAGTTCCAGGAAAGGTGCAAAGCTACACAGAGAAACCCTGTCTCGAAAACAACAACAACAACAATAATGATGAAAATCAACTAAACACAAAAGAAATGAGACTGGTAAGTGAACTGGAGACGGTTCAGCAGGTGGATGTGATACTTGGTTTTTACATGATGAAATTCATCATCTTGAAAACCAGTTGGAATAAAAAAAAGGAAGTTAAAGGATGTGGAAAATGAATCAGATAAAGAGAAGAAATTTAATGAACAATTGGCTCTTCAAAATGAAGAGGCATAAAATGGAAACAAGAAATTAAGAAGAAAAAATGAACATCTTTGTCAGACATTACTGGTGACCAGAAACAAAAAGGTTCACAAAAGGAATCATTTTGATCAGGAGAAGAGAAGACAGTGAAACCAATCACAGCAGGCTAAAAAGAAACAAACAAACAAATAAATAAATAAAAACTTGAACTTGTTCAGTATCTGGATGAAATTCGAGCTTTGATGGAAGCTAATGAGAAACTAAGTTTAGGAAGAAGAAAGGAGACAGAAATCTAGAAGAGTCAGTACAGGAAATGGAGATGATGAATGGCTATAACGGGATGAAAGCTATTGTGCATCAGGCAGATACTATTGTGAACCAGACTTAAAAAGAGGATGGGCATTGTCAACTTCAAATGTGAGAGCTCACAGGTCATCTAGAAGCGTGGGATGAAGAGGATGATCCAGTCAAATGGCTGTGGATGCAAAAGCAGAAGAATGGAAGGCACTTTCCTCAATTGATACTTTTTCTCATTTTGTATCTTGACTGAACTTTAATTTTGATTTTAAGGATTTACAACAGAAAATAACATTTACATTGCTTTTTAAAAAAATTATTGTATATCTTGTCTAGAAACATTCTAAAATTGTTGTCTTTAATTGTCAAGCTTGTTTCTTAATTTAAAAAGTGCTTTCAAGTCCAAATTAATCAGGAATGAGATTAGAAAAACATCTATCAAGATCTGTTAGACAAGCTGGGCGTTGGTGGCTCATGCTTTTAATCCCAGGACTCGGGAAGCAGAGCCAGGCAGGTCTCATGCTCATAGATTGGTAGGATTAACATAGTAAAAATGGTCAGCTTACCAAAAGCAATCTAAAGATTCAATGCAGTCCCCATCAAAATTCCAACACAATGCTTTAGAAGTCTTAAAGAACAAGACTCAACTTCATATGGAAAAATGTTGTGAACTGAAATGGGAGAATAAGATACTTTAGAGTGAGAAAAATGAAAACAACCAAAGATAGCTAAAACAATCCTGTACAATAAAAGAACTTCTGGAGGTATCACCATTCCTGATTTCAATCTCTACTATTGAGCAATAGTAATAAAAACAGCATGGTATTGGTGTTAAAAAAAAATACAGGTGATCAGTTGAATCAAATCCAAGACCCAGACATAAATCCACATACCTTGGACACCTAATTTTTTAATAAAGAAGTCAGAAATATATGATGGAAAAAAGAAAGCATCATCAGCAAATGGTGCTGGTTTACCTGGATGTCAACATGCAGAGGAATGCAAATAGAACCATATCTATCACCCTGTTCAAAATTCATGTCCAAGTGGATCAAAGACCTCAACATAAAACCAGATACACTGAACCTAACAGAAGATAAAGTGGGGGTATAGCTTTGAACCATTGGCACAGGAGACAACTTTCTGAACAGAACACCAATAGCACAGGGACTAAGAATAGCAATTAATAAATGAGACTGCATGAACTGAAAATAACTTCTGTAATGCAAAGGATACTGTCAATAGGACAAAATGGAAATGATCAGAATGGAAAAAGATTTTCAACAACTCCACATATGACAGAGGGCTAATTTCCAAAATAAATAAACTAGACTTCAACAAACCTAATAATCCAATTTTTAAAAATGGAATACAGATCTAAATAGAGAATTCTCAACAGAGAAACCTCAAATGTCTGAGAAACAAAGAAATGTTCAACATCCTTAGCCATTAGGGAAATGCAAAACAAAATGACTTTGAGATCTTATCTTACACCTGGCAGGATAGCTAAGTTAAAAAACAGGAGTGACAGTTCATGCTGTCAAGGATCTGAAGCAAGGGGAACACTCCTCCATTGCTGGTGGGAGTGCAAACTTGTACAGACACTTTGGAAATCAATATGGCTGTTTCTCAGAAAATTTGGAATTCATCTACCTCAATATCCAACTGTACCACTCCTGGGCATATACCCAAAGGACTCTCCATCTTACTGAAAGGATGCTTGCTCAACTATGTTCATTGGAGCTTTATTAGTAATATTCAGAAACTGGAAACAACCTAGATGTCCCTCAATCAAAGAATAGATTTTAAAATGTGATACATTTACACAATGAAGTGTTACTTGGCTGTTAAAAAGATAAGAAGGACCATTCTTGGGCTGTGAGCATTCAACTCCCCATGGGTGAAGTAGTAAAAAGATTCTAATGAAGCAGAGAGAAATTTTTAGCTTTGGAAGGAGCAGGTGCTGAATGGCTTCTTCCCCTGTGTCAGAGGAGAGACTCCTAGAAAGGAAATATCAGCTTCTGTTCAGTTCAGGGAGAAATAGCAAGGAGGCAGAGGGTATGAACCGTGACATCAGCAGGCCCTTTGCTGGACATTCTATTGTATCCTGGAGAGCTCTTGGAATCCCCAGGGATGTCACTAATGTTGTAGCAACACCATGTGAGCTTAGGACATTTGTTCAGTGCCTATAAGGTTCACCTATAGGCATGTTGTCAAGACTGAGGTGTCTACTTGGGAGAGAGAATGGACAGCATGGAAAGACCAGACTGAGAAAGAAGGAAGCTGGCCTTAGGTCTCACTGCAAAACATGGAGAAATAAATGGTCCTAGGGAAGACACAGTGAGTTTATGGAAGGGACTAGGGAGCTTTCTGGATGTGATGCCCTTGAGCTTTCCAGGCCTAGGGCTCAGGAACTGGGATCCCCTGGAAAGCAATAGGCCTATCATGCTTCTCAGGTTTCTGAAGGGCTGACCTACATCATGGATTAATGATGGTTAGTTTGACAGTCATGAATTGACAAGTCTGTAGCCTTTATGCTGGGGGCCCTCTGCTTTCACTCTGAGTGGGAAAGGAAACACTGTGGAATTAATGAGATTTCAAAGCTACCAGTGCACTTTGCCCCCACTGGAGTCCTTTAGGTTGTGTACCAGGAATAATAGGAAAGGAGAGTGCCCTGGCAAAGCTTGAGGTTGTCATGCTCTAAATAACAGCCACTACCAGGGCTGAGGCACCAAGTGACTTCCAGTGACCCCTAAGGTTTCTGACTTCCCAGCTGTGGGTGGCATACAGGTCTCCAGTTCAGCCTGAGAGCTACTAGAGCCAGTGGACCTGGGTAGAAACTGCCCTTCCTGCCAGTTGGTGTCCTGAGCTGCTCTGCCATCTTGCAGCTTCCAGTCTTAAGTAGACTTGATGACCATAGATGTGGGATTATTTTGACAGGCTGAGGATTGGGGTGACAGACTTGAGGCTCCAAGAGAATGTTTTCTCCAATTATCTCAACATAGTATCACTAAGTTGTGTGCTCACCTAGGAATTTTCAGTCCCTAAGGAATGAATAATAGGATAGTGTGTCTCAGTTGAAACACCTGATATGCAGAATCTAAACTCAACTGTTCATTCAGCATGATGTCCTCTTCATAGTTTTGCTTATTTATGATTTATGTGGTCTTTGTGTGATGTATGCATGTGTGTGTGTGTGTGTGTGTGTGATGTATGCATGTGTGTGTATGTGTGTAAATGTGTACATTGGTGTGTGTGCACAGGCCTGATACTGATATCTGGTCTCGTCCTCTGTCACTCCCTTTTTCCCTTTAGCCCAGGTGTCCCAGGGAACCTGAAATTTTCTGTTTTGGTTAATTTGGCTGGACAGCACTGGATCTCCTGTGTTCTCCAAAGTGGATCTTCTGTCTTGTTTTGTCTCTTCTAATTGTTACAAGTTTTAATAGCTCAGAAAGAGGAAGGATGTAGTAGCTCTCTCTTTATTTTACACTTATTTACTGTTTTCGAATTAATGTGTTTTCTAATAAATAACAAAAATCAAACCATACAGCTATTTTAAAAATGAAAAATAGATTTTTTTCCTTTCACTGCACAGAGCTAACACCACAGAAAATATCTGGTTTGTCTCATTGGCTTCACTACACAGAATCACACAGTGCATCTCCCTGCTGACTTTGTGTTGCTGACCATATCACATGCATGGCTATGTCTTAGAACAGATTCCCTCTCATAGTTGTGCAGAGTGCTGTGTTCCTGAAAAAGCACTGCAGGTGATGACACTGGCCTCCTTCTGACTAACATGTGGCTGAATTTATATTATATGCACTGTAATTGTTGAAAACTTCCTGGGTGTTGAACATGGGTCACTTTCTTTCACTTGAGCTGTTAAGGTCTTCTGTGGAGAACAAGATAGGTTGAGTGAAGAGATTATGATAGGTTAACTTGGAACCTGTTGGTATAGTGGGTCTCGGGATGGATAAAGTTCATGGAAGCATAAGTAAGTGCAGGCCAGGGTAGCAGAACCAACCTGAATCTAACCTTGTAGACAGCAGGGAGAACCCACTACCTCCCCCTGCAGAAGAAGAGGTTCTAAAAGGCAGCAGTCTTCTCCCTGACCATTCTGGGTTCTGTCCCATAGTGGGCTGGAACTCCCTATAACTATTAATAGTCACGAGAATCTCCAAAGACAAATCTGTGTACATCCCTTTCCACCAGAGTTCAGAAATCCACAAAGGGTCAAAATAGAAAGAATAAGTGATGATATGTTAACAAATCCAACTGATATATCAACAATGCAATCCCATACTCCGAAGACTCAAGAGAATCACAGAAGAGTTGGCAGAAAGATTGTAAGAGCCAGAGGACAAGATGCCTGTGTCTAAAGCAGTTTTCCATAAGCATTCCAAGGGAAATGACCCCATGAGTACCAAAATAGGGGTTTCGTGAGCAAAACCAACATCATGATAACACCAGTTGGCATGGCAACATGGATGGGGAAAGTCCACATGATTCTAATGTTATATGAAGACCTACAGATTGTCAAAGATGCTGACAGAAGTAGAATAGTTTATTAGTTTTCCCCAGAGACAAGCTCTCACAGAGTATTACCAATTCTACTGTGTTATGCCTGATCACATGTACATACGGACAAAACAAATGGACTCAGCAGGCTGCGTATACCTCAGATTGAGCATTGGCAGCCATCATTACATTTATCCATCATAAATAAATTTGCAGTAGATATTGTCAACAATCACATTAGGAATGAGGAAATCAAGCATAAAAATTATGAAGCAGTTTTCCAAATTCCCCTCAACTAATAAGTGACAGGTCCAGAACTTCAACCCTAATCTTTGTTTCTGGAATGATGCTATGCCATTCAAGGAGGGAAGCTTCAAGAACTTTGTCATGTCAAGTGATCACTAAAGAGAAAAACACATGGAAATCACATAGCACAGTAGCTCCAGAACCTCAGACACTTGCTGCGTCTGTTTACCGTGACCTCCATTAAAGACCAGCAGGCACTCACTGCAGTTGCAGTGTCTGCCGACAAGACAAAGCCCATGGGGAGTCTTCTGAGATCTACTTGGCAGTTCAGCCTAAGGCAGCTTTTCCAGCTTCTCCCAGGTGTCTGTGCTCCATTAAATGTCTTGGTACCCATCGGAAAACCTTGTATCACCTTGGAAGTGTGGAGGCAGAGTGGACCATGACAAGAGCTCACTGTGCCATGTTTCCTACGGTGGCTTCTTCTCCATCAGTGACTTGTTTTTTCCTCCCAGGACATATCTGGAGTATAAGAAGGGGCAGCATATAAACACAATTTTCACTTAGTAAAAAAAACACCATACCTTGGGCAACAAGGCTAAGCCTCATATCTTAAGCACTTTTCTGCTCTCCAACCCAGAGCACCCAGGAATTATATTTGGCACTCCTACATGAATCACAGTCACATCCGACAGCAGTGGATCAAACACCCCAACCTTCTTTCTGAATCCTCCCGCCATGATTATCACAAGGTTGTAACTTCAGTTCAGAAAAGACAGCTGCTGCCACCACTGCGTGTTCTCACAATTTAACTCACAAGCACCAGAGGGCAGCCGGGAGCTCAGCTCAAATATCAAAATTCTTCAGATCTCTGATGGCAGAGGTTCAGAAAAATCTACTTCCTTTTGAGTTTCAAAAAGACAAATATGGCATGTTTTTCTCATATATAGGTCCTAGATGTTAATGTTTATACATACATAGATATGTGGAGGAATGTCACTGGTTACAGAAACAGAAAAGGGCATGAGAAAGAAGAAAAGAGAGCCTAACAGGGGGCTGAAAAAGGAAAAGAAACAGAAAGTTATACAGTAACAAAATACAAGTGACATGAAACCAGAAGGGGCATCAAAGGGACAGCCAAGGAGCCTGTAGGAGGGGACAAGGGAAGCAGATGTAGCAGTAATGCTTGTGGTCATCTAGAGTTTTACAGAGTATGTTCCCAGGAACAGACAAAGAACTAGATGTCAGGGAAAGACAGAAGATGAGCCTCAGAGGAGGAGGAAGTAAAGCTTTATCCTTTAGGGATCGGGGATATTCTAAGCCTGGGAGTTCACTAAACTGATTCTGAGCTGAGTTGTTGGTAGCTCTCTGGGTCCTCCTCTTCCCTCTGTTGTTCCTGTTCATATAGCAACACTCTTACCTTCCAACTGCTTCTACTCACATGTTTTCAAGGGACCAGAAACTTCTATCTCAGGGAGCTGTTATTCTTTCTCATCCACAAGTATGACTCTTAACTCTTCTAGAAGTTCATTACATTTGTTACTACTTTGTAGGACTGATTTAAGTTATAAATAAAAGTATTTAAGTTATAAATAAAAGTTATGAAAATAAATACTTTCTTATTCCACATTTGGAGTAGGCTAGAGCCTGATTTTCAAGGAGGAAACAGGAAAGTCTTCATAGGCAGTTGTATTTGAGTCAAGACTTACAGGAAGTGCAGAACATCACCATGCTAGGAGTTAATGGAACATCACTATGGGCAGGCAAGGCAAAGGCTCAAAGTAGAGAATTTGAATTTTAAGTAGATTAAGCAAATTTCATTGTTTGCATTTAGTGAGTTCTCTAAGTGTCTGTTGCTTTACTTTGCATTCCTGGGAGGGATTCTCCTACCAAAATAAGTGTGGTAACCTTGGAGAATCCCTGAGATCTGAAATTTCTTAGCTAGGTTTTGGTTTGGGAAAACTTGCTAAAGTCATGGTAAGCCATTGAGGTCTCAGATTATTACTGATTAGGGACCCATGTGAGAATTTATGTCACTTAATAATTATTTTGTTGAACTGGAGTTCTAAAGCTCCTTGCACCCATATGTACAGTGCTTACCCTCTAAAACTGTGTAGTGGCTTTCTTCACCTCTGACTTGCTTTGGTCTGAAGTCCACTTTTTCAGATGAGACGTGTTGTGCCAAGTCTACAGACTTCACTTACTTGGCCTGCTGATCCCTGACTGTCAGTTTTTGATGTTCTTGTTTATGAGAGGTGTTTGATGGAGATAAAAATAGTATTTTTCTTGATCCAGCCAGTTAGCCTGTGGATTTTAAATGGTGAGTTGAAGCCATTTATATTTTTTATATTAGTTACAATTTGTGTAATGTATTAACATCATTCAAACCCAGTCCCTGAACATTATGTAGCTGAACATCCCTTCCATGATTGTCATGAGTCACCTGTGGTCATGTTGCAGTGGTGGCACACCACAGTTGTTAGTGGTTTCTGGGATTAATGTCAAAGCAGCACAGGTGTCTACTTTTCTGTACAGTCAGTGAGAAAATCTCAGTATGTGTCTGCTTCTTAATTCTACCCTCCCCCTAACATATAAAAGACAGAACAATTGGTACCTATACACAATCACTATACAGTAATACTTGTGTTGTTAAAAGGTCTGTATGGAGCTTTAATCAGTATATCTCTTCTTCCTATATTGTAATATCTTATGCATATAACCTCCTGCTGCTGATGTAGTTCTAAATCTTCAAAGATTTAGAGTGGATTAACTAGATCATGATACCTTAATTTAATAGGAATCATGTCCTTTTAACTTGATAGTAACTTGCTGTTGTCACGATTTTGTTGGTTGATGTTTTTGTTGTGTGGCTGATTGATGTTCTTTCCTTCCCATTTCATATTAGGGGTTTGTTGGTTGGCAATGTTGGACATAATGGACTTCTTCCTGTCTCTCCTCTTTTATCACTTCCTCTCATGAATTGTTTTGTTTTGTGACTTTGTTGAATTGTTTATTTCTCTATTGGCTGAAGAGATCACTTGCCAAGTACAGCAATCTTGATTGATAGCTATTTACTTTCAGTCCTTAGAGAATATCATGACATGTTTTCTTGGCTTTTAGAGTGATCTAGTATTTTCTGATGTTTCTGATTTGAATGTGGATTGATGTTTTCCCATTGTAATTCTTTTGAGGCCTTTGTTTCTTTTTTATTTAGACACAAATTTTTGCTGTGTGGCCTTGCTGCACTGAAACTAACTCAGTATACCAGAGGAGCCAAAATTCAGGGGTCCCCATGTCTCTGCCTCAAGAGTATAGGAATTAAAGGCAAGCACTACTACAGTTTTGTACATTTGTTTGTTTGTTTGGTTGGTTGGTTGGTTTTATTTTAAAGACAGGGTTTCTCCGTGTAGCCCTGGCTGTCCTGGAACTCAATCTGTAGACCAGACTGGCCTCAAACTCAGAGATCCACCTGATCCTACCTCATGAGGGCTGATATTAAACAAATGCACAGCCTGGCTTTCCTTATACTTTTGATCCTTACTTGTCCAGGAGCACTTTTTCTCTGATCAAGTCTGTTTAGGAAAGATGCTCTTCAGTTTGGATCTCTATTTCTTTCACTCAGTTTGATGGATCTTCTGTTATCCTTTGATTGAATAAACTGTCTATGTTTTCAAACTCTTTCTCAACTCCTTCTTCTGCCTCATGGATATTTAGGATTGGCTCTTGGATGTGTCCCACAGTTCTTGGAAGGTTTGGATATATTCATTATTTTCTATATAGTTTATGATTGTATTGCTGTCTCAACCTTGTTGTTCATCTATGAAACTCATCCTTCTGCCTGGACTTGTCTGTTAATGGTGCTTTCTGATGTTTTCTGTTTGATTGATTCTTCCTTTTCTAATAATTTTGATTGGTTTATTTTCAGAGTCTCAATGTTCTTGCTGAAGCTTTCCTCCATTTTTAAAATTTCTTCAAGTTCCTGATTATTTTGTTCACTTTGATAACTTCCTTATCTACTTCCTGAGTTTGAGTCTCTTACATTGTTCTTATGCTTACTTGACTCCCATAGGTGGTCAATTATACTCTTTCAAAGGAGAAACCTAAGCCTTTATCTTGTATTTTAGCTGTCCCATTCTCTTTGTTGTCCACTATTGAGGAGTTGTGAGTTTAGGTGGACGTCATAGTGAGAAGTTTTCTCATATATTTTTGTGTTTATTCATTGTGCTTTATCATCTGATGAATGCGTCTTCTAACTTTTTTCCTCTGTTTTATCCTCTGTCTCATGTGATTTCTCCTGGTGATTTTTTTTTACTTAGATGTATGTTTCGTACTGCTATTTAGAAGGGAATGTGCCTGAACTACTAGACATAATGACTCAACAGAAGTCCCAGTGCTGACTTACAGTAGAAAACACTAGGGCACTTTTCCAAACCCAATAGAGTTCAAGACAGTGTTTGGGTGACAATGTACTTTTTTGAGTTAATGTTTGAATCATAAAAAGAATAAGGAAAGGAAATTTAGAAAAGAAGGACTGAAATTAAAATGAGAAAGGAAGCATGTGAGTCAGACTTTAGAACAATAGAGAAATTGTTATAAAAATTTTGACAGCAAGGTTAAATTATAAGACAACAACCTAACAAAATATAAACTTACAAATATGAATACATATAACCTTCTGGAAATGACATGGACATTGCATTTAGGAAATCACAAAAGCAATGTCTACAAGCATTAAGAATGTACCTTAAAGCATTCTATCATTCTTAGGATGTTCAACCCTATATGAAGAGCTATATTCTGTTGTTGCTTGCTTGGGAGAGGGAAAGTCATATTTTTCAGTGTTGTAATGCTGATAAGCAGTTGTCTTTCTCCAGGAACTCCCCTTCCCAGGTCTATGCTCATGATAGAAACTCTACTTGAAGGTAGTAGGCCACAGGATAAGAATATAAATATAAGGCAAATATGATACTTGTGGGAAAGGAGTTTGTGGAGAGAAGGAGAGTAGTCAGAGAGGATAATAGAAGAGTACAATCAAAACACATTATATGTGTGTGTCTGTGTATGTAAAAATGTGCAAAAATAATGAATTTAAAACATTAAAACACCCAACATCATAAAGTAAATGGCATCATGCACACAATCATTGTTTCATCCACTTCAGGATGAGGTAGTTTCTCCCTCTGCTTGGAATGATTTTGAATTAGTCTCCACAGACAGGAAAGGCAGCTAGTCTCCTGAATCCAAACAAGTTATCAGTTGGTCCTTCCAGAAAAGGATTTCTGTGATTAAAGACCATGTTCCTGTCAGAAGTTTTTGAGGTGAGACCCTCTTCTATTTTGGTTTGGGTTTCTGTGATAGAACACATTTAAAAGTCAAGCCGGATAAGAAAGAGAATATTTTAGATCATACTTCTACCTCATGATCCATCACTGAGAGAAGCAAGTCAGAAATCAGGGCAGGAATCCAGGGCCAGGCAATGAAACAGAGACCAGGGAAAACGTATTGCGACAGCTGGAGCCCATCAGGCAGACACTTCACTGCTGGCTACAGCTGGTGGTAACTGGCAGGAGCAGCTTGGTACATTTCTGTCACTTGGCTGGTTCTTTGTAGAGAAAGTACCTTGTTGGATACTTTCTGTTGCTTTAGCTCTTGCTCTTCAAGGACCTATTGCAGTTTTACCTTACTTCTATTTCCTCTTATCTCAGAAACCCAACATCTAATCTCACAGCTTACCCAGAAGACTTATTGTAGCTTTGTAGTCCCAGTGTAAACTATCTGGAAACAGGGGTTAGAACATTGACTCAGTAGTTAACAGAACTGGCAGCTCTTGCAGAGGACTCAGATTCAGTTCCCAGCACTCACATAGTAACTCATACCCTTCAATAAATCCAATTACACAAAATTGAATACCCTCCTCTGGTCTCCATGAGTACCAGACTTACACAAAGTACACACACACACACATATATGCAGGAAAAAGAGTTACACACACAATATAAAATAAATAAATAAATCTTTGAAAACATATCTGGAAACACATTTCCCAGAGTTTCCTTCCCCATGTTGTTCTTTTTGGAGGTTGGACTTGGAAAAAGCAATTACGGAGGAGTTGAGATACAGGTGGGATATATTTATATACATTTATATTTTTTGATGTACCTCAGTTGGTTCAGGCCCAGACACACATGATGTCAATGAGGTTCCAACTCAAATTGCTGTTCACTCTCTACTCCTCGCTTCTAGAGCTCTTCTTTTTCTTGGGTCAAGTCTGAGTGTAGAGTGTTGGATAATACCATGGCTTTTTCTGAAATTCCCTAAAAGGAGTGAGACTGAGTAGAAGGGGGAGGTTTATTTTTCTAGATTCCAATGGACTTATGAGTCTCACTGTGTTTTCAAAAGTATGAGTACAATCAGATGCTGCCCACATGCTGCGATCCTTTCCTATTCTGGTCTAGCTGACCTTCTGTATCTCAGGCTCAGTACCAGATGCAAAGACAGTGCTTTATAGGGACTCCTCAGAACCAGCAGTTTCATGAAGTGAACTCCTCCTAATGTGTCTCTGACACCTTCACTCATGATGGCACTGCTTCTCTCAGTTTCACAAGGAAATTATGTTCTTTTCTCTTCCAGATGCCTCGTCTGAGCTATATGCTGTGACCAACTTAAAGAAAAACTAATACTTTAGCTTATTGTGGTGTAAGATTCCCAAGTATAGAGAATACTACACCTGCTCTCTGTGCTCTATTTTTAGCTAAATACTTTCGAGACAAAGACACTCACTACATCTGTTTCTAAATTTCACACTTCTGATGCAGACCACAGATGAAGGAGCCACGGTTGGGAACTTCTTGTCTGGGATGTGCAGGTGTGCTTCTCATCTGGGCTCCCAGAGTTAGGCTGTGCTTAAGGAGCTCCAGTTTTTGTTCAGCTTGTGCTATCACTTCAAACACTGTGAGTCTGTTCCCAGAGCGCACAGTAATACTTCACTGAATCTTCTATCTGTGAGGCTGAAATAACAAGGCTGATGGACTTGGATGATTCCTGAAAGACAACAGAGTAGCGACTGCTCTTTTCAGTACGAGTAGAAGAAGAAATTTGTCGAATAAGAAAAATCATCTCTCCACTAAGAAGCTGCTTGTACCAAAAAAGATAATAGAACTTTGATCTTGTCTCATATGAACAGTCCAGGGTGACCTCTTCCCCCTCCTGTGTGCTTGTGGTTGATCGGACCTGAGTCAATTTCTGGCCCAAATTGGATCCTGGAGAAAAATCAAAAGAAAGAAAAAAGCTCATTCTGTGATAGTGTGAACAAAACATTGTCGGAATTTGCTACATTGAGACCCAAGACAAAACTAACTGAAGACATATTCTGTTCTCTTCTCTCTAATCCCTGTTCCCCATCACATCCATGTGAACTGCTACATGCCTAGGGCGATGCTTCCTGCTTAATATACTTAACTATATGTGAGTCATCCATACCAGAGAAGGCCAAGGTCACCAGCACACAGAGCAGGCTGTGAGGAGGTGTGCGGCACATCTCCTTCCTATGAATATGTCTCCTCGGGCTTAGATCAGCGTCAAGTGACTGCACGTGTACTGTGTTTCCTACATTGCCTCAAGCAGGAAATGGGGTTTTGTGTGATCACAGGTCACAAGCTCCTTGTACAGAGGAAACAGTGTAGCTCACCTTAGACTTTTATTTCCTTCCTGTCTTTCTTGGTAGTTAAAAGAGGCAGCACTTAAAAGGGAGAATGGGAAAACCCGTCCCTGCTGAGCATAAAGCTGCTTTGAACTCTTGGTTGTTATTTAGAGGGATAATTTGGATGTCCCAAAGTCAGATATATCATCAACCATGTGCAGTCTTTAATGCACTTACTGACCATTGTATTATGTTTACTTCTCCACATCTATTGTCTAATAAAGCCTAATTTAAAAAAAAAAAAAAAAAGGTCCTCAAAGGGCTGTGAATTTCTCTGTGAAATACTGGGATCTGAAATAATCTTTCTCCTTTACTGCTAGGGTCCATATAAATTCAACAATTAACAGAGCTACTTTTAAATTACATAGTGAAGGGCAAAGCATCAGAATGTCAGAAGATACCTGTTTGTTTATGTTCTCTGAAACTGTAACATGAGTAAATTCATAGTTCTTACAGACTAAAGAGAGGCTCAATGTGTCACTTGCCTGCTGTGAATCATGAGGGCCTATGTGTTGTTCTCCAGTAGCCACTTGTGAATCCAGCTGATGTGGGTGCACCTGCAGTCAGAACTCTGGGAAACAGAGACAGGAAAATCATGGGGTCTCACTAGTTAGACAGTCTAGCCCAATTGGTGAGCTTCAGTGTCAGTGAGAAGCTCAACCACATAAATAAATATATTAATAAATTAATTAATGAAATGAATAAATAAATGTAGAGTGCAATAGAGGAACATAACCAATGCTGACCACTTTATTTCACACACACACACATACACACATACACACACACACACACACACACACACACACACACACACACACAATCAGAGAGAGAGAGAGAACAGAGACAGAGACAGAGAGAAGTTACACTAATTTAAAAACCTACTTTTACAACACCCGATTTGCTTGTAATCTAACATTTAGTTTTATCCAGAAAATGTCCTATTTTGCCACACAAAGAACTTACTTATTACATTTCCTAGAATCTTCTATATCATTGCATTGAGGTATTCAGTCTCACTTGTTAAATTCTGTGTATATTTTAATTACAAAATGGTCTCATGATAATCTTGCCAGGCCTGTCTGTGACTGCAACCTGTTATATGTACACTATATGTGAAACCTGAAATTTATGTTAATGCCACATAAATTTGAGGTTGGATTTTGAGTACTGCTGTATCATCATTGAAAAATGTAGCTCTTAATGATTCATTTGCTCTCTTTATCTCAATGGATGAAATGAACCAAATGGAATTTAGAAGAGAAAGTAAAAACTATATCTCTGAAAGAGCTCCAGTTCTTGCTTTAAGTTTAAGTAACTATTCAACATATACATCGGGGAAGAGTTTCTGGTATCTGAATTTCTGGTACTCTTCTGCCCACCTCACTGTTAAGTACTGACAGATAGCACATACCCTGGACTTCAGTCTCTGAGGCTAAGCAGGAGACCTTGGGAGCCACAGCAGCCTGGGGAGCTCAGGATGGCAGGGCTGTGCCCCTGCTCTAGTTATCCATGGAGTTGGTGGATATTCTCCATGCTTCATGGCCACATCCTCTGTGGTGAGGCTTTGGAGCACATTGGGTTTGAATGCTGGGCTGGACAGTTGGTCTCATTCTAAATGCTGCATTGTCTGTCCTTGAGATTTAATTGGCAAATAATACTTCCTAGTGAAGATAAAACTTATGGTTGGTAAAGAGATGGTTCCGTTGGAAAAGCACTTGCTGCTAATCATAAAGATGGAAGTTCAGATCTCAGGACCCACTTGACTAGCTAAGCATCATGCAAAACCTGCAACTCCAGCTCTGAGTGATGACATCATCTTCTGTCCTTCACACACACACAGGTAGGTGTACCCATGTACACACACAAGTCTGTGTAGACTCACATGGGCTGCATATGCACAAATGTAAATAAAAATCAAATCTCAAAAAAAGATTAAAGCTCAGTCCTTAAGGAATTATACAAAAGAATTCAGTCATTCGGGAAAATAGGAATTAGGGTTAATGGGTGGGGGAGGTAACTTTGTCATTCTTCAATTGCCTTGAAGATATACCATGACCAAGCTCACTGTTATAAAAGAAAGTGTTTAATTTGGAACTTGCTCAGTTTCAAAGGTCTATTCCATTATTCTTGAAACAGTCAAAAGAGTAATGCATGGTGAACAGGGCCTTTAGAAACCATGAGAGAGGCTCCAGGAAAAAAAAATTAGAGGGCCATTTAACTGAAGTGCATTTTTTTCCCTGGATTGTTCTTGGGTGTGATTGCATGCTTCCTATGTTAAACATCTCTACTCAATTCATAAGACATATTTATTACTGTTGGATGTCAGATTTTAGCTATAGAAACCAATCTGGTGAGTATATTCTGAATCTTGATATGGCCTTCTGCCTTGATATTGTGCTTCCTCATGTATAATCTATAGTATGTGCCAGGCAATTGTGTTTAAATTGGCCTGTCCAGAGAAAGTTCTCTCCAAGGCTGCTCTGTTAATATTTATTATGTGCTTACTGGTGCTTATTTACATGTTTTTTTTCTAATTGTGTTTTGTTGCATCCACTCAGTCTTCTTTGAATCATTGCTTTCTTTGTTGCATTTGAGTATAAAAGTATGCAGAAACTGAAGTATGGTTGTCTATAACATGAGACTGTAGTTGGCCCCATTCTTTCAGATCCTCAGATCCCAGGTGGAGCAAACAGATCTGCATAGGTCAGCACAAATCAACACATTATCATCATGTTAGGGAACATGGTGGCATTCAAGCAAGTACTGGGGCAGTAGCTGACACATACATCCTTATGTGAAGGCAGAGGAGAGAGAAAGAGAGGGGGGATACTATGGGCTTGACATAGGTTTTTGAAACCTTAAAGCCCATCACCAGTGACACAGTTCCTCCAAAGAGGCTAAGGTTCCTAGTCCTTTCAAATAGGGTTACTTCCTGGTGACTAACAATTCAAATCTATGAGCCACTGGGGGCCATTCTTATTCAAACCACCACATTCCACTCCTCATTCCCATAAGCTTGTAGATATATCATAATGCAAAAATGCATTTGTTCCAACTTCAAAAGTCCCAATAGTCTAGCACATTCTCAACATTGTTTAAAAGACCATCCCTTCTGAGACACAAGGCAATCTCTTAACTGTGATGCCCTGTAAAATCAGAATCAAAAAGCAGGTCATATACTTCTAACATACAATGACACAGAATATATATTATTATTCCAAAAGGGAGGAAAGGGACATAATAAAGTAATGTTGGACCAGAGAAAATTGAAAACCATCTGGGCAAACTCCAAACTCTGCATTTCCATGTCTGATGTCAAAATGCTCTTCAGATCTCCAACTCCTTTCTGCTTTGTTGACTGCAACACATTTCTTTGTCTTAGGCTTGTTGCACTACCTGTTAACATCTTTCCTGCCAGACACCCCAAGACTCTGGCATCTCTAACATCTTGGGGTCTCCAAGGTAATCTAGGCTTAAACTTCACAACATCATGGGGTTGCCTCTCTGGACCTCCATTCAGGTACACTTCTGCTACATGCCTGGCCTCAAAAGCTTTCCTTGGATATAGAGGGAGATTACACAGAGTTCATCCTTGATTCTAAAATAAAATCCATGTGACCAGGCTGTCACATTTTCCTGTTTGCTGGAACTAGGATTGGCTCCCTTGTTAAAACACATCTTCACCACCTTCCCGATTTCAATTGTCACCATTACCACCTAAGCTTGGCTGTCCTGGAACTCATTCAGTAGACCAGGCTGGCCTCAAACTCAGACATCTACCACATGACAGATTTCGACTACCACATAAAGACACCCATATGGTGATAATTATGTTATTATAAATTAACCTCTCTTCATTGTCTCTTAAATCTCTTTAAATATTTTCCAGCATTTAAATCTGTAGGAAGCTCAGAATTCTGTCTTGAAGCACCCAGAATTTCTCAATTCTCTCTTCTGCATCTTCAAGGATGCCTTTGCTCCCCTGCTGACTACTGAGCTAGGTGTTTATATTCAGTGACACCTATTCCAATCTGATACAAATACTGTTCCCAACTTCTGGCTCAAGTTTAAACTTGACAAGGATCTAACACTTGGAAAGACTTGGGGAGTTCACCCACTGGTATTGTGAGATTTATCTCCTACTCCTAAGAGCCAACTGACTGATTTTCCTTCTTCACCCTCTCTTTTGAATATTGAAAAGTTCCTCACTGTGGATAGGAAGGAGAGCTTGCAGGCTTTACATGCTTAAGTTAAATATCTTCTACATTGTTTTGGCTGGATTAGGTTTTGTCAGACAAAGTTTCACTATGTGACTCAGCTAGACTTCCAATCCTAGGCTCAACCATGCCTCCTGACTTGGCTTCCTAGGTAGTTAGGGCTCCCACAACCTTCAACTATGTACCATGAAAACATTTAAAATTATAAGCTGATTAAATTTTTCTCCAGTGCAAATTTTGTTAGTATGTATGTAGCATTAAGTGAGTAAACAGTGCAAAGTGTTAGGCAATGAGAAGTCCCTTTTCCACTCTGTGCACTGGTAATGGCCATAAAGAATGCAGCTGTTTCTGTTAGCTAAAAATTTCACCTTCAAAATCTTATTTTGTGCATCTATGAAATACACTTGTGACAATAGTTCTTTAGTGAAATATATTATATTTTTACATATTATTATATAGTGAAATATTATATATTTTCATGATATGAGTAAATTGAATTCTTCTTTCCCTCACACATGTCATTTGTCTATTGTAAACACACCTGCATCCTTGTAAGTACATCCTGGTTTCCATACTAGAATTTCTTGAAGGTAGATGGAATATAAAAAGCAAAAAAGAGCAATTAGATGTAGTCAGTGGTCACATATATCACCACTTCCCTGGTAATCAGAGGAGATTAAGGTGAAAGATAATTCTATGTGATTTCTATCACATAAGGCACAAAATGACTGACACTGTGCTGTAATATCTACACATTAATAGCATGTTGATAAGAGTGTAGGGTGATGGGAACTTTATAATTTCTACTTGGTGTGAACCAACCACACAGAAAAAACATTTGTACAACCACTTAAAAACAATTCAACTAAGCTAGTTAAGGAAATGGATCTAAAACTTCAGTGGTGCCTGAGGAGGAAAGGGAGAGTGGAGAAAAACGAGCCCTGACTTCACCTTGGTCTGTCTGTGACCTGAATGAATCTGATCCTTACATTCACTGTGTCCCCTGTCACCTGCTCCTGCAGATAAAACCCCTTTGCACCTCTGCCAGGCTCAGTCCCACAGCGGGCTTTTGCTGGAGCCTCAGCTGGGGTTTGGGTATGGGCTGCAGGTGCCTGGAGAGCACTGTGCACTTGCTGCACAGAAGTAGGTGGCTGAGTCTCCAGGCTGAGAATCTGTGATGTGCAAGGAGAACTGTTTATCACTTTTCCTGAAGAAGACTGTGAATCTTCCATCTTCCTTTTTATTCAACACGGATCGTATGGCTATCAGAAGTGTAGGGCCTTCACCAGGGAACTGCCGGTACCATGGGAAGTAGTCAAACCTGCTGTCCTCATAAGTGCAGTTCAGAACTGACGTCCCTCCTGCCGAGACTGTCAGAGATTGGGGACTTTGTTGCACTTGCTGCTGGTCACGTCTGTCCTGTTGCTGGCCACTCACCCCTGTGTAGAGACACAACAAATGCCATTAGGTTCCCAGGTTGTACTACCTGCTCGTGCTGTCAGCATTCATGGTTTTGTCCTGTCCCCACTTCTCTCACCCCTCCACATTAATTACACATCCTGAATTTTCTCCTCCGTGACTCACAGGCTAGGTGAAGGGCCAGGACTAACAATGATGACTTCAGGATCTTATCCATTCCTCCTAGACTGAAGCTTGGGGCGAATACCAGTGGCCTTTTATCTCCCCACAGAACACTGAATCTGCCTTCACAGGCATTTAGTTCTTTCAACAGGCTCCACCCCTCACAGACACTTTGTCTTAAGCTATTTCTGACATAGAAAACACTTTCCCCTTTTGGTCAAATTTATTGTTTCAGAAAAAAAGTCATTGAGAGTCGGAAATCCCCTCATTGTAATTCTACCATTATACACTGTTGGTAGGAATATGTGTTGCTAAAGCCACCAAGAATAGCACTGTTATTCTTCTGAAGTATTAAAAGAAAGAAATCAAGCAGGAAGGAACGTAGGAGGAAAGGAAGGAAGGAAGGAAGGAAGGAAGGAAGGAAGGAAGGAAGGAAGGAAGGAAAGAAGGAAGGAAGAAAGGAAGGAAGGAAAGAAGGAAGGAAGGAAGGAAGGAAGGAAGAAAAGAGGAAAAAAGGAAATAAGGAAGGAAGGAAGGAAGGAAGGAAGGAAGGAAGGAAGGAAAGAAGGAAGGAAGGAAGGGGAAAAGACCACTGATCCTACTAATAATACTACTTATGGGCATTTATCCAGGGAAACTGATGTCATCACATAAGAGAGAGACCTAGATATACGTGCTTATTACAGCACCATTCACTATTGCCCACATACAGCCTAGGTATCACCTGTCAACCTATGAATTAAAAAAATATTGTACTTCAAACAACAGAGCAAAACTCAACCACAAGGAAAAATGAACTGGCGCCATCTGTAGGAAAACAGATAGTATTGAAGGACATGATGTTAAGCAAAATAAAGCAGACATGTAGAGACACACAACACATGTGTTCTCATATGTGAAAACTAACAAAAAAAGAAAAGAAGGAAAAAAAGAAAGTAAAGATGCTCTTAAAATCAAAGTTAGACAAATGAGTATGGGGAGGAGGAGAGGGGACAAGGAAAGGGAGAGGACAACAGAGGGTGAAGGAAAGATGAATATCAGAAAATCTATGCAAATGCATATGCTAAAACTGTACAACAGCCAACTGCTTTGTACAATTAATACGTGCTAATTATTGCAATTATATGATAAAATAACAGATCCATTTAAAATTTTCCTCATTCTAGAAGATTATGCACACACAAATAAAAGGAGTTAAGATGGAATTACCCTGGGACAAGAATAAATCTACTAGATACCACAGGGTATCAAATAAAAATGCCAGTTCCAGGAATGGGTTACTTCTTTTGGTGTTTGAACTGGTTTGCCTTCTGTCACTAAGATAATTAAACATGAAGACCAAATTAAACTTGGGGAGGGAATAATTTATTTGGTTTACATTTCTGATCATAGTCCATCAATGAAGTGAGCCGTCAGGAATTCAAGCTGGAAAAGTGGCAAGAAACATACACGAACTCTGCTTGCTAACTTGCTCCTCCTGCCTTGCTCATCTTGTTTTTTATATAACCCAGACCTCCCGCCCAGGGATGACAATGCTCACTGGGGGTTGGGTCCTCCCATGCCAATTGTTAATAAGAAAATGTCCACAAACATGCCTCCAAACAAGTGTGACACAACTCCTTGACTGAGGTTCCCTCTTCCTGGTATCTCCAGTTTGCATCAAGTTGACAAATTCACTATTACAGCTGACCCCTTGTCACCCTGACACAGACAAACAACGTTATTCAGCCATAATCTTTCCTTTATGGTTCATCTCCAAGATCTCATTCAGATCACAATATAAACCATAATACAACTTTTAAATAACCAACTTTTGTTGTTTACATTATGGAGCATAACTCATCTGCTAAGAACAATGACATCATGAAATGCACTGGCAAATGGATGGGACTAGAAAAGATCATCCTGAGTGAGGTAACCCAAACCCAGAGAGACAAACATAATATGTACCCATTGTAAGTGCATATTAGCTGTAGAGTAAAGGATGACTATGCTACAATCCACAGTGTCAGAGAAGCTAACTAACTTTCCTGGATTCACAAAGATAAGATATGTGATGGAATATTTTCGCTGAATTTGTCAAATGCAAATGTACTAGACATTGTTGATATACTTATTGTCTGTATATATTGTATATATTTATTTTACTTATTGTATATAGTTTTTCTTATATTAGTTATAACTTTTTTATATCAGACAAAAAAGAGGAAATGTGGTGATACTTTATCTATGTACCCCAATAAAGCTTATCTGAGGATCAGAGGAAAAAGCCAGCCACTATATTAAACATGGAAGTCAGACAATGGTAGCTTACTAACTACCCCTTTAATCCTAGCATTCAAGAGGCAGAGATTCATCCAGATCTTTGTGGTTCAAGGCCACACTGGGAACAGAGCCAGGTGTGATGGCACATGCCTTTAAATTCCAACACTAGTTAATCATAGAGGTCTGGAGGTCTCAACAGACAGACAGGAAGTGATAGAGCTTGGCGGAAAGAGAAAAGTGATGTAGCTGGGTGGAGAGAGGAAGTGAGATGGCAAGCAGAGAAAGGATATAGGCATGGGTATACAGGAAGTAGGTCTCTCTGGGAGCTGGGGAGTTGGTAAGGTGAGGTTGGCTGTGGCTTGTCCTATTCCTCTGATCTCTCAGTTTCCACCCTAATATCTGGCTCTGGGTATTTTATTAATAAAACTGTTTAGCAATTCCTCTTACAAACCTGGGATGATAGGGACTCACAGAGACTGAACCAACAACCAAGGAGCCTTCATGTACTGACCTGGGCCCTTTGCATCTAGGTTACAGTTGTGTAGCTTGGTCTTCTTGTGGAACTCCTAACAGTAGGATCAGGGGCTGTCTCTGACTCTGCTGCCTGCTTTTGGGTCCATACTCCTCAGACTGGGTTGCTTCCTCCAGCCTTCACAGGAGAGAAGGTGTCTGGTCTCTCTGCATCTTGGTATGCCATGGCTGCTTGATATTGGTGGGAGACCTGCCATTTCTGAAGAGAAATAGAGGAGGAAGAGTAGATGTGGGGAGCGGGGGGTGAAGGGAGGGAGTAAAGGAGAAGCAGGAGGGAACACTGAGGGTAGAGCATAAAAACTAACAAATAAATAAATAAACAAATAAACACATAAAGAAATAAATAACAAAAAATGTTCAAAGTCTTTTTAACATAAGTAATGTCTTCTGTGGGTTTCTATAAAATCCAAAATAGTTACAAACTTCTATTTATTTTATTTTTTTATTTTATGCTTTTATTTTTATTTATTTTTTATTTTTTTGAGATAGAGTATCTCAGTGTAGCCCTGGCTGTCCTGGCACTAGCTCTGTAGACCAGGCTGGCCTCAAACTCACAGAGATCTTCCTGCCTCTACCTCCCAATTGCTGGGAACAAAGATGTGCACCACCACACCCAAACTTCTTATTTCAAGAGATAAGAACCAGGACACACTTAAATCAGACAAAGCAAATTCACAGTGCTTAGCCTCAGCTTCTTCCTGTTCCCTTCAGTCCTGCAGCTTCCTCTCTGCCAAAAGCAGCATCACATTGCCAAGATCAGTTTCCAGATTGAAGTGAATCCCTGACCTCCCTAGACCATAGCTTCTGTGTGCTGAATGTTAGAAGATAATTCCCATAAGATTTGCTTCAGTTCAGCTACCCCTTATTCATTAAAGCTGATTCTTCAGCACCAACTAATCAGGATCAATTGTTCAATAAAGCAAAAGTTTCATTTCCACAGATTCGTAATTCAAATATCCTGGGTCGCATAAGTTTGAGTCTGTGAGTGACCTAGCTGCAGAGTTTGTCCATGTTTTTTGTTGTAATCTCCTGTATGACTTCCTGCCTTAATTACCACCAATGATGGACTATGACCTGGAACGGAAGGCTAAATAGATCTTTTCACTTTCTCAGTAGCTTTTCTTCAGAGTTTCATCACAGCTACAGAAAGGAAACTGGAGCATCCAGCTGTCTGCACACTCTGTGTCTTCCATGACTTGACATTCTTGCTGTTGCTACAGTTTGTTTTCTCCTCACTGACCCTGACTCTGTCCACAGCAACGTCACCTGGAAGCCTTTGTCTTTCATTCCCTTTCTCCTCATCCTTTGTGAGTTCAGTACACTGAGGCTTAAATGATCACATTGATTCAGTCTTCCCATCAGCTTCTCTGTTAGTTCTAAGATGGACATTTATGATTCAGGAGGGAATATATATCGAGAATTTACACATCCAAATCCTTAACCTCATGGTCAAAAGCTTATCCCAGGTTAAAACTCTGCCTATATAGAATAGGGATATTAAATCAAGCAGATGTTCTGTTGTGGTTTCCGGATGTCTTGTAACTGGGAAAGGCCACGCCCACCCAGCTGAAGGTTTGTGTACTGGCTGCAGGTGTGTGGGGAGCACTGTGCACTCATAGCACAGAAGTAAGTGCCTGAGTCTGTGGTCTGGGAGGAGGAAATGTACAGAGAGCTGTGACGTTCCTGAGTGACTGTTGTGGACGTCAGTCTTCCACTCTGCTTTGTTCCAGAAGGATTGGAAAACAGGCTGACGAGGCGTCCCCCAGGACTTTGGTGAAACCACTGCACACTGCTCAAAAATGTGGAAAAGTTGCACTGCAGCTCTGCACGCTCTCCCTCCTGCAGAACCAAGGACACAGGACTCTGCTCCACTTGTTGACCGTTCACCCCTGGGTAGAAACAGAGAAAGAGACACAGATGGGGTCACTGAGCATCCACAGAACCCTGAACACACCCCATGTCCTCTGAGAAGGTGGGAGCTCTGTAGGACTCCTGAGCTGCTTCCCCACCCTCCATGTGCTGACAGAATCCTCTCTGTCCCCTGAATGTGGACAGCCAGACTCACAGCAAACCTGGGTGCACAGCAGCCCCAGCAGAGAGCACAGCAGCCTCTTCATGGTGCTTGTGTGGCTGCTGGAGACAGAAGCAAGGAACCAAGCCCTGGGCTGTGGTGTCAGGATGGCTGTTGAATGTCCCTCCTCCTGCCACCAGTCAGCTCCACCCAGGAACCCTGCCAGGCCAGACACTGCAGAGTTCCCTCCCAGCCTTCTGAGCCTGAAGCCCCTCCCAAACCAGACCTGCCTGAGAATCTGGGCAGAGCACAGTAGGGGTGGCAGTGTAGGGGAGGAACATTTTGATGTGACCCTGGGGTTGTATGGAGTTAGGTATCCAGGAAGCAGGAGAGGACCAGTCCCTCCAAAGAGAACAAGCCTCAGCCCCACACAGTCTGGCACACTCAAAGACACAACACTAGAAGTTTAACTCAGGAAACAGATGCATGTTCAAAGGACACTTTACTGGGGCCTGAAGGATGGCTCAGCAGATAAGGGTCCTTGCCTTTCCAGGAGGCCTTAGTTCCATCCCCAGCATCCACATGAGGTGGCTCACAGAGTCTGTATCTCAAGCTCCAGGGGACATGACGTTCTCTATGTTCTCAAATCCTGCACACATGGGCCAGACCCACTCTCATACACATTTTTAAAAAGAATCTTCATCTGTGAAATATTGAAGTGAAATCACGGCAGTAAAAGAAAAATGGGAACATAACAATAGAGTAAGGTAATGGTTTCATAGGTTTATAATGCATTTTAAAAATTGGAACACTCCTGCAACAGTCAGGGTTTGTTCTAAATGTTGTTTAAAATATGACCACGTAAGAAGGAAGTGGACTGGGGAAGCTAATGTGGGAGTCCTGCATCCAGAGTGACAGGACAGCAGCCCTGTGTGCTACTGCACGTGGTGAATGAAGGGGACAATATGCTTGAGTTCATAACAATGCACGAATGTATTTTAAGGTTTTCCCCATAAAGATGACTGCTGGAGAAATTAGACTAGTCATAAGAAATACACAATTGCCTCAATAATAACTCACAGCAATAGCCTTGCTTTCTTTGTACCGCCAGCTTCTGAATAATGACAGAGACTATCTTAAGTATGAAAGCATGGCCTAATGTTAGGCTTATTCCCAACTATCTCCTAAAACTTAAATTAACCCATTTATTTAAGCTATGTTCTGTCATGAGGCTCATTACCTCTCCTCCATACTGTATGTGTGACTTTCTTTGTGTCTCACTTCTAATCCCCTGCATCAGATTCTTCCCAGAGTTCCTATCTCCGCCTGGAAGTCCTGCCTATCCTCCCCTAGCTATTGGCCATTCAGCTCTTTATTAAACCAATCAGAAGATGCCTTAGACAGGCAAGGGAGGACAGAGACACATCTTCACACAGAATGATCAAATATTCCACAACACACACCCCAACCTTACTCCATTTCAGTCCACTATTCTCTCGAACAGTATTAGACCAGCTAATGACTTCAAATACTGTAGCATAATTTCATAGAAATTTTGACTCAGGTGAAAAATGCTGTGAAAGACATTTTTTTTTAACCTGAGTCAAAATTCTACTAAAGGAGAAACCAGACATTTCTTTTCAAAATGAGAAACAAATAATTGGCAACTAAGATCTATCCCATAGGAATGAAGTGTTTCTCAAGATTCCACTTTCTCTTTACTGTTGCATTTATGGAACATGCCAACTGCCTAAAAGTGTCTGAGGCTGGGACCCTGGTTTTTTACTCTGCGGGTCTCAAGTTGTTTGTGTTCAGCTCTATACTTGTGACTCAGAGCACAGGAGCACCCAACTCCCTCAGTCCCCCTGTCAGAGGATTCTCAGGTGGGAGGAGATTCCATCTTTCCTGCACTCAGTCTGAAATCCCTCCAAGCCTGAGACAGGCTGGCTTTCTGGTGTGAGCTTCAGGAGGTGCTGGAGACCAAGGTGAGGGTATTACATATGCAAGAAAGGACACTGGGGGACAAGGAATGAGTAGCTGTTCCTCAGGGCCTGAGCAGCTACTGTAGCTGCACAGAAGCAGCCATCAATCAGGCAGGGGCCCTGTCTGGGCTCTGCATTCTCCTGCAGCATCAGTGCTGTGTAGGGATCTCAGCCTAAAGGAGGGTCTCTGTTCACAGTGAAACAGCACAGTATCTTTCTATGGATGACACCCTAAAGCAGAGTGACAGTAGACAGTAGAGATACTCTGAGCCTCAGGGTGCACAGAAGGTCACCAAGGTGTGAAGGAAGCAGCTCACTGTTTCCTGAAGATCCCCAGCAAGCAAATACAGCCTGAAGAGTTGGAGAGGTAGACAGAGAAGTTGCTCCAAGCTCTAACAGATTTAGATACCTTCAACCTAGGGACACTGGGGAGACAATCCAGAAGAGACACTGTCTTTCCCTTGGCCTGTCTCTAACATCTGCATAAAATATGTTCTGTCAAAACACCTACTGAATTACTGTAGGAGGTTTAAAAACAAATACCTAGTAACTTCATACATGAACATAATGTATTCTGATAGTCTCCACCACCACCCTGTTCCCCCTACAACTCCTCCCAGAACCCAGTAAATTCCCCTCCCCTTGCAGAAGCCAGGAAACTAGAACATGGCCACAAGGGCCAGAAGAGAGAGCTTAAGAGAAAGCGGTAGGGTAGTAGAACACAGGTAATGTAATGTGAAATGGGACAGGAGAGGCTCTAAGCATAGAGGGGCGAGGCAGGGTAGGGGGAGAAGGAAGGTTTCTGTGAATTTATTCTAATTTGTGAAAACACCATTTACCTTTTAGAAAGGAGCATCCTCTAGAGGCCCATTTGAGAAATAACAGGTTCATAGCTGCAGTAGACTTCCTCCTGTCTTTGTTGACTTCTGAGTGTGAATCCAAGGCTTTCATCATGTACAAAGGAAGCTTAATGCTTTCTAAGTAGAAACTTGAGATTTTTAGAAAAGAAGAATATAAAGTTATGAACAAAAATGGGAGAATAAGATATTTTAGAGTGAGAAAATTACAGCATTTTACACATTTCAAAACAAGTAGCAGGGACATGGGAATCAGAACACTGCATAGTTACCAGATTTTTACACAATGCCATCAAAATGCCCAAGAAAAAGATGTGATAGATGTTGCTAGGAATACTGCAGATGCATTACCACATGAGTAAATTAAGAAGTACAAACTCAAATAAGCATTGTAAATGTACATTTTAAAAAAGCCAGCAAATCTGCTATAGACAATCTTCACTTTGATGAACTCAAATTCAACATACATCGCACTGATAAGAGACTGATTTCCTGTTCAGTCTCCTGACTTTTCTTATAAAATACAACATAATTTAAAAGTGTCACCTGCCATATTCTAGGTCCTGCCCACTGAGGAGACTATGCCATGCATGGACACCAGGGGGCAGGAATTATGATCATTGCATTCCAATTCCACTACCACAATTCTCTCTCTCTCTCTCTCTCTCGCTCTCTCTCTCTCTCTCTCTCTCTCTCTCTCTCTCTCTCTCTCTCTCTGTCTATTTTGTCAATCAAAATGAAGTTATTGAGTACCTTAACAGTTAGCATTCAGTGAAATAACTTTGTGGCAAAGGAAGAACACAAAGGACAGAATCCTCTTCAGACAGATCAGAGTGCACAGTGGGGTAGCAGTGAGCAGTGAGAGCAGGAACATTGGAAGCAGATTATATTCAGTAATATAGGGAGGGAATTTACAGATTCCAACATTGAAAAATAACTGGAAATGAATCACCAGTACTTTGAGTTAAAAAAAAAACAAGAAGCAAATAGACATAATGGAAAATAGATATAATGAAAAACACCGTTAGATAAAGGCTGTGAAATCTTGATGACATCAACTATGTGTAAAATGAATGAAAGTGGGAAACATGAATAAGTCCAACTCAGTCATTCATTCTAGCCAGATCCAAAAGATGTTTATGATAACTTTATAATCACTTTTTGAACATAATTTAAACTATGGACCATGTGATCATCCACTGGGGTCTCCTTAGACCTAGAGTCTGTTTGTGTAGGGGACTCTGGAACATGTGCTTCATTATCCCCTCATTAAATATTCTTCCAGTCAGAATAATTTATCAACTCCATGTTCTAAAATACTATCTTAGTATAATAATTTATCACATTAATACTCATATTATGATTTTATGTGCATAAATGTAGCTTTGGAGAAATTAGAGGAACTTATTAAACAACAATCTCAGTATCAGGCATTTGAGTTTTTGTTCAGGGAAGCCATAGAGGTGTACAAAACAACACAGGTTATTGTCATGTTTGTTGGCTGCCCACTATAACTAGATGGTGAGATTCTAAGTTTAAAGCCTCCACATTTTACTGTTGCATAGAGAAGTCAACTTGGAACTTACTGAGGAAAGTCCTCCTTGCTGGTTAGCTTTTATAGCACTGGAAGGTCCTATGCAGGCTGCTGGGGAAGAAAGGTCCTAAGGGTATTAACCAGAGCTGGATCCTGCATGCTACAGTACTGAACTTCCAGGTAGTCAGTGCTCAGTGGTGTAATTGTGGCCTGTCTGCTATAGAATAACAGTGCTTTCTGATTGGATTTTAAGCCTCCTCAACAGTAAGGATTCATGCTGAGTACTGTAACATGGCCAAAAATCCCATGATTCAATAGGCCTTAGGCACTAGGGGAACTACTATTGGTCTTTTGCTAATAATCATGTCAAACAGCCTTCTAAGTATGTGTCTATCATCAAAGATTATAATTAGGCTCAACTTTGTTTGGAGCATGTGTTTCAGGAAGTTTCTATCACAGATTTTTCCATACTGATTTGTTCAGATTGCCTAAATTTAGTGCTAGTTATCCCTCCCCACATCCCTTCCTCTACCCTGTCCTCTCATCCCCAGCTCTGTTAATCCTGCCTGTTCCATTTCCCCATTTATGGCAGTTTTTTTCTGTTTCTTCTTCCTCTGAATATCCCCTTCTCCCTCATGGCCTCTTATTGACACCTAACAAGTATGGATATTCCAAATAAAGCACACATATTAAAAGCTAGCATCCACATATTTGAGAAAACACTATGCTTCTTTATTTAATGGATCTGGGTTATCTTGCTCAGGATGACTGTTTCTAGTTCCAATCACCTACCTGAAAATTTCATAATTTCATTTTTCTTATTTTCATCTGAATAATACGCCATTGTGTAAATGTACCACATTTTCAGATTTCTCTCATCAGCTGATGGACATCTAGAGTGTTTCTAACTCCTAGCGATAATGAATAAAGCTGCAATGAACTTGGAAGAGCAAGTATCTCCTTTTTCCCCCTTCTTTTTTATTTAAAAGGTTTTTTTTTCATTTTACATATCAACCACAGTTTGCCCTCCCTCCCCTCCTCTGGATTATTCCCCACCTTCTCCCTCCATCCACCCCTCAGAGAGGGTAAGGCCTTCCAGAGTAGTGGACAAAGTTGGATATATCAAGTTGAGGCAGGACCAGTAACAGATGGGAGCAAGCATCTCTTTAGAAAGATGTAGATTCTTTTGGTTAATTCCTCAGGAATGGTATAGCTAGTGTGGTAGATTTATGCTCAGCATTTGGAGGAACCTCCATACTGGTTTCCACATTGTTTATACCTGTTTGCATTCACATCAGCAATGACTAAGTCTTCTCCCTCATGTCATACTCTTAGCTGGCGTCCTGGTCCTTTGGTTCTTAAAGTCCCTCCTGCTACATTTCTGTGGTGTTCCATGAGCCTTGGTTGTAGGAATTGCACTGTAGATGTCTTAACTGGAACTAGAGATGTCACAGCACTTATTCTCTGCATTGTGACCCGTTGTCAAACACTACTGTGGCCTCTATACACTTCAAAATGAATCTTCTCTGATGAGGTGTGAGAACTACACTTATCTCTGTGTGTAGTTATCAATATTTAGAGTACTGTTAGAAGCTGTATTGAATTAGGAGGGTCGCTGTAGTAGATTCTCCTCTCAGGTCTATGACCATTCAAGACATGGGTGGTTAACTAGGATTACAGTATCGGGCCCAAATTCCTTCCTTTGAGCATGTCTTAAATCCAATGAAAGATACATTTTTAGTTTCCACCAAGATAAAAGTTCTACCATTGCACCCTGGTGGGTGTTCTTGCCATGATGGTCATTTTTGTTGTTGTTGTTGTTCGTAGCATTTATACAGCTTGTTAGGAATATGTATTGCTTTTCTCCCTTGGAATCTTGCATATACTTGAAAACTCATCCTCAGGAAGGAGTCTTCAGGTCAATTCTAATAAATTCCTCCAAGTCCTAAGTCTCAGTTATGTGGTATCATTAGCAAAGGGTTGTTATGTACAATCTCAGAGCAATCATAGCCAATAGGAATAGCCTGTCTCTTTTGGAAGATACACTTAAAGTGCTAGTGAACAACTTGAAGGCAGGATTCCTGTCGGGGCCTGCCCACAGTCAGCTGGGTAGCTGGGTAGAGGAGTGTGGATTGAAGAGACAATGACGAAGACAGAAAAGAGTTGAGAGGTCTGCCAGTCAGTGCAGGACAGCCCCAAGTTTATTTCACAGCCAGCTTATGTACAGTTTTGAAGGATAGAGGTAGAACAATGCACAGCACAGGCATTCAACCACTATCTATCCTGCCTTGCATCAAGGATATTTTCTATCTCGATGTACCTCGGGCTGGCATCAGCAGCCTGCATCGAGCTTAATAGTGTCTTCCTTCTTGTGGGCTAATCAGGACTTTCTCACAGCCTTTCAAGGAGACTCTGCAGGCTAATCAGAACTTTCTCACATCTTTGAAGCAAACAAGCTTGAATTCTATTGACTCAGAATAGACTTCAGATTCAAACTGGGACACTGAATCAGTTGTGGGCACACACAGATTCCCATGCCTGGCACTGAGGTTTTTTGTTTTTTTTGATTTAGTATTCATTTTAGGTTGACAAGCTCTCTTATGAGAGAGTCTATTCTATTCTGTGCCATTTAAGTAGTTTTTGGAGTTTAGAAATGCAATTTGACATTCTATTTTGCTCTGTAACCAGTAAAATAACATGTACTTCTTTTCTGCTCATTTTTGTACACAATTAGGAGTCTTTCTTGAGGGACACGATAGTCATTGATTTCAGGTCTTCCTTCCATTACAGAGAGATAAATATGAGGACTAGAGTATTTTACTCTAAATAAGTATTTTGTTTCCAGAATTGAAATGAAACAAAACTTTTGTTTCTTTCCCATAATTCAGAAGAGTTATCTGAGAATCTAGCTCTAATCCTAAGTGACTGACTACACCACATCCTCGGGACTTAGGCAAAGTGCAATAACCTAAGAGAGTGGGCAGCCTGACTCCTACATGGTGTGTAGGAAAGAGATAGAGTTGCCTCTCAGGCATCATCTTGAGAGTTCCAACAGCTATGTTTCCTGAGCAGCTTCACTAACTGAATGCCGTTGGGGAGTGTGAAGGTTTTAATGAGAATGGCCCCACAGGCTCAAAAATCTGAATGTTTGGTTCCAAGATGGTGGACTGTTTAGGAAGGATCAGTAGGCGTGGCCTTATCAGAGGAGGTGTGTCACTGGGGTGGGCTTTGGGATCTCAAAGCCCAAGCCAGGCCCAGTCTCTCCCTCTCTCTGTCTCTTGTTGGTGATCAGAAGCTCTCAGCTACTGCTCCAGGGACATGGCTACTGCCTGCTGCTACGCTTGCCACCACAATCATCATGGCTCACCTCTGAAACTGTAATCAAGTCCTCAATTAACTGCTTCCTTCTGTAAGTTGTCTTGGTCATGGTGTCTCTTCACATCAATAAAACAGTAACTGAGACCGCAAGTCAGACTGAACTCTCTGTACCATGGACCATGGAGAGGAAGAATCTAAATAGCTTGCCGAGGGAGACTGAAGCAGATTTTTAAATACTAAAGCCTATATTCTTCATTTGCTCATCAATTTGTGGGGTAAGAACAGAAGATTGCTGGACAATTAAGTCATTAAATTTTGTAAGACTTCTTGGTAGAGATAAATCCCATGTCCAGCTTTTCCTGGAGATGTTTTTCTCTGAGAAGTCCTCACTTAGGGAGAGAAGAGTATTTCTAGAGATCAAAACCTGGGTTGTCTCTAGCAATGACTTCCATCCTATCCTGTCACAGTATCCACAGATTATTAAGTTTCTAGGATTTTGACCTGAGATGAGCTGCTGATTTTCAGGAGGCTGGGTAAACCCCACTCAGAGAAGGCACACAGCCCTCCCTCCCAGGCCACTCCCTCAGCCTCCTGCACCCTGGGTTTGTGTGCAGCTTCCCCTGCAGTCCCCTCACTGTGGCACTCAGAGCACAGTAGTACAGGGCAGAGTCTGCCAGCTGCACTGAGGACTTCTGCAGGGGGAAGGAGCTGCTGCTCTTCTGGAGAGTGGCCTGGAACCCTTGGTGCTCTGTCCTCTGGTTGTCTGTGGCGCTCTTCAGGAGTAGCCGAGGGGCTTTGTTGGGATATTGCACATACCAGAAAAGGAAAGGACTATAGGTAGTCTGATAGGTGCAGTTCATCATCACAGGCAACCCCTCTGTGACAGTGACCAGGCCTTCTGTCTGGGTCACTGAGTCACCATTGCTCCTCCCTGAAAATAAATAAATAAATAAATAAGGAATCATTTTGCTATGTGAGGAAGAACATAAAGACTTCCAGAGTTGTAAGAAAATGACATCATCAACAGGGTAAACGTAACTTACTGAGCATGAAGAGGAGCACCAGAACTGAGCAGGTGTCAGGAAGCATGTTCATAGGAGAAAATGACACTTGGTTCTTCAGTGCACCAAATTCACAGGGCAAGTCTCCTGCAGGACCTTACTGAAACTCCTCACTCATAAACAAGGACCTCCTTCTTCACTGTGACAGTTTGTCATGTGAAGCCACCACCTGGATGCAGACATTAACCACAACTGAAGAGACAGCTCCCTCTGCTGATTTCCCTTCAAACTTCACCACAGATGTCTGCACAACACACTGTGAATAAACTCACTCAAAGGAGGCAGGTTTCAATTTGCCAATGGATTCCTGAAATCACCAATGTTCCTGAACTATGTATGTGCTATGGTATTTAGTAGTATGAATATGTATAAAATAATATACATACATGTATAAACATACCTACCACTTTTCTCATCTTATTAGTTCTTAGGGAATATTATGCAATGAATGTTTTTTTATATTCACCTGCTCCCTAAACTCCTGCCAGATACATTCACTCTTTCCTACCAAACCAGTCCCCCTCCTTTAAAAAAAACATCTTAAGGTTTGCATTACAGTTTGTCCTGCCCATATTCTCTTTGATGTGTGGCCTTCAGTTGAGGGTGGTCTACGCACCAGAGACTGCATTTTTTAAAGAAATCTATTCTCTATTCCAGCAGCTACCAACTTCCCCTAGCTCCTTAGCTAAGGGTGGGATGCTCAACTCCCTCTGCCCTACTGCAATTGCATCTGGCCTGATCCTTTGCAGATCTTATGTGTGCTGTCAACCTCTGTGAATCCATGTGTGCAGCTGCCCTGCTGAGTCCAGAAAACTCTGTCTCCCTGTAGTCATTCCCCATAGATGGCTACCATAGTCTTCTCACCCCCTTTTTCTCAGTGACCTTTGACCTTCGGAGGAGGGTGTGTGGTGTAAATGCCCCATCTGGAGGCTGAGTGTGCCACAGCCTCTTCTCTGCAGCACAGGAATTCTGGTTCTCTGTAACAAAATCATCATGTGCTGCAACCAGGGAAAGGGAATGACGAAACTATATTTCAATTTTTAAAAATGGAAAAGCTCTCCTAAATTGTTTAGAGTGACTTGAAACTAACTTTCTTATTCTGTGTTTTTAATGTCTACACTATAGTTGGCACTTGCCAACTAAAAACTGGCTAGTACAGTGGAAGGCCTGTGACACAGTGTATAGATGGAGTTCCAGACCTCCTGGCAGGTTTGAGGACAGGCTGCAGGTGCCTGTGGAGCCGTGTGCACTTGCAGCACAGAAGTACATGGCAGAGTCTTCAAGCCGGGTGTCTGTGATGTGCAGGGAGAAGTGTTTGGCTTTCTTATCCTGTAAAACGATCAGTCTTTGCTCCTGCTTTCTTTCCACAGTTGAACGAATGTCAATAATGAAGTGAGGATGCTCTCCAGGTCCTTGCTTATACCAAGGGAAGTAGGACAAGGTACTGTCTGTGTAAGTGCAGTTGATGTCAGCGCTGGCTCCCTCCTGGACTCTCAGAGTGGAAGGATGCTGCTCCACCTGCTCACCTTGTCTCACCCCTGCTGTGCAATGTCATTCTGCATGCTGTGAATGTGTTTTGATAAATAAAATGCTGATTGGCCAGTAGCCAGGCAGGAAGTATAGGTGAGATAAGCAGACAAGGAGAATTCTGGAAAGAGGAAGGTTGAGTCAGTAGACACAAGCCCGCTGTCCAGGGAGCAGCATGTAACGGCACACAGGTAAAGCCATGGAACACATGGCAACATATAGATGAACAGAAATGGGCTGAATTTAAATGTAAGAGCTAGTCAGTATTAAGCCTGAGCTAATGGCCGAGCAGTTATAAACAATATTAATCCTCTATGTGATTATTTTATAAAAGGCTGCAGGACTGTGGGTGAGAGATTTGTCCTGTCCATGGGCCACGTCAGAACACAGAAAAACTTCTGACTACACACCCCTATGCACAAAGATGGGAAGAAAGGAAAAGGTTTTCAGGTCATCACTGTCGAGCATTCTCTTTTTGTACAGTCACTAGAAAAAATCTGACTAAAATAGAGTTCCTCCTGGATGTCCCAAAAATGTCCAGGAAATAATCTGTTGTCCTAAAATCTTCAATCATCATCCAGCTGCAGCCACAGAAACATGAATAAAGTAGGAACATATGTCTTCATTGTTCTTCCCAAAATTAAAGTAAGACCCAGTTTAGAATGTGATGACTAACAGGTCAGCTACAGCTATGGGTTGTTGTTCTTTCTCAGTAACAATTCTATCTCTTGAGTCATCCACTCAGCCACTGGGAAAAAGGCTGGGCTTCTGCCCTAAGCCTGCACAATTAGCATGCAAGAAGTGAATGCTCTGCATACTCCACAGCAGTTGAGGTCTACTACCACATTATGGCTGCATCCTCTACCAGTGAGGCCTATGGTTCAGTGTCCTTTGATTGTATGAGGAACTCAGACACATAAAGCAACAATATGTTATAACAAGTGGGTCCTAGTACTTAAAGGTCAAGAATGGTATTTGTACACACTAGTAAGTCTGTTTCTTCTCTTTAAATCCACCACAGTTCATGTATAATATTTCATATATAAATATATATACATGGTTTCATTTATAAATGTATGTATGTGATGTATTCATGTGTGTGTGCATGTATGGCATTTCATATGCCGAGAATTGTATTTACTAATGCACTCCCTTATTGCAGAATGCTCAGATAATTCATCAAAAAACTCCACCTTTTCTTGGAGACAGATAATTAGGCCAATATTTGTCCTTGAGAGAGCTATGTCACTCAGGAAAAAGCTTTTTTCAAGTCTCTCACAGGCTTTAAGTTGCAAGAGGACCATGTGTTTTTTTCATTTCAGTGATTTCTTCTTGATAATAGAAATATGGAATTTTTATGCATGCATCATACCTTTCAGAGAAGTTGGCCTGGAATCACAAATCCACATAGGATCTACTCTTTGGAAAGTTCTTAGGTGTTATTTGATATTAAAAATAGTAACATGCATTAGGTTTACTCTCACAGCATCCAGTGATTGGAGACTGAATTACTGACAGAACAGCAGTGATGGATTCCCTGGAGAATCTGTGAAACCTTGCAATGAAGTTAGCTTTCCTCCTTCCCATGGACTGTTCCAGCCCCCATTTCTAGCTCATTTCATTTCTTTTGTCTCAACTGTGAATACCCACAAGCACTGTGTAACTGGGAACCCAGTGTACAACAGGCTTGTGAAGAAGAAAGGCCATCTTCACTGTCCTCCCTGTCCTCCATTTCAGTTCCCCTGGTACCATCCCCAGCCCTGTAACTGACCACTTGCCTGTCCTTTCACTCTTCCTCCATTCACTGAGGACTCAGCAGACTCTTGCTACATTTCCTTTCCTCCCTGACATTCCTTTTTGTCAAATGCCAAAAGAAACACTCCACCTGGGAGCCTGGTGGCCACACATTTCTAGGAATCAGGTAGTCCTTCTTTATTTTCCTTGCTGTCCTACATTGCAATTTTCCCAGTTTCACCTCAAGCCCTGTAGCTGACCACATGGCAGGGGCATGTCCTTGCTCTCTGCTCCATTCCCCTGGGACTCCACCAAACCTTGCTTATGAAACAGCTTCACTCATTACTATGGATCCTCTCAACACCCCATCTAGTCCATCTCATTTTCTTTGTGTCACCCTCACTAAATTAAAACACTTTCTACTGCAGTGACCACATTGGCAGAGACTCAGGTAGTGATTCACTCTATCCTTCCTGTCCTCCATTACAATCTCTCCATACTCATCCTCAGTCTATTAAGAACCTGCTTACAGGTCCCCTTCCTGAACTTCATTCATTGGACACTGCAACTCTTGGTTTAGATGCAGGGCCCCACCCCTTCCATCCCCATCTCTCCACATAAATCTTTGCCTTACTGCAACCTATTTGGAGGGTCTCCTCTTTTCACCACACACCAATTCCCTATGGATTATACCTCTAGGTGTAAACAAGATCCCCTTAGCTAGTTAGCTTGTTGAAATAGGTTTCCGTATGACATCTCAGATGGTTGTGAGCTGACAAGTTGGCTCTGGGAATTGAACCTGGTTCCTTTCAAAGAGCAGCCAGTGCTCTTAACTACTGACCATCTCCCCAGCCCTTCATCTAATTATTTTATAATGGCATTTTGCAGATAGTTTCTTCCTTGCAATGGAATTGGAAAAGGGACTTATATGAATTCTTCTGGCTTTGAAATTCTTTTATTCCACTGAACACAGAAAATACCTATAGAGAGCAATGTCAGGCATAGAGTGATAAGGAACTGGGGAAAAACTGTCTCATAGTATGGAAACCTAAGGCCATTCACATTCTCAGGCATCTAACATGTCCCATATTTCCCTGACAGGTACCTAAAAAATTAGATAAGATGTTATCTGTGTTTCCATACCTCTCATAACATAAATGGAATGATAGTGGATCATGGGAGATATTAAATTGATAGTCAAATAAAATAAAATAAAACTGAACTTTGCTGACTATAGTGATCATATGTGGTGTGATAAGGTGGTGGACTAGATAGCCTAGGCAGAGATAAGCAGGATGCTCCTTGATGAGGCTCTGTTTTATCATTAAACCTAACATACCTCTCTTGTAAGAAACCCATAAATCTTGGAACATGGAGAACCTGAGAATGACAGTTTATTAATATATAATAATTAATATAGATAATTATAATATATAATATAATATATAATAAATATGAAACCAAAGTCACATGGACAGCTTTCTTGATGGCTTTCTGGAGTTAAATACTCTCTTTCCAGAGATAACTGGGAGGCTCAAATTCTCAACAGAGGTAGTGATAAAGTTTGTGGGACCTGATGTAAACAGAAAATGGTTTTCTCTCTCCAGATACTAAAAAAGTGGCCTACAGTATTATAAAACACAACAGAATTTATACTGTGGTAAATTAGTTTACAAATTGAAAAGTCAGCACTGTAATTTATATAAAAATATCAAGACAGGATGTGGTATCACCTAGCAGCCACTGTGCTTTGGCTTGTTCAGGAGATTTGGTGTGAGGATGGCTCTAGATAGAGAAAGGCCTGGCCATGGCTGAACCAGGAGTCGTGGTTGCCGTGCATGGGCAACAGCCCCTGAATGAAAGGTGTGGTTTAGGATGAAAAGATAGTGAAAGAATTCAAGATGTCACCTAATATAAACTGGAAAGAATTAGTCAAATTAATAATCCAGATGATGTGCCACTTTAAGAAAAGTTGGCAGATAATTCAACGTTCTCCTGAGCGAAGGTGGAAGCAAATGAACTAAAAGATGAAGCTAACGTGATACATTTCTTCAGAACTGCTCAGTCACTAATGAAGGTGTCAGCTCAAGAAAGAGCTGGCTTTGGAGAAGTTGAACAGTCTGGAGAAGGACAAGCAAACTTTGAAAATCAACTTACCACCCGGGCATTGGTGGAGCACGCCTTTAATCCCAGCACTTGGGAGGCAGAGGCAGGCTGCTCTCTGTGTGTTCGAGGCCAGCCTGGTCTCCAAAGCGAGTTCCAGGAAAGGTGCAAAGCTACACAGAGAAACCCTGTCTCGAAAACAACAACAACAACAATAATGATGAAAATCAACTAAACACAAAAGAAATGAGACTGGTAAGTGAACTGGAGACGGTTCAGCAGGTGGATGTGATACTTGGTTTTTACATGATGAAATTCATCATCTTGAAAACCAGTTGGAATAAAAAAAAGGAAGTTAAAGGATGTGGAAAATGAATCAGATAAAGAGAAGAAATTTAATGAACAATTGGCTCTTCAAAATGAAGAGGCATAAAATGGAAACAAGAAATTAAGAAGAAAAAATGAACATCTTTGTCAGACATTACTGGTGACCAGAAACAAAAAGGTTCACAAAAGGAATCATTTTGATCAGGAGAAGAGAAGACAGTGAAACCAATCACAGCAGGCTAAAAAGAAACAAACAAACAAATAAATAAATAAAAACTTGAACTTGTTCAGTATCTGGATGAAATTCGAGCTTTGATGGAAGCTAATGAGAAACTAAGTTTAGGAAGAAGAAAGGAGACAGAAATCTAGAAGAGTCAGTACAGGAAATGGAGATGATGAATGGCTATAACGGGATGAAAGCTATTGTGCATCAGGCAGATACTATTGTGAACCAGACTTAAAAAGAGGATGGGCATTGTCAACTTCAAATGTGAGAGCTCACAGGTCATCTAGAAGCGTGGGATGAAGAGGATGATCCAGTCAAATGGCTGTGGATGCAAAAGCAGAAGAATGGAAGGCACTTTCCTCAATTGATACTTTTTCTCATTTTGTATCTTGACTGAACTTTAATTTTGATTTTAAGGATTTACAACAGAAAATAACATTTACATTGCTTTTTAAAAAAATTATTGTATATCTTGTCTAGAAACATTCTAAAATTGTTGTCTTTAATTGTCAAGCTTGTTTCTTAATTTAAAAAGTGCTTTCAAGTCCAAATTAATCAGGAATGAGATTAGAAAAACATCTATCAAGATCTGTTAGACAAGCTGGGCGTTGGTGGCTCATGCTTTTAATCCCAGGACTCGGGAAGCAGAGCCAGGCAGGTCTCATGCTCATAGATTGGTAGGATTAACATAGTAAAAATGGTCAGCTTACCAAAAGCAATCTAAAGATTCAATGCAGTCCCCATCAAAATTCCAACACAATGCTTTAGAAGTCTTAAAGAACAAGACTCAACTTCATATGGAAAAATGTTGTGAACTGAAATGGGAGAATAAGATACTTTAGAGTGAGAAAAATGAAAACAACCAAAGATAGCTAAAACAATCCTGTACAATAAAAGAACTTCTGGAGGTATCACCATTCCTGATTTCAATCTCTACTATTGAGCAATAGTAATAAAAACAGCATGGTATTGGTGTTAAAAAAAAATACAGGTGATCAGTTGAATCAAATCCAAGACCCAGACATAAATCCACATACCTTGGACACCTAATTTTTTAATAAAGAAGTCAGAAATATATGATGGAAAAAAGAAAGCATCATCAGCAAATGGTGCTGGTTTACCTGGATGTCAACATGCAGAGGAATGCAAATAGAACCATATCTATCACCCTGTTCAAAATTCATGTCCAAGTGGATCAAAGACCTCAACATAAAACCAGATACACTGAACCTAACAGAAGATAAAGTGGGGGTATAGCTTTGAACCATTGGCACAGGAGACAACTTTCTGAACAGAACACCAATAGCACAGGGACTAAGAATAGCAATTAATAAATGAGACTGCATGAACTGAAAATAACTTCTGTAATGCAAAGGATACTGTCAATAGGACAAAATGGAAATGATCAGAATGGAAAAAGATTTTCAACAACTCCACATATGACAGAGGGCTAATTTCCAAAATAAATAAACTAGACTTCAACAAACCTAATAATCCAATTTTTAAAAATGGAATACAGATCTAAATAGAGAATTCTCAACAGAGAAACCTCAAATGTCTGAGAAACAAAGAAATGTTCAACATCCTTAGCCATTAGGGAAATGCAAAACAAAATGACTTTGAGATCTTATCTTACACCTGGCAGGATAGCTAAGTTAAAAAACAGGAGTGACAGTTCATGCTGTCAAGGATCTGAAGCAAGGGGAACACTCCTCCATTGCTGGTGGGAGTGCAAACTTGTACAGACACTTTGGAAATCAATATGGCTGTTTCTCAGAAAATTTGGAATTCATCTACCTCAATATCCAACTGTACCACTCCTGGGCATATACCCAAAGGACTCTCCATCTTACTGAAAGGATGCTTGCTCAACTATGTTCATTGGAGCTTTATTAGTAATATTCAGAAACTGGAAACAACCTAGATGTCCCTCAATCAAAGAATAGATTTTAAAATGTGATACATTTACACAATGAAGTGTTACTTGGCTGTTAAAAAGATAAGAAGGACCATTCTTGGGCTGTGAGCATTCAACTCCCCATGGGTGAAGTAGTAAAAAGATTCTAATGAAGCAGAGAGAAATTTTTAGCTTTGGAAGGAGCAGGTGCTGAATGGCTTCTTCCCCTGTGTCAGAGGAGAGACTCCTAGAAAGGAAATATCAGCTTCTGTTCAGTTCAGGGAGAAATAGCAAGGAGGCAGAGGGTATGAACCGTGACATCAGCAGGCCCTTTGCTGGACATTCTATTGTATCCTGGAGAGCTCTTGGAATCCCCAGGGATGTCACTAATGTTGTAGCAACACCATGTGAGCTTAGGACATTTGTTCAGTGCCTATAAGGTTCACCTATAGGCATGTTGTCAAGACTGAGGTGTCTACTTGGGAGAGAGAATGGACAGCATGGAAAGACCAGACTGAGAAAGAAGGAAGCTGGCCTTAGGTCTCACTGCAAAACATGGAGAAATAAATGGTCCTAGGGAAGACACAGTGAGTTTATGGAAGGGACTAGGGAGCTTTCTGGATGTGATGCCCTTGAGCTTTCCAGGCCTAGGGCTCAGGAACTGGGATCCCCTGGAAAGCAATAGGCCTATCATGCTTCTCAGGTTTCTGAAGGGCTGACCTACATCATGGATTAATGATGGTTAGTTTGACAGTCATGAATTGACAAGTCTGTAGCCTTTATGCTGGGGGCCCTCTGCTTTCACTCTGAGTGGGAAAGGAAACACTGTGGAATTAATGAGATTTCAAAGCTACCAGTGCACTTTGCCCCCACTGGAGTCCTTTAGGTTGTGTACCAGGAATAATAGGAAAGGAGAGTGCCCTGGCAAAGCTTGAGGTTGTCATGCTCTAAATAACAGCCACTACCAGGGCTGAGGCACCAAGTGACTTCCAGTGACCCCTAAGGTTTCTGACTTCCCAGCTGTGGGTGGCATACAGGTCTCCAGTTCAGCCTGAGAGCTACTAGAGCCAGTGGACCTGGGTAGAAACTGCCCTTCCTGCCAGTTGGTGTCCTGAGCTGCTCTGCCATCTTGCAGCTTCCAGTCTTAAGTAGACTTGATGACCATAGATGTGGGATTATTTTGACAGGCTGAGGATTGGGGTGACAGACTTGAGGCTCCAAGAGAATGTTTTCTCCAATTATCTCAACATAGTATCACTAAGTTGTGTGCTCACCTAGGAATTTTCAGTCCCTAAGGAATGAATAATAGGATAGTGTGTCTCAGTTGAAACACCTGATATGCAGAATCTAAACTCAACTGTTCATTCAGCATGATGTCCTCTTCATAGTTTTGCTTATTTATGATTTATGTGGTCTTTGTGTGATGTATGCATGTGTGTGTGTGTGTGTGTGTGTGATGTATGCATGTGTGTGTATGTGTGTAAATGTGTACATTGGTGTGTGTGCACAGGCCTGATACTGATATCTGGTCTCGTCCTCTGTCACTCCCTTTTTCCCTTTAGCCCAGGTGTCCCAGGGAACCTGAAATTTTCTGTTTTGGTTAATTTGGCTGGACAGCACTGGATCTCCTGTGTTCTCCAAAGTGGATCTTCTGTCTTGTTTTGTCTCTTCTAATTGTTACAAGTTTTAATAGCTCAGAAAGAGGAAGGATGTAGTAGCTCTCTCTTTATTTTACACTTATTTACTGTTTTCGAATTAATGTGTTTTCTAATAAATAACAAAAATCAAACCATACAGCTATTTTAAAAATGAAAAATAGATTTTTTTCCTTTCACTGCACAGAGCTAACACCACAGAAAATATCTGGTTTGTCTCATTGGCTTCACTACACAGAATCACACAGTGCATCTCCCTGCTGACTTTGTGTTGCTGACCATATCACATGCATGGCTATGTCTTAGAACAGATTCCCTCTCATAGTTGTGCAGAGTGCTGTGTTCCTGAAAAAGCACTGCAGGTGATGACACTGGCCTCCTTCTGACTAACATGTGGCTGAATTTATATTATATGCACTGTAATTGTTGAAAACTTCCTGGGTGTTGAACATGGGTCACTTTCTTTCACTTGAGCTGTTAAGGTCTTCTGTGGAGAACAAGATAGGTTGAGTGAAGAGATTATGATAGGTTAACTTGGAACCTGTTGGTATAGTGGGTCTCGGGATGGATAAAGTTCATGGAAGCATAAGTAAGTGCAGGCCAGGGTAGCAGAACCAACCTGAATCTAACCTTGTAGACAGCAGGGAGAACCCACTACCTCCCCCTGCAGAAGAAGAGGTTCTAAAAGGCAGCAGTCTTCTCCCTGACCATTCTGGGTTCTGTCCCATAGTGGGCTGGAACTCCCTATAACTATTAATAGTCACGAGAATCTCCAAAGACAAATCTGTGTACATCCCTTTCCACCAGAGTTCAGAAATCCACAAAGGGTCAAAATAGAAAGAATAAGTGATGATATGTTAACAAATCCAACTGATATATCAACAATGCAATCCCATACTCCGAAGACTCAAGAGAATCACAGAAGAGTTGGCAGAAAGATTGTAAGAGCCAGAGGACAAGATGCCTGTGTCTAAAGCAGTTTTCCATAAGCATTCCAAGGGAAATGACCCCATGAGTACCAAAATAGGGGTTTCGTGAGCAAAACCAACATCATGATAACACCAGTTGGCATGGCAACATGGATGGGGAAAGTCCACATGATTCTAATGTTATATGAAGACCTACAGATTGTCAAAGATGCTGACAGAAGTAGAATAGTTTATTAGTTTTCCCCAGAGACAAGCTCTCACAGAGTATTACCAATTCTACTGTGTTATGCCTGATCACATGTACATACGGACAAAACAAATGGACTCAGCAGGCTGCGTATACCTCAGATTGAGCATTGGCAGCCATCATTACATTTATCCATCATAAATAAATTTGCAGTAGATATTGTCAACAATCACATTAGGAATGAGGAAATCAAGCATAAAAATTATGAAGCAGTTTTCCAAATTCCCCTCAACTAATAAGTGACAGGTCCAGAACTTCAACCCTAATCTTTGTTTCTGGAATGATGCTATGCCATTCAAGGAGGGAAGCTTCAAGAACTTTGTCATGTCAAGTGATCACTAAAGAGAAAAACACATGGAAATCACATAGCACAGTAGCTCCAGAACCTCAGACACTTGCTGCGTCTGTTTACCGTGACCTCCATTAAAGACCAGCAGGCACTCACTGCAGTTGCAGTGTCTGCCGACAAGACAAAGCCCATGGGGAGTCTTCTGAGATCTACTTGGCAGTTCAGCCTAAGGCAGCTTTTCCAGCTTCTCCCAGGTGTCTGTGCTCCATTAAATGTCTTGGTACCCATCGGAAAACCTTGTATCACCTTGGAAGTGTGGAGGCAGAGTGGACCATGACAAGAGCTCACTGTGCCATGTTTCCTACGGTGGCTTCTTCTCCATCAGTGACTTGTTTTTTCCTCCCAGGACATATCTGGAGTATAAGAAGGGGCAGCATATAAACACAATTTTCACTTAGTAAAAAAAACACCATACCTTGGGCAACAAGGCTAAGCCTCATATCTTAAGCACTTTTCTGCTCTCCAACCCAGAGCACCCAGGAATTATATTTGGCACTCCTACATGAATCACAGTCACATCCGACAGCAGTGGATCAAACACCCCAACCTTCTTTCTGAATCCTCCCGCCATGATTATCACAAGGTTGTAACTTCAGTTCAGAAAAGACAGCTGCTGCCACCACTGCGTGTTCTCACAATTTAACTCACAAGCACCAGAGGGCAGCCGGGAGCTCAGCTCAAATATCAAAATTCTTCAGATCTCTGATGGCAGAGGTTCAGAAAAATCTACTTCCTTTTGAGTTTCAAAAAGACAAATATGGCATGTTTTTCTCATATATAGGTCCTAGATGTTAATGTTTATACATACATAGATATGTGGAGGAATGTCACTGGTTACAGAAACAGAAAAGGGCATGAGAAAGAAGAAAAGAGAGCCTAACAGGGGGCTGAAAAAGGAAAAGAAACAGAAAGTTATACAGTAACAAAATACAAGTGACATGAAACCAGAAGGGGCATCAAAGGGACAGCCAAGGAGCCTGTAGGAGGGGACAAGGGAAGCAGATGTAGCAGTAATGCTTGTGGTCATCTAGAGTTTTACAGAGTATGTTCCCAGGAACAGACAAAGAACTAGATGTCAGGGAAAGACAGAAGATGAGCCTCAGAGGAGGAGGAAGTAAAGCTTTATCCTTTAGGGATCGGGGATATTCTAAGCCTGGGAGTTCACTAAACTGATTCTGAGCTGAGTTGTTGGTAGCTCTCTGGGTCCTCCTCTTCCCTCTGTTGTTCCTGTTCATATAGCAACACTCTTACCTTCCAACTGCTTCTACTCACATGTTTTCAAGGGACCAGAAACTTCTATCTCAGGGAGCTGTTATTCTTTCTCATCCACAAGTATGACTCTTAACTCTTCTAGAAGTTCATTACATTTGTTACTACTTTGTAGGACTGATTTAAGTTATAAATAAAAGTATTTAAGTTATAAATAAAAGTTATGAAAATAAATACTTTCTTATTCCACATTTGGAGTAGGCTAGAGCCTGATTTTCAAGGAGGAAACAGGAAAGTCTTCATAGGCAGTTGTATTTGAGTCAAGACTTACAGGAAGTGCAGAACATCACCATGCTAGGAGTTAATGGAACATCACTATGGGCAGGCAAGGCAAAGGCTCAAAGTAGAGAATTTGAATTTTAAGTAGATTAAGCAAATTTCATTGTTTGCATTTAGTGAGTTCTCTAAGTGTCTGTTGCTTTACTTTGCATTCCTGGGAGGGATTCTCCTACCAAAATAAGTGTGGTAACCTTGGAGAATCCCTGAGATCTGAAATTTCTTAGCTAGGTTTTGGTTTGGGAAAACTTGCTAAAGTCATGGTAAGCCATTGAGGTCTCAGATTATTACTGATTAGGGACCCATGTGAGAATTTATGTCACTTAATAATTATTTTGTTGAACTGGAGTTCTAAAGCTCCTTGCACCCATATGTACAGTGCTTACCCTCTAAAACTGTGTAGTGGCTTTCTTCACCTCTGACTTGCTTTGGTCTGAAGTCCACTTTTTCAGATGAGACGTGTTGTGCCAAGTCTACAGACTTCACTTACTTGGCCTGCTGATCCCTGACTGTCAGTTTTTGATGTTCTTGTTTATGAGAGGTGTTTGATGGAGATAAAAATAGTATTTTTCTTGATCCAGCCAGTTAGCCTGTGGATTTTAAATGGTGAGTTGAAGCCATTTATATTTTTTATATTAGTTACAATTTGTGTAATGTATTAACATCATTCAAACCCAGTCCCTGAACATTATGTAGCTGAACATCCCTTCCATGATTGTCATGAGTCACCTGTGGTCATGTTGCAGTGGTGGCACACCACAGTTGTTAGTGGTTTCTGGGATTAATGTCAAAGCAGCACAGGTGTCTACTTTTCTGTACAGTCAGTGAGAAAATCTCAGTATGTGTCTGCTTCTTAATTCTACCCTCCCCCTAACATATAAAAGACAGAACAATTGGTACCTATACACAATCACTATACAGTAATACTTGTGTTGTTAAAAGGTCTGTATGGAGCTTTAATCAGTATATCTCTTCTTCCTATATTGTAATATCTTATGCATATAACCTCCTGCTGCTGATGTAGTTCTAAATCTTCAAAGATTTAGAGTGGATTAACTAGATCATGATACCTTAATTTAATAGGAATCATGTCCTTTTAACTTGATAGTAACTTGCTGTTGTCACGATTTTGTTGGTTGATGTTTTTGTTGTGTGGCTGATTGATGTTCTTTCCTTCCCATTTCATATTAGGGGTTTGTTGGTTGGCAATGTTGGACATAATGGACTTCTTCCTGTCTCTCCTCTTTTATCACTTCCTCTCATGAATTGTTTTGTTTTGTGACTTTGTTGAATTGTTTATTTCTCTATTGGCTGAAGAGATCACTTGCCAAGTACAGCAATCTTGATTGATAGCTATTTACTTTCAGTCCTTAGAGAATATCATGACATGTTTTCTTGGCTTTTAGAGTGATCTAGTATTTTCTGATGTTTCTGATTTGAATGTGGATTGATGTTTTCCCATTGTAATTCTTTTGAGGCCTTTGTTTCTTTTTTATTTAGACACAAATTTTTGCTGTGTGGCCTTGCTGCACTGAAACTAACTCAGTATACCAGAGGAGCCAAAATTCAGGGGTCCCCATGTCTCTGCCTCAAGAGTATAGGAATTAAAGGCAAGCACTACTACAGTTTTGTACATTTGTTTGTTTGTTTGGTTGGTTGGTTGGTTTTATTTTAAAGACAGGGTTTCTCCGTGTAGCCCTGGCTGTCCTGGAACTCAATCTGTAGACCAGACTGGCCTCAAACTCAGAGATCCACCTGATCCTACCTCATGAGGGCTGATATTAAACAAATGCACAGCCTGGCTTTCCTTATACTTTTGATCCTTACTTGTCCAGGAGCACTTTTTCTCTGATCAAGTCTGTTTAGGAAAGATGCTCTTCAGTTTGGATCTCTATTTCTTTCACTCAGTTTGATGGATCTTCTGTTATCCTTTGATTGAATAAACTGTCTATGTTTTCAAACTCTTTCTCAACTCCTTCTTCTGCCTCATGGATATTTAGGATTGGCTCTTGGATGTGTCCCACAGTTCTTGGAAGGTTTGGATATATTCATTATTTTCTATATAGTTTATGATTGTATTGCTGTCTCAACCTTGTTGTTCATCTATGAAACTCATCCTTCTGCCTGGACTTGTCTGTTAATGGTGCTTTCTGATGTTTTCTGTTTGATTGATTCTTCCTTTTCTAATAATTTTGATTGGTTTATTTTCAGAGTCTCAATGTTCTTGCTGAAGCTTTCCTCCATTTTTAAAATTTCTTCAAGTTCCTGATTATTTTGTTCACTTTGATAACTTCCTTATCTACTTCCTGAGTTTGAGTCTCTTACATTGTTCTTATGCTTACTTGACTCCCATAGGTGGTCAATTATACTCTTTCAAAGGAGAAACCTAAGCCTTTATCTTGTATTTTAGCTGTCCCATTCTCTTTGTTGTCCACTATTGAGGAGTTGTGAGTTTAGGTGGACGTCATAGTGAGAAGTTTTCTCATATATTTTTGTGTTTATTCATTGTGCTTTATCATCTGATGAATGCGTCTTCTAACTTTTTTCCTCTGTTTTATCCTCTGTCTCATGTGATTTCTCCTGGTGATTTTTTTTTACTTAGATGTATGTTTCGTACTGCTATTTAGAAGGGAATGTGCCTGAACTACTAGACATAATGACTCAACAGAAGTCCCAGTGCTGACTTACAGTAGAAAACACTAGGGCACTTTTCCAAACCCAATAGAGTTCAAGACAGTGTTTGGGTGACAATGTACTTTTTTGAGTTAATGTTTGAATCATAAAAAGAATAAGGAAAGGAAATTTAGAAAAGAAGGACTGAAATTAAAATGAGAAAGGAAGCATGTGAGTCAGACTTTAGAACAATAGAGAAATTGTTATAAAAATTTTGACAGCAAGGTTAAATTATAAGACAACAACCTAACAAAATATAAACTTACAAATATGAATACATATAACCTTCTGGAAATGACATGGACATTGCATTTAGGAAATCACAAAAGCAATGTCTACAAGCATTAAGAATGTACCTTAAAGCATTCTATCATTCTTAGGATGTTCAACCCTATATGAAGAGCTATATTCTGTTGTTGCTTGCTTGGGAGAGGGAAAGTCATATTTTTCAGTGTTGTAATGCTGATAAGCAGTTGTCTTTCTCCAGGAACTCCCCTTCCCAGGTCTATGCTCATGATAGAAACTCTACTTGAAGGTAGTAGGCCACAGGATAAGAATATAAATATAAGGCAAATATGATACTTGTGGGAAAGGAGTTTGTGGAGAGAAGGAGAGTAGTCAGAGAGGATAATAGAAGAGTACAATCAAAACACATTATATGTGTGTGTCTGTGTATGTAAAAATGTGCAAAAATAATGAATTTAAAACATTAAAACACCCAACATCATAAAGTAAATGGCATCATGCACACAATCATTGTTTCATCCACTTCAGGATGAGGTAGTTTCTCCCTCTGCTTGGAATGATTTTGAATTAGTCTCCACAGACAGGAAAGGCAGCTAGTCTCCTGAATCCAAACAAGTTATCAGTTGGTCCTTCCAGAAAAGGATTTCTGTGATTAAAGACCATGTTCCTGTCAGAAGTTTTTGAGGTGAGACCCTCTTCTATTTTGGTTTGGGTTTCTGTGATAGAACACATTTAAAAGTCAAGCCGGATAAGAAAGAGAATATTTTAGATCATACTTCTACCTCATGATCCATCACTGAGAGAAGCAAGTCAGAAATCAGGGCAGGAATCCAGGGCCAGGCAATGAAACAGAGACCAGGGAAAACGTATTGCGACAGCTGGAGCCCATCAGGCAGACACTTCACTGCTGGCTACAGCTGGTGGTAACTGGCAGGAGCAGCTTGGTACATTTCTGTCACTTGGCTGGTTCTTTGTAGAGAAAGTACCTTGTTGGATACTTTCTGTTGCTTTAGCTCTTGCTCTTCAAGGACCTATTGCAGTTTTACCTTACTTCTATTTCCTCTTATCTCAGAAACCCAACATCTAATCTCACAGCTTACCCAGAAGACTTATTGTAGCTTTGTAGTCCCAGTGTAAACTATCTGGAAACAGGGGTTAGAACATTGACTCAGTAGTTAACAGAACTGGCAGCTCTTGCAGAGGACTCAGATTCAGTTCCCAGCACTCACATAGTAACTCATACCCTTCAATAAATCCAATTACACAAAATTGAATACCCTCCTCTGGTCTCCATGAGTACCAGACTTACACAAAGTACACACACACACACATATATGCAGGAAAAAGAGTTACACACACAATATAAAATAAATAAATAAATCTTTGAAAACATATCTGGAAACACATTTCCCAGAGTTTCCTTCCCCATGTTGTTCTTTTTGGAGGTTGGACTTGGAAAAAGCAATTACGGAGGAGTTGAGATACAGGTGGGATATATTTATATACATTTATATTTTTTGATGTACCTCAGTTGATTCAGGCCCAGACACACATGATGTCAATGAGGTTCCAACTCAAATTGCTGTTCACTCTCTACTCCTCGCTTCTAGAGCTCTTCTTTTTCTTGGGTCAAGTCTGAGTGTAGAGTGTTGGATAATACCATGGCTTTTTCTGAAATTCCCTAAAAGGAGTGAGACTGAGTAGAAGGGGGAGGTTTATTTTTCTAGATTCCAATGGACTTATGAGTCTCACTGTGTTTTCAAAAGTATGAGTACAATCAGATGCTGCCCACATGCTGCGATCCTTTCCTATTCTGGTCTAGCTGACCTTCTGTATCTCAGGCTCAGTACCAGATGCAAAGACAGTGCTTTATAGGGACTCCTCAGAACCAGCAGTTTCATGAAGTGAACTCCTCCTAATGTGTCTCTGACACCTTCACTCATGATGGCACTGCTTCTCTCAGTTTCACAAGGAAATTATGTTCTTTTCTCTTCCAGATGCCTCGTCTGAGCTATATGCTGTGACCAACTTAAAGAAAAACTAATACTTTAGCTTATTGTGGTGTAAGATTCCCAAGTATAGAGAATACTACACCTGCTCTCTGTGCTCTATTTTTAGCTAAATACTTTCGAGACAAAGACACTCACTACATCTGTTTCTAAATTTCACACTTCTGATGCAGACCACAGATGAAGGAGCCACGGTTGGGAACTTCTTGTCTGGGATGTGCAGGTGTGCTTCTCATCTGGGCTCCCAGAGTTAGGCTGTGCTTAAGGAGCTCCAGTTTTTGTTCAGCTTGTGCTATCACTTCAAACACTGTGAGTCTGTTCCCAGAGCGCACAGTAATACTTCACTGAATCTTCTATCTGTGAGGCTGAAATAACAAGGCTGATGGACTTGGATGATTCCTGAAAGACAACAGAGTAGCGACTGCTCTTTTCAGTACGAGTAGAAGAAGAAATTTGTCGAATAAGAAAAATCATCTCTCCACTAAGAAGCTGCTTGTACCAAAAAAGATAATAGAACTTTGATCTTGTCTCATATGAACAGTCCAGGGTGACCTCTTCCCCCTCCTGTGTGCTTGTGGTTGATCGGACCTGAGTCAATTTCTGGCCCAAATTGGATCCTGGAGAAAAATCAAAAGAAAGAAAAAAGCTCATTCTGTGATAGTGTGAACAAAACATTGTCGGAATTTGCTACATTGAGACCCAAGACAAAACTAACTGAAGACATATTCTGTTCTCTTCTCTCTAATCCCTGTTCCCCATCACATCCATGTGAACTGCTACATGCCTAGGGCGATGCTTCCTGCTTAATATACTTAACTATATGTGAGTCATCCATACCAGAGAAGGCCAAGGTCACCAGCACACAGAGCAGGCTGTGAGGAGGTGTGCGGCACATCTCCTTCCTATGAATATGTCTCCTCGGGCTTAGATCAGCGTCAAGTGACTGCACGTGTACTGTGTTTCCTACATTGCCTCAAGCAGGAAATGGGGTTTTGTGTGATCACAGGTCACAAGCTCCTTGTACAGAGGAAACAGTGTAGCTCACCTTAGACTTTTATTTCCTTCCTGTCTTTCTTGGTAGTTAAAAGAGGCAGCACTTAAAAGGGAGAATGGGAAAACCCGTCCCTGCTGAGCATAAAGCTGCTTTGAACTCTTGGTTGTTATTTAGAGGGATAATTTGGATGTCCCAAAGTCAGATATATCATCAACCATGTGCAGTCTTTAATGCACTTACTGACCATTGTATTATGTTTACTTCTCCACATCTATTGTCTAATAAAGCCTAATTTAAAAAAAAAAAAAAAAAAAGGTCCTCAAAGGGCTGTGAATTTCTCTGTGAAATACTGGGATCTGAAATAATCTTTCTCCTTTACTGCTAGGGTCCATATAAATTCAACAATTAACAGAGCTACTTTTAAATTACATAGTGAAGGGCAAAGCATCAGAATGTCAGAAGATACCTGTTTGTTTATGTTCTCTGAAACTGTAACATGAGTAAATTCATAGTTCTTACAGACTAAAGAGAGGCTCAATGTGTCACTTGCCTGCTGTGAATCATGAGGGCCTATGTGTTGTTCTCCAGTAGCCACTTGTGAATCCAGCTGATGTGGGTGCACCTGCAGTCAGAACTCTGGGAAACAGAGACAGGAAAATCATGGGGTCTCACTAGTTAGACAGTCTAGCCCAATTGGTGAGCTTCAGTGTCAGTGAGAAGCTCAACCACATAAATAAATATATTAATAAATTAATTAATGAAATGAATAAATAAATGTAGAGTGCAATAGAGGAACATAACCAATGCTGACCACTTTATTTCACACACACACACATACACACATACACACACACACACACACACACACACACACACACACACACAATCAGAGAGAGAGAGAGAACAGAGACAGAGACAGAGAGAAGTTACACTAATTTAAAAACCTACTTTTACAACACCCGATTTGCTTGTAATCTAACATTTAGTTTTATCCAGAAAATGTCCTATTTTGCCACACAAAGAACTTACTTATTACATTTCCTAGAATCTTCTATATCATTGCATTGAGGTATTCAGTCTCACTTGTTAAATTCTGTGTATATTTTAATTACAAAATGGTCTCATGATAATCTTGCCAGGCCTGTCTGTGACTGCAACCTGTTATATGTACACTATATGTGAAACCTGAAATTTATGTTAATGCCACATAAATTTGAGGTTGGATTTTGAGTACTGCTGTATCATCATTGAAAAATGTAGCTCTTAATGATTCATTTGCTCTCTTTATCTCAATGGATGAAATGAACCAAATGGAATTTAGAAGAGAAAGTAAAAACTATATCTCTGAAAGAGCTCCAGTTCTTGCTTTAAGTTTAAGTAACTATTCAACATATACATCGGGGAAGAGTTTCTGGTATCTGAATTTCTGGTACTCTTCTGCCCACCTCACTGTTAAGTACTGACAGATAGCACATACCCTGGACTTCAGTCTCTGAGGCTAAGCAGGAGACCTTGGGAGCCACAGCAGCCTGGGGAGCTCAGGATGGCAGGGCTGTGCCCCTGCTCTAGTTATCCATGGAGTTGGTGGATATTCTCCATGCTTCATGGCCACATCCTCTGTGGTGAGGCTTTGGAGCACATTGGGTTTGAATGCTGGGCTGGACAGTTGGTCTCATTCTAAATGCTGCATTGTCTGTCCTTGAGATTTAATTGGCAAATAATACTTCCTAGTGAAGATAAAACTTATGGTTGGTAAAGAGATGGTTCCGTTGGAAAAGCACTTGCTGCTAATCATAAAGATGGAAGTTCAGATCTCAGGACCCACTTGACTAGCTAAGCATCATGCAAAACCTGCAACTCCAGCTCTGAGTGATGACATCATCTTCTGTCCTTCACACACACACAGGTAGGTGTACCCATGTACACACACAAGTCTGTGTAGACTCACATGGGCTGCATATGCACAAATGTAAATAAAAATCAAATCTCAAAAAAAGATTAAAGCTCAGTCCTTAAGGAATTATACAAAAGAATTCAGTCATTCGGGAAAATAGGAATTAGGGTTAATGGGTGGGGGAGGTAACTTTGTCATTCTTCAATTGCCTTGAAGATATACCATGACCAAGCTCACTGTTATAAAAGAAAGTGTTTAATTTGGAACTTGCTCAGTTTCAAAGGTCTATTCCATTATTCTTGAAACAGTCAAAAGAGTAATGCATGGTGAACAGGGCCTTTAGAAACCATGAGAGAGGCTCCAGGAAAAAAAAATTAGAGGGCCATTTAACTGAAGTGCATTTTTTTCCCTGGATTGTTCTTGGGTGTGATTGCATGCTTCCTATGTTAAACATCTCTACTCAATTCATAAGACATATTTATTACTGTTGGATGTCAGATTTTAGCTATAGAAACCAATCTGGTGAGTATATTCTGAATCTTGATATGGCCTTCTGCCTTGATATTGTGCTTCCTCATGTATAATCTATAGTATGTGCCAGGCAATTGTGTTTAAATTGGCCTGTCCAGAGAAAGTTCTCTCCAAGGCTGCTCTGTTAATATTTATTATGTGCTTACTGGTGCTTATTTACATGTTTTTTTTCTAATTGTGTTTTGTTGCATCCACTCAGTCTTCTTTGAATCATTGCTTTCTTTGTTGCATTTGAGTATAAAAGTATGCAGAAACTGAAGTATGGTTGTCTATAACATGAGACTGTAGTTGGCCCCATTCTTTCAGATCCTCAGATCCCAGGTGGAGCAAACAGATCTGCATAGGTCAGCACAAATCAACACATTATCATCATGTTAGGGAACATGGTGGCATTCAAGCAAGTACTGGGGCAGTAGCTGACACATACATCCTTATGTGAAGGCAGAGGAGAGAGAAAGAGAGGGGGGATACTATGGGCTTGACATAGGTTTTTGAAACCTTAAAGCCCATCACCAGTGACACAGTTCCTCCAAAGAGGCTAAGGTTCCTAGTCCTTTCAAATAGGGTTACTTCCTGGTGACTAACAATTCAAATCTATGAGCCACTGGGGGCCATTCTTATTCAAACCACCACATTCCACTCCTCATTCCCATAAGCTTGTAGATATATCATAATGCAAAAATGCATTTGTTCCAACTTCAAAAGTCCCAATAGTCTAGCACATTCTCAACATTGTTTAAAAGACCATCCCTTCTGAGACACAAGGCAATCTCTTAACTGTGATGCCCTGTAAAATCAGAATCAAAAAGCAGGTCATATACTTCTAACATACAATGACACAGAATATATATTATTATTCCAAAAGGGAGGAAAGGGACATAATAAAGTAATGTTGGACCAGAGAAAATTGAAAACCATCTGGGCAAACTCCAAACTCTGCATTTCCATGTCTGATGTCAAAATGCTCTTCAGATCTCCAACTCCTTTCTGCTTTGTTGACTGCAACACATTTCTTTGTCTTAGGCTTGTTGCACTACCTGTTAACATCTTTCCTGCCAGACACCCCAAGACTCTGGCATCTCTAACATCTTGGGGTCTCCAAGGTAATCTAGGCTTAAACTTCACAACATCATGGGGTTGCCTCTCTGGACCTCCATTCAGGTACACTTCTGCTACATGCCTGGCCTCAAAAGCTTTCCTTGGATATAGAGGGAGATTACACAGAGTTCATCCTTGATTCTAAAATAAAATCCATGTGACCAGGCTGTCACATTTTCCTGTTTGCTGGAACTAGGATTGGCTCCCTTGTTAAAACACATCTTCACCACCTTCCCGATTTCAATTGTCACCATTACCACCTAAGCTTGGCTGTCCTGGAACTCATTCAGTAGACCAGGCTGGCCTCAAACTCAGACATCTACCACATGACAGATTTCGACTACCACATAAAGACACCCATATGGTGATAATTATGTTATTATAAATTAACCTCTCTTCATTGTCTCTTAAATCTCTTTAAATATTTTCCAGCATTTAAATCTGTAGGAAGCTCAGAATTCTGTCTTGAAGCACCCAGAATTTCTCAATTCTCTCTTCTGCATCTTCAAGGATGCCTTTGCTCCCCTGCTGACTACTGAGCTAGGTGTTTATATTCAGTGACACCTATTCCAATCTGATACAAATACTGTTCCCAACTTCTGGCTCAAGTTTAAACTTGACAAGGATCTAACACTTGGAAAGACTTGGGGAGTTCACCCACTGGTATTGTGAGATTTATCTCCTACTCCTAAGAGCCAACTGACTGATTTTCCTTCTTCACCCTCTCTTTTGAATATTGAAAAGTTCCTCACTGTGGATAGGAAGGAGAGCTTGCAGGCTTTACATGCTTAAGTTAAATATCTTCTACATTGTTTTGGCTGGATTAGGTTTTGTCAGACAAAGTTTCACTATGTGACTCAGCTAGACTTCCAATCCTAGGCTCAACCATGCCTCCTGACTTGGCTTCCTAGGTAGTTAGGGCTCCCACAACCTTCAACTATGTACCATGAAAACATTTAAAATTATAAGCTGATTAAATTTTTCTCCAGTGCAAATTTTGTTAGTATGTATGTAGCATTAAGTGAGTAAACAGTGCAAAGTGTTAGGCAATGAGAAGTCCCTTTTCCACTCTGTGCACTGGTAATGGCCATAAAGAATGCAGCTGTTTCTGTTAGCTAAAAATTTCACCTTCAAAATCTTATTTTGTGCATCTATGAAATACACTTGTGACAATAGTTCTTTAGTGAAATATATTATATTTTTACATATTATTATATAGTGAAATATTATATATTTTCATGATATGAGTAAATTGAATTCTTCTTTCCCTCACACATGTCATTTGTCTATTGTAAACACACCTGCATCCTTGTAAGTACATCCTGGTTTCCATACTAGAATTTCTTGAAGGTAGATGGAATATAAAAAGCAAAAAAGAGCAATTAGATGTAGTCAGTGGTCACATATATCACCACTTCCCTGGTAATCAGAGGAGATTAAGGTGAAAGATAATTCTATGTGATTTCTATCACATAAGGCACAAAATGACTGACACTGTGCTGTAATATCTACACATTAATAGCATGTTGATAAGAGTGTAGGGTGATGGGAACTTTATAATTTCTACTTGGTGTGAACCAACCACACAGAAAAAACATTTGTACAACCACTTAAAAACAATTCAACTAAGCTAGTTAAGGAAATGGATCTAAAACTTCAGTGGTGCCTGAGGAGGAAAGGGAGAGTGGAGAAAAACGAGCCCTGACTTCACCTTGGTCTGTCTGTGACCTGAATGAATCTGATCCTTACATTCACTGTGTCCCCTGTCACCTGCTCCTGCAGATAAAACCCCTCTGCACCTCTGCCAGGCTCAGCCCCACAGCAGGGTTTTGCTGGAGCCTCAGCTGGGGTTTGGGTATGGGCTGCAGGTGCCTGGAGAGCACTGTGCACTTGCTGCACAGAAGTAGGTGGCTGAGTCTCCAGGCTGAGAATCTGTGATGTGCAAGGAGAACTGTTTATCACTTTTCCTGAAGAAGACTGTGAACCTTCCATCTTCCTTTTTATTCAACACGGATCGTATGGCTATCAGAAGTGTAGGGCCTTCACCAGGGAACTGCCGGTACCATGGGAAGTAGTCAAACCTGCTGTCCTCATAAGTGCAGTTCAGAACTGACGTCCCTCCTGCCCAGACTGTCAGAGATTGAGGACTTTGTTGCACTTGCTGCTGGTCACGTCTGTCCTGTTGCTGGCCACTCACCCCTGTGTAGAGACACAACAAATGCCATTAGGTTCCCAGGTTGTACTACCTGCTCGTGCTGTCAGCATTCATGGTTTTGTCCTGTCCCCACTTCTCTCACCCCTCCACATTAATTACACATCCTGAATTTTCTCCTCCGTGACTCACAGGCTAGGTGAAGGGCCAGGACTAACAATGATGACTTCAGGATCTTATCCATTCCTCCTAGACTGAAGCTTGGGGCGAATACCAGTGGCCTTTTATCTCCCCACAGAACACTGAATCTGCCTTCACAGGCATTTAGTTCTTTCAACAGGCTCCACCCCTCACAGACACTTTGTCTTAAGCTATTTCTGACATAGAAAACACTTTCCCCTTTTGCTCAAATTTAGTGTTTCAGAAAAAAGTCATTGAGAGTCAGAAATCCCTCATTGTAATTCTATGATTATACACTGTTGGTAGGAATATGTGTTGCTAAAGCCACCAAGAATAGCACTGTTATTCTTCTGAAGTATTAAAAGAAAGAAATCAAGCAGGAAGGAATGTAGGAGGAAAGGAAGGAAGGAAGGAAAGAGGAAAAGAAAGAAAGAAAGAAAGAAAGAAAGAAAGAAAGAAAGAAAGAAAGAAAGAAAGAAAGAAAGAAAGAAAGAAAGAAAGAAAGATGGAAGGAAAGAAGGAAGGAAGGAAGAGAAAAAGACCACTGATCCTACTAATACTACTTATGGGCATTTATCCAGGGAAACTGATGTCATCACATAAGAGAGAGACCTGCATATACGTGTTTATTACAGCACCATTCACTATTGCCCACATACAGCCTTGGTATCACCTGTCAATCTATGAATGAAGAAAATATTGTACTTCAAACAACAGAGCAAAATTCAACCGCAAGAAAAATGAACTGGCGCCATCTGTAGGAAAACAGATAGTATTGAAGGACATGATGTTAAAAAAAATAAAGCAGACACGTAGTGACACACAACACATGTGTTCTCATATGTGAAAACTAACAAAAAAAGAAAAGAAGAATAAAAGAAAGTAAAGATGCTCTTAAAATCAAAGTTAGACAAATGAGTATGGGGAGGAGGAGAGGGGACAAGGGAAGGGAGAGGACAACAGAGGGTGAAGGAAAGATGAATATCAGAAAATCTATGCAAATGCATATGCTAAAACTGTACAACAGCCAACTGCTTTGTACAATTAGTACGTGCTAATTATTGCAATTATATGATAAAATAACAGATCCATTTAAAATTTTCCTCATTCTAGAAGATTATGCACACACAAATAAAAGGAGTTAAGATGGAATTACCCTGGGGCAAGAAAATCAACTAGATAACACAGGGTATCAAATAAAAATGCCAGTGCAGGAATGGGTTACCTTTTTTGGTGTTTGAACTGGTTTGCTTTCTATTACTAAGATAAATTAACATAAAGACCAAATTAAACTTGGGGAGGGAAAAATTTATTTGGTTTACATTTCTGATCATAGTCTATCACTGAAGCAATCCGTCAGGAATTCAAGCTGGAAAAGTGGCAAGAAACATACATGAAATCTGCTGGCTAACTTGCTCCTCCTGCCTTGCTCATCTTGTTTTTTATATAACCCAGACCTCCTACCCAGGGATGACAACGCTCACTGGGGTTTGGGTCCTCCCATGTCAATTGTTAATAAGAAAATGTCCACAAACATGCCTCCAAACAAGTGTGACACAACTCCTAGATTGAGGTTCCCTCTTCCTGGTATCTCCGGTTTGCGTCAAGTTGACAAAAATTCACCATCACAGCTGACCCCTTGTCACCCTGACACAGACAAACAGCGTTATTCAGCCATAATCTTTCCTTTATGGTTTATCTCCAAGATCTCATTCAGATCACAATATAAACCATAATACAACTTTTAAATAACCAACTTTTGTTATTTACATTATGGAGCATAACTCATCTGCTAAAAACAATGACATCATGAAATACACTGGCAAATGGATGGGACTAGAAAAGATCATCCTGAGTGAGGTAACCCAAACCCAGAGAGACAAACATAATATGTACCCATTGTAAGTGCATATTAGCTGTAGAGTAAAGGATGACTATGCTACAATCCACAGTGTCAGAGAAGCTAAGTAATTTTCCTGGATTCACAAAGATAAGATATGTGATGGAATATTTTCACTGAATTTGTCAAATGCAAATGTACTAGACATTGTTGATATAAATATTGTCTGTACATATTGTATATATTTATTTTACTTATTGTATATAGTTTTTCTTATATTAGTTATAACTTTTTTATATCAGACAAAAAAAGAGGAAATGTGGTGATACTTTATCTGTGTACCCCAATAAAGCTTATCTGAGGATCAGAGGAAAAAGCCAGCCACTATATTAAACATGGAAGTCAGACAATGGTAGCTTACTAACTACCCCTTTAATCCTAGCATTCAAGAGGCAGAGATTCATCCAGATCTTTGTGGTTCAAGGCCACACTGGGAACAGAGCCAGGTGTGACAGCACATGCCTTTAAATTCCAACACTAGTTAATCATAGAGGTCTGGAGGTCTGGACAGACAGACAGGAAATGATAGAGCTGGGCGGAAAGAGAAAAGTGATGTAGCTGGGTAGAGAGAGGAAGTGAGATGGCAAGCAGACGAAGGATATAGGCATGGGTATACAGGAAGTAGGTCTCTCTGGGAGCTGAGGAGTTGGTAAGGTGAGGTTGGCTGTGGCTTGTCCTATTCCTCTGATCTCTCAGTTTTCCCCCTAATATCTGGCTCTGGGTTTTTTATTAATACAACTCTTTAGCAATTCCTCTTACAAACCAGGGATGATAGGGGCTCACAGAGACTGAACCAATAACCAAGAAGCCTGCATGGACTGACCTGGGCCCTTTGCACATATGTGACAGTTGTGTAGTTTGGTGTTCTTGTGAAACTTCTAACAGTGGGATCAGGGCCTGTCTCTGACTCTGCTGCCTGCGTTTGGGTCCATACTCCTCAGACTGGGTTGCTTCCTCCAGCCTTCACAGGAGAGAAGGTGTCTAGTCTCTCTGCAAGTTGGTATGCCATGGCTGGTTGATATTGGTGGGAGACCTGCCATTTCTGAAGAGAAGCAGAGGAGGAAGAGTAGATGTGGAGAGGGGGAGGGGGAGGTGGAAGGGAGGGAGTAAAGGAGAAGCGGGAGGGGACACTGAGGGTAGAGCGTAAAAACTAACAAATAAATAAATAAACAAATAAACACATAAAGAAATAAATAACAAAAAATGTTCAAAGTCTTTTTAACGTAAGTAATGTCTTCTGTGGGTTTCTACAAAATCCAAAGTAGTTACAAACTTCTATTTATTTTATGCTTTTATTTTTATTTATTTTTGGATTTTTTTGAGATAGAGTATCTCAGTGTAGCCCTGACTGTCCTGGCACTAGCTCTGTAGACCAGGCTGGCTTCAAACTTACAGAGATCCTCCTGCCTCTACCTCCCAATTACTGGGAACAAAGATGTGCACCACCATACCCAAACTTCTTATTCCAAGAGATAAGAACCAGGACACACTTAAATCAGACAAAGCAAATTCACAGTGCCTAGTCTCAGCTTCTTCCTGTTCCCTTCAGTCCTGCAGCTTCCTGTCTGCCAAAACCAGCATCACATTGCCAAGATGAGTTTCCAGGTTGAAGTGAATCCCTGACCTCCCTAGACCATAGTTTCTGTGTGCTGAATGTTAGAAGATAATTCCCATAAGATTTGCTTCAGTTCATCTACCCCTTATTCATTAAAGCTGATTCTTCGGCACCAACTAATCAGGATCAATTGTTCAATAAAGCAAAAGTTTCATTTCCACAGATTTGTAATTCAAAACATCCTGGGTCGCATAAGTTTGAGTCTGTGAGTGACCTAGCTGCAGAGTTTGTCCATGATTTCTGCTGTAATCTCCTGTTTGAGTTCCTGCCTTAATTACCACCAATGATGGACTATGACCTGGAACGGAAGGCTAAATAGATCTTTTCACTTTCTCAGTAGCTTTTCTTCAGAGTTTCATCACAGCTACAGAAAGGAAACAGAGCATCCAGCTGTCTGCACACTCTGTGTCTCCATGACTTGACGTTCTTGCTGTTGCTACAGTTTGTTTTCTCCTCACTGACCCTGACTCTGTCCACAGCAACGTCACCTGGAAGCCTTTGTCTTTCATTCCCTTTCTCCTCATCCTTTGTGAGTTCAGCACACTGTGGCTTAAATGATCACATTGATTCAGTCTTCCCATCAGCTTCTCTGTTAGTTCTAAGATGGACGTTTATGATTCAGGGGGGATTATATATATTGAGAATTTACACATCCAAATCCTTAATCTTCATGGCCAAAAGCTTATCCCAGGTTAAAACTCTGCCTATACGGAATAGTGATATTAAATCAAGCAGATGTTCTGTTGTGGTTTCCGGATGTCTTGTAACTGGGAAAGGCCAGGCCCACCCAGCTGAAGGTTTGTGTACTGGCTGCAGGTGTGTGGGGAGCACTGTGCACTCATAGCACAGAAATAAGTGCCTGAGTCTGTGGTCTGAGAGGAGGAAATGTACAGAGAGCTGCGACGTTCCTGAGTGACTGTTGTGGACTTCAGTCTTCCACTCTGCTTTGTTCCAGAAGGATTGGAAAACAGGCTGATGAGGTGTCCCCCAGGACTTTGGTAAAACCACTGCATTTGGTATAAAGTGGTGGAAAAGTTGCACTGCAGCTCTGCATGCTCTCCCTCCTGCAGAACCAAGGACACAGGACTCTGCTCCACTTGTTGACCTTTCACCCCTGGTTAGAAACAGAGAAAGAGACACAGAAGGGGTCACTGAGCATCCACAGAACCCTGAACACACCCCATGTCCTCTGAGAAGGTGGGAGCTCTGCAGGACTCCTGAGCTGCTTCCCCACCCTCCATGTGCTGACAGAATCCTCTCTGTCCCTGAATGTGGACAGCCAGACTCACAGCAAACCTGGGTGCACAGCAGCCCCAGCAGAGAGCACAGCAGCCTCTCCATGGTGCTTGTGTGGCTGCTGGAGACAGAAGCAAGGAACCAAGGCCTGGGCTGTGGTGTCAGGATGGCTGTTGAATGTCCCTCCTCCTGCCACCAGTCAGCTCCACCCAGGAACCCTGCCAGGCCAGACACTGGAGAGTTCCCTCCCAGCCTTCTGAGCCTGAAGCCCCTCCCAAACCAGACCTGGCTGAGAGTCTGGGCTGAGCACAGTAGGGGTGGCAGTGTAGGGGAGGAACATTTTGATGTGACCCTGAGGTTGTAGGGAGTTAGGGATCCAGGAAGCAGGAGAGGACCAGTCCCTGCAAAGAGAACAAGCCTCAGCCCCACACAGTCTGGCACACTCAGAGACACAACACTAAAAGTTTAACTCAGGAAACAGATGCATGTTCTAACTAAGGACACTTTACTGGGGCCTGAGGGATGGCTCAGCAGATAAGGGTCTTTGCCTTCCCAGGAGGCCTTAGTTCCATCCCCAGCATCCACATGAGGTGGCTCACAGAGTCTGTATCTCAAGCTCCAGGGGACATGACGTTCTCTATGTGCTCCTCAAATCCTGCACACATGGGCCAGACCCACTCTCACACACATTTTTAAAAAGAATCTTCATCTGTGAAATATTGAAGTGAAATCAGGCAGTAAAGAAATAATGGGAACATAACAATAGAGTAAGGTAATGGTTTCATAGGTTTATAATGCATTTAAAACTGGAACACTCCTGCAACAGTCAGGGTTTGTTCTAAATGTTGTTTAAAATATGACCACGTAAGAAGGAAGTGGACTGGGGAAGCTAATGTGGGAGTCCTGCATCCAGAGTGACAGGGCAGCAGCCCTGGTGTGCTATTGCACGTGGTGAATGAAGGGGCAATGTACTTGAGTTCACAACAATACAGGAATGTATTTTAAGGTTTTCCCCATAAAGATGACTGCTTAACAAATTAGACTAGTCATAAGAAATAAACAACTACCTCAAAAATAACTCACAGCAATAGGCTTGCTTTCTTTGTACCGCCAGCTTCTGAATAATGACAGAGTCTTTCTTAAGTATGAAAGCATGGCCTAATGTTAGGCTTATTCCCAACTATCTCCTAAAACTTAAATTTACCCATTTATATTAAGCTATATTCTGCCATGAGGCTCATTACCTCTCCTCCATACTGTTTGTCTGACTTTCTTTGTGTCTCACTTCTAATCCCCTGCATCAGATTCTGCCTGGAAGTCCTGCCTACCCTCCCCTAGCTATTGGCCATTCAGCTCTTTATTAAGCCAATCAGAAGATGCCTTAGACAGGCAAGGGAGGACAGAGACACATCTTCACACAGAATGATCAAATATTCCACAACACACACCCAAACTTACTCCATTTTAGCCCATCATTCTCTCGAACAGTATTAGACCAGCTAATGGCTTCAAATACTGTAGGATAATTTCAAAGAAATTTTGACTCAGGTGAAAAATGCTGTGAAGGACATTTTTTTTAACCTGAGTCTAAATTCTACTAAAGGAGAAACCAGACATTTCTGTGCAAAATGAGAAACAAAAAATTGGCAACTAAGATCTATCCCATAGGAATGAAGCGTTTCTCAAGATTCCACTTTCTCTTTACTGTTGCATTTATGGAACATGCCAACTGCCTAAAAGTGTCTGAGGCTGGGACCCTGGTTTTTTACTCTGCAGGTCTCAAGTTGTTTGTGTTCAGCTCTATACTTGTGACTCAGAGCACAGGAGCACTCAACTCCCTCAGTCCCCTGTCAGAGGATTCTCAGGTGGGAGGAGATTCCATCTTTCCTGCACTCAGTCTGAAAGCCCTCCAAGCCTGAGAAAGGCTGGCTTCCAGGTGTGAGCTTCAGGAGGTGCTGGAGACCAAGGTGAGGGTATTACATATGCAAGAAAGGACACTGGGGGACAAGGAATGAGTAGCTGCTCCTCAGGGCCTGAGCAGCTACTGTAGCTGCACAGATGCAGGTATCATCCTGTCTGGACTCTGCATTCTCCTGCAGCATCAGCGCTGTGTAGGGATCTCAGCCTAAAGGAGGGTGTCTGGTCACAGTGAAACAGCACAGTGCTCTTTCTATGGATGAGACCCTAAAGCAGAGTGACAGTGGACAGTATGGCTACTCTGAGCCTCAGGATCCCCAGGGAGGTCAACAAGGTGAGCAGGAAGAAGCTCACTGTTTCCTGAAGATCCCCAGCAAGCAAATACAGCCTGAAAAGTTGGAGAGGTAGACAGAGAAGTTGCTCCAAGCTCTAACAGATTTAGATACCTCATCCTAGGGACACTGGGGAGACAATCCAGAAGCAACACTGTCTTTCCCTTGGCCTGTCTCTAACATCTGCACAAAATATGTTCTGTCAGAACACCTACTGAATTACTGGAGGAGGTTTAAAAACAAATATCTAGTAACTTCATACATGAACATAATGTATTCCGATAGTATCCACCACCACCCTGTTCCCCCTACAACTCCTCCCAGAACCCACTAAATTCCCCTCCCCTTGCAGAAGCCAGGAAACTAGAACATGGCCACAAGGGCCAGAAGAGAGAGCTTAAGAGAAAGCGGTAGGGTAGTAGAACATAGGTAATGTAATGTTAAAGGGGACAGGAGAGAGGGAGGAAGCAGGGTAGGGGGAGAAGGAAGGTTTCTGTGAATTTATTCTAATCTGTGAAAACACCATTTACCTTTTAGAAAGGAGCGTCCTCTAGAGGCCCATTTGAGAAATAACAGGTTCACAGCTGCACTAGAGTTCCCCCTGTCTTTGCTGACTTCTGAGTGTGAATCCAAGGCTTTCATCATGCACAAAGGAAGCTCGATGCTTTCTAAGTAGAAACTCATGAGTTTTTAGTAAAAAAAAGAATATAAAGTTATGAACCAAAATGGGAGAATAAGATATTTAGAGTGAGAAAATTACAGCATTTTACACATTTCAAAACAAGTAGCAGGGACATGGGAATCAGAACACTGCATAGTTACCAGATTTCTACACAATGCCATCAAAATGCCCAAGAAAAAGATGTGGTAGATGTTGCTAGGAATATTGCAGATGTGTTACCACATAAGTAAATTAAGAAGTACAAACTCAAATAAGCATTGTACATGTACATTTTTAAAAAGCCATCAAATCTGCTACAGACAATCTTCACTTTGATGAACTCAAAGTCAACATACACCGAACTGATAAGAGACTCAGTTCCTGTTCAGTTCCTTGGCTTTTCTCATAAAATACAACATAATTTAAAAGTGTCACCTGCCATATTCTAGGTCCTGCCCACTGAGGAGACTATGCCATGCATGGACACCAGGGGGCAGGAGTTGTGATCATTGCATTCCAATTCCACTACCACAATTCTCTCTCTCTCTCTCTCTCTCTCTCTCTCTCTCTCTCTCTCTCTCTCTCTCTCTCTCTCTCTCTCTCTCTCTCTCATCAATCAAAATGAAGTCATTGAGTACATTAACAGTTAGCATTCAATGAGACAATTTTGTGCCAAAAGGAAGCAAATTATATTCAGTAATATAGGGAGGGGAGTTACAGATTCCAACATTGAAAAATAACAGGAAATAAATCAACATTACTTTGAGTTAAAAAAAAAAAACAAGAAGCAAATAGACATAATGGAAAATAGACTTAATGAAAAACACCATTAGATAAAGCCTGTGAAATCTTGATGACATCACCTGTGTGTACAATGAATGAAAGTAGGTAACATAAACAAGTCCAACTCAGTCATTCATTCTAGCCAGATCCAAAAGATGTTTATGATAACTTTATAATCACCTGGAAAATGAAAACTGTAAGGAGTATTTGGTGAAGAACAGTCTTCAAAATGTCTTACTTTTTTAACACAATTTAAAACTCTGGACCATGTGATCATACCACTGGGGTCTCCTTAGACCTTTAGTCTGTTTATGTATAGGGACTCTGGAGCACATGCTCCATTATGCCCACATTAAATATTCTTCCAGTCTGAATAATTTATCACCTGTATGTTCTAAAAAGAATATCTTAGTATAATAATTTATCACATTAATACTCATATTATGATTTTATGTGCATAAATCTAGTTTGGAGAATTTAGATGAACTTATTAAACAACAATCTCAGTATCAGGCATGGGAGTTTTTGTTCAGGGAAGCCAGAGAGGTGTACAAAACAACACAGGTTATTGTCATGTTTCTTGGCTGCCCACTATAACTAGATGGTGAGATTCTAAGTATAAGGCCTCCACATTCTACTGTTGCATGACATAGAGAAGTCAACCCAGAACTTACTGAGGAAAGTCTTCCTTGCTGGTTAGCTTTTATAGCACTGGAAAGTCCTATGCAGGCTGCTGGGGAAGAAAGGATAGCACTAGTACTAACCAGAGCTGAACCCTGCATAGTCAGTACAGAACATCCAGTAATATGTGCTCAGTGGTGTAATTGTGGCCTGACTGCTATGGAATAACAGTGCTTTCTGATTGGATTAGAAGCCTAACCAACAGGAGGGAATTCATGCCTAGTACTGTAACATGGCCAAAATCCCATGGTTCAAGAGGGCTTAGGCACTAGGGGAACTACTATTGGTATTTTGCTAAATAACCATGTCAAACGGCCTTCTAAGTGTGTGTCTATCCTCACAGATTATAACTAGGCTCAACTTTGTTTGGAGCATGTGTTTGAGGAAGTTTCTATCACAGATTTTTCCAACTGTTTTGTTCAAATTGCCTTTAGTGCTAGTTATCCCTCCCCACATCCCTTCCTCTACCCTGTCCTCTCATCCCCAGCTCTGTTAATCCTGCCTGTTCCATTTCCCCATTTATGGCAGTTTTTTTCTATTTCCTCTTCCTCTGAAGATCCCCTTCTCCCTCATGGCCTCTTACTGACACCTAACACATATGGATATTCCAAATAAAGCACACGTATTGAAAGCTAGCATCCACATATTTGAGAAAACACTATGCTTCTTTATTTATTGGATCTGTGTTATCTTGCTCAGGATGACTGTTTCCAGTTCCAACCACCTACCTGAAATTTTCATAATTTCATTTTTCTTATTTTCATCAGAATAATACTCCATTGTATAAATATACTACATTTTCAGATTCCTTTCATCAGCTGATGCACATCTAGAGTGTTTCTATTTCACGGTAATTATGAATAGAGCTGCAATGAACTTGGAAGAGCTAGTATCTCCTTTTTCCCCTTATTTTTTTTTATTTAAAAGTATTTTTTCATTTTACATACCAACCACAGCTCCCCTTCCCTCCCCTCTTCTGAACTACTCCTCAACTTCCCCTTCCATCTACCCTCAGAGAGGGTAAGGCCTCCCATGGGTGTCAACAAAGTTGGGCATATCAAGTTGAGGCAGGACCAGTAACAGATGGGAGCAAGTATCTCTTTACACAGATGTAGATGCTTTTGGTTAATTCCTCAGGAGTGGTATAGCTAGTGTGGAAGATTTATGTTCAGCATTTGGAGGAACCTCCATACTGGTTTCCACATTGTTTATACCTGTTTGCATTCACATCAGCAATGACTAAGTCTTTTCCCTCATGTCACACTCTTAGCTGGTGTCCTGGTCCTTTGGTTCTTAAAATCCCTCCTGCTACATTTCTGTGGTGTTCCATGAGCCTTAGTTGTAGGAATTGCACTGTAGATGTCTTAACTGGAACTAGAAATGTCACAGCACTTATTCTCTGCATTGTGACCAGTTGTCAAACACTACTGTGGCCTCTATACACTTCAAAATGAACCTTCTGTGATGAGGTGTGAGAACTACACTTATCTCTGTGTGTAGTTATCAATATTTAGAGTACTGTTAAAAGCTGTACTGCTTTAGGATAGTGGCTGTAGTAGATCCTCCTCTTGGGTCTATGACCTGTCCAGCCATGGGTAGTTAACTAGGTTTACAGTATTGGCCCTAAATTCCTTCCTTTGAGCATGTCTTAAATCCAATGAGACATACATTTTTAGTTTCCACCAAGATAAACGTTCTACTATTGCACCCTTGTGGGTGTTCTTGCCATGATGGTCATTTTTTTTTTTTTTGGTTCATAGCATTTATACAGCTTTGTAGGAATATGTATTGCTTTTCTCCCTTGGAATTTTGCATATACTTGAAAACTCATCCTCAGGAAGGAGTCTTCAGGTCAATACTAGCTAAATTTCTCCAAGTCCTAAGTCTCAGCTATGTAGCATCATTAGCAAAGTGTTGTTATGTACAATCTCAGAGCAATCAAAGCCAATAGCAATAGCCCGTCTCTTTTGGAAGAGACACTTGAAGCCCCAATGAACAACTTGAAGGCAGGATTCCTGTCGGGGTCTCCCCACAGTCAGCTGGGTAGCTGGGTAGAAATGTGCAGATTGAAGAGACAATGAAGAAGACAGAAAAGAGTTGAGAGGTCTGCCGGTCAATGCCGGACAGCCCCAAGTTTATTTCACAGCCAGCTTATATACAGTTTTGAAGGATGGAGGTAGAACAATGCACAGCTGGGCTGGAGAGTTGGCTCAGAGGTTGAGAATAATGGATGTTTTTCCAGAGGCCCTGAGTTCACTTCCCGTACCCACATGGTGGCTCACAACATCTGTATACATAATAAATGAGTAAATCTTAAAAAAAAATGCACAGCACAGCCATTCAACCACTATCTATTCTGCCTTTTGGCAAGGAACAGGCAGTTTCATTTTCTATCTCGATGTACCTCTGGCTGGCATCAGCAGCCTGCATCTAGCTAAATAGTGGGTTCCCTGTCGTGGGCTAAACAAGACTTTCTCACAGCCCTTCAAGGAGGCTCTGTGGCCTAATCAGGACTTTCTCACAGCCTTGGAGCAAACAAGCTTGAACTCTGTTGACTCAGAATAGACTTCAGATTCAAACTGGAATCAGTTGTGGACTCCCACAGATTCCTATGCCTGGCACTGAGGTTTTTATTAGATTTAGCATTCATTTTAGGTTGACAAGCTCTCTTATGAGAGAGTCTATTCTATTCTGTGCCATTTAAGTAGTTTTTGGAGTTTAGAAATGTAATTTGACATTCTATTTTGTTCCCTAACCAGTAAGATAGCATGTACTTCTTTTCTGTTCTTTTTGTACACAAATGAGTCTTTCTTGAGAGACATAATAGTCATTGATTTCAGGTCTTCCTTCCATTACAGAGAGATAAATATGAGGACTAGAGCATTTTACTTTAAATAAGTATTTTGTTTCCAGAATTGAAATGGAACAAAACTTTTGTTTCTTTCCCATAATTCAGAGGAGTTATCTGAGAATTTAGCTCTAATCCTAAATGACTGACTACACCACATCCTCAGGATTTAGTCAAAGTGCAATGACCTATGGGAGTGGGCAGCCTGACCCCTACAAGGTGTGTAGGAAAGAGAAGGAGCTGCCTCTCAGGCATCATCTTGAGAGTTCCAACAGCTGTGTTTCCTGAGCAGCTTCACTAACTGAATGCTGTTGGGGAGTGGGAAGGTTTTAATGAGAATGGCCCCACAGGCTCAAAAATCTGAACTTTTGGTTCCAAGATGGTGGACTGTTTAGGAAGGATCAGTAGGCATGGCCTTATCAGAGGAGGTGTGTCACTGGGGTGGGCTTTGGGATCTTAAAGCCCAAGCCAGATCCAGTCTCTCACTCTCTCTGCCTCTTGTTGGTGATCAGATGGAAGCTCTCAGCTACTGCTCCAGGGACATGGCTACTGCCTGCTGCTACGCTTTCCACCACAATCATCATGGCTCACCTCTGAAACTGTAATCAAGTCCTCAGTTAACTGCTTCCTTCTGTAAGTTGTCTTGGTCATGGTGTCTCTTCACAGCAATAAAACAGTAACTGAGACCACAAGTCAGACTGAACTCTCTGTACCTTGGACCAAGGAGAGGAAGAATCTAAATAGCTTGCCGAGGGAGACTGAAGCAGATTTTTAAATACTAAAGCCTATATTCTTCCTTTGGTCATAAATTTATGGGGTAGGAACAGAAGATTGCTGGACAATTAAGTCATTAATTTTTTTAAGACTTCATGGTAGAGATAAATCCCATGTCCAGCTTTTCCTGGAGATGTTTTTCTCTGAGAAGTCCTCACTTAGGGAGAGAAGAGTATTTCTAGGGATCAAAGCCTCGTTATCTCTAGCAATGACTTCCATCCTATCCTGTCAGAATATCCACAGATTATTAAGTTTCTAGGAATTTGACCTGAGATGTGCTGTTGTGTTTCAGGAGTTTGGGTAAACCCCACTCAGAGAAGGCACACAGCCCTCCCTCACAGGCCACTCCCTCAGCCTCCTGCACCCTGGGTTTGTGTGCAGCTTCCCCTGCAGTCCCCTCACTGTGGCACTCAGAGCACAGTAGTACAGGGCAGAGTCTGCCAGCTGCACTGAGGACTTCTGCAGGGGGAAGGAGCTGCTGCTCTTCTGCAGAGTGGCCTGGAACCCTTGGTGCTCTGTCCTCTGGTTGTCTGTGGCGCTCCTCAGGAGTAGCCGAGGGGCTTTGTTGGAATACTGAACATACCAGAAAAGGAAAGTATTTGAGTAAGTAGTCTGATAGGTGCAGTTCATCATCACAGGCAACCCCTCTGTGACAGTGACCAGGCCTTCTGTCTGTGTCACTGAGTCTCCTTTGCTCCTTCCTGAAAATAAATAAACAAACAAACAAACAAATGAATGAATGAATAAATAAACAAGGAGTCACTTTTCTGTGTGAGGAAGAAGGTAAAGACTTCCTCAGTTGTAAGAAAATGACAACCACACTTAGGGTAAATGTAACTTACTGAGCATGAAGAGGAGCATCAGAACTGAGCAGGTGTCAGGAAGCATGTTCACAGAAGAAAATGACACTTGGTTCTTGAGTGCACCAAACTCACAGGACAAGTCTCCTGCAGGACTGAAACTCCTAGCTCATAAACAATGGCCTCCTTCTGCACAGTGACAATCTGTCATGTGAAGCCACCACCTGGATGCAGACATTAACCACATCTGAAGAGACAGCGCCCTCTGCTGATTTCTCTTCAAACTGCACCACAGATGTCGGTGCAATACACTATGAATAAACTGGAAACATCACCCAAAGGAAGCAGGTCTCAAGTCCCCAATCGATGCCTGAAATTATCAGTGTTACTGAACTATGTGTATGCTACGGTATTTTGTGTGCTGAATGTGTATAAAATTATATATATATATATGCACACGCACACCTACCCACTGATAAAAATTTATCTACATTTTCTCAATTTATTAGTTCTTGGGAAATGTTATGAAATGAATTTTCTTTGCATTCACCTGCTCCCCATACTCCTGCTAGATCCATCCACTCTTCCCTACCAACCCAGTCCCCCTCCTTTTAAAACAAACACCTCAGTATTTGAGTTGCAGGTTGTCCCGCCCGTATACTATTGGATGTGTGGCCTTCAGTGGAGGGCTGTCTGTGCACCAGGGGCTGCATTTTTAAAGAAATCTATTCTCTACTCCAGCAGCTACCAACTGTCCCTAGCTCCTTAGCTAAGGGTGGGACGCCCACATTCCCTCTGCCCTACTGCAATTAATTGCATCTGGCCTGATCCTTTGCAAGTCTTAGGTGTGCTGTCAACCTCTGTGAGTCCATGTGTGCAGATACCCTGCTGTGTCTAGAAAACACTGTCTCCTTGTAGTCATACCCCACCTATGGCTCTTACAGTCTTTCCATTCCCCCTTCCTCAGTGACCTCTGACATGGGCATGAAGGTGTGTGATGTAGATGTCCCACCTGGGGCTGAGCATGCCCCAGCCTGTTCTTCTCTGAAGCACAGGAGTTCTGGTTCTCTATGACATTCACAATGTGCTGCAGCCAGGGATGGGGGATGATTAAACTGTATTTCAATTTTTAAAAATGGAAAAAATTGTCCTAAATTGTTTTGAGTGACTTGAAACTTTGTGTTTTTAATGTCTACACTGTAGTTGTCACTTGCCAACTAACAAATAGCAAATGTACTGGAAGACCTGAGACACAGGATGTGAACAGGGCTCCAGGCCCCGTGGCAGGTTTGAGGACAGGCTGCAGGTGCCTGTGGAGCAGTGTGCACTTGCAGCACAGAAGTACATGGCAGAGTCTCCAGGCCGGGAGTCTGTGATGTGCAGGGAGAAGTGTTTGGCTTTCTTATCCTGTAAAACGATCAGTCTTTGCTCCTGCTTTCTTTCCACAGTTGAACGAATGTCAATAATGAGCTGAGGATGCTCTCCAGGTCCTTGCTTATACCAAGGGAAATAGTAAGAGGTACTGTCTGTGTAAGTGCAGTTGATGACAGCGCTGGCTCCCTCCTGGACTCTCAGGGTGGACGGATGCTGCTCCACCTGCTCACCTTGGCTCACCCCTATATAGAAAGTTGGAATGAAAAGAGAAAAATTCTCAGGTCATCACTATCCAGGATTCTCTTTTTCTACTCTAACTAGAGAAAATCTGAATAAAATAGAGTTCCTCTTCGATGTCTCAGAAATGCCCAAGGAATATTCTGTGGCTCTAAAATTTTAACTTACCATCCAGCTGCAGCCACAAGAACATGAATAAAGTAGGAACAAAGTTCTTCATTGTTCTTCCAATTAAATTAAGATCCAGGGTACAATTGGGATGACTAACAGGTCAGCTACAGCTACCAGGGTGTTGTTCTTTCTCAGTAACAATTCTACCTCTTGAATCATCCACTCAGCCACTGTGAAAAAGGCTGGGCTTCTGCCCTAAACCTGCACAATCAGCACAAGGAAGTGAATCCTCTGCATACTCTCCAGCAGCTGAGGTCTACTACCACCTTGAGGTTGCACTCTTAACCAGTGAGGCCTCTGCATAAGTGTTCTCTAACCTGTGAAGGACTCAGACACATAAAACAGCAATATGTTATATCAAGTGTGTTCTAGTGCTGAGAGATCAATAATGGTATTTGAACACACTAGTGAGACTATTTTTTATATTTGAATCTAATGTAACACATGTAAAATGCTTCATATATACATGTATATATGTGGTATTTTCATATATAAATGGAATATCTATGATGTGCTCATATATAAGCATATGTGATTGTGTTTGTGTGTGTGTGTGTGTGTGTGTGTGTGTGTGTGTGTGTAACACATTCTGTCTAGAACTATATTTATTAATCCACTTACATATCACAGAATGTCCGGATCATTCATCATGAACTCCCCCTTTTCTTAGAGACAGATACTTAGGCCAATATTTGTCTGTGAAAATTACAGTGTGTGAGAAAAGTCTTTGTCAGGTCTCTCATGGGCTTTCAGTTGCAAGAGGACAATGTTTTTTCTATTTCAATGAGTTCTTGTTGAGAATACAGATATGATGTTTTCATGCATGCATTTTACCTTCTATAGAAGTTGGCCTGGAATCACAACTACACATAACTACTCTTAGGAACGTTCTCAGAAATCATTTCATTTGAGGATGGCACCATCCATTTCCCTCACTCACCCCCACAGCGTCTACACTGAATCACTGATAGAAGAGCAGTGGTGGATTCCCTGGAGAATCTGCCAAACCTTGCACTAATCTATCTCTTCTCCTTCCTGTGGACCCTCCCAGCACCCCCTGCTTCTTGCCCATTGCCTTTCCTTCCTGTCAACTGTGAACAGCTACAAACACTGTATAACTGGGAACCCAGTCTACTCACAGGCTTGGGAAGCTGAAGGCAATCTTCACTGTCCTTCCTGTCCTCCGTTTCAGTTCCCCTGGTACCATCCCCAGCCCTGGAACAGACCACTGGTCTGTCCTCTCACTCTTCCTCCATTCACTGATGACTCAGCAGATCCTTGCTGCATTTCCTTTCCTAACTCACCACCATTGCTTTGTGTCACATGACAGTAGAGACACTCCACCTGGGAGCCTGATAGCCACACCTGCCTGGGCAGCAGGTAGTCCATCTTCACTTTCCTTGATGTCCTACATTGCAGTTTTCCCAGTGTCATCCCAACCCTGTTGCAGACTATAGTAGGGTCCTGTCCTTCCTCTCTGCTTCCATTCCCCACCTGAACCTTTGGAGGACTCAGTTTCCTTCCTTCCTGTGGATCCTCTCAGCATCCCCTCTAGTCCATCCCCTTTCCTTCATGTCACTCTCCAATATATAAAACAGTTTCTACCTTAGTGACCACACTGGCGGGGACTCACGGCCAGTTATATAGGTGATTCACTCTATCCTTCCTGTCCTTTATTACAGTCTCTCCATTCTCATAATCAGCCTGGTAACAACCTGCTCACAGGTCCCCTACTGAACTTCATCCACTGGACACTACAACTCTTGGTTCAGACCCAAGGTCCCTTGTATTTTCAACTCCATCTCTCGACATATTTCTTTGCCTTACTGCAACCTACTTCATCCAAACTCCCTGTGGATCTCACCTCTAGGTATGAACAGGATCTCCTTAGCTTGTTACTGAAGTCTCTCTCAGCCTTTTATCCTAGGCCACATCTATTCCTTTCTGTCATATGTTGGCCCAGAGAAACACCCCCTACTAGCCAACCAATAATAACAATAATTCACTAAGACCAAGAAGTTTCAGCAGAAACTGAGAAAGGAAACACTCACTAAACAAAGGCAATACCAGATATCAGAACATAGAAACAAATCATCCCAACACCAAACACCTGCACAAAACACAATCATTAATAGAAAAGACAATATATCTCCTCCAGAATCCAGTAACCCTAGTGTACAATTGATCCTAGAAATGCAATAGAGCTAAACCACAGGACAAGGTAATCGAAAATAAATATAATGAATTTGCCCAAGGACCATAAAGAGGATATGAATAAATCCCTTAGTAAAATCTTTGAAACCACAAACAGTGGAATAAAATGAAGAAAACAGTTCAAGATATGCAAGTAGAAATATAATCACTAAAGAAAACACTAAGTGAGATAAAAGTGGAAATGAAAAATTTAGGACATCAAATCAAATCCTCAGAGGTTCACCAACAGAGCAGAAGACAGAGAAGAGAGACTCTCAGGCATTGAAGACAAGGTAAAAGAAATGGACATCTCAGTCAAACAAAATCTTAAATTTACAAAAATCCTAGGATGAAATATCCAGGAAATCAGGGACACCATGAAAAGACTGAATCTACAAATAGCATAGATTGAGGAAAGAGAAGAAACCTAAGTCATTGGTACATAAATATTTTCAACAAAATCATAGAAGAAAATTTCTCTAACATAAATAAGAAGGTAACTATCAACTTACAAAAAGTATGCAGAACACCAAATAGACTGGACCAGAAAAGAAATTCTCTGTTGACTCATTATAATCAAAACATTGACTTTACAGAACAAAGAAAGTATATTAAAAACTGAAAGACTAAGTAACATATGAAGGCAAACACAGTATAGTAATAACTGACACTTCACTTGAGACTATAAAGGCCGGAATAGCCTGGACAGATGTAACACAAACTTTGAGAGACAGATGCCAGCCCATACTACTAAAACCAGGAAAACCATCAATCATAATTGATGAAGAAACAAAAACATTCCAAGATGAATCCAAATTTAAGTAGTATCTACTTACCAATCCAGTGCTACAGAAGATGACAGAAAGAAATATTAAGAGATTAACCACACCCAAGAAAAGCACAAAGAATAAATAATCCCAGATCAGCAAATCAAAAGAGGATAGAAATACACACCACAGCAATAAATAACAGGGACCAATGAACACTGCTCATGGATAACTCTGAATATTAATGGTTTCAATTCCCTGATAAAAAGAAAGAGACCAACAGATTAGATTAAAGATAGGATTCGTGCATATCAGAAACAACAGAAAATGCACAAATTCGTGGAAACTGAACAACTCATTACTAGCCCCAACTCCAAATTATACCAAAAAGTAGAAGCAGAAGACTGCTATCTAATTCTCTTTATGTGAACCTAATTACCCTGACATTTAAACACACAAAGATGCAAAAAAGACAGAAAATTACAGATCAATATCTGTTATTAACATAGATGAAAAATTCTCAAAAATGCTTGTACACTGAATACAAGATACATTAAAAAGAATCATCTACTGTAATGAAGTAGGCTTCATCCCAGAGATCCAAGGATTGTTCAACATATATAAATCGATAATGTAATCCAGAAATACAGAAAAAGTGGCCTAGGTTATTATAAAACACAACAGAGTTTTCACTGAGTTGAAATTAGCTTAGCAACTGAAAGGTGTTGTAACTTATATGGAAAATATCAAGGCAAGGCATGGTGTCACCTAGCAATCACTGTGCTTTGGCTTGTTCAGGAAGAGTTGGTGGGAGTCCAAGTGCGTGAGGGTGGCTCTAGGAAAAGAGAAGCTGGGCTGGGGCTGAACCAGGAGTGGTGGTTGCTATAGATGAGTGACTGGCCCCGGTTGCAAAGCTTGGTTTAGAAGGGAAAGACAGTGAAAGAATTCAAGATGTCACCTAATATACACTGGAAAGAAATAGTCAAATCCAATCCATATGGCCTGCCACTGGAGAAGAGTTGGCAGATAATTCTTCGATTGCCTCAGTGAAGGTGGAAGCAGATAAAGTAAAAGATGAAGATGAAAACATGGTACCTCTCTTCAGAATTACTCGGTCACTGATGAAGGTGACAGTACCAGAAGCAGAGCTGACTTTGAAGAAGTTGAACAGGCTGGAGAAGGAGGAGCAAACATGAAAATCAACTAAACACAAAAGAAATGAGACTGGAAAATGAGCTGGAGGTGGCTCAAGAGGTGGATGTGATACTTGGTTTTTACATGATGAAATTCTCCGACATGAAAACTGCTGTGGATATCACTATATATAAATAAAACACTGATGGCCATTGACCAGACAGGAAGCATAGGCGGGACAAGGAGAGAGGAGAATTGGGGAAACAGGAAGAAGGAGGTAGAGACACTGCAGCCACCGCCAGGACAAGCAACATGTAAGACGCCGGTAAGCCACCAGCCACGTGGCAAGGTATAGATTTATAAAAATGGTTTAATTTAAGATAAAAGAACAGTTAGCAAGAAGCCTGCCACGACCATACAGTTTGTAAGGAATATAAGCGTCTGAGTGATTATTTTATACATGTATTGTGGGACTGCGGGGCTTGGTGAAACCTGGAGAGAAGCCCTCCAGCTACAGAAAACCAGTTGGAATAAAAAGACAGGAAGTTAAAGAATGTGGGAAAAGAGTCACATAAAGAGAAGAAAGTCAATGATCAACTGGCTTTTTCAATGAAGAGGCAGAAACAGCAAATTAGGAAGTTATTGAACAGCTTAAGATTCACAAAAAGAATCACTTCATCAGGAAGAGGAGGAGACGGTGACAACTGATCTCAATTATCTAAAAAGATCTGTGAACTTGTTCAACATCCTGACAAAATTCAGACCTTAATGGGAGCTAGTGAGAAACTTGAAGTTTAGAACTGAGAAATGAGAAAGAAATCTAAAAGACTCAGTACGGGAAATGGAGATGATGACTGATGACTGTAATGGGACAAAAGCTATTGTACAATGGGAAGATACTATTGTGGACCAGATTTAAAAAGAGAATGGGCATTGTCAACTTCAGGTGTGAGAGCTCACAGGCCTTCAGAAAGGGTGGGATGGAGAGGATGATCCAGTCATGATGACTGTCGAGACAAATGTAGAAGAATGGAAGGTGCTTTTTCTCAATTGATACAATTCTTTTGTGTCTTATATTTTGATTAAACTTGAATTTTGATTTTGATTTTAAGGATTTATAGAAGAAAATAATATTTATACTGTTTTTTAAAGTTTATTGTACATTTGTCTAGAAAGCTTTTAAAACTGCTCTCTGTAGTCCTTAGGCTCCTTTGTTCATTAGATAAAACTTTCAAGTCCAGATTAATCAGGAATGAGATTAGGAAAAACATCTATCAACATCTACCAGACAACCTTTTTAATGTGTTGTCTAATTAATATATTCTGTGCCTAATTAATATATTCCAATCTCACCTAATTCCATACCACACACTATCAAGAATCTAGGATTATGGTGGTTGCTATTTGTGAATTCTCTGAGATGACTGAATTAGTAATTCCTACTGTAGAATCTGTCATTTCTAGTGTCGACACTTCTAGCCATGCTCACATAAATGTTATTGACAATTAGGAAATGTTTATAATCCTGGAAGCTCAGATAATTTATATTTGAAACAGATGTAGTTACAATGGGGATGAAGCTGAATGAATCACAAAGGGATCAGTGAATTTGTGAAGCTCTAGAAAGTAAATGTTTTAGCCAGTCCAGTCACTGTTGTAACCACTCAGTGCTGTTTCAAAGTGAAAACACGATGGACAGACAATTCAGGAATGAAGGAACATGGCTGCTTTTCAGTTCCTTACAGAGACAAATTGCAGATCCGAGTTTTTCAACTGTGGAATATAATCCGCCAACACTTGGGAAACTACAGTGTTTGGATCACATTTAATTACTGTATAACTAATTATTCCCCTATTGAGTGACCTTAGGAGGTTTCAAGTTTTTCTTTTGAAAGCAGTGTTTTAGTGAGAAATTTTGCTTTTGTATATTACATTGCAAATATATAAATATTTTGTAGAATCAATTGCTGCAAGTATTATTGTAATGCAAATTGCAAATACGTCTCTCTAGTTGGTCATTTATCTTTTGGCTCTCATAATTTTTGATGTGAAATATTTGTTTTGTGTTGCATAATGTATTATATATTTTAAAATATCAAAAAATTGTTGAACTCGTGTCTAGGTTAATAAGATTTATTTGCCTTGCCATTCTACAAATTGATATATTAGATCTTCAAATTTAATTCTTTTATCAACTTCATATTGAGCAGAATAGCTGGAAGTGTTGTCTCATGCTCTTTAAACACAGGATGGAAACAAATGCTCAGAGTTTCCAATGTTGAGAAAAGACAGAATTGATTGTGGAATGTGTAAGGGGGGTTATATTTTATGACATTAGCACAAGCATTTGATAAAGCGTAGATTTAGTTATGTAGGCTGATGTTTATGAACATTTGTCCTTTTTTTGATATTCATCATGTGTTGTAGAATTCTTTTTTTCATTTCTCTCGAACATTTATCCTTGTACAAGTCAGTATCATATCAACTGAATTTAAGTGTGAACTTCTACAACAGTTTTGTTCTGTTTCCTCACATTTTCTTTGTAATTGGTAGAGATTTAATGAAGCCAGAACTGTGTAAAAGCTGCTGTAGAGTCTGCCTGCGTCAGGGCTGTAGCTGCACAGACAGCTGCAGTTTGGGGTCAGGCTGCAGGCTTGCTGGAAGCACTGTGCCTAGCAGCACAGAGGTAGGTGCCTGAGTCCTCCAGCTAGGCATCCTTGATGTGCAGTGTGCTGTAGCGCTCCCTGGAGTTGAATGTTGACTTTAACCTTCCATTCTCCTTTGTTCCTGAAGCCAGGTAAAAAAGATTGGTGAGGCTGCCCCTGGGATTCTGCTGGAACCATTGCACACTTTGCATGGTGGTAGAAAAATTGCATCTCAGAGCAGAACTGGTTCCCTCCTGGAGACTCAGGGCTGAAGGACTCTGCTCCACCTCAACTCCTCTCACCCCTGTTGGAAAACAAAAGCAAACCAGAGTCAGTGAGGGGTTCTCACCCACCCCTGTCTAATACTCCAGGAGACACCAAGAGGTGACTGCACAGGAGCTTTGGGTTGGCTCATCCCCTCCACCACTGACATTTCTGGAGAATCCCTAAAGCAGCTTAGGTGAGCACAACTCACAGCAAATCCACACCCACAGAATCCCCAGCACAGCTCCCAGGTTCCTCTCCATGGCCCCTGTCCAATTTCTGGAGTGTCTTCTCTCCAGATATGAGGGTGTCGAGTCTTGTGGGCAGACACACTTGTGCTTACACACAACAGGTTCTCTCCAAATCACCTGCCTTCCTCTTTCATCTGAACAAGAAACCCCACCTACCTCCACCACATGACTCTGCACGGAAAATGCTCCACAACTGTGTAGGCCAATATGCAGGTCCCAGGACAGTATATTTCTGATGTAACACTTATTAGAAGAGGACTTTGGAAAAAATTGTGTGAGGAAGGGGAATACATAAATGCAAAATACTGGTATGAAACCTAAGAGCTCCTGTGGCTTAAGCAGAGCCTTGAAAGATCTTAGCACTATTTTTTTTAATCTTCTAAAAGAATTTTATACAATATATTATGATCCTAGTCCCGTCTCCTCCAATTCCTCTCAGACCTCTCTCACATTCTCACCCAACCAACTGTGTGACCTTTCTTTTTGCCTCTCTTTAGAAAGCAAACAAGCAGGCAAACAAACAAACAAACAAAAAATCCCTACACCAGAATTTAAAAACAATAATGAAGAAGAAACACACACACACACACATACACACACACACACACACACACACACACACACACACACACACACCCATAAAAACATAAGATAGGAAACCATATAATACGGATAAAAATTCAATAGGACCAAAAAGAACACACAAACTATGCAATGTGATATAAAACATCATTGGGTTCATTCTGTGTTGGCCACCTACTGCTGGGAACGGGCCCTCCCATAAGTGTGGTTAATACACTGAGTGAGAAAGTGCTAGTAGGATTCTTAAATTACACAATGTAAAAAATCAGCATGTAATGATCCTCTTGATATTAGCAGATCATCATGTGCATAAAAAAATGTTCCCAATGACAGTTTTGTTGACTAAAAAAAAACAAGGCTGGCCATGTTCCACCCTGATTTTTTTCCATCACTTGCCTTCTGCCTAGCTGTTTTGAACTGCTGTACAGGAAAATACAGCTGATTCTAATCAGGCTGTGAATGCCAGCTCAAGTTCAGTGAGGCCCTATTCCTTTTATTTTTCATACCTAAGATTTTCCAGTTTTTTTAAAGTAGTTGTTCTTTTTCTTTTTAGTTTAGAGTATATGTTCTGTCTCTGTCTCTCTGTCTCTGCCTCTCTCTGTCTCTCTCTGTCTCTGTCTCTCTCTCTCTCTCTCTCTCTCTCTCTCTCTCTCTCTGTGTGTGTGTGTTATAAAGTGTACTGGAATAATTTCTAGTTCTTTGAATTTGGGGGATTTTCAAAATGAAACTTTTAAAAAATGAAACAGTGAAGTTGTTCTCTCTTGATTGTTCATCATTATAATGCCCAGTGAGATTCAATTTTGTTGAGAGAATTGTTCTTAAAATAGATTTATAGGCACATGGGATCCAGTGAACAGGCTCTAGATATCTGTGGTTTTATATAGAATGATTAGGAGCTAAATATCTGGTGAATTCCAGGGAGTCACCCCTACTCCTTGCTTTGTGAGTGGATTACATTATGTCTCTTCTCAGCTCTTCAAACCTCTAGGCACCTTAAGGAAAAGAAGTTTCTAGGAACCCTGCAGTGCCCCCTAGTGGACTGACACCACCAACAAAAGTGACTTCAGGCCTCTCCACAAGTCTCAATAAACCAGCCCTTTACACATCATCACTTCCTGGTGAAGAAGATGCAGATGGTCAGAAGACAAGACTGTCTAGATGGAGTTATCAAAAGGAAAAATAAAAATGGCCAAGAAAGATCTCAAAATTGTTCATCATCATTAGCAATTAGAAAAATGCAAATTAAAACAACTTTGAGATTTCATCCCACCCCAGTTAGAGTATCTCAAATCAATAAATACAACTGACAACAAAGCCTGGGGGAGGTTTTTGGGGGAAAGGAACCCTCATTCACTGTTGGGGGGAACAAAAATTTGTGCAGGTACTCTGGAAACCAGTGTGGAGAATCTTCAAAACACTAAAGACAAAATCTACCACATGACCCAGCAATGCCACTTCTTGGTATATGTCTAAAGAACTCTACATCCTGCTCCACAGATACTTAATTAGCTATATTCATTGCTGCTCTGTTCACAGTTACTAGGTAATGAAAACAACTAAATGTCCTTCAATTGATGAATTGATAAGGAAAAGGTGGCCCCTATGCTTTATGAAATATTCTTCAATGTAGAGGAAAATTGCATCATAAACTTTGCAGGTAGATAGATGGAACTAGAAAAGATTATTTTGAATGAGTTGACTGAGACCCAAAAAGACCAATGCCACATGTTCTGCTACTGAACTTGTAACTCCAATGGGAATTATATAGGCTCCTAACTCCAAATCTTCAGATGGAAATGTATAATTTGGAGAAACCACAGAAGCCAGAAAGGTACAAAATGGAACATGGGGAGAAGCACTAGAGAAAGGAATAGGAGGACAAATGTAATTTAATGGGTGAAACAGGAAAAATGAGGGTGGGGTATTTGGAAGGGAAAGGGAAGTCAACACAGAAGGAGAGAGAGCAAGGAGGGTGGAATAACAGTAAAAATGTCTAAAATAGTTATAAGAAAACATATTAGTATCTATTTACCAAAACTACATAAAATACACATAATTATAAAATCTGTGCATACATACACACACACAATTTACATTAACTGTTTTCATCTGGGCTGACAATTCTTCCCCCAAGAGCCATAGACACTTTTAAAAAGAAGCTCAATACCAGTCACATGAATCCCTCGTTCAAGTTGTTGGTCCCAGAATTTCAAGAGACTCATAAAACGTTATAGACTATTGTATTCTTGACCTTGTTTTCATCCCAGAAGCTGCCAGTGAGTTCCTATCTGCCGACACCATACATTTGAAACACAAGATCCAGAGCATCCCAGCTTGATCAGACTTGAAGTCCTTCTCCTGATGACTAAATTTCATGGTACCAGAGGTTGACATGCAAGCTTCCAAAAGTTAGAAGCAATCAATTACTCTAACCAGCTATGATGCCATAAACTACAAGGACCAATATGGCATGAAAACCTATAGATGCAATAGCGGCCCTCATAAATAGGTGGCAATCAAAAGCTCTTTAATTGGACATAAGAAATAATAAGAGAAATATCATGCCTGGTACTGAAAACTTAGTCAACCACCCAGGACAACATACAACTGTTAACTTACTAAACCAGCATAATCCCTAACTACATTCTAAATATCTATCACTGTACCCACAGTTAAGTGTAGTCCTCAGCCCTTATCAAATAATCTCTTCTTTACAAAAGACACAGACCCGTTACAGAAAGCCATAACCAATCACAGGGGAGTCAGGTCTGAGTGCATGAAAGGGGCATAACTGGTACTGGCTCTGCTCCCTTGTATGTGGTGCTGTGGTTGGAGTGAGAGAAAGATGCCAAACCTTGCCCTTCCTACTTGTAGCTGATGAGAGAGCTGACTGACCCTCCCATTTATCAGTTGCAACACTTGAGAAAGCAGGCCCTGCACCTCATTTGGGCAGCACAGCAGAGCTGATCCTGTTGATGGGGGCACAGGTGAGCAGCCCCAAGAATGCAAGCATGGGAGATCTGGTCCTGCCCCTCACCTGCCATATGGCAGTGCAGATGAGAGAAAGACACCCCCACTCCAGCCTCCACCCCTTGCTGTCTATGGCGGTGGGAGAGCTGGCCCTAAGATAATAAGAGTGGGAGAGCTGTCCCTGCCCCTCACCAGCTGCAGCACTCACCAGTACAGGGCAAAAACAGGATATCCAAGAGGAGTCCAAGTGAGGACCCAACATCGATCGAGTAGCAGAAACAGAGACCTCAAACTAGAGCAAAGATCTTTACAATGAATACATATACATAAAAATATATGGATAAAAGGGTTACTGCATGATTCACTATGTCACACTACAGCTTCTGTGATGAGAGTTTTTTCCTTTTTTTCTTCTCTCCTCTTAAGTTTTGTTTTATGTTATTTTGGGGGCAGGTTGCCAGGGCAGAGGATGGATACAAGGAAACAGGAAATGAAGGGGATCAAGATGCATGATGTGAAAGACACAAAGAACAAATAAAAAGAAAACAAAAAAGAAAGATAGAATCAGAAAGAGCACAAAGAAATGTCGTAATGATACAAGTCATGATTTGGAAATTAACCAATTCAGTAGACAAGAAATATTAAAAATTAGAGCAGAAATTAATAAAATAGAAATAAAGAAAATAAGGAGGGGACCTTTAACTGGTGTTGCTTGGAGGAGAGCAATAGAGAGAGAGAAGGGAAGAAGAAGGAATAAATAACACCAGGTATTTTTTAAAAGCCATAGGGGAGCCAGGTGTAGTGGCACACTCTTTTAATCTCAGCACTTGGAAGGTAGAGGTGTGTGGATCTCTCTGAGTTTGAGGCCAGCATGGTATACAAAGTGAGTTCTAGGACATCCAGAGCTACACAGTGAGACTTTGTTTCAAAATAAATGAATAAATAAATAGCCATAGGTGATCATATTTTGCGTTCTGCTGTGGAATAATGCTTTTGTATACTGGTTTAATGAATGCTGATTGGCCAGTAGCCAGGCAGGAAGTATAGGTGGGATAAGCAGACAAGGAGAATTCTGGAAAGAGGAAGGCTGAGTCAGGAGATGCCAGCCTGCTGTTCAGGGAGCAGCATGTAATGGCACACAGGTAATGTCATGGAACATGTGGCAACATATAGATTTACAGAAATGGTCTGACTTTAAGTGTAAGAGCTAGTCAGTAGTTAGCCTGACCTAATGGCAAAGAAGTATTAATTAATATAAGCCTCTGTGTATTTACTTGGGTCTGAGTGGCTGTGGACCAGGCAGGGCACAGGAAAACTTCTAGCTACAGTGTTCATTTAAAATAATGTATAGTATATGTAAATATGTTACTCATCACACACACACACACACACACACACACACACTATGTATGCTACTTGAGGTGGTAATGCACTCTCAAGAGCCTATCTAACAAAAAACCAGTGCCATGGATGAAAATTCTCTTTTCAAGTTGTTGCTTAGGGGAGTCCAAGAGTTTCCCCAAATAGTATAGGGTATTACAGTTGCCTATAGCTGCTTCTCAGAATTTGAAGCTAAGTCCTTATTGTTAAAGACAGTGGAAGGTACTCTGTAAGCTGTCAAGGACCAAAAGCAATTAATAGTGACACCCTTCGGTAAAGATTTCACCAGCACAACAAGATATTCCCAAAGATGCTGTAATGGCAGTCACAGCTTGATGGTAATGAACAGCCATCTAATTGTACTCAAGCCCCACAAGTTAAGAGGGAATTTTTGTCTGGCACTGTAAACCCAGCAAACTTTTGGGGTTGGTGAGGCCATGGAACCTAGAGGAAAGCCTGCTACTCCTGCTTTCCTCAACCCGTATAATGTCTAACTACATTATAAATACTTAACCTTATGCCCACAGAGAAGCACAGCATTCACATCAGAGAATCTTCTTTTTGCAGCAGGAAGAGGATACTACAAAGATCCCCAACAGGTCAAAATTCAGAGACAACTGAACATAGTTTGCCCAAACCCAGTTGATGCATCTACAACACAATTCTACAACTAAGTCTCAGGGATCAGGGAGGATGGAGGGGAAAGAAAATTTGTAAAAGCCAGAAGACCAGAACAACCAGTATGGGACTGTGTCCTTTGTATTTGAGAAAGAAGACATACCCATTAGCAAGTCATGGAGAGCAAGCCAGTAAGCAGCACCCCTCCAAGGCCTTTGTATTAGCTCCTGCCTCCATGATCCTGCTCTGTTTGAATTCCTGTCCTGACTTCCCTCAATGATGGACTGTTATGTGGAACTGTAAGCTGAAATAAACCCTTTACTCTCCAAGTTGCCTTTGTCCATGGTGTTTCAGCATAGCAATAGCTACTCTGACTAAGATAAATGGTCATTTTGATAAAGGAATTAGAGATTGCATATAGATATAAAAATGATAGTGATAGCAAGCAAAAGCATCAGTGTGTCTAACATTAACTGTTAACCATAAGGCATTTCAGAAAATAAACATTTGAGCTTGTTCTTAACTATGTCTGTTCTGAAGAAAAATATGATCTGACTGTTTTCCACTTAGTGAACTCCAGCAGCAGCACTGTCACTACTAATGATCTAAACAAAGGATCTGGAGTGCTTAGTACTCCTCTCACAGTAATGATGGCATCACACAGGAAACAGAAGTGTCCAAACCACACAGGTGTACAGTAGACCGCCCTGGGAGACTATACAGAGAGGACCCTTCTATGGTACAGACATGGCTGAGTGACCATTCCTGCCAAGGACAGACATGCTGGACTCTGTCATGATTATTAATTCCAAAGTCCACTCTGGCCTTCTAGTCTGTGTGTGGAATGTTTGTCATAACCCCTCCATAAAAGGAAACCTTAATTACTGTATTAGAAACAAAAATGTTCTTTTAAATATTGTGGAAGTGGAAAAATTCAGGGAAATTGAGAGGGCTTGGGGGCACAAATGAATGAGAGCTCAAGAGAAACAAGGGAGAGGCTGAGAAAACTCTTATTCTAGAGACACTTAAGTGACTTCAAGAACCAATTTATCTTTGCAAAAGGCAACATCACACTTCAAGTACCACCATTCAGCTCAAAGTAAAGGTGACTACAATAGGAATAATAGAGTGCTGTGTAAAATACATCATAACAACATAAAAAATAGGCTTATGGTTGGCATTGGGAAATAGTCATGCCAGGGTACACGTGGAAGTCAAAACTGCTCTGTATGGTGCTAATTGTAGTGAAACTTTATGGGAAATTTTGCTTTACGTTTTAATGGTTGTCCTACACTGTGTACTCATAATCTTCTAATAGATGCATTAAGTACCTTTATTAAAAGATAAGAGCCTTTCCATCATGATGAATATTCTCTACAAGTGACACAGAGATGTATTTGGAGTGGGGCAATCTAGTTGGCACCCGACAGTCAAGTCTACATGTTGATAAATAATCAGTTATTCTCATTAAGAGGTCCTTCAAGATGTTCTAGCACTTGTTGTATGTCCAGAAACAGATAAAATACAGAGAATTCCTCGTCTCAACAATGGAAAATATATCTGTCTTCAGCCCTGGTCTCAGTTTTATGTACAGGCAGTGGATGCCTGGGGAGCACTGTGCACTTGCTGCACAGAAGTATGTGGCTGAGTCCTCAGGATGGGCAGCTGTGAAGTTCAGGGAGAGTTGTTTGTCCTTCTTCTTCAGGAGGACAATCAGTCCTTGTTCTTCTTTTCTGTCCACACTTGAAAGAATATTTATAAGGAGCTGGAGACCTGCCTCAGGCTCCTGCTTGTACCAGTAGAAGTAATAATTAGTGTCTGTGTAGGTACAGTTGATAACGGCGCTGTGTCCCTCCTGGACACTCAGGAGAGAAGGCTGCTGCTCCAGCTGCTCTCCTCTGCTCACACCTGTGCAAAAGAAAACAGCAGGAAGACTGTCAGGCCACCATTCCCCAGACTTTGCTTTTCTTCCTGGGATGACTATGGGCAATCTGGAGGAACCAGTCCACCCCTCAGACTGATAATGAACATTGCCAAATGTCTTGTTTCCCAAGAGCTCTCACTCACAGTTCAGCTGCAGCCACAAGCACAGGACAAAAGGTCCAGTCAGTGTCTTCATAGCTCTCCCTAGGGACTGTGGTTTTCACCAGGCCAGATGCTTCTGTGATCAGCTCTCCTCCTCTGTCCTCCACAGCACTCACTGCAAGTTCTTCAGTTGTCTGCACAGATGGCTGTTGACTGCAGAGGCTCTTTCAGAAGTCAACCAAAAAGTCCCTAAGTGCAGCAACAGAGATGCTCTGCCACCTGGTGGACAGTTCCTACCTGCTGCAATCCTCCTTTATACTATTATATTTTATTCATGTGTTTATTTTCTGCTTTTAGTCAATATTTGTTCTTGAGAAAACAGAATGCAGAGCTGAGAACTGATTTAATATTGTCTACCTATAACACACAGTTTCATAAGCTGGTATAATCTTAGAATAAATATTTCTGAGACAACCCCCAACAGCCTCATCCATCATAAAGGATATTAATTACTGAGTAGAATTAGAAAACATTAATTGGTTCCTCCAGTAACAGATTCCAGTGGTCTCCTGCCTCCCTAACTCCGAACACGTTCAGGAGACAACACCTGGTTTAGACATTAGACACCCTAATGTTTACAAATTGGACAGACTCTGGAGCCAGTGAAAACCTGCCTAATGAATAGGTTGTAAAACTGACAGGGATCAGAAACAAGCCTGGTACATAGAAATGGGAATCACCTTAAGTGATTGCCGCACTCTTGAGCAACTGGCACTTGCCTCCCCGCAAAGAAATCAGAAACCCTCCATCACCCCCCAACCCCCAACCCCCAACCCCACACAAAGATGTGTCCTGGTGCTTAACACTTAGTGACTGTAACAGCCACTCATCATTGGAACTTAGCTATGCTCAACTTTACAACACCAACACCCAACAATCAGGAAAAGAATTTCAGAATTAAAAGGCACCACAATCAAATGGCTTTACAAACATTTACAGAACATTCCAAAAAAGCTCCAGAGTATACATTCTTCTCAACAGATATGGAACTTTCTCTAAAACAGATTACATTGTTGATTATAATTTAAGTCTTAAAAATACAGAAGAATTAAAATTATTTCTAATTTCTTATAAGATTGAGGTATTATAATATTAGAAGTAAATAGCAAAAGAAACTAAACAACTACACAATAGAAAGAAAAAATCAAAAGGCTCATGATTTATTGAAAAAGAAACATGGAAGAATTTCAATTTTTTGGAATCAAATGAAAAACAAAAGCAAAAAATATAAGAATGTTTTGGATATATCAAAGGCAGTTCTCTAGGCATCAAGATGGTTTAATGAGTGAAAACACTTGCCTTGAAGCCGGACACCTTGAATTCAACCCCTGAAACATTGTTGGTAGAAGGAAATAAACAACTCCTGAAAGTTTTTCTTGTACATACATACATATATATGCCCTCACACACACATGTTCTCTCTCCTAGCATGTACACACACACACACACACACACACACACACACACACACACACACAATGAATATAATTTTAAATGTTAAAAATTTTAAAGCAGCTTTTAAAGGTTTATAATTATAAATATTTCCATTGGGATAGCAGAGTGGACCCCTCTTCTCCTGCTGAGACCACCTATACCACCTGGGAACTAGGCTTCAGGCATTGTCCATGGCCTCATGAACCACGCCCACCAAAGCTTCCAAGAATTTAGCTCCAGGAGTCTATCCCACACAGTCAGCTACAAGTACGGTAGGCATGCCTACACCATCCAGGAACTTAGTGCACAAGAAACATCCTACTGGCCTCCTACAGCAAATAAAGAACATGTCTTCTTCTGTGCAAGGCAGTGTACGCCATTGAGGAACTATCCTCCAGACCCTGGCCATCCTACTGCACTGGACCCATCTAAAACTCCTAGGAATTTTGTTCTGTGGACCAAGTCCACATGGCCTCTTGAAGCAAGTAGGATACCTGACTCCTCCTTCTTAGTCCAACATGCACTGCTATGGAACATTCTGCACCAGCCCATGGACAACATTGTGTATCTCAACATTATTATCTCTTAGTCCTTTCCTGAACATTATACACACTTCCATTGAAAGTATACACGCAGCTTGAACAAAAAGCAGGGTTGGGGGAGATAGGAGCAGTTCAAAGGAAGGAACAAGAAAAGGAAGGAAAAATCTCAGCTGACAATGTACTTCACACGTGCAATTCCTAACACAGAAACAAGATAAAAAAAACCAAGACAATGTATCTCCTCCACATTAATAATCCCCTATTAATGGTACATACAAATAACACAGAAAAATGTCCAGACAAAGAATTCAAAAGAATGATAAGTATGCTTACACAACACAAAGAAGGAATGAATATACTTCAGCAGAACAAGAACAAATAGATGAATGAAATACAAGAGTCAATACCACACATAAAAATATATGCTAGAAGATGGTAGCATCTTTTTGCTGCTTCCAAGAAACATACCTTAACATCAAAGACAGGGTAAAGAAACATGGAATAGAAAGTATTCAAAGAAAACTAAGGTAAACCAGGTATAAGTACTGTAATATATGGGATAATAGACTTCAAATCAAAGCAATTCAAAATAAATAAAGAGGTAACAATTCATATTAACTTAAGAAACATTCTCCAAAGAGGATATTATAGTTCTAAACACATACACCAAACACAGCTCACTGAATTTCTAAAAAACTAAAACCAAAATTTAACCCCAATACAATGATAATGGGTGACTTCAACATTATACTATTACAAATAGTTAGGTCATCCAGGCAAAATCTACACAGAAAAGTATTGGAATTAAATGATATCATAAATCAGATGGATATAGCAACATCTACAGAATTTTCAACCCAAGCACTAAAGAATACACATACTTCTCAGTAGCCCATGCAAAGTCTTACAAATTGACCATGTATTAGGATGTAAAGCAATTTTAAACAAATGTAGGACAATTGAAAGAACATCACAAATTTTATCTCATCACAATGTATTAAAACTAACTGTTCACAACAGTGGGAATTACAGAAAGTACACAAGGTCATGGAGCCTATATATCATACTAATGAATGGTAAGGAAGCCAACAAAGAAATCAAAAAGGGAAACATTTTCTGGAATTGAATGAAAATGAAAACACAGCAAAATCCATGGGGCACATTAGAAGCATTCATAAGAAGAAGTTCATTTATTCAGTTTTGAATTTTTGACACAGGGTCTCTCTATGTGTACTCCTGGCTATCATGGAACTCAGTATGTATGTAGTTGTGAGTTCTTACCAGGTTGACCTCAAAATCATAAATATGCCATTGCATATGCCTACTGGGGGCTAAAATTAAAGACATGTTTGCCACATCCTGCAAGAAAAAAATCGTAACAGTGTCCACCTACATGGAAAAAAAATGAGAAATCTTCAATTGACAGCTAAAGAAACACTTGAAAGCCTTAGAAAAACATGAACAAACAACACCCCTAAAGTTATAAATGGGAAGAGATCACCAAATCAGGGATGAAGTTATTTCAAAGCAAGCAGTGCAATCTGTTAATTAAACCTAAGCCTGGTTTTTGGAAATACTAACAAGCCTTTACCTAAGTTAAACAAAAAAGTCATAATACTAAATATAATAAAATTAGACATGAAAAGGGAAACATCACAGACACAAAGGAAATTCAGAGAATCAGAAGAATATACTATAAGCATTTATATTCCACTAAACTGGAAAATCTAAAAAAAAAATAGGTGAATTTCTAGATGCATATAACTTCCCAAAGTTAATTCAAGATGAAGTGAAAACATTGAAACACATATATAGCAACAAATTCAATTACTGGAAGCAGTAAATGAAAATCCCACAACTATCAGGGAACAGTGGGATATGCCTATAATCACAGACCTTGAAAGTCAGGGGCAGGTGGATATCTGTGAGTATGAGGCCAGTCTGTATACACAGTAGGTTCCAGTAAAGAAAGCCAGAGCTACAAAATACACTCTGTCTAAAACAGAAAAAAGAAAGCAAAAGAAAGAAGAAAAGAAAGAAAGAAAGAGAGAGAGAGAGAGAAAGAAAGGAAGGAAGGAAGGAAGGAAGGAAGGAAGGAAGAAAGAAAGAAAGAAAGAAAGAAAGAAAGAAAGAAAGAAAGAAAGAAAGAAAGAAAGAAAGAAAGAAAGAAAGAGAAGGAAGGAAGGAAGGAAGGAAGGAAGGAAGGAAGGAAGGAAGGAAGGAAGGAAGGAAGGAAGAAAAAGGAAAATAAAAGTCTTTCAACTAGGAAAAGCCAAGCGACAGATGAATTTAGCAGAGAGTCCACTAGAACTTCAAATAACTAAGAGTAATATACCTCACATTATTTCATAAATCAAAAGAGAAGGAACTTTTTCCAAATTCCTTTTATAAATCAAGTATTGCCCTGATACCAAAACCAGAAAAAGAACTAACACAAAGAGAAAGGTATAGACCTATTCCCATAATGCACATAAATGCAAAAAATTCTCAAACAGCACTTGCAAACTGAACTCAAGAATACTTCAAAAAGATTGCATCAACTGTGATCAAGTAGGATTCATCCTAATAAGCATAACTAGATACTTTTCACCCTGACCAAAATTAAGCTCCCAATGTATCAAGAGCCTCAGCATAAGACCTGGTGTCCTGAACTGTTAGAAGAGAAAATAGGAAATTTGCTTAAACTTCAAAGCATAATAAAAGAAAAGCCATTCTGAATAGGACTCTAGTAGCATGAACACAAAGACCAAAAACCAACAAACAGGACTCCATCAGACTAAAAAGCTTCTGCACAGCAAAGAACACCATCACTTAAATGAAGAGGCAGTCTAGAGAATGGAAAATATCTTAACCAGGTATACATGACTGAAAATAGGTGTATATAAAGAACTAATTATCAAGAAAAACAGCTAAAAAATTGGAGATTTGAAATATGCAAAGAGTTTTCAAAGGAAGAAATAAAAATTTGAAGGAAAAATTTTTTTTTGGTTTTTTGAGATAGGGTTTCTCTGTTTATCTTTGGAACTTGTCCTGGAATTCATTCTGTAGTCTAGGTTGGCCTCAAACTCACAAAGATCCACCTGCCTCTGCTTCCTGAGTGCTGGGATTAAAGGCATGCACCACCACCATACAGTGAGAAAAGTGTAAATGGTCAACATCCTTATCCATCAGGGAAAATTAAACTTAAATAGTTATGCATATATACAATGAAAATTAAAATTATTTTAAGGGTTCATCTCATTCCAGTCAGAATGGCTGGAGAAAATGACAACAAACGATGGCATGGGTGTGGAGACAGGGGGATACCTGCTCACTGTTGGTGGTAGTGTAAACCAGTGTAGCTACTATGTTCTACTCTATTAGGTTTCAGTAAGATCCCTCAAATGGCCCTTAACTTTATCTGTTGCTCCCTCTATTTCTTTACCTGCCCCCCTTTCCCTCTCCCTCATCATCTGACCATCCTGTTCCAGACTCCTTCCTCATCCATCTATAACAATCTATTCTATTCCCCCTTCATGGAGATCTGTCCCTCTCCCCAGTCCCTTACTCTATACCTAACGTGTGGTTATACAGATTGTAGCTTACTTATTCTTTGACTCAACAGCTAACACCCACATATAAATGAAAACCTACCATATTTATCTTTCTGGATCTGGGTTATGTCACTTAGTATGACTTTTTCTAGCTCTCTCCATTTACCTGTGAATTTCCTGATTTCTTTCTGGTACTGAATCCATCTGATACATCTGCAATGCAACCCCTAGACCTAAGACTCAAGAGAATCACAGAAGAGGTGGCAGAAAGATTGTAAGAGCCAGAGGACAAGATACCTGTGTCTAACACAGTTTCCCATAATCATTCTAAGGGAAATGCCCCCATGAATACAAAAATAGGGGTTTCCTGAGCAAAACCAACATCATGATAACACCAGTTGGCATGGCAGCATGGATGGGGAGAGTCCACACAGTTCTACTCCTAAATGAAGACGTACAGATTGTCAAAGCTGATTAGAGAAGTAGAATAGTTTAATAGTTTCCCCCAGAGACAAGCTTTCACTGTGGTTTACCAATCCTGCTATGTTATATCTGAACACATGTACATATGAACAAAACAAATAGACTCAGTAGGCTACATATACCTCAGATTGATCCAATTTCTCTTTCTGTAAATAACTTTATTTACTTTTTTGGCACAGGCTACTAAGCATTGGCAGCCTTCATTACATTTATCCATCATAAAGAAATTTGCAGTAGATATTACCAACAATTACATCAGGAATGAGGAAATCAAGCATGAGAATTATAAAGCAGTCTCCCAAATTCCCCTCAACTAAAAAATTATAAAGCAATCTTCCAAAATCCCCTCAACATATAAGTGGCAGGTTCAGAACTTCAACCCAAATCTTTGTTTCTAGAATGTCACTATGCCATTTAAGGAGGGAAGATTCAAGAACATTGGCATGTCCAGTAAGCACTAAAAGGAAAACACATGGAAATCACACAGCACAGTAGCTCCAGTACCTCAGACACTTGCTGGGTCTGCTTACCGTGTCCTCCACTGAAGACCAGCAGGCACTCAATGAGGTTGCAGTGTCTGCCCACAAGACAAAGCCCATGGGGAGTCTTCTGAGATCTACTTGGCAGTGCATCCTAAGGACAGCTTTCCCAGCTTCTCCCAGGTGTCTTTGCTCCATCAAATGGCTTAGGTAAGCCCATCGGAAAACCTTGTATTACCTTGGAATGGTGGAGGCAGAGTGGAACATAAGAAGAGCTCACTGTGCCCTGTTTCCTACAGTGGCTTCTTCTCCATCACTGATTTGTTCTTACCCCCCAGGACATATCTGGAGTATAAGAAGGGGCAGCATATAAACACAATTACACTTAGTAAAAAAAAACCCTTGGGCAACAAGGCTGATGCCCATATCTTAAACAATTTTCTGCTCTCCAACCCAGAGCACCCAAGAATCACATTTGGCACTCTTACATGAATCATAGTCACATCTGACAGCAGTGGATCAAAGACCACAACCTTCTGTCTGAATCCTCCCGCCATGATTATCACAAGGTTGTAACTTCAGGTCAGAAAAGACAGCTGCTGCCACCACTGTGTGTTCTCACAATTTAACTCACAAGCACCAGACGGCAGCCGGGAGCTCAGCTCAAATATCAAAATTCATCAGATCTCTGTTGACAGAGGTTCAGTAAAAATGACTTCCTTTTGAGTTTCAAAAAGACAAATATTGCATGTTTTTCTCATATACAGGCTCTAGATATTAATGATCATACATACATAGATATGTGGAGGAATACAACTAGTCATAGAAATAGAAAGGGAAATGAGATAGAAGAAAATAGAGCCTAGCAGAGGGTTGAAAAAGGAAAAGAAACAAAATTATACAGTAACAGAATAAACATGGCATGAAACCAGAAGGGGCATCAAAGGGAGAGCCAAGGAGCCAGTAGGAGCGGACAAGGGAAGCAGACTTAGCAGTAATGCTGGTGGTCATCTAGGTTTTTACATAGTATGTTCCCAGGAACAGCTAAAGGACTGGATGTCAGGAAAAGACAGAAGATGAGCCTCAGAGGAGGAGGAAGCAAATCTTTATCCTTTAGGGATGGGGAATATTCTAAGACTGGGAGTTCACTAAACTGATTCTGAGCTGAGTCTTTTGTAGCACTCTGGGTCCTCCTCTTTCTTCTGTTGGTCCGGCTCAGATAGCAAAACCCTTAACTTCCAACCACTCCCATTCAATTGTCATATAGGAACTAGAAACTTCCATCTCAGGGAGCTGCTTATGCTTTCCTATCCACAAATATGACTCTAACTCTTCTAGAGGTTCATTATATTCAGTACTACTTTTTAAGACTGATAAAATGATTTAAGTTACAAATAAAATTTTTGAAAATAAATACTTCCCTTTTCCACATTTGGAGTAGGCTAGAGCCTGATTTTCTTTTTTTTTTTTTTTTTTTTTTTTTTTTGGTTTTTCGAGACAGGGTTTCTCTGTGTAGCTTTGCGCCTTTCCTGGAGCTCACTTGGTAGCCCAGGCTGGCCTCGAACTCACAGAGATCCGCCTGGCTCTGCCTCCCGAGTGCTGGGATTAAAGGCGTGCGCCACCAACGCCCGGCTTAGAGCCTGATTTTCAAGGAGGAAAAAGGAAAGTCTTCACAGGCAGTTGCATTTGAGTCAAGACTTACAGGAAGTGCAGAATATCACCATGCTGGGATTTTATGGGACAGTGCTATGGGCAGGCAAGGCAAAGGCTCAGAGTAGAGAATTTGAATTTTACGTTGTGGGATGGCTCATCCCTAACCGGCTTGAGGGCCAGATGGCCCAAACAAGTAAAAAAGATACTTTCTGAGAGCCAGCCTGATTATTTTGTTTACTTTGATAACTTTCTTATTTAGTCACTGAGTTTGAGTCTCTTATATTGTTCTTATGCTTAATTGACTCCCATAGATGGTCATTTATATTCTTTCAAAGGAGAAAACTTAGTCTTTACCTTGTATTTTAGCTGTCCCATTCTCTTTGGCGTCCGCTACTGAGGAGTTGTGAGTTTAGGTGGATGTCATAGTGGATGGTTTTCTCATATATTTTGTGTTTATTCATTGTCCTTTGTGTATCTGATGGATGTTTCTTCTAACTTTCTCCTCTGTTTTATCCTGTTTGTCTCATGTGACTTCTCTGGTGATTTGTCTTTACTTGGACTTATGTTACCTACCCTTTTTAGCAGGGAATGTGCCTGAACTACCAGACTTAATGACTCAACGGAAGTCCCAGTGCTGACTTACAGTAGAAAACACTAGAGCACTTTTCCAAATCCCCAATAGAGTTCAAAGACAGTGTTTGGGTGACAATGTGCTTCTTTTGAGTTAACATTATATCATAAAATGAATAAGGAGAGGAAAAGGAGGAAAGAAGGACTAAAATTAAAATGAGAGAGGAAGCATGTGAGTCATAGTTTTGGACAATAGAGAAATTGTTGTAAGACTTGAGTCATAAAAGCTTTGAAAGCAAGATTAAATTATAAGACAGCAACCTAACAAGTTATAAGCATAAATATGAATAAATACAATCTTCTGGAAATGACATGAGTCTTGCACTTATGAACTCACAAAAGCAGTCTCTACCAGCACAAGATTGGATCTTTATGAAGAGCTACATTCAGTTGTCTGTTGGTGCTTGCTTGGGGAGGGGAAGTCATATTCCTCAGTGGCATATACCAATAAGCAGTTGTCTTTATTCAAGTAACTCCACTGCCCACATCCATGCTCATGGAAGAAACCCTACTAAGGTACAGTGGGCCACAAGAAAAAGATATAAATATAAGTTAAAAATGAGACTTTTTGGAAGGAAGTTTGAGGAGAGAGAGAGGATAGTCAGAGAGGATAATTAGGGAATACAATCAAAGCAAATAAGTAAAAGTGCACAAGAATAATAAATTTAAAACATTAAAATACCCAGCATCATGAAATAAAAGGCATCGAGGAAACAGTCATTGATTCATCATCTTCAGGATGAGGTTCTTTCTCCTTCTGCTTGGGTTGATTTTATATCTCTACATAAGGGAAAGGCTGCTAGTGTCATGAATCCAAACAAGTTACCAGTTGGTCCTTCTGTAAGAGAATTTCTGTGATTAAAGACCACTTTTCTATGATATGAAGCCCTGTTCCATTTTGGTTTGGATTTTCTATGATAAAACACAGATCAAAACCAGTCTGGATTAGAAAAAGAATATTTCAGATCATATTTCTACCTCACTGTCTATCATTGAGGGAACCAAGTTAGAACTCAAGGCAGGAATCCAGAGCCAGAAACTGAAGCAGAGACCATAGAAAATGCACTAGGACAGCTGAATTTTCTCTCTAGGCTCTCAGGGAGACCATGCAGGCAGACACTTCAATGCTGGCTGCAGGTGGTGGTAACTGGCAGGAGCAGCTTCTTACAGCTCGGTTGCTTGACTGGTTCTTTGTGGAGAAAGTAAGATCTCAGATACTTTCCCTTTGCTTTATCTCTTTCTTTTAAATGACCTATTGTGGTTTTACCTTGCCTCTATTTCCTCTTATCTCAAAAATCCAACATCTAATCCCACAGCTTACCCAGAAATTCTATAGTAGTTTTGTAGTCTCAATGTAAACTATCTGGAAACAGGAACTAGAACATTGACTCTGTGGTTAAGAGCACTTGTGTGTCTTGCAGAGGCCCTACTCTGGCCTCCATGAGAACCAAACATGCACACAGTACACACACATACATGCAGGAAAAACAGTTACACAAACAATATAAAATAAATAATCAAATCTTTGAAAGTATATCTGGAAACACATTTCCCAGAATTTCCTTCCCCATGTTTTTCTGTTTGGAGGTTGGACATGGAAAAAGTAACTGCAAAGGAGTTGAGAAACAGGTGGGATATATTTATATACATTTAATAAATGTATTAATACATTTAACATTTTTCATAAACCTCAGTTGATTCAGGCCCAGGCACATATGATTTCAATGAGGTTCCAACTCAATTTACCATCCACTCTCTACTCCTCACTTCTAGAGCTTTTCTTTATGTTGGGTTAAATCGGTGTGTAGCATGTTGGCAATGGATGGATCTTTTGAAGTCCCTCAAAATGAAAGGGATTGACTTTTGAGCCAGTGTTTTCAAAAGTATGAGTACAATCAAATGCTGCCCTCATGCTTCTATCCTTCCCTTTTCAAGTGGGAAGGATAGAAGTCCTTCCGTATCTCAGGCTCAGTACCAGATGCAAAGTCAGTGATGTAGGGACTCCCCAGAAGCAGCAGTTTCCTGGGGTGAACTCCTCCTAATGTGTCTCTGACAACTTCACTCATGATGGCTCTGCTTCTCTCAGATGCACAAGGAAATTATGTTCTTTGCTCTTCCAGATGCCTAGTCTGGGCTATGTGCTGTTACCAACTTAAAGAAAATCTAATACTTTTGATTATTGTGGTGCAAGATTCCCAAGTACAGAGAATACTACCCATGCTCTCTGTGGTCTATTTTTAGCTAAATACTTTCAAGATAAAGACACTCACTACAACTGTTTCTAAATTTCATGATATGAGGTTTTACTCAGAAACACACTTCTGATGCAGACCACATATGAAGGAGCCATGGTTGGGAACTTCTTGTCTGGGATGTGCAGGTGTGCTTCTCATCTGGGCTCCCAGAGAGAGGCTGTGCTTAAGGAGCTCCAGTTTTTGTTCAGCTTGTGCTATCATTTCAAACACTGTGAGTGGGTTCCCAGAGTGCACAGTAATACTTCACTGAATCTTCTAGCTGTGAGGCTGAAATGACAAGTCTGATGGACTTTGTTGATTTCTGGAAGACAACAGAGTAGCGGCTGCTCCTCTCAGTACGAGTCGAAGAAGAAATTTGTCGAATAAGAAAAATCATCTCTCCACTAAGAAGCTGCTTGTACCAAAAAAGATGGTATAAGTTTTGACTTGTCTCATATGAACAGTCCAGGGTCACCTCTTCCCCCTCCTGTGTGCTTGCAGTTGGCTGGACCTGAGTCACTTTCTGGCCCAAACTGGATCCTGCAGAAAAATCGAAAGAAAGTAAAAAGCTTATTCTGTGATAGTGTGAATAAAACACTGTTGGAATTTGCTACCTTGAGACTCAAGACAAACCTAACTGAAGACATATTCTGCTTGCTTCTCTCTAATCCCTGTTCCCCATCATGTCCATGTGAACTGCTACATGCCTAGAGTAATGCTTCCTGCATGTACTTAGCTATATGTGAGACATCCATACCAGAGAAGGCCAAGGCCACCAGCACACACAGCAGGCTGCGGGGAGGCGTGTGGCACATGTCCCTCTCTGTGAGTTGTCTCCTCAGCCTTAGATCAGTGTTGAGTGTCTCAGTGCCTGACCCTGCACTTGTACTGACTGTGTTTCCCACATCGCCTCAAGCAGGAAGTGGGGTTTTGTATGATCACAGGCCACAAGCTCCTTGTACAGAGGAAACAGTGTAGCTCACCATGGACTTTTACTTCCTTCCTGTCTTTCTTGGTAGTGAAAAGAGGCAGCACTTAAAATGGGGAATGGGAAAACCCGTCCCTGCTGAGCATAAAGCTGCTTTCAACTCATGGTTGTTATTAGAGGGATAATTTGGGTGCCCCAAAGTCAGATTCATCAAGAGCCATGTGCAGTCTTTAATGCACTTACAGACCATTGTCTTATGTTTACTTCTCTACATCTACTTTCTAATAAAGCTTACTTTAAAAAAAAATCCTCACAGGTCTGTGAATTTCCCTGTGAAACACTGGCATCTGAAATAATCTTTCTCCTTTACTACTAGGGTCCATAAGTTCAGCAATTAACAGAGCTACTTTTAAATCACATGGTAAAGGACAGTGCATCAGGATGCTAGAAGATACCTGTTTATGGTCTGTGAAACTATAACATGAATAAAATCATAGTCCTTACAGACTAAAGAGAGGCTCAGTGTGTCCCTTGCCTGCTGAAATAATGAGACCTATGGGTTGATCTCCAGCAGCCACTCAAGAATCCAGTTGATGTGGGTGCACCTGCAGTCAGAGCTCTGGGAAGAAGAGACAGAGGAATCCTGGGGTCTCACTAGTCAGATAGTATAGTGCAATTGGTGAGCTTCAGTTAGAACGTCTACCAAATAAATAAATAAATAAATAAATAAATAAATAAAAACAAGTACATGAATAAATAAATGTGGAGAGCAATAGAGGAATGTTAACCATTGGATTGTATACACACACACACACACACACACACACACACACACACACAGACGGGGGAGTGTCATACTAATCTGAAAACTCACTTTTACAAAACCTGATTAGTTTGTAAAAGTCTAATAACAAGTTTTATTCAGACAATGTCATGTTCTCTCCAAAACAAGAACTCTGCTTTTTACAAGTCCTAGAAGCTTCTATACTATTGCACTGAAGTATTCAGTCTCAATTGTTAAATTCTGGGTATTTTTTTAATGTACAAAATGATCTCATGATAACCTTGCCATGTTTCTCTATGACTCCAGCCTATTATGTGTACATGATATTTATAACCTGAAAGAACTTAGTAGTATGTTAATGCCACATAAATTGGTGTTTAGATTTTGGGTACTGCTTTATTATCATTTAGTCTGTAGCTCTGTTTTTATTAAGAAAATATTTTATTCATTTTTACATACCAATCAAAGGTCCTCCTCTTCCCTCCTCCTGCCCCTCCAACTTCCCCCTCCCAACCCATTATCCATTCACTCCTACAAGAATGTAAGGCCTCCCATGGGGAGGTACATTTCATAGAGGCAGGTCCAAGGCTCTCGCACTGTCTCAAGGCTATGTGAGGTTTTCCATCATTGGTAGTGGGCTCCAAAAAGCCTAGTCTGTAGTTCTTAATTATTCACTTGCTCTCATTATCCCAATGGATGAAATGAACCAATAGGCAATCAGAAGAGAAAGTACAAACAAAGTCTCTGAAAGAGCTCCAGGTCTCACTATGAATTTAAATAACCGATCAACATGTATATTGGGGACAAGCTTCTGGTATCTGAGGTTTACACCTCTGCCCACCTCACTGCTGAGTGCTGAGAGGCAGCACATGCCCTGGACTGCAGTCTCTGTGGATGAGCAGGAGACCATGGGAGCCACAGCAGCCTGGGGAGCTCAGGATGGCAGGGCTGTGCCCTTCTCTAGTTCTCCACAGAGCAGGTAGATGCTCTCCATGCTGCATGGACACAGCCTCTGTGGTGAGGCTTTGGAGCACATTGGGTCTGAGTGCTGTGCTGGCCAGTTAGTCTCATGCTAAATGCTGCCTTGTCTTTCCTTGATTTTAGTTGGCAAACAATACTTCCTAGTGAAGATAAATCTTAAGGTTGGTGGAGAAGTGACTCGTCAGTTAAAGGCACTTGCTGCTAAGCATAAAGATGAAAGTTCAGAACCTGTTTTAATAAACTGAGCTCCCAGCAAAATTTGCAACTCCAGCCTTGAATGATTAGACACCGTCTTCTGGCCTTCGTATGCACACAGGTGTGTGTACCCATGTGTACACACAAGTTTGTGTAGACTCACATGGACGAGCACACACATATGTAAATAAAAGTCAAATCTTTAAAAAATAAAGCCTAATATTTTAGGAATCAACAAAAGAGATCATTCATTCAGGAAAATGAGGATTAAGTATACTGGTAGGATTTGATCTTTGTCACTGGTCTACTGCTGTGAAGTTACACCATGACCACAGCAACTCTTATAAAGAAACCTTTAATTGGTGTGGCTCACTTACAATTTTAAAGGTTAAGTCCATTATCATCATTGTGGGGAGCAGTGCAGTATGTGGGCTGTAGTGGTTGGTATTTGCTCGGCCCATAACCTTGGGCTATGAGGCCCAAAGAAGGCGATGCTTCCTGCCATTGTACATGACCTCTTAAAAGGAAAAGGAGAGGGGTCATGAGGTCCCTTCTCCCTGCTTCCTGCTTCCTGGTATGATAGAACTGCAAGGCAGATTCACTCCAGGTCAGAAAAGAGCATGACTTTAGCTGTCTACTCGGTTCTGTATTTGTGAGTGTATATCCTCAGATTATATCCTAATAAATTCCATAATACTCCTTTAGCAGACTCCAGTGGATATCTCACAATAGTAGGTAGACATGGTGCTGGCTGCATCTTGATCAGAAGGCAACCTGAAAATGGTCCATGACACTGGGAGTATCTTGAACCACAGAGACCTCAAACCCACTTACACAGTGAAACACTTCCTCCAACAAAGCCACACCATCTAATAGTGCCACTCCCTTTGGGGACATTTTCTTTCAAACCACTATAATGGTCGAAATAATGATGCCTGGTGAACAATGTCTTGGGGGACTATAAGAGAAGCTCCAGGAAACAAGACAGAGAACCTTCTACCTTAAGTGCACTGTGTTACCTGGACTGGTCTTGGACATGATTTTGTACCTCCTGTGCCTGCTGTGGGATGTCTTTCTGTACCCTGTGAATATGTGTTGCTATGATTGGTTAATAAATACGCTGCTCTGCCCTATGTCGAGTCAGGTTATAGCCAGGAAGGAAATTCAGGAGAGAGACAGGAAGAGGAAGGGCTGAGTCAGGAGCTACCAGTGAGACAGAGAGGAAGCAAGATGACAAAGCAGAACTGAGAAAAGGTACCAAGCCATGTGGCTAAACATAGATAAGAATTATGGGTGAATTTAAGTGAAAGATCTAGTCAGTAATAAGCCTGAGCTAATGGCCAAGCAGTTATAAATAATACTACGCCTCTGAGTGATTATTTTATAAGTGACTGTGGGTCTGCAAGGGGCCCAGAGGGACTGGAGAAACGTTCTGACTACATATGCCAAACATTTACATCAATTTATAAGACATGTTTATTACTGTTGAATGTCAGAACATAGCTATAGAAACCAATCTGGTCAGTGTTCCCTCAGTCTGGATAAGGCCTTCTGCTTTGCTATTGTGCTTTCCCAGATATGATCTATAGTTTGTGCCAGGTTGTTAAAGTTGGCCTGTCCTGAAAAAATTCAGGGACAGGGCTTCTCTGTTAATATTTAGTATGTGCTTACTGGTACTTATTATTTACATGTTTTCCTAATCTTTTTTTGTTTGTTTTCCACTCAAACATCCTTCTTTGAATCATTGCTGTCTTGGTTACATTCATGTATAAAAGTACACTGTAATAAGTGGCTGTTTGAACCATGCCCTGAAGTACCACCCCTAGTGAGGTAACAGACAGCTGTTACACCTGCCTATGACCTTGACATTCATGCCCCTGGGGAGTAGCTGTGGAGGGACCATTAAGACCTGGGATGGATGAATATGCTCTCCCTCTCTTTGCTACCTTGTGGATTTGGATGCTGAGACCTTGGACCAGGCAAATCAGCGTGGGTCATAGCTCAACTTTCATGGACCCTATGATAAGTCTCCCTTGGTTGTGAGTTAACCCCCAAATAAATTCCTTTGCTCATTACATAGACTCTGTGGATTAATCCCATTATCCTGGGGGTTAACTTGCAACTTCTAACATACAACAGCATAGAATATACATTACTGTTCCAAAAGGGAGGAAAGGGAGCACAGTAAGGAAATGATGGACCAAAGCAAGACTGAAAACCAGCTAGGCAAAGTCCAAAATCTGCATTTCTCTGATAGTACCAGGAGGACTAGGTGGTTTAAAACAAATGGACTTCTTATTTCTAAAGTTTTCACTAGATTTAAAATATCATATGACTGAAAATAGGGACTTGAAAACTGAAAAAGTTAAACAGGATGAGGAAGAAGTCCTGTGTATTTTCTGAGTGCCTAACCACCTACTATATGGGAGTGCTCGGGTGTCTTTCATGACACACACTGTTCTATCTTCATTCTTGTCTCAGCACTCAAGAACAGAAAACTGAAGCCTACCGAAGATACCTGTGAGTCTAGACAGGATGATAAAGGAAGGGTGTGGACACTGCTTCCTGATGCAGTCAGAGGAGATCCTGATGGAGAAGACTGAGCTGGCTTCAAACCATGAGTAGGTTTCCCAGTCGAAAGGATATATAACATAATTCTAGGCACAGGTCATATCAGGGTGACTGAAGATCAGACCAAGTGTGGGTGACAACCTTAGAAATGTACATTAGAGAAAGTGATGTGGCCCCAGCCATGAAGGATAGCATGTATCTTCATAGTGTTCTCTTGCAAATTCCTATTTGTCCTCACTATGGGCCCTGGATATTCAAGTATAATATAGGTAAAAGGCTAGACAGTTAAACTTAAGGGAGGAGGAGATGATGATTTGGTTATTTTAAATAATCATCTCTAGCTTATTGAGCAGTGTGTGGAAGAGCCACAACCTTCACCTGCTCTGAAGCAGCACTGCCCCTCTGTGGACAAATAAGGTCTTCACTCAACAGTGTCCTGAGCTTAGAAGACCACGCCTTGAAGAAAGAAATGCATTGAATCTTTCTCTGGAGCCAATATGTTTGACATGGAATGTGAATGTGTCTTTGTTGAGGTCAGCTATAGCCTAGTTTCTCTCTTCCCCTTCCAGACTTTTCTCCATGTGTCCCCATGGTTCCCTATCTTTCTATTGAGCCAAAAACTACCTCATTCCGGAGAACGAGAGAAGCCAGTCATAAGACAAAAGGAGATGACAATGCTTGTTATTTACAATAAAGCTTATAAAATAAGCAAATGTTTGGATTTCATGTCAAATTTATTGACCTCTTATATAGACTAATTGTATACATGGTGATTATTAAACTATAAACTTTAGTTTTCTTTCACTCATTTTTTATCATTTCTTTATTTTTGAGATTATAATATAATCATGTCAATCCTTCCCTCCAAAACTTCCTGTGTTCCCTCCATGCTTTCTTCCAACTTTATGGCTTTTTCTTTCATTAATCATTGTTACACATATGTGTATAATCATATTTATTCCAAAACACATAAATACAATATGCTCATCTGTAAAATGTTACTTATAAGACCTCAATTAGTTCTAAGATGGATATTTATGATTCAGGAGGGAGAATATATTGAGAATTTAAAGACTCAAATCCTTAACCTACATAGCCAAAAGCTTACCAGAAGTTAAAACTCTTTCTATACAGAAAACGGATATTAAATCAAGCAGATATTCTCTGGTGAAAATTTGATGTCTCATGATAGGGAAGAGCCACACCCACCCCGCTGAAGGTTTGTGTACTGGCTGCAGGTGTGTGGGGAGCACTGTGCACTCATAGCACAGAAATAAGTGCCTGAGTCTGTGGTCTGAGAGGAGGAAATGTAAAGAGAGCTGCGACGTTCCTGAGTGAGTGTCGTAGACATCAGTCTTCCACTCTTCTTTGTTCCAGAAGGATTGGAAAACAGGCTCTTCAGATGTCCCCCAGGACTTTGGTGAAACCACTGCACAGTGGTCAAAACTGTGGAAAAATTGCACTGCAGCTCTGCACGCTCTCCCTCCTGCAGAACCAAGGACACAGGACTCTGCTCCACTTGTTGACCTTTCACCCCTGGTTAGAAACAGAGAAAGAGACACAGATGGGGTCACTGAGCATCCACAGAACCCTGAACACACCCCATGTCCTCTGAGAAGGTGGGAACTCTGCAGGACTCCTGAGCTGCTTCCCCACCCTCCATGTGCTGACAGAATCCTCTCTGTCCCTGAATGTGGACAGCCAGACTCACAGCAAACCTGGGTGCACAGCAGCCCCAGCAGAGAGCACAGCAGCCTCTTCATGGTGCTTGTGTGGCTGCTGGAGACAGAAGCAAGGAACCAAGCCCTGGGCTGTGGTGTCAGGATGGCTGTTGAATGTCCCTCCTCCTGCAACCAGTCAGCCCCACCCAGGAACCCTGCCAGGCCAGACACTGCAGAGTTCCCTCCCAGCCTCCTGAGCCTGAAGCCCCTCCCAAACCAGCCCTGGCTGGGAGTCTGGGTGGAACACAGTGGGGGGCAGGGCATTCTGAGATGACTCTGGGGTTCTGTGGGGTTAGGGATCCAGGAAGCAGGAGAGGACCAGTCCTTCCCAAGCAGAAAAAGCCTCAGCCACACACAGAGCCAAGCACACTCAGAGAAGCAACAGCTAAAGTTTTAACTCAGTAAACAGATGCATGTTCTGACTAAAGACCCTTTACTGAGGCCTGAGAGGTGGCTTAGCAGATAAGGAAGGGTCCTTGTCCTTCCAAGAGGCCTTAGTTCCCTCCCCAGCATCTACCATAGGTGGCTCACAGCTGTCTGTAGCTCCCACTCCTGGGACCTGACACTCACTTCTGTACTCCTGAGAACCTGTACACTGGTACCATACATTTTACACAGACCCACTCTCATACACATTGAAAAATAAAAAGAATCAACACCCATGAAATAATTTAAGTAAAATCACTGCAGTAGCAAAACAAACAGCATCATGATGATAGAGTAAGTACAGATGTAATGGTTTAATAGTTTTAGAATCATTTTAAAAATTGGGATACTCCTGCACTAGTAAAGGTTTGTTCCAAATATTGTTTTAAATATTACTGTTGGGAATCTCTGCTCAGGCTCCATTCCTCCAATTCCAGATCCTGCCCCTCAGAAAGCCCACCAAGGGTCGGCTCCTTTCCTAGAGATGCTCAAGACCACATCTACAGGCTACTTACGACATGGTCGGTCTCTAGACCTGCAATGTGATTTCTCTCCTGCTTCCTTTCCAAGAGTCACCCAGGAGTTGCTTTGCTCACATTAAACCTGGTCTTATTAACTTGGCCTGATATGATTTATTGCATCACTGGAGAAACCCACTATCAGGGTACAGAAAACTTTCAATGACAGCATAAGAAGGAAGTGCAATGGGGAAAACCAATATAGGAGTCCTGTGTTCCAGAGCAACAGGGGCAGCAGCGGTGGTGTGCTACTGCACATGGTGACTGCTGGGAACAATGCTCTTGAGTTCATAACAGTAGAGGATGCATTTCAAAGTTTTCACTACAAAGACGATTGCTTTAGAAATGAGACTAAAAATGAAACATGAACAGCATGAAGACTGGGAGAGGTAGGTAGGGGTTGCTCTGAGCTTAAGGAGGTTTAGATACCTTTGTCATTGGGACAATGGAGAGACAATTGGGAAGAGACACTGTCTTTCCCTTGGCCTGTCTCTGGCATCTTCATAAAGTATGTTCTGTCAAAACACCTACCAGAGCAGTAGAGAAGATTTTAAAAAGTAACTATTCAGTAACTTCATCTGTGAACATAATGTATTCAGATCACACTCTTCACTACCACCCTGCTCTCCCTACAACTCCTCCCAGAACCCACTAAATCCCTCTCCCCTGCATAAGCAAGGAAGCCAGAACAGGACCATGAGGGCCAGAAGAAAGAGCTTAGGAGAAAGCGGTAAGGTAGTAGAACACAGGTAATGTAATGTCAAAGGGGGCAGGAGAGGCACTAAGGGGAGAGGGGTGTGACAGGGTAGGGGAGAAGGAAGGTTTCTGTGAGTTTATTCTAATCTGTGAAAACATCAGTTACCTTTTAGAAAGGCGCATCCTCTAGAGGCCCATTTGAGAAATAACAAGTTCACAGCTGCAGTCTTTGTTGACTTCTGAGTGTGAATCCAAGGCTTTCATCATGCACAAAGGAAGCTCAATGCTTTCTAAGTAGAAACTCATGAGTTTTTATAAAAGAAGAATTCAAAGTTGGGAACTGAAATGGGAGAATAAGATACTTTAGAGTGAGAAAATTACAGCATTTTTACATATTTCAAAACAAATACCAGGGACATAGGAATCAGAACACTGCATAGTTACCAGATTTCTACACAACACTATCAAAATACCCAAGAAAAAATGCGATTGATGTTGCTAGGAATATTGTAGATTTGTTATTACATGAAGAGTAAACTAAGAAGTACAAATTTGAATAGATTATAAAAGTTCAGTTAAAAAAACAGTAAGTCTGCTACAGACAGTCTTCACTTTGATGAACTGAAACTCAAATTCAACATGATGAGAGACTTAGTAACCTATGTAGTCTCTTGACTTTTCTTATAAAATACAACATAATTCAGAATTGTCACCTGGCACAGTCTACGTCTTTCCCACTGAGAAGACTATGTCACGCATGGACACTAGGGGGCAGGAGTTATGAGCATTGCATTCCAATTAGACTACCAAATTTTGAGTGTTAATTGTAGGATTAAGTCCCTGTCTCTCCTCTTCTCCCTCCTCCTCTCCTTCTCCCTCTCCTCCTCTCTTCTTTCGTCCCTCCCCCCACCCCTCTCTCTGTGAGTCTCTGTGTGTGGTATCAATCAAAATGAAGTCATTGAGATCCTTAACAGGTAACATTCAATGAGGTAATTTTTGTGACAAAGGAAAAACACAAAGGACAGAATCCTCTTTAGACAGATCAGTGTGCCCAGGTGGCAACAGCAAGCAGTGAGAACAGGAAAGAATATTGGAAGCTGTATTGTATTCAGCTATATAGGAAGGGGAGCTACAGATTCAAACACCAGAAACTGTCTGGTGATACACCAACATGACTTTGAGTTAAGGAACCAACAAGCAAATAGTCACAATGTAAAACAGCATTAGCTAAAGGCTGTGAAATCTTGATGGCAGCTTCTATGTGTACAATGAATGACAGTGGGTCACATGAATAAGTCCAACTCAGTCATTTATCCTAGACAGATCCAAGACATATTTATGGCCACTGTATCACCAACTGGCAAGTGAAAGTTGTAATTGAGGGGTATTTGGTGATGAACAGTCTTCAAAATATTTTACTTTTTGAACACCTCTCAAAACTGAAGACCATGTAATCGTCACTGGGCTCTCCTTAGACCTTGAGTCAGTTTGGGTAAGGGACTCTGGAGCATGTGCTTCATTATCCCCACATTAACTATTCTTCCAATCTGGATAATTTATCACGTATGTGTTCTACAAAGAAATCTTAATATAACAATTTATCACATTAATACTCATATTATGGTCTTTTACATGCATAAATCTAGCTTTGGAGAAATTAGATGATTTCTCCATGAAATTAGATGTTATTAAACAACAATCTCAGTATCAGGCATGGGAGTTATTGCCCAGGGAGGCCTCAGAAGTATACAAAACAACACTGAATATTGTCATGGTTCTTGGCTGCCCACTATAACTAGATAGTGAGAGACTATGGCTAAAGCCACCACATTCTACAGTTGCATGATGTAGAGAAATCAACCTTGAACTGACAGGGAAAAGGTCCTCCCTGCTGCTTAGCTTTCTTAGCTGGAAGGTCCTATGCAGGCTGCTGGGGAAGAAAGGTCCCAAGAGTATTAACCAGAGCTGGACCCTGCATGCTACAGTACTGTACTTCCAGGTAGTATGTGCTCAGTGGTGTAATTATGGCCTGACTGCTACAGAATAGCAATGCTTTCTGATTGGATTTGAAGCCTCCTCAACAGGAGGGAATTCATGCCTAGTACAGTGACATGGCCAAAAATCCCATGGTTCAGGAGGACTTAGATACTAGGAGGAAACAACTATTGTTATTTTGCTAAATGGTCCCATCAAACTGCCTTCTAAGTGTGTGTTCATACTCAAGGATTATTGCTAGTCTCCACTTCGGTTGGAATATGTGTTTCAGCGAGTTTCTATAACCAGTGTTCTATCACACTGTTTTGTTCAAAATGTCTGTAGTGATAGTTATCACTATCCCATATTCCTCCTTCTACCTTGCCCTTTCATTCCCACTCCTATTAATCCTGCTCATTCCATTTCCCTTTTATGGAAGTAATTTTCTGTTTCCCCCTCCTTTGAAGATCCCCTCCTCCCTCATGGCTTTTATTGATACTTAACATCTATGGATATTTCAAATGAAACACACATATCAAAAGCTACATACTTGAGAAAATACTCTGTTTTCTCGGTCTGGGTTATCTTGCTCTGGATTACTGTTTGCAGTTCCACCCATTTACCTGAAAATTTCATAATTTCATTTTTCTTATAAGCTGAATAAAACCCTACTGTGTAAATGTACCACATTTTCATGAATCACTCATCAGTTGATGGACATCTAGAGTGTTTCCAGTTCCTAGTGATTATGGATACAGCAACAGTGAACATGAAGGAGCAAGCATCTCTGTGGAAATATGTAGAATCTTTTGGTTAATTCCCCAAGACTGGCATAGCTAAATCTTGTGGTAGATTTGTGGTCAGAATTTGGAGGAAACTCCATACTGATTTCCATATTGTTTGTGCCCATTTATATTCACATTGACAATGAGTTTTATCCTTAATATCATCCTCAGCTAGTGTCCTGGTCCTCTGGCTCTTACAATCTCTTCTGTTCCTTCTCTGTGGTGATCCCTGAGCCTCATGTGTAGGGATTGCATTGTAGATGAATTAACTGGGACTAGAGAACATACAATATTTATTCTCTGATTTTTGAGCAGTTGTCTATGACTATAGTAGCCCCTCTGTGCTTTGAAGTAAAGCTTCTTTCATTAGGGTTTAGAACTACACTTATCTGTGTGTATTAGTGGTGGCCATGTAGGAGGAGCTTATGGAGTAAGACTCACCAGTGAGCACAGCTAGGATGAGTGTATTATGGAGAGGCAAAGCCCCATGGGGGTGTCTCCATAAAGCCCCTTACTTCTGCTGGTCCTTGTCCTGCTTGCTGCTATCTTGTCCTTACTGGATTTGTCATGGTATAGTTGTTGATTGGGAGAATCCCACTGTATCTATTGTAGTGAGATTGTTTTATGGGAAAATCTCACTCCTCACTGGACAATTTACTTGCACATCCTAACAAAGATGGTTTCTATGGAACAATGGAGCTTAGAGATGTGAGACCAGCTGATGAAAACAAGGAAGTTTCAGGCATTATAGACACATGAATTCTGTCTGTGGAAAAATAGACTGATGATTAAAAGAGGCAATTATGTCCCTACATCCAAGGTTAGGTCTGAGTTCCTTGGTCATGTAGCTTACAGAATTAATCTCAAGTTTCAGTGTGCACTTTGAGAAAACAGAGTTATGAATGGAAGTTAAATGGCCTTACTGTGTGTAAAGAGAAACTTATGGTTAGCTAGACCACTTGATTAAGGTTGTGTTAAATAAAATCAGGATAAAAATTGCTACACTATAACCACAAACTGCTGCCTGCCAGTACACAGGAACTGACTGAAATATATTGGCTTGCTTAAAAGTTATTATTTATATGTAATTTATATGTATATATATATATATATTAGTTAATCAATAATAAAAGAATCATTGCTTTAGGGTGAAGATTTTATGGTTGGTAAATTAATACAAAGGATAATGTTTAATTACATGTGGGCTTCTAATAAAGCATGTGATTTGTGATCATAATGTGATTTATTCCTGTATAAGGATTTTAATCTGGTTTTAGAAAATATATAACATGCAGTTGTAAGGTTATTTCCTTATTGCATAGAGATTTTTGTCTTAGGTTGTATAAAATGGTTAAGAGAAAAATAAAGACGCAGATAAGTATTCTGTGTGTGTTTAGCCTCCTACTCCACATCTCCTCTCCAGTTTCCCTGACCTGCTGTAGCTGGACTCCAGCAGTGCATAGTTATGAGTATTTAGAATATAGTTAGAAGCTGTATTGATTTAAGAAAATGGTTGTAGAAGGTTCTCCTCTAGGGTCTATGACATCTCCAGCCATGGGTAGTTAACTAGGTTTACAGTATTGGGTCTGAATTCATTGCTACTGAGCAATCTTGAATTCAATAAGGCATATGTTAGTTTCCCCAAAGATAATAGTGCTATTATTGTTCCCTTGTGAACATTTTGCCATATGATTATTGTTTTGGTTCATAGTCTTAACACAACTTGGTAGGATTATTTTTTGCTTTTCTCCCTTGGATTCTTACTTGGCACCTTCATTTACTAAGAGAATTTGTCCCCAGGGAAGAGTCTTCAGGTCATTTCTAGCTAAGTTCCTCCAAGTCCTATGTCTAAAGCATGTGGTGCCATTAGAAATAGTGTCTTACCTTGAATTTCTATGAGGCAATCAAAGGCAATGACAATAGCCTGTTTCATTTGGAGGAGCCTATGGAAGGCCCAACTAACAACTTGAAGAGAGGTTTCCAATGCCTGGCACTGGTATTTTTTTTTTTATTAGAGTTGGCATTCATTCTAGGTTTGACAAGAAATCTTCTGAGAGATTCTATTCCATGGTGTGCCATCAAAGTAGTTTTTTTTGTTTTGTTTTGTTTTTCGAGACAGGGTTTCTCTGTGTAGCTTTGCACCTTTCCTGGAACTCACTTGGTAGCCCGGGTTGGCCTCCTGAGTGCTGGGATTAAAGGCGTGCGCCACCACCGCCCGGCTCAAAGTAGTTTTTGAAGTTTAAAAAATTAAGTTTCACATCTCATTTTGCTCCCTAAAGATAAGACAGCAAATACTACTTTGTTGTTCTTTGTGAACACAAACATGAATATTTCTTTAGAGACACTATGGCCTTTGATTTCAGATCTTTCTTCCTTTATAGGGGGAGAAATATTAATACTAGAGCATTTTACTTCAAACCAGTATTTTGTTTCCAGAATTGAGATGGATCAAAACCTTGACTTCCCTTCTCACACTGAAAAATTACCTGAAAACCTAACTCCAACCCTAGGTGAGTGACTACACCACACCCTCGGGATTTAAGCAAAGTGCAATAGCCTATGAGAGTGGAAGTTAAAGGGGAAGAATTTTTCAAAAGGGTTCTTAATGACCAGGTTGCCTCCTACATAGTATGTAGGACAGAGAAGGAGCTGCGCCTCAGGCATCATCTTGAGAGTTCAGCTGTGTTTCCTGAGCAGCTTCACTAACTGAATGCTGTTGGGGAGTGTGAAGGTTTCAATGAGAATGGCCATAGGTTCAAAAATCCGAATGTTTGGTTCCGAGATGGTGGACTGTTTAGGAAGGATCAGGAGGTGTGGCCTTATCAGAGGAGGTGTGTCACTGGGGTGGGCTTAGGGGTCTTAAAGCCCAAGCCAGATCCAGTCTCTCCCTCTTTCTGCCTGTTGCTAGTGATCAGATAGAAGCTCTCAGCTACTGCTCCAGGGACATGGCTACTGCCTGCTGCTACGCTTGCCACCATAATCATCATGGCTCACCTCTGACACTGTAATCAAGTCCTCAATTAACTGCTTCCTTCTGAAGTTGTCTTGGTCATGGTGTCTCTTCACAGCAATAAAACAGTAACTGAGACCACAAGTCGGACTGAATTCTCTGTCTCATGAACTAAGGAGAGGAAGAGTCTAAATTACTTGTGGAGTGAGACTGAAGCAGATTTTTTAATACTGGAAATCTATGTTCTTCATTTGGTCATAAATTTGTGGGATAAGAACAGAAGATTCTGGAGAGTTTAAATCACTAAATTTTGTAAGATATCTCAGTAAAGATAAATTCCACATCCAAGATTTCCTGGAAGTGTTTTCTGTGAGAGGTCTTTCACATAAGGAAAGAACGGTATTTCTAGGGATCAAAGCCTGAGTTGTCTCTAACAATGACTTCCATCTATCCTGTCAGAATATCTGCAGATTATTAAGTTTCTAGGATTTTGACCTGAGATGTGTTGCTATTTTTCAGGAGGTAGTAAACCCCACTCAGAGAAGGCACACAGCCCTCCCTCACAGGCCACTCCCTCAGCCTCCTGCACCCTGGGTTTGTGTGCAGCTTCCCCTGCAGTCCCCTCACTGTGGCACTCAGAGCACAGTAGTACAGGGCAGAGTCTGCCAGCTGCACTGAAGACTTCTGCAGGTGGAAGGAGCTGCTGCTCTTCTGGAGAGTGGCCTGGAACCCTTGGTGCTCTGTCCTCTGGTTGTCTGTGGCGCTCCTCAGGAGTAGCCGAGGGGCTTTGTTGGGATATTGCACATACCAGAAAAGGAAAGAGTCTGAGTAAGTGGTCTGATAAGTGCAGTTTATCATCACAGGCATCCCCTCTGTGACAGTAACCAAGACTTCTGTCTGAGTCACCGAGTCTCCATTGCACCTCCCTGAAAAAAAATAAACAAATAAATAAATAAATAAAATATAAATTAATAAGGACAAATTATTTTGCTATGTGAGGAAGAAGGTAAAGACTTTCATAGGTGTAAGAAAATGACATCACTAACACTTATGAAATGTAACTTACTGAGCATGAAGAGGAGCACAAGAACTGAGCAGGTGTCAGGAAGCATATCCACAGAAGAAAATAACACTTGGTTCTTGAGTGCACCAAACTCACAGAACAAGTCTCCTGCAGGACCTTACTCAAACTCTTCACTCATAAACAAGGTCCTCCTGCACAGTGACAGTCTGTCATGTGAAGCCACCACCTGGATGCAGACATTAACCACAAGTGAAGAGGCAGCGCCCTCTGCTGATTTCCCTTCACTCTGTACCACATGTGCCTGCACAAAATACTGTAAATAAACTTGAGAACTCACCCAAAGGAAGCAGGTCTCAAGTCCACATTGGCTGTCTGAAATTACCAACATTACTGAAATATATGTATCCTGTGGTATTTAAGGTGATGAGTGAACATATAAGAATACACACAGCAGACCAGACCCCAGAGCTCCCATCTGGACAAGAGGTGAGTGCCTGGGCTCATACTCATAGAGGCCTGCCCTTAGGTCCCATCCCTGGGCACCAGCCATTCTGGGGAAGAACTGCCCATCTTGGTCCCAGGTTCTGGCCATGGGGCATGATTCCCTCCAACCCCACCGGGAAGGTTCCCCTTCTCCAAGACCCCAGGCAGACCCTGCAATCTCCATGTCCTGCCCCATGCCCATCCGCCCGAGACACCAGCCACTTCCTGAGACTCAGAGACCAGCCCCCAGCTCCCATCCCGCCCCGAAGTTCCCATCTGGCCCAGAGCTTCCATCTGGACCAGAGAGAGGCTTCCTGAATCTGTCAGCTCTGTCTGACCAAGAGCATTGATAAGACCAAGAAGGAATCCACAAGGAGATGGGCAGATGTCAAAGCAGAAGTACATACAACAAAATGAAGAACAATACAGCATCACCAGAACCTAGCCCTCCTCCAACAGCTAGACCTGAACATCACAAAATGGAAGAAGCAGAAGAAAGCAACCTTATGAATAACATCATGAAGAGGCTAGAGGCTTATATAGAAGAAATCAAAAATGAAATTGAAGAAAATTCAAACAAAAAAGGGAAGAAGGCTATAAAAATGTAGAGGAAAAGACAAATAAAGCAGAAGAAAACAATAAATTCATGAAAGAAAATCATGAAAAAACAATGAAACAGATGAAGGAAACAGTCCAAGACCTGAAAAGGGAAATAGAAAAAATGAAGAAGACACAAACAGAGGGAATGCTGGAAATAGAAAATTTGAGTAAATGAACAGAAACTTCAGATGCCAGTATAACCAACAAAATGCAAGAGATGGAAGAGAAGGTCTCTGGCATTGAAGATACAGTAGAAGAAATAGATTCATCAGTCAAAGAAAACACTAAAGCCAACAAAGTCATGAACCAAAATGTCCAAGAAATTTGGGACACCATGAAAAGATCAAACCTACGAATAATAGGGATAGAGGAAGAAGAATACCAATTCAAAGGCACAGAAAATATATTCAACAAGATCATAGAAGAAAACTTTCCCAACTTAAAGAAGGAAATGCCTGTGAAGATACAAGAAGCCTATAGAACACCAAACAGACTAGACCCTCCATAAAAGTCCCCTCATCACATAATAATAACTCTCTGTTGAGCTCCATGCTCCATTCTTAAATTGAATTTGTTTTTTAATATTTAGGGATTTTTAGTTGTTTTTATATTCTACACACTAACCTTTTGTCATATATATAGCTTAAAAGGTTTTTCCCATTCACATGGTAAAGGCCTTAGCTGTGCAGAAGATGTTGAGTTTCATAAGGTCCTTTTTATTGCTTGCTGGGCTTAATGTTTGTGTCAGAGCAGAGTGGAGGAGGGAAAATCAGAATGAAAAGTCTTATGGGAACTTACCTATTACTCTAGAAGCTTCTTAAGTACATACACATATTAAAATAGACTTACCCTATAATAAGATGGCAAGACTTTTATTAGACACCACAGGATAACAAATTAAATCCCCAGTGCTAGGAATGGGTTTCCTTTTCTTGGAGTTATTGTAGATGTTTGATCCACAGGCTCACATGTTTGAGGCACAATGAGTTGGAGAGAAGGATGTTAGGATAGGAGGCAGTTCTTCCCTTCAAGCTGAGTATTTGGACATTTCTCTCTGTGTTCTCCATTCTCTCAGGTATGTGTCATTTATCTGTCTCCTAGAAATATTTAGTATTGTCTACCAATGGAACAAAAAAAAACCCTATGTATCAAATGAATATATGTTAAATTGCATTAATTAATCTGAGTTTCCAAACAAACTTTTCACCCATTTTTCTTGCAAGTTAAATTGCTTATGAAGTGGTTTCCTGACTTTGGCCATTTTAAAATTTATTTAATTGTGATGGAATGTAATTCTTAAAGTCCATTGACAGTCCCGCTTCTAGGCCCTTTTTCTTTTTCTATTAGGATCCAGGGTAATGAAGAAAAATAATTCTGCCCTGGTCTTAAGACCATTTCTGGCCGGGCGGTGGTGGCGCACGCCTTTAATCCCAGCACTCGGGAGGCAGAGGCAGGCAGATCTCTGTGAGTTCGAGGCCAGCCTGGGCTACCAAGTGAGTTCCAGGAAAAGGCGCAAAGCTACACAGAGAAACCCTGTCTTGAAAAACCAAAAAAAAAAAAAAAAAAAAAAAAAACAGAAAAAAAAAACATTTCTGACCTGTTTTCTTCCCTACTCCATAAAAATAGTGTTATTTTTAATCCTTTGACTTTTCTGACAAGTTTCCAGAGCAGGCACATGGCTTTGTTGGTCTTTGAACTGCATAGGGAAAATGTTGAAAAATACAGTTCAACTCCTCAGAGCACCCAAAGTGCTTTGACTGCCATTGTGAGAGGCATCGCAGGTAAGCTCATTTCTGCAAACAAGCATCCTTTGGGGATGATCAGGCATCAGCTCATCCACAGGGATTTGGCTGCAGAGAACCTATGTGACTAGAGTGTGTGCTGCTTTATACTTGCTCCAGCAATTTCCCTTATTCAATGAACCGTTTCTTATTTACTAAAGATGATTAGTTCTCAGTATTTTGTTTTGTTCACAAAGGCAATATGAGGCATAAGTGGGAAATGCACATGAAAGTACATTGTCAATTTAGTGGTACAATTGAAAGTTCTTTTTACTCATTAAGTAATTTCTCAGAGTGATTAAGTTGCAGTGCTTCCCAAAGGAAGGGAAAGATATCTATTAATTAGAATGATCAGGGATTATTTAACAAAATATTGATTTCTTTTTATTTTATACATTTTGGGTGTTTTTCCTGAGACCATGGCTGTGTATCATGTGCATGCAGTGCTCACAAATGTCAGAAGAGGTCATTGGATCTCCTGGAACAGAACATACTGTATGTTGTGAGCTGACACAGGGGTGCTGGGGACTAATTGTTTTCTCCAAGAACAGCGCATGCTCTTAACCAGTGAACCATCTCTCCATCCTTGACCAGGGACACTTTATGAGAAAATTATTAAGATACTTTCTAGGGAAGGAATAAGATAGAATAAAGCATTCAGACTGTGTCAGCAAGGGAAACAAAGGGATGTAGGCAGAGCTGATCATATTAGTGAGAATGAAGAGAAAGAACTATTTTTTAAAAAATGTAAATGTGTCACACACAACAGGTCAAGGCAAAATTCAACTGTAATTATTAAAGAGATTAGTGCTATTTTAGAGAGACCTATCACTTTCAACTGAAATGAAAGAAATGGCCCCTGGAAGGTAAGAAACCCCATGGTATGAAAATAGAAGACTCACTTAGAGAAAAAAATTTCATTTGAAAATAGTCTCTTTTGATATTTTCTGGAAAGGAGTCATGCTGGGAAGTGTTTTCCTCAATTTAGTCACTTAGTTATTCAGAAGCCACTCATTGTAGCAGAGATAAAAGGGGCCTGGCTACATGGACAGTTGGCAGCAGAACTCAGTATCATCTGCAGAGTGCTCCTTTTGAAGACATGGGGAACGTAACAGCCCAGGGTCATCAAGGCTTGCACTGAGGTTTAGAGAACAGCTAGGGATACCCTGCACTGTACAGCAGAGTCAGATTCCATGAGACCCTTGAGAGGCCCGAGAGTGAAGAGGGAAAGGCAGAGCCTAATTTACATTGGTGACCACTGGATATTTGCGATTCCAGGAAGAGTAAATACCTGTCAAGGAAAGCAGCAAGGTTTGAAAACTATAGTGTGGACATGTAATAAAAGCAAGGGTAGATACTAGACTGTATTTAATCATAGAAATACCTACTTTCGAACCATAGCATTTCAAGATCCTACTCATTATAACACCTAACAAATCAGCACTTCCTGCAATTAGAAGAACACAAGACTCATCTCAGTATTTCAAAGACTCATCTAGGCCATGAGGCTGCACACAGAGCCTTTGGGGCCTTTCAGTAATGAGCAGTCCTTCCTCATGCTCCACGAGGATCTAAGACTCTTTATTTTGATATTAGAACATGAATAATCTTTTGTGATTGCTAATGTAAATCCTTCATTTCAAGTGTAGAAATACAAGGTCACTACACTTGAAGACATTTGTATAAGAATGGCCTGAACTGAGCCTTGCATTTCAGTTTTTTAATCTAAGCTCATAGCACTTTGCTTCAATAACAGACGCTTTTAAAGTCACAAGTTTGAAAGGGTTTACCTTTCCTATTGATAACAGACTTTTCCTCATGAGAAGACAGAAGTACCGACTCCATCCATAGTTAGGGTTTGTAGGAAGCATCTCAGAGGGTTTGCATTACAGCAACAGGTGCATGATAAACACTCCATCTGCAGCACAGGAGTGAGCAGCAGTGTACACAGCTAGGAACAGGACAGGAAAACAGAGGGGTCTCCCTACTATCTAGGGGGTCTTGATCAGTTCTTTTTCTCTACATTTTAAAGAATTACAAAGCAGCAAAAATCTCCAGTGCAACACATGGCAGCCAGGAAGAGACAGTAGACAGAATCAACTGATGAAGAGAAGTGTATATTAGGAAGAGAAGAGAGATGGGGAAAGAAGGAAGAGGGAGAGGGAGAGGGAGAGGGAGAGGGAGAGGGAGAGGGAGAGGGAGAGGGAGAGGGAGAGGGAGAGGGAGAGGGAGAGGGAGAGGAGAGGGAGAGAGAACACAGAGAAAGATACTCTGTAGTTCAGAGAGGGAAATCAGGAACCCAAAACTCTGGTGTCTTCTCCAAGGCTGGTATTTAAGGGTCTCTAAGAGGTTTTCCTCCCCTAATTTATGGTTGGTCAGTGTGAATAAAGACAAGGTAAATGATTGGCTCACAGCTTTGGCATAAACATGTGCTAATCAGGCCTTAAATTTGTTCAGCTCCAGCAGCAGCAGGAGGCCTACTGATGGAGAAAAGCCTCACCACCTATGTTTTAAACTGCTAAGCTTTATCTCAGATCAACAGGGTGAAGAAAGAGCCAGCCATCTTAGAAGTTCGCCATTTTGTTAATGATGTGGCCCCTCTCCCTATCTCTCAGCCTATCAGTGAATCTCTTTAACTCCTGGACCCTCTGTCAATTGTGATTTTTAGTCTTCTACTGTTTCTCTTTCACAGTTAAACTGATTAAGATTAGCAGGACAGGGCCTCTACCTGAGTCCTATCTGGGCTGCAGTAGGACAGCTATGAGAGTCTTGTGACTGCAGTTCTTGGTGACATTTTCAGCTTCTTAGATGCTTAGGGCCTGAGGATTCTCTTCTGCTTCTAGATTGCTCACCTCTAGACAGAGACACAAGCTAGAGATCAGAAGTCAGCATTTATACTTTCCACGTACATGTTGAAATTATCAAGAACACCTGGCCTCTTCAATGATGCAGCCCCTGAACTTAGATGTCCCTGTTCCCATTACCAATAGATTGAACTCACTAGCTAGTTGTAGGCATACAGCCACCAGAACTCCCACAGTTTATCCAGTCTCCCTTTAATCACAGGGGATGCAGGTCTGGGCTCTGGTTTGAAACTAGGTTCCTAAGAGAGAAAAGTTAGTTCCCCCTATTGAGTGTGTGTTTAGTCTATTTCCCAGAGACCTGGTTAACCTAACCAGTCAGAGGAAAGCTCAGTCTTCACAAACACACACACACACACACACACACACACACACACACACACACACACACACACACACACAGGGAGGCATGGCTTAAAATCAAGTCTTAAGGCACAGAAGCATCACCATCTTGCCATTGGCCATCTTGTGTTTGCAACCTCATTTTGCTACTTAACCATGGTATGAGATAGTTGAGGGTCTAGAGCTGATTCAGAAGAAATTGCAAAGTTGTTTCAATCTCTTAATAGAACAGATTAAGAGGTAACAGTCAAATTCATGTCGTCATGAATGAGGAAAGTGTTGTATATAGATTCCAAGAATGCAGAGTTTGGGGTTTTGTTTAGTTGGTTGGTTACTTTTCATTTTGGGGGGGGGTTGTTTGTTTGTTTGTTTTTGTTTTTTAGGTTTTCAGGCCCATTCACAACTCAGTTGTACATGACCAAAGGCCCTGGTGCCAGTCACTGACATTCACCAAAGATTGACCTGGGACAGTGTCTCTGAGTTTGTGATCTGCTATCAATGAAGGCAAAAGACGTGGATTCTTGTATGTGTATGCAAAGTCAAGGCAATCTTTATTAAAAGAGTTACAGAAAAGTGAGAAATTAAGGAAAAGTAAGAGAAATTTCAGGAGAAGAATAATTTCAGAGAGGAGGGAACTGTCACCCTCCTTGTCTAGGGTCTTTATAGGGCTATGGAAGGGATTGGACAAGAGCTCATGTAATTATATTGGGATTGGTTAATTTTCTGGGTGATCACAGGCTGAACCAGTAGAAGCCCCACATGCTCTATGCATGTCCCAAGTTGGGAGATGATCATGTGATGTTCAGGTACTACCTACCCAATCAGAAGTTGATAAAGCCTCCCTCTACCCACCTCTGACTTTTGCTTTCTTGAATGCTGACCTTGGCTGCCTCACAGCTGATAGTCATTGACTGTGCAGGTGTCTCTAGTGCTGGTAAATATATTACACTTTTTATTTTCATAGTTAACAAGAAACATCTTCATGGAACCCAGAGAATACTGTGAGATTGTGAAAGGAAACTGAATTGGATCTACACAAAATTCAGCAAGGTGGAAACTGGTGGAAACTAAAATATACATGAGAACTTTGACATGGTCTCCAAGCAGTACAAAGGATGTTGCCATGGACTCAACAGGATCAGAGCCAGTAGTTTGCACCTGGACCCCTGAGGAAATTCAGAGAGGTATAACCAGATCTGAGACTCCATCTATGAAGCACTTGTCTTGAATAAACATTGATAATCTGATCATCCAAATGAAAAGTCCAAGATGCAAAGAAGGAATGTGAATGAATTCAGACAAGAGCCAACAATCAGATTAGTGTTACTCTTAACCTTGGTCAAAGATGCTTTCTTTCAGTGAGTTGACACAGAGATGCATAACCATCCAAGGTATTGAGAATAGGTGTTGGGTGTCCAAACCTAAGTGGGATATCTGTATCAGCCCCTCCAAGGCTAGGAAAACATCACAAAGGAAGGGGTTGAAAAATGTAGAAACCCAAGCATAAGAATGCTCAGTGCTAAGAAAAATAGACTGTGAGTGCTCAGCCATAGACGAAACACCTCTACAAACTCTTCATCCCGACAACGCTTAGGGAATATCTTGGAAGAAAAGTGAAACAAAACAAACAAACAAAAAACAGTTAGAACTAGAAGATGGGGAGAAGAGCTTCAAAATACGTTTCTCTGGACATGACAAGGCTGTTACACATGAACTCACAGGACCTGTGGTTACCTGTACCAGACATAGACAAAATCAAGACAGCTTGAAATTCAATCATGGAGGTGAAAGGGGCTCCTGAGGCCCTTTTCTTGCTGAGGAGCTATTGGCAATTGATGGCTGTTGGCACAAGGAGAATCATTTTTCTTTAAGAAGGTGCACACTTGTAGGTTGCCCATGCATCAGGAGATGATCCCACAACCATAAGCACATGGGCAGCACTAATTAGATTCAATGGGTTATGAAAAAAGAGAATGAGAAGGAATATGAGACATGAAGCTTAGAGCACTATTGTTGTCCTTTTTAAAAATTGTTTCTGCCTTTCAAGCCACAGCTGTCCGAATCAGCAACTGCAACTCTGCTGGTACCAAGAGCAGTTAGGCCGCAAGGAACATGGCTGGAGGACATTCTGTTCTCTCTGGTTTCAACTCTTGCAAAGCTATGAAGGGAACTTAACCAAACCTCTATCCCTCTAAAGAACTCAAGATTCAAAGGTTAAGGTGGAATTCTGCTCTTCAGAGAGGCTGAATAGCAAGTAGCTCAACTCCTCTCCTTGCTTTCGTCCTCCAAAAAGTCCTTATGCTTCTCCTCACCCCTCCTTATAAACCCTTTTTCATCTGGCTCCTCCTTACCACATCCTGTCAGCTCATTGCTGACTCAGCCTCCTGACTACAGGTGAATTTTATTCAATCAAACACATCTTTACACCATTAAACAAACATTCCAGACCATACAAAAGTAACACACCTTGAACTAATAGTCCACAACACCCTATGTGTTCAGGATGAGACATTTTTATAAAGTAAATACTTTTTAAATAGCGTTGTCTAGGTGCTCTGGTTCAGGCCTTGTCAGGGCCCAACAGGTTTTTGTGCAGGCTGCAGGTGCTTGGGGAGCACTGTGTTCTCACTGCACAAAGGTAGACAGCAGAGTCACTGGGCTGGGAGTCTCTGATGTGCAGGGAAACATGCCGGCTGGCTTTGTTGAGGTGAACTGTGAATCTGCCTTCTTCCTTTGCACCATTGGAGATGATGGACACAAGCAACTCCGGGCTTTTCCCAGAATGCTGTCTGTACCACCCAAAATAATCAGAAGTACTATCACTGAAAGTGCAGTTGAGAGAGGCCATGGCTCCCTCTGGGACACTGAGGAATTCCGGGTTCTGCTGCACCTTCTGCTGGCTGCTCACCCCTGTGAAGAGAGACAGAGGTTACACAAGGAAGACTAGATGCGCATGGATGCTAACACTACAATGGCTTTTCAATGGGCCTCCCACCCCTTAACTAGAGATGAAAAATTTGTGTTCCTACCATTTTCCTAGAGTAGGCAGCAACTTCACAAATCACACCTTATATCCAAAAGAAATGCCCAAACTCACAATTAAACTGAAGCCACAGGACCACTAGTGAAACACTCAAGGATTTCATTATTCTTTCTTCTCTCTTCACTGAGGATCCAGATTTTAAGTCTGGTTAAAAAAAAAAATCAGTTTCACGTTTTTAATGTTTCTCCTTCAGGAAGCATCAAGATGCTGTGCTACCAACTAGGAAAACAAAGCTCTTTTCCCACCCTTGTGACACCAGGAAACTCCTCCCCAAACGCTGTCACTCAAAACCACTTGAGAGGTCCCCCATGTCTCTAAGAAGAGACTGCCACCTTGTGGATACTGACAGTGACCAAAGATTTGCTAAAAATGAACACTTATGTGAGCAGCTAAAAGTAAAAATCTGGCATCTTAGTTAAATACAGACTTAAGAGATATTTGCTCCAAGTCAATGTGGGGAAACATGTATGTTTTCATGAATTTCAAGTTAAACTTCAAATATTTCCTGAGTTACCTCAAGCAGCCATTTCCTTGTATTCAGTGATTCGTACTTTTTCTATTACCAAATCTGAGTGAGGTACTTGTAGCTCAGGAGTATTTCACACTCCATAACTTCTCTCTGAGCCAGACAATGCAGCTGTATAAAACACTTCTTCTTTGACTTTTGAAAGAACTTCTTCTAATCGAAGGAATTCTAGAGAAACTAGCTGGGTTAAAATCTCACTTAGTAAATATGGTTCCATGTCAAACTCTGAGGAACATATTTTTTTTTGTTTTTGAGACAGTCTGATATGGTGATTTAAATTTAAACACCTCCCCCCTCAGGCTCATATGTTTGAATGTGTGGTCCCTAGTTGGTGGAATTGTTTAGTAAGAATTAGGAGGTATGGTCTCTTTGGAGGAGGTACTTCATTGGGATTGAGCTCAGAGGTTTTGAAACCCCAAGCCATTTCCAGTCAGCTCTTTCTCTCTGTCTCCTGCTCGTGGATCAGGACGGAAGCTCTCAACCACTGCTCCAGCACTATGCCTGCCTGCCTGCCTGCCTGCTGTCATGCTACCTGCCATGATGGCCTTGGACTTGCCCTCTGAACTGTAAGCCCCCATTAAACTGTTTTCTATAAGTTACAGTTTCTATAAGATACTAGTCATGATGTCTTGTTACATTGGTAAAAAAGTGACTAAGACAGTATGTGGTAGTGTGAATGAAAATGGCCCCCACAGATTCATGGGGAGTGACACTATTAGGAGGTATGGTCTTGTTGGAGGAAGTCTGTGGCTAGGAGTGGGCTTTAAGCTGTCAAGTACTTAAGCCAAGACCAGGGACTCTCTCTTCCTGCTGCCTGCAGATCCGGCTGTAGAACTCTCAGCTCCTTCTCAAGCGCCATGTCTGCCTGTGTGCCACCATGCTTCCTGCCATACTGACAATGGATTAAAATGTTGAACTGCAAGTCAGTCCCAGTTAAATACTTTCCTTTGTAAGAGTTGCCATGGTCATGATGTCTCTTCATAGTAATTAAGACACAGGGTCACTCTTTATAGTTTGGATGGCTCAGAACTCACTTTATAGGCCAACCTGTCATATTACTCACAAATCTACCAACCTCTGCTTCTTGAGTTTCACCTTTAAAGGCATGTACCGCCATGCTTGGCTATGAGGAACACTTTTTATTAGTTGCCTTTATTTTTTGAAATTAAAATATAATTTTAACATGCATAGAGTCCAAAGTCCCTTACAATGCATTATTATATTTTGCATTATGACACACTTATGTCCAACTAGCAAGCCAGAACTATTTGATGGGTAGAGCAGAAGCCAAGACGCTCATGCTAACATCCTTTTCAAGAATATCTTGCTCTTGAAAAACAAAACAAAGGCATTTCTCAAGAAATGTGAGAGCCATAATAGGCATGGCCACAGCACAAGAAAGCATCCATCATGCCTTAGATAATGTCTGAAAATTCAATATGAAGCCTTAAAGACAAGACATGGGCTTGAGGCACAGTGTTTATGATAAGAACACCTATTTGTAAGGTTTTTAACAAAAGACACTATGAAATAAATAAGACATCAAATGCAGTAGAAGATGCAAGAACCATGTCATGCTACAAACTTTTTTTTTTATTATTATTTTACAACACCATTCAGTTCAACATAATAGCCACAGATTCCCCTGTTCTCCCCCTCTCGCCCCCCTCCCCCCAGCCCACCCCCCATTCCAACCTCCTCCAGATCAAGGTCTCCCCTGAGGACCGGGATCGACCTGGTAGACTCAGTCCAGGCAGGTCCATTCCCCCACTCCCAGACCCAGCCAAGTGTCCCTGCATAAGTCCCAGGATTCAAACAGCCAACTCATGCAACGAGCCCAGGACCCGGCACCAATGCACAGCTGCCTCCCAAACAGATCAAGCCAAATGACTGTCTCACCCATTCAGGGGGCCTGATCCAGTTGGGGGCCCCTCAGCCTTTGGTTCATAGATCCTGTGCTTCCATTCATTTGGTTATTTGTCCCGGTGCTTTATCCAACCTTGGCTTCAACAATTCTCGCTCATATAAACCCTCTTCTTTCTCACTAATTAGACTCCCAGTGCTCCACCAGGGGCCCAGCCGTGGATGTCTGCATTCAGATTCCTCAGTCCTTGGATGGGGTTTATGGCACAACTATCAGGGTGTCTGGCCATCCCATCACCAGAGTAGGTCAGTTTCTGCCGTCTCTCCACCATTGCCAGCAGTCTTTTGCGGGGGTATCTTTGTGGATCTCCGTGGGCCTCCCTAGCTCTCTGCTTCCTCCCCTTCTCACCTTCTCATGTGGTTTTCATTTACCATGGTCTCCTATTCCTTGTTCTCCCTCTCTTTTCTTGATCCAGCTAGGATCTCCCACTCTCTTTCCCTCGAAAGTCGCCCTTCATTGTTCCCACTCATGACCAGGCTGTTCATGTAGATCTCGTCCATTTCTCCATGTCTTTTTTTGGGGTCCCATTTTCCAGGTAGCCTCACTAGTGATGTGAGTAGCAGTCCAGTCATCCTTGTTCCACATCTAGCATCTTCCTATGAGTGAGTACATACCATATTTGTCTTTCTGAGTCTGGGTTACCTCACTCAGGATGATTTTTTCAAGATCCATCCATTTGCCTGCAAACCGTATGATGTCATTGTTTTTCTCTGCTGAGTAGTATTCCACTGTGTATATGTGCCACAATTTATTTATCCATTCTTCAGGTGAAGGGCATCTAGGTTGTTTCCAGGTTTGGGCTATTACAAACAATGCTGATATGAACATAGCTGAGCAAGTGCTCTTGTGGTATGATTCAGCATTTCTTGGGTATATGCCCAGGAGTGGTATAGCTGGATCTTGGGGGAGATTGATTCCCAATTTTCTAAGAAAGCGCCATATTGATTTCCAAAGTGGTTGTACAAGCTTACATTCCCACCAGCAGTGGAGGAGAGTTCCCCTAATTCCATATCCTCTCCAGCATAAAGTGTCTTTAGTGTTTTTGATCTTAGCCACTCTGACAGGTGTAAGGTGGTATCTCAGAGTTGTTTTGATTTGCATTTCCCTGATGATTAGGGATGTTGAGCAATTCCTTAAATGTCTTTCAGCCATTTGGGTTTCCTCTGTTGAGAATTATCTGTTTAATTCTAAAGCCCATTTCTCAATTGGACTGTTGGTCATTTTGATGTCTAATTTCTTGAGTTCCTTATATATTCTGGATATCAGTCCTCTGTCACATGTGGGGTTGGTGAAGATCTTTTCCCATTCTGTAGGCTGTCGCTTTGCCTTGTTGACTGTATCCTTTGCTCTACAAAAGCTTCTCAGTTTCAAGAGGTCCCATTGATTGATTGTTTGTCTCAGTGTCTGCGCTACTGGTGTTATACTTAGGAAGTGATCTCCTATGCCAATGCGTTCAAGACTATTTCCAACTTTCTCTTCTAGCAGGTTCAGAGTAGCTGGATTTATGTTGAGGTCTTTGATCCACTATTGCTCTCCACAAACTGATGACAAGGCCCCCAAGCTGAAGACAACACACAACTCATTAATCATGGAGAAGATGAGCTGATGCCTACGTAGAGCCTTCGTTCCCAGGTTATAGGGATATAACCTAGGTTATAGGGATATAGGCATCTTTGTTACTGAAAGGTACTCTGCAAAGTATCAAAAGAAAAATATAAACACCAAACCTATTACAAAACCTTTGATCCTCAATGGTGCCATGCTGGCAAGATGTACTAAGGCAAAGGTAGTAAAATTTGTGAGAGTAACCAACCAATATCAGGTTTAACTTAAGGTCTACTCCAGGAGATGGAAACCACATTCGACACTGCTTCAGTGACCAAGAACCTGAGACTAGATACCCAGGGACCTAGGGTAAAAGGAAATACTACTGTTTTAAAAACTCTAGAAATAAAATCATTCTTAATGACAGTCTTATGTACTCATAGATCAGTGTCTTGCTCAGGCATCATCAAAGAAGTGTCCTCTTGCAGCACATAGAAACAAATGCAGAGACCTACGACTTTGAAACACTCAACCACAAATAAAATGTCTACTTCATATTCCTTCACTCAAGGATTAAGGAACCCTGCTGAAGAGGAGGCAGAAAGAGTGTGAGAGTCAGAATGGATAGAGGACACCAAGAAAACTAGGCCCTCTAACTCAACATGATCAAAGCACATATGAATTCAGAGAGACTGAGGCAGCATGCACAGGGCCTGCATGGATCTTCACCAGGTCCTTTGGGTATATATTATGGCTTACAGTTTAGTTTCCATGGAATTTCTGAGTGTATGAACAAGTGGGTGTCTGTTTCTTGTGCCTTCTCTTGGGCTCTTTATTTTGGTTGGTTTGTCTTATCCAACTCTAACATGTGAGTATTTGTTTTATTTTATCATATTTTATTTTATCACTGTCCTTTAGAAGCCATGTTGTTTCTAATGAGAGACAGAAAGGGAGTGGATCCAGATGAGAGAGAAGGTGGGAGGAATTAGGAACAGAGGACAGCAAAACTATTATCAGTGTATGTTACATGAGAAAAACATCTATTTTCAATTAATAAAAAACATGGAGCAAAAGCAAGAGCATGCAGCATGGTTGATTTCTACCAGCTTTCAGCTACCTCTCTCGTAAGTTCTGTGCAGTACAAATGTGAGGTGTTTTTTGGCTACTCTAGACTAGTCACCTGGCATAATAATAATAGACTCTCCTTATCATGGGCCTCTGACTGCAGGCAGCGGGCTATTCCTGGGATGTTATTTTAACCTGTGCCCACTCACAGTTCCAGTTATTACTCTTTGCATGATATGATGGTGTTGTGTAACAAAAAGAAGCCCAGGAAATTCCCCAGTCTACCATTCCTACGTCAAAAGTCTCTTAGCATTTCTAGCCCTCCTTTCTTCCTCTGAAGTCTTCTTGTGTTTATTTATTTTTGTTGTTGGAGGAGGAATAGTTTTAGTTTTTTCAGACAATGTATTTTGATCATGTTTTTACCCTCCCCCATCTCAGATTCTTTCCTTCTCCCTACCCACCCAACTTTATACTTCCCCTCTTTCTCTTTCAAACCAAATAAATAAATACCATATAACAACACAAAGCAAAGCAAACAAACACAACCAAATGAGACAAAAAACAAACAAACATGGAGTTCATTTTTTGTTGGTCAACTACTCTTGGGTATGAGACAACAGCATGTGGTCCGTATACTCAATGAGAACTAATCTGAAGAAAAAAAAAAAAACAGGTTTTCTTTTTCCCAGCAGGTATCAATTCAAATAGCGTCTTGGTTATGGGTACAACCACATCTCTACTTCCTGCTCTTATCCTCTCAGCATTGGGACCCTGTCTGGTTTGAACCTATGCAGGTCTTCTGCCTGCTGCCACAGTCTCTGTGAGTGCACACAAGCATTAGTCCTGTTTTGTCAGAAAGACACTATTTGCTTGGAGTCAACCACCACTTCTGACTGTTACAATCTTTCCACCTCCCCTTCCACATAGACTCTTGAGAATATAGGAGAGGGGAATGATGAAGACATCCCATTGAGGGCTGAGTACTCCTAAGTCTCTCACTCTCTGCTCATTGTCCAGTTGTGAATGTCTGTGTTACTGCTCATCTACTGAAAGAAGAAGCTTCTCTGATATGGTTGAGCACTGTAATGCACTCATCTATGGGTATATAAATACACCATTAGTAGTCATTTTATTGCCATGTCCCCTTGGACAGATTAGTAGTACTAGGTTTTCCCCTAGGCCAGTGACCAATCCAGTCTCAGATTCTTGCATACTTAAGCAGTAACAGACATAGGTTGGAGCTTAAATCCACTTTTTAAAAGTATTTGCTTTTAAACACTTTTAACCATAGCATCTGAGCCGCTATTGCTCCAATGTATCTTACAGGGGTTATTGTTATAGAATTTGTAGCTGGTGGTAATGATGATTACCTTTCTTTTCTAGTACCATGCAGCTTACCTTCCAGCACTGTGAATACTAGTCAGTAGGGATGAAATTTCTAGTTGAACACTAAACTCACCTTCTCTGTGTTTAGTGGCATGAGTAGTAAGGCAATAGGAATAAGCAGTAAGCAATAGGGCCTTACTATTAGTTTGTGAAAAGAAATCAATAACCTTGGAAATAGGCTCCACTGCTGCTGGGGGAAGTGCAGACTAGTATAGCTATATGGAAACCAGTGTGGAGGTTCCTCAAAAAGCTAATTATAGATTCAATACACCACTCTTGGAATGATACCACAAAATATTCCATATCTTACTAAGGAGATACATGCTCATCCATGTTCATTACTTCTCTGCTATGAATAGCCAAAATTAGAAACAACCTACATATCCATCATTCGATGAATGAATAATGAGAATGTGGGACATTTACATAGTGAAATACTATTCAGCTCTAAGAAAAAATAAATGTGCTGGCAAGCATATGAAACTAAAAAAAATCATCTTGACTGAGAAAACTGAGACCCAAAAAGACAAACACTGCAGGTTTTCACTTGTGAATGGATGTTAGCTTTTAAGCTTTCCATATGTGTGCTATAAAGTGAATGATCACATAGGTTACATACTTAGTAAGGGACTCAGAGAGAAGAGAGAATCTGGATGGAAACTGGGAATAGAATACAGAGTTATGAAGAGATAAAGGGAAAATATAATAGGGTGGGGTGGGAGAGAAGGGTAAAGGAAAGAATAAAATGGGGGGAAATAACACTGAAGCCATTTGAAAAACCACATGGAACCCTGCTACTGTGGAAGCTTCCTAAAAATATACGTTTATGAAAAGAATCAAAATGGAGTCATCATACAATAGGGAGAGAAAGTCCCAACTAATGACTTATGCCACCAAGTGAAACCTTCAGTTCCAGAAATGGAAAACATCTTGTTGATTCATTGGCCAAAGGGCTCCCATGGACCCCCAACACACACACACACACACACACACACACACACACACACACACACACATGCACACACACCATCCATTACAGACTCATTAAGCTTGGTTTTACCTGTCCTCCAGGCTTGCAAACTTTACAGTCAGAAGAAATGGGAAAGGAGCTCTACAACTTTCTAAAAGCACAAAACATGCTTGTTCTTTCCTTTTTCAAACCACAACCTCAGCAGCACTGTACATCCTTGTGCTATCAGCTTCATCAGAAAGTTGTTAAATTGGCCTCTATGTCCAGCATGGTGACACGGGCCTTAATTCCAGAAAAAGAAGATCTCAAATTTTAAGGCAGTCTGAACATACTGAGTTTTGTCTATATGCTAAGACCTTGTTTCCAAAATCCTCCACTACCATCACCAACAATAATAATAACCTGAATTGTAGTTAATATATCAGGATTCTCTTACTGGAAGATATGATTTTAGATCAGAACAATAACTGCTTTTAGTTCACTATCCCACTAGGTACTGCAGAGTGGTCCAAGAGGGTCTAATGGCAAACACAATGAATCTCTGCAAATCTCATAAAATTCCTTACTTTTGTTCTCTTTTTCCTTATCATTGTAGTTACTTTTCTATTATTGTGAAGAGGCATCATGAGGAAAGCAACTTAGAGAAGAAAGAGTTTGTTGGAAGCTTCCACTTCAGAGGGTGAGTCTAGAACATCATGGCAAGAGGCATGGCAGCAGGCAGGCAGACATAGCAATGGAGCAGAAACTGGGAGCTTACATTTTGATAAACAAGTATGAAGCAGAAAGAGAAACCTAACTGGGAATGGCATAAGTCTTTTACAGCTTCAAAACTTGCCTCCAGTGACCTCCTTCAGTAAGCACAAACCTCCCAATCCTTCCCAGATAACTCTACCAACTGGTAACCAAACAGATAAGCCTATGGAAGCCACTCTCATTCAATCCACCACACTTACAGAACAAGGTTCGGGTACACTAAGAGATTACGAAGAAAAGAAAAGGAAGAAAGAAGGAAGTTAGGAAAGAAGGAAGGAAGGAAGAGAAGAAAGAAAGAAAGAAAGAAAGAAAGAAAGAAAGAAAGAAAGAAAGAAAGAAAGAAAGAAAGAAAGAGAGGAAGGAAGGAAGGAAGAAAGGGAGGAAGAATTTTATGATTTTATGCTAGTAGAGAAAAAGAAACAACTTTATCAATTGGCGGCAAGAGAGGTTCCTTGTCCCTTCTGGGTGTAGAAGGGTGTGCAATTAATGCTCTTTTGTTCTTAATCAACTATTATAGCTCATAAAAATAAAAATAGCTCTGTGAATGTCTTGTGCACTACATGTTGGGTTTGTCAATAACATGACTACCCTACCTGTACCATTTCTCTGAGATATGACATGAGGATGCAAACTAAATGATAAGGTAGTATCTTATTTAGGGTTACTATTTCTGAGATGAAACGCCATGACCAAAAGCAATTTGGAAAGGAAAGGGTTTATTTGGCTTACACTTAACACTGTTGTCCATTGTTGAAGGCAGTCAGGATACGAATTCAAACAGAGTAGGAACCTAGAGGCAGGAGCTGATGCAGAGACCATGAAAGGGGTGCTGCTTACTGGCTTGTTCACCGTGATTTTCTCAGCCTGTTTTCTTCTAGAACCCAGAACCACAAGCCCAGGCATGGTAGCACCCACAACTGGGCTGCCCCACCCAGTGAATCACTAATTAAGAGAACACATTGTAGACAGAACTTATTGGGGCATTTTCTCTTCTGTGGTTCCCTCCTTTCAGATAACTCTAGCTTAAGTCATGTTGACACAAAACCAGCCAGAACAGATAATATCTCCCTCTGAGACAGAAAACTCACTCACTACTTCTATTGAAGCAGGAGAATCACCAAAATCAGAGTTCTATTCAATGTAAAGAAAATGAAATCATAAAATTTGCAGGTAAATGGACAGTGTTTTACTGGGAAGAGGGAAAGCAAGAACCTGCAGAAGGTACTAAGGATGTCTGAAAAAAAAAAAACATTGGAAAGCATATAATCCCATTTTTATTTAAAAACACATGCTCTGTGTGTGTGTGTGTGTGTGTGTATGTGTGTGTGTGTGTGTGTGTGTAGATAGTTGACAGATGGTGGTAGATATATAGATTGATGATAGATGATAGATAGATAGATAGATAGATAGATAGATAGATAGATAGATAGATAGATAAATAGATAGATAGATATAGATAGATAGACAGATAGACAGATAAATAGACAGTAGATGAAAGGTGATAGAGAGTTTGAATGAATTTACTCCACTTGGAGGGATAATGCTCTCCCCAAGAGTCACAAACTATCTGACAAAACCCCAGTGCTAAGCATGGGAAACTTTCCTTTGAGATGTTAGTCAGAGAAGTCAAAGAGACTCCCAAATTAACATGCTTTGTTGCCATTATCACTGATTGCCTCCCAGAACCTGAAGGTAAGAGCCTATTGTTTAATACAGCACACACTTGAGATTAAAGATTTGGGAGAATCAACTGGGCCCCTCCTTGAAATCTCTTCTCTAAGAATTAGCTCTCACAATATCCAAAGGTGCTATTCATGCTTCTGGAAGAGAAAAGTAATCAAGAGTCCTACTTAGGTATACTGTGTATGAACCACGAAAAATATGACTAGCTTTATACAGTGTATATCTTGATAGCTACCAACAGCTGTCTAGCTGGACTTAAATCTCATTCAATAGAAAGAAATCCACACTTAGTATTGTAAAACTAGCTCACTTACCCAGGGCTGATGAGGCCATGATCCCTAGAAGAGCATACTAATGTCACTTCCCTAAACCAGTATAATTTCTAACAAAATTCTAAATATCAATCATTATACACACAGATAAGTTCTCACGCCTCATCAAAAGAGCTTCATTTTGCAGAAAACAAAAGAGACCATTATAGATGCCCAAACCTGGTCAAAGTGCAGAGCACAATGATCATAGAGCGTCCAACCTCAACTGATATGTCTACAATCCAACCCCTACACTCAAGACTCCAGGAACACTGAGAAAGGAGAGGATGAAAGATTGTAAGTGCTAGAGAGACCAGAACATCTGCTGTGAGAGTCTGTCTTCTGTATATGTTAGGGAAACTTGTAGTGGCATTCCTGCAGAGCACCTAGCCCTAATCCTTCCTTTGTTTAGCCACACCTTTTATTTCTCTCATCGCCCTATGTGAATATTATTTCAGAGTCAAGGATAAGAGAGTCCCCCAAGGATCAAAGGCCTATGCAAAACTTGGTCCAGGAAACCCGGAAAACCATGGTACCTGATAAATCAAGTAATTTGCACCTGGCCTTTGGTCTCTGGGAGCTCCTTTGGGTTGCTTTGAAGGTACGGAAATTAACTATCTAAACTGTAAAAAAAAGAGTAAATAAATATGCCCTAGGTGAAGGGAAGAGTGCTTCAGTCCTTCCAGGCTGGACCCCCCTGCAGCTATGATGGGCTAGATTCATTCTTCTTTTTTTTTTTAAGAATAATTTTATTGTGAATTTTTTAAAAATTTATTTTACAACACCATTCAGCTCAACATAAAAGCCACAGATTCCCCTGTTCTCCCCCTCTCGCCCCCCTCCCCCTCCCCCCAGCCCACCCCCCATTACCACCTCCTCCAGATCAAGGTCTCCCCCAAGGACCGGGATCGACCTGGTAGACTCAGTCCAGGCAGGTCCAGTCCCCCACTCCCAGACCGAGCCAAGCGTCCCTGCATAAGTCCCAGGTTTCAAACAGCCAACTCATGCAACAAGCCCAGGACCCGGCACCAATGCACAGCTGTCTCCCAAACAGATCAAGCCAAATGACTGTCTCACCCATTCAGGGGGCCTGATCCAGTTGGGGGCCCCTCAGCCTTTGGTTCATAGATCCTGTGCTTCCATTCATTTGGTTATTTGTTCCTGTGCTTTATCCAACCTTGGCTTCAACAATTCTCGCTCATATAAACCCTCTTCTTTCTCACTAATTAGACTCCCAATGCTCTACCAGGGGCCCAGCCGTGGATGTCTGCATCCAGATTCCTCAGTCCTTGGATGGGGTTTATGGCACGACTATCAGGGTGTCTGGCCATCCCATCACCAGAGTAGGTCAGTTTCTGCCGTCTCTCGACCATTGCCAGCAGTCTTTTGTGGGGGTATCTTTGTGGATCTCCGTGGGCCTCCCTAGCTCTCTGCTTCCTCCCCTTCTCATGTGGTCTTCATTTACCATGGTCTCCTATTCCTTGTTCTCCCTCTCTTTTCTTGATCCAGCTAGGATCTCCCGCTCTCTTTGCCTCAACCGTCGCTCTTCATTGTTCCCACTCATGACCAGGCTGTTCATGTAGATCTCATCCATTTCTCCGTGTCTTTTTTGGGGTCCCGTTTTCCAGGTAGCCTCACTGGTGATGTGAGTAGCAGTCCAGTCATTCTTGTTCCACATCTAGCATCTTCCTATGAGTACATACCATATTTGTCTTTCTGAGTCTGGGTTACCTCACTCAGGATTATTTTTTCTAGGTCCATCATCTATTTGCCTGCAAACCGTATGATGTCATTGTTTTTCTCTGCTGAGTAGTATTCCATTGTGTATATGTGCCACAATTTATTTATCCATTCTTCAGTTGAAGGGCATCTAGGTTGTTTCCAGGTTTTGGCTATATCCCTGGCCACCAGCCACTCCGGGAAGACCCACCCAACTCGGCCCCAGGTTCTGGCCACCGGGAAGGTCCCCTTCTAGCCCCACCGGGAGGGATCCCCTTTTCCAAGCCCCCTGGCAGCCCCTGCAATCTCCACGCCTTGCCCCCACGCCCATCTGCCCGAGACCCCAGCCACTTCCTGAGATTTAGAGACCGGCCCCCAGCTCCCATCCTGCCCCCGACTTCCCTTCTGGACCAGAGGTGAGTATCCGGGTTCAACCCGGACCCCATCCTTGGGCACCAGCCACTCTGGGAAGACCCGCCCAACTTGGCCCCAGGTTCTGGCCACTGGGCAGGTCCCCTTCTAGCCCCACCGGGAAGGATCCCCTTTTCCAAGCCCCCCCACCCCCCCAGCCCCGGCAGCCCCTGCAATCTCCGCCCCTGTCCCCACGCCCATCTGCCCGAGACCCCAGCCACTTCCTGAGACTTAGAGACCGGCCCCCAGCTCCAATTCTGCCCCCAACTTCCCTTCTGGACCAGAGTTGGACAAGAGAACTCCCTTTTGGACAAGAGAGAGAGTCTTCCTGAATCTGTCAGCTCTTTCTGAAACAAGTACACTGATAAGACCAAGAAGGAACCACAAGGAGATGGGCAGACGTCAAGGCAGAAGTTCATACAACAAAATGAAGAGCAATACAGCATCACCAGAACCTAGCCCGCCTTCAACATCTAGACCTGAACACCAAAAATTAGATTCATTCTTAAGATGCCTCTGTGTCTTCATTCCACGGATCCATGTGAACCCACACACTCATGTAGCGACCACAAAGCTACAGAAACTGCACCCAAGAAATATCAAAAAATGTGATCAACTAAAACAAGACTTGAAAAATGACAGTGCCAACTGACATGTCAGCATAGATATGGAAAATCTCATAAGGTCCCACTCCTGGATGAAGAGATGCAGACAATTAATGACTGTTGAGAAGGGGAGAATCAGCTTTCTCAGAGGTAAGACTTCTGATAGGTTATCCAATCTCAAGAGATCACCCTAAACACATACACATAGGAGCAACACTAATTGGACTCAGCAAGATGTATTTGTGTGTGTGTGTGTGTGTGTGTGTGTGTGTGTGTGTGTGTAACAGCAATTAAAGAAGAGGACATGAGCCGGGCGGTGGTGGCGCACGCCTTTAATCCCAGCACTCGGGAGGCAGAGGCAGGCGGATCTCTGTGAGTTCGAGGCCAGCCTGGGCTACCAAGTGAGCTCCAGGAAAGGCGCAAAGCTACACAGAGAAACCCTGTCTCGAAAAACCAAAAAAAAAAAAAAAAAAAAAAAAAAAAAAAAAAAAAAAAAAAAGAAGAGGACATGAGTTTGAGATGGAGTAAGGAAAATGTGGGAGGAGATGAAGAGGGACGGTGAAGTAGAAATTATGTAAGTATGGCACACCTGTATGAAATTCTCAAAAATGTTTAAATTGGAAATAATTATTCTCTTTGTAAAAGGTTAACATATGAAAGAAGGAAGATTGGATGGATGCCTTTCCTCATCTGGATCTCATTTAGGGAACTTGGATTGTGCAAAAACACTCAGGCAAAATGCGTAATAGAGATGGGGATTCTATGGGTCTTATGAAGAGCTGTACACAGTGTGGTCAGATGTTTTGGGGATTCTCTCCTCAGCTCATTAGCACACATCCATTCTTAGGAGTGTTTTTCTTTCTTAATAAGCTATTCCCGTTTTTAAGCATGTGTTTCTGGTGCGATCCTTTTTTCTGGGACACAAAAGTGTGGTATTGGCTGCCCTCTACATACAGACCCATGGCTCAGCACTCCTGAGCTTATTTCCTTGATATTCTAAGCTTTCTCACTGTTTCTCTGTCCTCTGTGGTGAACTAAAAAGGCTGACATTTTCTCCATCTCCTCACCTCATGGCGGCTGCCAGGATATTCTGCTTTCCTATACTCTTGTTTTTCTCTCAAAATCTATTAAAATTGACCTCAAACTTTCTTTTCAGACTGTTTTAAAATTGTCTTTCTAATGAGACTAATAAGCCAAAAATGGAAATTCAGTTCCCTAGTACAGTGTTGAAAAGACTGTTCTGTCACCTCTGCCTCCTTGAAGCCTCCAGGAGCAGGTTTTGGTACTGGCTGCAAGTATCTGTGGAGCATGGTGCACCCACCACACAGATGTAGGAGGCAGTGTCCTCGAGCTGGGAGGCTGTGATGTGCAGGGTGCTGTGCTTAGCATCTGCATCCAGAGATGCTGAATATCTTCCATTTGACTTTTTGTTATCTATGTAAGTCATGACTGCCAGAGACACAAGACCTCTGCCTGTGTCTTGTCGGTACCACCTTAAGTTGTTCATGGGGCTCATAGTGTAATTGCAATGAAGGATGCAGTTGTCTCCCTCCAGGACAGCCAGGGACTGGGACTCCACGTGGGTCTTGCTAGCAAGCCCTATTCAGAAAATAGTGTGAAATTCCAGAAATTGATCATCCACGCTCAGTACTTGTAGTTCATCTTCTTTACTCTCCACGTGAATCTCCAGTGATCTAGGAATAGGCCTCTTTTCCTCCCTCCACCTATCCCAAGGAATTATATCTTTTCCCCAGAGCTGGACTTGCTCAAAACCTTTGAGTAAACTTTTCATGTTTTTTTTTCACTGCTGGAAATGTGATTCCTGATGTAAATTCTTATGTATGCATAGAAACACAGTGGAATGTCAATTAGATTCTATTTCAGGACCTGAGTTCAATTCTGGCTCTACATAGAACATTAGACAGGACAGGTAATGTTACTTTCCTTGTCTGAAAATAGATACTTCAAGATTTTTCAAAGTTTAAAAAAATGATTCATGGTTGGGGTTAGTGGTAATGACTAGCCTGAACTTAGTCTAAACCTAAAAATTAATTCTTTTAAAAGTGACTTTTCCCCCTTTCTATTTGCTACTGTGTAACCAGTTTCAAAAAACAAAAAATGAGTTTTGTCAAGAAACAGATACATTAAAATTCTGTTTAACACTTATTCTGACCAGTTTCCAGGCACCGAGGAAGCAGTGAAGAACCCCTCCCCTCACAGTATATCAGGGAAGACAGAGTATCAGGCCAAAAAGGGTAGCTTGCATTTAATGTTTCATGCTAACACTAATTAAGTAATTATAATTAAATAGTTAAAAGTTTAATAGTTAAAAAATGTGTATAAGGGGGGAGATGGGTGGCCACTACACATAGGGAAGTGCAAAATGCCTTTCTAACACTAACTGTTATAAAAAAAAAAACATAAATAGGAATTAGCATGGGAAATTCATTCTAACAAAACTGAATTACATGTACAAAAAAGAAGACACATAAAAAAGATTTAACAACATGAATAAAATGAAATTTTTACATAGATTTTATTGTGGTATTTCTTATATAAACTAAAAATTCATAACAATTGTGAAATCAACAATTAAGTTTTGTCTAGATTAATTCACATTGTGAGGTAAAATACAATAGCAATGCAACTTTTGTTCTGCTACAGAGATCTGTAAATTTTTTATGAAATCAAATAAGCACAACAGTATATCAAATGTTCTTTATATTTTCCACATAATGAGGATAACTAAAAAACATATTTTTTGTTTTTATTGTATATCCATTAAAATTGTTCAAGAAAACATAAATCCTAACAAAAATCAGAATTCAAGGTATTTGTTGAAAAAGAGTTTAAAAAGTTTTTAAAATTAGATGTTATATACAGAAATAACTATCCGAATTTCTATTGTATGCTTTTAATATCCATTGTTTGAACACTTGGATGCACTCATATTATAATAAAACTTGAGCTGACAGGAAAAAAATTCTGTTTAAAAATATTTTTATTAATTCTTTGAGAATTTCATGTCTTTGTCAAAGTATTTTTGAGTGTATGTTAAATTTTGTTCTCATGGTAATGGTAGGACTTTCAATCAGCCATTATTAGTTCAACAATACTTTTCAAGACCTACTGTTGTCAAATGTGGTCATAAATGCTAAGGATCAGCAGTGCTCTGTGCTCCTGAATTACACACTGAGAGATGAAAAGTCGAGGATCCCGAACAGGTACAGATTAGTGGAAAGTGGTATGCTTCTCATTTCTCAGTGAAATTGAAGCCAATGAAAATGTGAAAGTTTTTTGGATAAGTGAAGGTTTACTGTACATCTGAGATCTAATGTATAGAGATGGAGAAAGCAAAGGAATGGAAACATAGCTTGCCTGAGAAATCAAAAGGAAACTAGAATAGTCCATTCATACAGGACAAAACATGTTTCTATTAGAGAATTACTATAGATAAAGCATAGATGTAATTCTGAACAGTTTTTTTTATCATATTTTTTAAATTTATTTTACAATACTATTCAGTTCTACCTAATAGCCACAGATTCCCTTGTTCTCTCCCTTCCTGCCCCTCTCCTTTCCTGCCCCCCTCCCCTTCCCCCTAGCACACCCACCATTCCCACCTCCTCCAGATCAAGGTCTCCCCCGAGGACTGGGATCGACCTGATAGACTCAGTCCAGGCAGGTCCAGTCCCCTCCTCCCAGATTGAGCCAAGCGTCACTGCATAAGTCCCAGGTTTCAAACAGCTAACTCATGCAACGAGCCCAGGACCTGGTACCACTGCCTAGATGCCTCCCAAACAGATCAAGCCAATCAACTGTCTCACCTATTCAGAGGGCCTGATCCAGTTGGGGGCCCCTCAGCCTTTGGTTCATAGTTCATGTGTTTCCATTCATTTGGTTATTTGTCCCTGTGCTTTATCCAACCTTCGTTTCAACAATTCTCACTCATATAAACCCTCCTCTTTCTCACTAATTAGACTCCCAGCACTCCACCAGGGGCCTAGCCGTGGACGTCTGCATCCAGATTCCTCAGTCCTTGGATGGGGTTTATGGCACAACTATTAGGGTGTTTGGCCATCCCATCACCAGAGTAGGTCAGTCCTGGCTGTCTCTCGACCATTGCCAGCAGTCTTTTGTGGGGGTATCTTTGTGGATCTCCGTGGGCCTCTTTAGCTCTTTGTTTCTTCCTTTTTTCATGTGGTCTTCATTTACCATGGTCTCCTATTCCTTGTTCTCCCTCTCTTTTCTTGATCCAGCTGGGATCTCCTGCTCTCTTTCCCTCGACCCTCGCCCTTCATTGCTCCCACTCATGTCCAGGCTGTTCGTGTAGATCTCATCCATTTCTCCATGTCTTTCTTGGGGTCCCGTTTTCCAGGTAGCCTCACTGGTGATGTGAGTAGCAGTCCAGTCATCCTTGTTCCACATCTAGCATCTTCCTATGAGTGAGTACATACCATATTTGTCTTTCTGAGTGTGGGTTACCTCACTCAGGATGATTTTTTCTAGATCCATCCATTTGTCTGCAAACCTCATGATGTCATTGTTTTTCTCTGCTGAATAGTATTCCATTGTGTATATGTGCCACAATTTATTTATCCATTCTTCAGTTGAAGGGCATCTAGGTTGTTTCCAGGTTTACAGGCTTCCAGGTTCCAAACAATGCTGATATGAACATAGCTGAGCAAGTGCTTTTGTGGTATGATTGAGCATTTCTTGGGTATATGCCCAGGACTGGTATAGCTGGATCTTGGGGGAGATTGATTCCCAATTTTCTAAGAAAGCGCCATATTGATTTCCAAAGTGGTTGTACAAGTTTGCATTCCCACCAGCAGTGGAAGAGAGTTCCCCTAGTTCCACATCCTCTCCAGCATAAAGTGTCTTCAGTGTTTTTGATCTTAGCCACTCTGACAGGTGTAAGGTGGTATCTCAGAGTTGTTTTGATTTGCATTTCCCTGATGATTAGGGATGTTGAGCAATTCCTTAAATGTCTCTCAGCCATTTGAGTTTCCTCTGTTGAGAATTCTCTGTTTAGTTCTAAAGCCCATTTCTCAATTGGACTGTTGGTCGTTTTGATGTCTAATTTCTTGAGTTCCTTATATATTCTGGACATCAGTCTTCTGTCACATGTGGGGTTGGTAGAGATCTTTTCCCATTCTGTAGGCTGTCTCTTTGCCTTGTTGACCGTATCCTTTGCCCTACAAAAGCTTCTCAGTTTCAAGAGGTCCCATTGATTGATTGTTTGTCTCAGTGTCTGTGCTACTGGTGTTATATTTAGGAAGTGATCTCCTATGCCAATGCGCTGAACAGTTTTTTTTTTTTTTTCGAGACAGGTTTTCTCTGTGTAGCTTTGCGCCTTTCCTGGAACTCACTTGGTAGCCCAGGCTGGCCTCGAACTTGTTGGAGACCGACTCTGGACAGCTGTGTCTTGAACCTTGTGTTACCTGCCATGATTTATCAAGCCTCGTGTAAATAAGAGGCTTTTAGTCTAACCTAGGAATGTAGGATTAAATAAACTTCTTGGAGCCTGTACTAAATCAGCTAGCTGCAGGGGCCTGGGACCAAAGCGACCTCCTGCTGACCCTCCCTTAGGAATTTTCTTTGTCCTCTCCTCACTCCTCCTGCTCCCCCTCCCTACCTGAAGCCCTGTTTATAAGCTCTAACACCCAGTCAATAAACGAGACCTTGACGCAACTCAGACTGACTTTGTCTTTCTTCACGCGCTTGGTCTCCTTTCCCTCTCACCCCCCATTGATTCACAGGTGGTCCCTCCTCGAGACCCTCGAATAACCTGGCCTGCTGGACGGGTCACGAACTCACAGAGATCCACCTGGCTCTGCCTCCCGAGTGCTGGGATTAAAGGCGTGCGCCACCACCGCCCGGCTTTTTTTTTTTTTTTTGAACAGTTTTATTAAATAAGAAACACAGAGCCAAATGCAGAGTTAAAAGCCCAAGAGATCAGAGCAGCAACCAAGAGCTAAGACCAAGACTGCCTTCTTACCCCTTGATGTTGCTATTGTCCTTCCCCTCAGAAAGAGACCTACTTCCTGTGTGTCTGTCTTTTTATTGACTTTCTGTTCTGCCTTCTCATTGGTTGTAAACCCAACCATATGACTTCCTCATCACTGCCTGTCTATACAGACCTCCAGGTCTCTATAGTTGGTATTGAGATGAAAGGTGTGTGTCTCCATGCTGGCTGTATCCTTGAACACACAGAGATCTGCCTGTCATGTGATTGGGATTAAGGGCATGTGCTACCACTGCCAAACTTCTGCTAAATTCTTGCTATTAGCTCTGACCCCCAGGCACTTTTATTTATTAACATACAAATAAAATCACATTTCAGTACAAATGAAATATCACCATAGTAAAGACAGTGTGATCATTGGTTTTGTGATAGTGTGGCCAGCCCACAGTACCCAGATCTAACACTAATCTAAATCTCATTGTGAAACGGGTGGATCTCATATGATCATTTGAAAATTTAAGAGAAAAATGACAGTTGGGCAAAGTGACTCTCACCTTTATTGTCAACACCTGGGAAGCAGAGGCAGGGTAATCTGTGTGAGTATGAGGCCTGCCCGGTCCTGGTCTACAAAGAATTTCAGGACAGACTAGAATACATAGAGAGGCCCCATTACACAGAGGGGGGGGGGAAGGGAGAGAGAGAAGGAGGAGGAGGAGGAAAAAATGATGGGGTTCCCCCCCAAATAGAAGAAATTCTGTCTGATTTACCAGGAAAGTGACCTGTCTCCTGCACAATGAGTGTCCCTCCCTTCAGCTCTTCATGTTGATGTTTGCATGTGAGTTCCTGCTCTTCCTCCTTCTCCTTAAGAATTCCACAGGGCTTTATAAGGGAAGAATTGCAGCTTTCTGTCACCTTTCCTGCCAAATCCTGTTAGGTCACATTACACAGATGACACTTTCTACAGCACATTTGATTATCTAAAGATAGATAAGGTTTAAATTATGGCTCAGTGGCAGACCACTGGCTTGTACAAGTCTCTGGATTGATCCCCAGCACTACAGGACAATAACTTAAGATCCAGCCACAGACACTGCTTCATTATTCTAATGGTTTATGAAGTTATGTGGCCTGGCATGAGAACATTTATGAGATTTTCACCAACAGAGATTGTGAGTCCACACACCACAGGGTATGCTGAACCCAGAGGGATTTCAGAGGCAGGTGCTCAGTAGCCAGACCATCTGTTGCCTCTCAGTTTGTGCTCAGCTCCCTTTTCAGTTTCCACCTCTGTGTTACTCGAAGCACAGTAGTACTCAGCCGAGTCTGAATCTTGGACCGAGGCTTTCTGCAGGTGGAAGGAAGTGAATCTTTTATCGAGTGTAGCTTCAAAACCTCGGCTGCTTCCCTTCTCACCAAGTGCAATGGCTTTTAGGAGGAGCTGTAGACTTTCTCCAGGATATCGAACATACCAAAAGAAAGCAGGGAAAACTATATCTGTGATTGAATAAGTGCAGTTTATTGTCAAGAACCCGCCTTCTGAGATGGTCACTTGGCCTCCTGTTTGAGTCACAGAGTCTCCATAGGTCCTTCCTAGAGTGAAAGGAGAGGAGAGGAGAGGGAGAGTGAGTTCTGTGTCACCCTGAGGATAATGCTCTTAGATAACTTACAGCTAAAGACTTTTCTGTTTACATCACTTTACTTACCGAGTATGAGGAGTATTGCAGTCACGAAGCCTAGAGAAGAGTTCATCTAGAAAATGGTCTTGATGCTTAGCATGAAGAAATGTAAACTCTGATAAAGGTGTGGCTGCTCAGGTACAAACCACACAGGAAATGAGCCTGTGTTAGGAAACTGCATCCCCTGGTGGACAAGAACTGAACTGAGGATGGATGTTACCCTGTGCCTCCTCCCTGATCTTAATAATAAGGCATATGTCAGTCTCTAGACCCTTGTACATGTGAAAACAGATATAATCTTACTCATGTCAGATGGCCAAGATCAATAAAACTAATGACAGAACATGTTGGTGAGGATTTGGGAAAAGGGAAACACTTATTCATTATTGATGGTAGTGCAAACTTGTACAGGCACAATGGAAATCAGTGTAATGATTCCTTGGGAATCTGGGAATGGATCTGCCTTATGATCCACCTATAGCACTCTTGGGCATATACCCAAGGACTTTACCACCTTACTATGGGGGCACTTGCTCATCTATGTTCTTTGCTGCCTATTCACAGTAGACAGGAATTGGAAACATCCTAGATGTCAATCAGCTGATGAAGGGATGATTGGCAGTGTAGTACATTTACACAGTGGAATTTTAAAAAAACTCAAATGATGAAATTTGAAGGAAATTGGATTGAGCTAGAAAAAAATCAACATGAGTGAGGTAACCTAAATCCCAAAGATAATGTTGCATGTTTTCTCTTATATGGGGACATTAGCTTTTAAGCTTTTGATAGGCATGCTACAATGCAAATATCACAAAAGTTAGGTACCAGATAGGGGACTAGGAGGGAGGAGAATGAAGAAGAAATAGAATATAGTGCAGGAGAATTGAATAGCGAGGGGAAGGAAGACAAAGGTAAAGAAGGGAATGTGGGGAGGGACAACTAACACCAAGGCCATTGAAAACCCACATGAGAACTCCTACTGTAGAGGTGTCCTAAAATATACAGACATATCAAAGGAATCTAATTAGATACTAAGTGACAGGACCGACAATGCCCAACTGGACATCTTACATCACCAAGGAAAACCTACAGTGCCGGGAATGGGTTACATCTTGATGAGTCTTTGGTCAAAGAGGCCCCATGGAAACCCCTGAACACTGGGGGCTATTGCCAAGGCTATTCATTACTTCCCACAATCTAATAGGAAGGCCCTGTTGATGAAGACAACACTTGCACATGTTTTCAAACATAGAGAAGCTGAACTGGTGCCTAACTAGACACTTGTCCTCTACTGACTACCATTCATGTTACTGAAGGGACTTTCCACACTATCAGAGAAGAAAGGCAATCATCAATATCTCCCAGCTACAAACCTTGAGAACTGTGACAGTGACCTGCCTGCAGACATACTAGTGACATAGTGGCACAAAAGTTAAGGGAGTAATCAACCACTTTTTGATTGGACTTAAAGTCCTTTCCATGAAATGTAATCCATTCTTGACACCACTAGAGTGGCTAAGAACCTGAAGTTAGGTAGGTCAGGGACTTAGGGGTAACCTAATACTACTACACTGCTAAAGGAACATAGCAATGACATGACTCCTAATAACATTCCGCCGTGTACATGGACCAGTGCGTTACTCAACCTTCATCAGAAAAGCTTTTCCTAGCAGTATACAGGATTTAACATAGATGCCCACAGCTGGTCATTTTGCAGAAAGTGAGACACTTTGGAGTACTTAGTCCTAAATGGAATTTTTTTCACCCAAGTTCTCCCCTTCAAAGCCTCAGGGATCTATGTGGAAGAGGAGGCAAAAACACTGTAAGAGCCATAGGTGATGAATGATTCCAATAGCACACGATAGTTTGTATTTTATTTTTGTAGGGTATTTTTTTAGTTACTTGACTTTTTTATTTTCATTTATTTTTCTAGGAGAAAGAAAAGGAACACAAAGTTGGATGGGTTAGGAGATGGGGGAAGATCTGGGAGGAATTGGTAGAGGGGGATATTATCAAATTATATTGTAGAAAAATAATAAATAAAAAAGAATTTTTAAAAGCAATAATACACCCAAATCTACAAGACAACAAGAAATAACAAAAAAATCAGAGCAGGAATTAACAAATTAGAAACAAAGACAGCAGTACAATAAATTAATAAATCCAACAATTAGCTCTCTGTGACGATAAATGTAATTAACAGACCCCTGGCCCAGAAACAACCCAAATTAACAGAATCAGAAATGAACAGGGAAACATCATAACACACACCAAAGAAATTCAGAATATTATAAGGGAGTACTATAAAAACTGTATTCCATTAAGTTAGAAAATATAAGGAGAATGGATAAATGTCTAGATTCATCCAAACCACAAAACTTAACCCAAAAAGAAACCAAAAATTTAAACATAACTGTAACAAATGAAGGGATCGAAGCAGAAATGAAATCCTTTCTGACAAAATAGGTCCAGCCTGAGATATATTAAAAAGTGAATCCTGTATTTTTGGTTGTGAGCCTAGCCTTTAATCGCTGAGCTGTCCCTCGATCTGGACTACAGAGTGAGTTTCAGGAAAGGTGCAAAGCTACACAGAGATTGTCTCAAAAAAACACATAAGCAAAAACTCTGTCTCAAAAAAACAAAAAAATGTGAATACTAGCAGACTTTCAAAAAAGATTAATAACTAATACTTTTTAAATTATTTTTAAAAATAGAAGTAGAAGGAGGACTTCCAAATTTCTATGAAGATAGTATCATTGTAATATCAAAACAATGTAAAGACACAAAAGAAAAAGAAAACTGCCCAATATCTGGGAGAAACATAGATCCAAAAACCTTCACTCAAATACTTGCAAACCTCATGCAGGCTTACGTAAAAATGATCACACATAATGCACCAGTAGTTCAATATACCAGTTTGTATACATTTATTATATACAATAACAGATAGTTATTGTATATATTTAGGTACTCATTGTATATAGTTAATAATTGTAACAAATCATATATATGTACTTAAAGACAAAAGTCACATGATCTCAGTACATGCAGAAAAGACCTTGGAAAAATCCAGCATGCTTTCATGATAAAAGTCCTAGAGCGAGTAGGACTGGAGGGAACGTACATTAATATTTTAAATGCTATACGTGAAAACCCACAGCTAACATCATCCTAAACAAAGAAAAATCTCAAGTCAATCTCATTAAAATAAGAAATAAGAAAGGGTTGCCCACCATTCCCATTCCTTTCCAATGTAGAACTTGAAGCACTATCTAGATACAAGAGGAGGCAATTAAAGGGGTACAAGTAGAAAAAGAAGACATTAAAGTATCCTTGTTTGTAGGAGATAGGATACTATACACAGGAGACTGCAAATATTATAGAAATAATTAACAATTTCAGTAAAATGGCGATATACAAAAGCAGCTGACAAAATCAGTAGTCATTCTATACACCAACAGCATATGTGCTAGGAAAGAGAACATCTAAACACTCCCATTCACAGTGGCTACAAAATAGGTCTAATAATAAACCTAACCATGGAGGTAAAAGATCCCTACTCTATAAAGAAAACTTACATGAAGTAAGAGATTGGGGAAAACACTAGAATATGACAATACTTATCATGCCCAGGGATTGGTAGAAACAGTACTGTGAAAATGACCATTCTACCAAAAGCAATTCATAGATTCAGTGAAGTCCCAATCAAACTCCCTATAACATTCATCACAGAAATATAAAAAAAAGTTCTAAAATTTATATGAAACCACAAAAGGTGCAGGATAGCTAAAGCAATCTTCAGCAGAAAGAATAATGCTGGTGATGGAGGCTTACCACTCCAGATTTTATATTGCTAGAAGTTTCTGAATTTCAGGTTTTACATTGAGGTCCTTGATCCATTTTGAGTCACTTCTTTGTGAAGGTGGTAGATGTGGGTCCAATTTCATTCATGGTTATATAAAAACAAAATGTTACCATTACAAAAACAAATATATAGACCAGTGGAACAAAATGTAAGACTGAAACATGGGCACATGTATCTATAACTGTCTGATAGTTTGCAAAGATGCCAAAAATACACATTGGAGAAAAGACAGCATCTTCAACAAGTGGTACTGAGAAAACTGGGTGTCCACATATACAAGAAGGAAATTAGACCTATGTCTATCACCCTAGGAAAAATAAACTCCAAGTGGATCAAAGATCTAAATGTGAAACATGAAACAATAAATCTGCTGGAAGAAAACACAGGCAATCCAAGAAGGTGAAATGTTAGGAAAGGACTTTCTATGTGGGCTCCATTAGCCCAGGAATTAATGTCAACAATTGATAAAAGTGACCTCATGAAAACAAAAAGCTTCTGTACTAGCTAAAAACTAATTGAGAGAAGAACAAACACCCCATAGAAGGGGAAAGAATCTTTCCAACTATACACCTGATAGAGGAAACTATCAAAATATATAAACAACTCAAAACAAATTTACAATTTAAAAATTAGCCATGCACCAAAATAGAGTTTACAAAAGAAGAAATAAAAACTTCTAACAAGTATCTGAAGGATTGTTCAATATCATTGGCAATTAGTGAAATACAATTCAAATATTGTGTAAGTTTCAAATTCCATGCTATTCTTGCATTCTCTCTCCCTCTCTCCCTTCCTCCCCCCTCCCCTGCCCCTACCTCATGGCTGTTGTCTCAACATGTAAGCTCCATTCCACTGCTCTAATACCATGCCTACCTGCTTGCTGTCATCCTCCCTGTCATTGATGATCATGGACTCTTTTTGAAACTCTAAGCAAGCCCCCAATAAAATTATTTCTTTCTATAAGTTACCTTGGTCATAGTGGCTCTTCACTGCAATAACAATTAACATATGTGTGTCTTTCCAAAAATTTTATTAGGCATTTTAAATAAAGATAATATAATAAACTCTTAAACAACAAAGTCTCTCTCTGTGTCCGTATCTCTCTTTTTGTTCGGTCTCAGTCTGTCTCTCATCACTTTGAGCCTAACTTTCTCATTTATGCTCTAAATATCTGTATGTTAGTTTCCATGGCAAATAAACAATATGACAAATGCTTTACTATAAGACACAGGATATGGATGGAGCTCCACCCCACCCCCCAGCAAGTTTGAGAACAGGCTGCAGGTGCCTGGGAACCAGTGTGTGCTTGCTGCACAGAAGTAGATGGCAGAGTCTCCAGGCTGTGTGGCTGTGATGTGCAGGGATAATTTTTTGGCTTTCTTATTCAATAAAATGGTAAGTCTCTGGTTTTGCTTTCTGTCCACATTTTCAAAAATGTCTATCACAAGGTGAGGGCTCTTCCCAGCTTCTTGCTTGTACCAAGGGAAGTATGAGAAAGCACTGCCTGTGTAAGTGCAGTTGATGATGGCGCTGTCTCCCTCTCCAACACTCAGAGTGGAAGGCTGCTGCTCCAGCTGCTCTCCGCGGCTCTCCCCTGCACAGAAAGAAAACCAGAAAGGAGGAGAGCAGTCAGTGCTCTGCTGGATAATCTTTGTCCACAATAACTAAAGGAAACTGTATGAAATAGCTTTCCCCTGGATATCTAAACATATACACCAAGTGTTTTCCCTTGACCCCAAGTGTTCAACTCACAGTCCATCCACAGGCACAAGAGCAGGAATAAAGCGCGAATAGATGTCTTCATTGTTCTTCCAGCCTGGGATCAGTACAGACTCGCAATCTCTTGCCAAGTCAGCTATTTGTATTTTGAGGTAGTCCCCTTTTCTCTAACAGTTAGAGTAGCTTCTTGTGTTCTCTATCCAGCCAATAAGAAAACAAATGCTTCAGTTCTCTCCTCTTCCACCAGAATGCAATGCCATCTTGTGGACACATCTCTAATTACTGAATGCTGTGAATGAATGTTCTACAAACATAAATAAGTCCAACAAAGTGACCTTAGACCAAAGACTACAATGCAGAGTCAATATGTAGAGATTGGGGGTGGTTCTTTACATACTACTGGGTCATTATTAGTAAGTTGGAGAAAGGTACATACATGTTCTTGGTGTTGTTTAATGACATTTAAAATAAAAATGTCGCCGGGCGGTGGTGGCGCACGCCTTTAATCCCAGCACTCGGGAGGCAGAGCCAGGCGGATCTCTGTGAGTTCGAGGCCAGCCTGGGCTACCAAGTGAGTCCCAGGAAAGGTGCAAAGCTACACAGAGAAACCCTGTCTCGAAAAACCAAAAAAAAAAAAATAAATAAAAATAAAATAAAAATGTCACTATGATCCATGAACTATGTTCATGAACCCAAATCTTAAACTCATAGTCCAACAACAGCAATAAGAATGGGAATAAAATGTTAATGAATGTCTTCATTATTCTTCCTGCCTGGGATCAATGTAAACTTGTAATCTCTTATTTGCAGTCCCTTATGTACAAATGGAAGAAAAATTTTAATTTTCAGTCAACACTATTGTAATTTTTCTGCTTAGGAAAGGGGATGAGAGGGCATGGCAGAAAGGAAGGATGGCTGGAGTAACACCTAACACTAAGGACATTTGAAAATTGTGTGTGTGTGTGTGTGTGTGTGTGTGTGTGTGTGTGTGTGTAAATGAAGTTATTCTACACAGGTAATACTTCTTCCAGAATCCATAGGTATGGGCTACATCTCCCAGAGTTAGTGACAGTCATGGAGACCCATAGAACAATGTAACCTATTTGCCATTGCGCTTGGTCACCCACCAGAACTTGAAGACATTGCTGAAGATACCACACACTTTAGTCACAGGACTTAGAGCAATCAAGCCAGTACTAATCAGGAGGCTTCCTCCTTACTGACTCCAACTCAGTGCAACTCAGACTACTAGGAGACAAAAGTCCACAACAGTCCTAACGATCTGTGAACCCTGAGAGCTATAATAATGATTAACATAACAAAATATGTCCATGGTCATGAGTGCTATAAATGGTAAGGAAGTGGCCAACCACATCCTGATTGGTCTGCTCTCCAGGAGAAAAGAGAATGCCTGGTGCTATAAATCTGTCCAAGAACCTATGCCTGTGGAGTTTATAGGCCCCAGGGGAAATTTTACTAGCATTGTTTTTGCTAAATTGATATAGTATCAAATTTCCCTCTACTTTCACCATATCCATAGATTAGTGCAGCAGTCAATCCTAGTTAGAGTTCTTGTGCAGCAGATAGTAGTTTGTATTCACCAGCATTAATATGATATTACACTCACAACTGGTCAAAGTGTTAAGATTAAGTGTCTGTGAAACACACAGCTAGAACTATATCATTTTATCACAACATTTCCCAAAAGGCTCAGGAAACACCACAATAGTTTGTATAGAGTGGTTGTAAAAGCTGTAAGTCAGAGATGACTAGTGTCTTCAGGATATTATTATACTTAGAAAGCCATAGTGGTTGTGTTTGCCGGGAACAAGAAGATCTGAATGTGATTAAATCAGTCAACATTGTGACATAGAGTGGGGGGGGGGCTTATGAGCCCCTGCCACTAGCTGAGGAGCCATATTAGTGGTTGATAGCTTCTATGAAAGAGAGAGTCAGTCTGCTTCAGTAATATGATACCTGGTAAGTTGATGATGCTTTTGTGGGTGCCCCACCCCCATTTTTATGTGGACAGCACAAATCCAACTTAATGAGTAATTTAAAAAAAAAAAAACCTACATGAAGTTGAAGGAGGTTTGAAGAGAGGACCTGGGGAAAGCTTTTTTGGTTTTGTTTGTTTGTTTATTGGTTGGTTGTTTGGTTGGTGGTTGATTGGTTGGTTGGTTGGTTGGTTGGTTGATTTATAGAGACAAGGTTTTTCTGAGTAGTCCTGGCTGTCATGAAGCTTACTGTGTAAACCAGGTTGGCCTCGAACTCACAGAGATTCACCTTCCTCTGCCTTCCAAGTGCTGGGATTAAAGGTGTGCACCACCACCCCCCACCCCCCACCCCCGGCGAGACTGAACTTTTAAAAATGTTTGCGTTTCAAAGACTGTGGAACTTTTAAAGTTTTACTGTCCATTATATTCTTATATTTGCATGAGATCTTGGGGAAAAATAAGAAAGCATACAGTTTAAAACTGATGCATTTGTGTGTCAAGATGTCAAGGAATTCACTTTACTGGTTACTTTTTGTCAAGTTTACACAAGGTAGTGTCATCTGGGAAGAGGAAATCTCAGGTGAGGATTTGCCTCCACCAGACTGACCTGTGGGTGTGAATATGGAACATTTTTTTAAAAAATAATGATTGACCTGGAAGGACCCAAGGAACTGTGAGTGGTACAACTCATGAAGAGTTCGTCCTGGGTCATATAATAAAGCAAGTTCAGCAAACCACAAACAACAAGCAAGTCAGCAGCGCTACTTCTTGCCCTCTGTTTAGTCCCCTACCTCCAGGACCCTGTCTTAAGTTCCTGCCCTCATTTATTTCATGATGAAGGGTAAATTGTAAGTTGAAATAAACCCTTTCCTCCCCTGTCTTTGGTCCTGGTGTTCATCAAAGCATTATAAAACAAATTAGAACAGTATTGTCACTGCTCCCCCTGTGTGCAGGGACCATAGCACTCTTTCTCATCTACTACCCCACCACACCCAGCAAATCAGAGTCTCAAAGACTTAATAACTGTGGTGGTGAAGGGGGAATGCAAATTACTCAACTAAAATAGCTCCTGAGAAGCCGAGGTCTGAGAAAAGAGGATAAAAAGGCTAAAATAAAGTAGAATTAATGTTCAGGCAGGAAGAGAATTGGGAAATGCAGAAATGAACAAAACCAAAATATTGATAAAAATTTAGCTACAGAAAGAAATTAAACTAAAATTAAGAGAATTCCATATCCTATTTTACTAATCACAGAGGAAAGCACATTTATATTGAATAATTGCTTTTAATTTTTAACACTGGTCTATTTAGCTCCATAGTTTGAAGCATGATTTTTGATGAGTTAATGGCTACACGTTTCTCATTCCTCTAGAATTGCATTTAGGAGAAGGTGGAGAAGCCTCATCATCTAGGATGTATATGATTGCTTTTTTATCAGAAATTCTAAGTACACTGGACCATGGAGAAGTCTACATTCTTCATATATATATATATATATATATATATATATATATATATATATATATATATTGTCGTGGCTGGTAAACCATGAATTGATCCCGCTCCAAAATGTTTATGTTGAAGCTAAAACACTAAGAACCTCAGAATGTGACTGTATTCAAAGACATGGCCTTTAAAAAATAATCAAGGCAAAATAAGGTCACCTCTAATTAAGTGAGTATGATGTTCATATAGGAAGTATAGATGAATATCCTCCTAGAAAAGCATGTTTGGACCTAGGGATAAAGGGTCATCTACAAGTCCAGAGGGAGGCCTAAGAAGAAACTAACCTGTGAACTTCCTGATCTTGGATTTATAGTGTGTAGAAATGTGGAGAAATAAATTTCTGTGGTTGAAGTGTGCCAGTCAGTGATAGTTTTCTATGATAGCCATAGAAAACTATACATTTTAATATCATGCTGTATGAGATCAATTACAAAATCAATTGGCATCATAATTAATCATACATCGAGAAATCTTTAACATTTTCACATTCTATTCCTTAAACCCATTTTGATGCATTTGTTTCCTTGTCTTTGTACTGTGTCTGAAAGCCTAATTATCCTCATAATCTTATACAGATATTGGGAATGGAGTCTGGATGGCTCAGCTGTTAAAAACACTGGCTGCTTTTCCAGAGGACCCAGGTTCAGTTCCCAGCATGCACTTGGCATCTCACAACCATCTGTAACTGTAGTTCTGGGCAATTTGATGCCCTTTGCTGGCCTCCACAGACACCAGGCTGCACACACTGTGGACAGACATATGTGAATGCAAAACACCCATACACATAGAATAAAAACAGATAGAGTACTTATTGTTTGTATTAGTTACTTTCCTATTGCTGTGATAAAATGTTATCACCAAGACAACTTTGAAAAGAAAGAGTTTATTTGGGGCTTACAGCTTCAGAGGTTTAGAGCCCATGATGATGAATCACAGGTGGCAGGCAGCAGGTGGATGAAGCAGCAGCTGAGAGCTTAGATATTGCTCCAGAAGCAGGAGACAGAAAGAGGGCACACCAGGAATGATACCAGCAGTGTTAAAGCTAAGAAGTTCTGCCAGGCATTGGGGCACATACCTTTAATCCCAACACTAGGGAGGCAGAGGCAGGTGGATCTCTTTGAGTTTGAGGCCAGCTTGGTATACATAGCAAGTTCCAGGACAGCCAGGACTACATAGAGAAACCCTCTCTCCAAAAACCAAACAAACAGATGCTGTGGGAGGTCTTGCATGCTGTAAATATGTGTTGCTCTGATTGGTTGATAAATAAGATGTTGATTGGCCAGTAGCCAGGCAGGAAGTAAATGTGGATTAGCAGACAAGGAGAATTGTGAGAAGGCTGGAAGGCTGAGAGGAGACGCCAGCCTGCCATCCAGGGAGTAGCATGTAATGGCACACAGGTAAAGCTATGGAACATGTGGCAACATACAGATTAATAGAAATGGGCTGAGTTTAAATGTAAGAGCTAGTAAGTGGTAGGTCTGAGCTAATGGCCAATCAGTTTTAATTAATATAAGCTTCTGATTATTTTATATATTATTATACATGTTATATATTAATTATATTATATTATATTATATTATATTATATTATATTATATTATATTATATTATATTATATTATATTATATTATATTATTATTATATTATATTATATTATATTATATTATATTATATTATATTATATTATATTATATTATATTATATTATTACATTATATTATAATGTATATTATAATCACTATAGGGTCCGTGGGTCTGGGCAGTACCAGAGAAAACTTCAGCTACAAACAAACAATAAAATTATAGAGAAAATTATATTTTTTCAGATAAAATAATCACAATATGGTGAAGGCCCTCTGTAAACCAACACTGAAGCAAGTTCTTCCAAAGTTACAGTTTGGTTCTCTTTGTATACTGTCTTTTAAATTATGGCTTGACACACAATAGGCACAAATAATTGCATTTGTTTAATGCAAAACTGGTAGTTTTGTGGTAACAATATTGGATTTTACTATATGTTTCCTAGTTCGACAAATATTTGGCAACACAAAAAATAAATGGCAATTCATAGAAAGATAATGATAAAAACAAATCACTTTTTTAAGTAGAAAATTTTGTACTTAATATTAAAAATATGTGTCTATGTATAAAAAAATTTATTTAGAACTATGTAACTATAAAGTCAGGTACAGGGGAACATGACTAAAACCCCAGCTTGTGCAAGATTAGACAGGATAAGTGCCTTCCAAATCTGAGTTCAATCTTTGCCTGCCCAGCAAAACTTGTCTAGGGAAGAAAAGACAGATAGATAGACAGACAGACAGACAAATAGATAGATAGATACATAGATAGATAGATAGATAGATAGGTAGATAGATAGCACAATGGGGTGTTACTTGGTTGTTAGATTAAAAATGACATCATTAAATTTGTAGGCAAATGGATGGAACTAGAAAAACAAAAAACAGAAAACATCCTGAGAGAGAAGCAACCCAGACCCAGAAAGACAAAGATGGTATGTGCTCTGTAGGAGCTCATTTTCAGGTTTCCTAGTGGCTTTACCCAGCAGGTCTGCATAGAGAAGATGATTGGACCACAGACTAAGTACAGTTGTCTGCGATGGTCTGCACTGGGCTGTGCTGGTGGAGGTCTTTTGCTCCACCCCTTGGCATTTCTATAAATACCCTAGGGCAGAGACACTCAGGGCCCGAAGGAATAGGTTCCAGGCCCTCTCGAGGCTAGCCTGTATTTTCTATCTGTTTCTTCCCCCACTAAATCCTTCTACCTAATATTTCCCGCTGCTCCTAATCAAGAGCACTCTGAGAAAATGTGGGTGTGGTGGGTAGCCCCCCAACAGTACTTGTTTATAAGTGAATATTAGCAGTTAAGTAAAGGATAATCATTCTACACTCTACAGACACAGAGAGGCCAAGTAACAAGGGGTACTTGAGAGGGATGATAGGATTTCCCTGGGAAAGGAAATATAATAGATTTTGTGGGTGGACTGGGGGCAGGCAGGGGTGGGAACAGGAAGGATCAGGTGAAGGAGGAAAGGACACACAGAGAGAGGGGGGGTACTGAGAGAGACAACTGGAATTGGTGGGCATTTAGAGAGCAATATGGAAACCTAGTGCAGGGAAACTGCCTGTAACCTAGAAGGGTGACCCTAGCAAGGACTCCTAGTAATGGAGGATATGGAGTCCGAACTGGTCTCCTTGTAACCAGGCTGGTCACTCAGTGGTGGAATTAGGACACCAACCCAGCCACAAGACCTTCTACCCACAACCAGTCTAACCTGCAAGATGCTCTAGGGCAATGGTGGCTCAGTTTGTGGGAGTGGCCAACCAATGACTTGTCTAACGTGAGGCCCAAACCACAGGGAAGAGCCCATGACCACCACTGCCTAGATGGCCAGGGTCCAGACGCTGGATAGCTCAGAAACCTAGGGTAGAACCGCACATGACTGACCCTCATCCCCACACATGCACACACACACATGCACGCCAAAAAAAAAAAATTCAATGAAATGATTCTTAGTGGTATTCTGCTATACTCATAGGAACAGTGTCTAGCCCAGTTCTCATCAAAGAGATTCCCTCCTGCACCTGATGGGAGTAGATACTGAGCCTCACAGCCAAATATTAGGTGGAGCTCGGGGAACCTTGCAGAAGAGGGGGAGGAAGGATTGGAGAAGGCAGAGTGGTCTAGGACACCATGAGAACACAGCCCACAGAATCAACTACGCAGGACTCACAGGGGCTCACAGAGACTGAAGTGGCATCCATGGAACCTACATGGTCTGTGCTAGGTCTCCTGCATACATGTTATGATTGTTTAGTTTCAATTTTTTTGTTGGAATACTAATGATGAAAATTGGGTGTCTCTATTTGCCTACTCGTGAGCCCCTTTTCCTTCCACTTGGTTGCCTCATTCAGCCTTGATATGAGGATTTATGCAGAGTGTTATTGTATCTTGTGCTGTGTTCATTTCATAATCACTGCGAGGCCTGCTGTCTTCTGAAGGAAAACTGAGGAGCAGTGGATCTGAGGGAGAGGGGAGGTGGGGAGATGCTGTGGTGGGCAAGTATTGTGTGAGAGAATATATTTTTTAAATAATAAAAAATAAAAAAGTGACGTGATTACACATTCTGTTTGGCACTGCCTCAGCAGGTACATGATTAGCAAACATTTTCTTCAACTTCGGGATTCTCTGTTCACTTTATCAAAGGTGCACTTTAAAGCATAAACATGTTAGTGCTAAGACTATAGCTCAGTAGAGCACCTGCCTTGCATTCAAGATGTCTGCATTTAGTTCCTAGCACAGACAAAAGTAAAAAATAATTGTTACATTTTGAGTCTGGGATCCCTTCTGGTCTTTTGTAATACACTACAGAAAGAAGGAATCCTTCCTTCCATTACCAGGTAAATACCCATCCATTTGACCCTGGTTTTCGTTGAGGACTATGAATCTCTTTGGAATAGTTGTCCACTCTATCTAATTCATAGCCTATATTAAGTTTCAAGTCCACCACAATCCAAGTTTCTTTCTCCTAACAATGTCACCTAATTTCCCTGGTACTTAACTCTTCTTAAGTCTTCTTCATTTGACCTGTTAACTGAATTGAGAACACTCATCTCTTCATCTTAACTCACTTTTTCCCCAGAACCAAAGCACCTAAGATTCAGCATCGTTTTTCTCCATGCAGATCACAACCACAGACCTATTGCACTGAAAAAAACAAAACAAAACACTAGAAACAGAAGGAAGATGCTACAGAATATGGTATATTTTGGGGCAAAAGAATGAAGGAAGCCAAATAAAAATGTCATGAATGTATTTCCTCCGAGATTTCTACTTCTAAATTCAGTCAAATGTAAGAATCTTTAGGAATAACAAGTAAACCATTAGACCTAGAGAGGAAGGATAAATAAACCATCTCTTATTGTACTTTACCAGGAAGACATGGAGCATGTGCACCCTTTTAAGCCATGATAATTCCATTAATGACGTGGGTTGGATTCCGGGGATAAGAATTATATGGGATGATGAACACATAGACAAATTTCAGCAAGAGATTTGTATTTAAGGAATCACAAATGCAGACAGACTAGTATGGTGCGTCATACCTATAACTACAGCCCTCTGGGGGTTCAGGCAGGAAGAAAAGGAATTCAAAGCCAACCTCAGCTTCATAAGGAAGAAGTTCAAGGCCAGCCTGAGCTACTGGAAATCCCATCGCACAAAACAAAAACAAAAAGGAAATCATTGTGGTGTATGACTGCTTTCACTGTTTCTGATCAAGCCTAAGTTAAGGCATGCTCACTTCCTGTTCTCCTAATGTGTTCTTAGTGTTAATTTGCATGGTTTACACTGCAGCAGTGTCTTCATGTATGGTGAGGGTCAACAATAGCAGACCTTCCCCTGGTCCCTAAATGAGTGATCTCAGACACACTCAGCATCAGTCTCCTGCTTCTCAGCGTTCATGCTCAGCTCCCCCTGCAGTTTGTGACACTGTGTCACCCAGAGCACAGTAGTACACAGCCGAGTCTGACGTTTGGACCGAGGCTTTCTGCAAGTGGAAGGAGGTGGATCCTTTATCGTATGCTGCTTCAAACCCTCTGTTGCTTCCCTTCTCGTTGGCCTTGGAGACTCTGAAGAGGAGCTGTGGACCTTCTCCGGGATTCTGGACATACCAGAACAGGGCTGGGTACTGTTTGGTTTCATAGGAACAGTTCACAGTCAGAGACATCCCTTCAGAGATTGTGACTCGACCTTCCGTCTGTGTCACTGAGTCTCCATTGCTTTCTCCTAAAAAGAAAAATTAATAACAACAATTATTGTGGGCCTCCTTACTGGTGATCTGTATTCTGCCTTGTAGGAAAAATTGTCCTTTGAATTTACATCAATATCATAGAACAAGACAGAAGCTCCACATGTCATTCCACTTACCAAACATTAAGAAGAGTACAATCGCTAGTCCAGGAGAAAAGTTCATTTTTTTTTTGAGCCACCCAAGTGTGTTAATCTTAATTTCTTAAGTTAGGAATTGTTAAGGTTATAGAGAAAGGATGAATGTGACCAAGAATTAAACAGGAAATACGTGTGTGCTAGGTAGATGCACCATCCCCCCAGCCCATGTTTTAGGCAATTTGCTGAGCTCAGAAGATTGTTGACCTACATTCTCAAAAGTCAGTGATGGAGTGCTACTCTGGGCTCTTTTATTTTGTCTCACACCTGGTAGCTGTTGGATGGTGCTTCTGTAATCTGAAGAATAGTTGTGATAGGCTTATTTGCACCTTGTCTGTTGTCTTACTTGGGAATGCCATTCCATGCCATTTCTAAGTTTCTTATGTAGCCACTTTTGGCCATGTGGTAATCCACTAGAAAAATCACACAAGTAAGGAATGCCGACACATGTTTAATCACTACCTGATGACCTTGGAGAAAAGAAACAAACTTTTTCTATCTTATTACCCTACATTGGACCGATGTCACAAACCTAAAAGATAGCTAACAGATACTTCTTAAGTTAATAAATGAATGCTGTTTGTATAAAGGAATATTTGAAATAGCCATTTGTTTCACATTTGAAACATTTATCATAAGAAACTTAACTTAATAAAAGTTTTTCAAAAAAATGACAATTTTATATTACTTATACATTATTAAAAATTTTGAAATATTATAGGATCAGTGACCAGACGTCTATATACCACAGATAGAGCACCAATGACAGACCAAAGTAATGATTCCACAGAAGTTCAACTTGGAGAACCGATAAGTTTATTTAGGTTACTTACAGGAGCATGGATGATCTAAAGTCAGTCAGCTACAGTCCTCCCCAGCATCTCACAGGTTTGTGTTCAGCTCCCCCTGCAGCCTCAGACACTGTGCACTCAGAACACAGAAGTACACAGCCGAATCGCTCAGGTGCACAGAGGTCTTCTTCAGGTGGAAGGAAGATTTACTCTTCTGAAACTCAGCCTCAAATCCATTCACTCCATGAACCACAGGATCTCCTGAAAAGTACCTGAGGAGAAGCTGGAGGCCTTGGTCATGGTTCTGCTTGTACCAGTAGAGGTAAGGAGCTCCACTGTAGGAATAGTTGCATCTGAGCTCCACCGAGTCTCCTTCGAAGACAGTGACATGGGCATCAGGCTGGGTAACTGACTGTGCTTGGACATCTGCAAAATCAATGATAAATCAGTAAATGTGATGGAGAAAAATATTCTTACTAAAATTCAAGTGAGAAAAACAGTAAATCGTGTGCATCTACAAATGATAAGGATATTTTACTCACCCAGGAAAAAATGTATCCCCAGGAATGAGATGAGGACTAGAAGCATGGCTGAGCACTGGAAACACTTCTGGTGCCTTTCTGGAAAAGCTTGGCACAAGCAGGAAAGCAGCTGCAGTTCCCAATTATTGAAGACAAAAAGCACAAAGTTGTCCAGACACCTTCCTTCTTTAGATAAAATTCTAAGACAAACAAACAAACAAACAAAACGCTGCAGAAGTGGTCCTGGTCCTGGGAACTTCCTGGCCTCTGACTGTCTTCACTCATCAGTTGTTCTAAGAACTCTACAAGATGCAGGGAGGGACTGAGTTGAAAGTGGGGATCAACTGCAGGAATGGAGGCGGCTAGTCTGTGCAACGTCGCCCTCTGGTGGTCAGTTCAGGATAAAGACTAAAGCAAATTCATATGTTCTTTCTGTCTACAGCACACCTCGTGTTTCTAAACTAATCTGTGCTATGTTGAGTCCTAAACTAATGAAAAATAGACCATGCAAAATGGAAGGGCAATTTTATTTTGAAAAAAAAAAGGATCATATGATAAAACTATAAATTTGGAGACCGTTACCACTTGAGTATAAAAGCATAAGCTGCAAGAAGCCCTGCTGCCTGAAACATAGTCAAAATCCAGAGACTGAATCTTTAATGTGTGTTTTGTTGACTCCTGGAAGCCAGAGAAAACTCTGCCTTCCCTGGCATTTCCTCATTAGCATTTTTGTAGAGAGCCAGAACAAAGGAAATCAATTGGAAGTTCAGCCTTATCCTTCTGGCCAGATGCTCTTGGGTCTGAGGCATCCTTCTCATCTCTCTCTCTCTCTCTCTCTCTCTCTCTCTCTCTCTCTCTCTCTCTCTCTCTCTCTCTCTCTCTCTTCTCTCTCTCTCCTCTCTCCTCTCTCCTCTCTCTCTCCCATTTCTTCCTCTCCTCTCTACCTCCACCCCACTCTTTGTTTAACTCAGAACAAAGAAATCATTAGCAGTGTGTTTGCCTACAAATTCCTACTTACAGACAACATCCACACATGCTCTTATAATTCAGATGCAGTGTCCTCTCACTGTGTCCTAGGACAACCATTACCTATGCAGACACATTCAAATCAGACACCCTTGGCTGTATTTGATAGGCCTTTGCTAGCAGTTAGCATCCAATCAAGGGAAGTTCTGGTAGGATATAAAGATAGTGACTTTGGTGAAAAGAAAGAAAAAAAACAAGCTTATCTATTTTAAGAATTATGAAGATTCAGTGACTTCGGATAAGCAGAAATGATAATGCAATATGGAGAAAAGACAGCAAAACCCCAATATCATTCGATCTGGATAGTCCTGGGATGATACAGCATCAAAGAAACAATAGACTGGAGGAGCATCTGTGGATGAAAGTAGGCTTACTAATGAAGGTACTTAAAGCACACACACACACACACACACACACACACACACACACACACACACCACACACACACCTTGAAAGGTTTAAGATTTAAGAAAAGAATAAAAGAATATTTACATGAAACATGGACTCCTTAGTGGGAGCGGCAATGAAGCACAGTCCAGAGAAACAGAAACCATGGGAATAGCTGGACCTAGACATATTAGTATCCAACAGTTTGAGGTAGGTAGATGTTGAGTAGTCTAATGAGAGCAGAGTTGATTGTGGCCAACAGCATGCCATTCTTCTGAAAGTTTCTTACTTGGGAAATTGCTATATTGCTGTGTTGCATTGGGACACTAGGAGGTACTGTAAATAGAATACACACCAGAATATCGAGAATAAATAGAATTTCAATACACTCTACTGTGTAATTGCCCTTAAATGACACATTTTCTCCATCAACACTTGTCTCCACTCCTCATAATATTTCTATAACGCAGTGAGGGACAGAGCAGTAGACACAATTTCACTTAGCAGGAAGAAATGTCCCCCACCTGCATATCAATGCCAGGCTTTGTTTCCAAAGCACAGGACTAACTCTCCAGCTCTGTGGGTGCATTGTTCATTTCAAGTTCAAACAAACCAGGAAAGCAACAGCTGAAAAAAGAGCCTGTCTCCCTGAATCTTTTCTGGCATGATTGCTACACCAGGAATTTTACTTCACTTTGGGATGGACGCTTCTATGAAGCTAGGCTTTGTCATAATTTAACACAAGAACTCTGCAGGGCAGCAATGGAGCCAGTACAAACATCACACATACATGAGCCAGACACAAGATGGCAGTGCTCCAATGAAGCACTTCCTCCCCCTCCACAGGGAGCATGCTAGAGACTGATCCTCAATCAGGAAAAACAGATTTAGACATTTTCACAATGTAGTGATCCTTGACTGAACACATACTGGATGGTACTGTTAAGTCCTATCAAGAACCTGTGGCTAAAAGCTCATAGACCCTACAGCTAAACCCATTATTTTGCTCAATGAACACAGTATCAAAATGCATTTTAAGCATGAATCTCATGAATAAGCAGGAAAGAATAGTAATTAAGGTCTCATAATCTCAAAAGCTAAAAAAAAAAAAATAGCTCTCCCTCATATGTTTATCTTAGCCTGGTCTGTATGTGTACACATGTGAACAAATGGGCAGACCTCATCAGAAAAGGTTCTTTACGCAATGAAGGACCACTGATAAAGAAACTCAAGATTGGATAAAGCACAGAGAAAAACTGTCTGTGAAATGCTCAGCCATATATACATGTGTATAACGCACATACACCACACACACACACACACACACACACACACACACACACACACACACACACACGATGCTGGGGGCCCATCTTGAGGAAAGGCTAGAAAGACTGTAAAAACAGTGACTTTTGGACTAGACATGACCAATGCACTCGTGAACTCACAGCAACTGTGTTTGCCTACACAAGACCTGCACAATATCAAGCTGTCATTCCAGCATGGATGGGAGAGCCCATGACTCCCACCACTAGCTAAGGAACTATGGACAGTTGACAAATGAGAGGGGAAGGAGAATCTGTTTTCTTCCTGGAAATGGCTCTGGTGGGTTTCTCCTGCTCCAGTGCATGGTCCCACATCCACTCCTAAATGGGCACCAGTAATTGGACTTAGCAGTTACTTAAAAGACATGAATTTGGGAGGTTAGGTGAATATGGGAGAAGCTAGGTATTCAAATTAGATAATGACTGAGTAGGTAACTTATTGCCTCATACATGGTAACTTCAATAAAACACCAAATTCCTAATTAATGAGACCTTTTCTCCAATGTTGAGTATGAGACTCTTTTATCTACATAGGTTTACTGATGGAAGCTTCCAGGAAACATAGCCTTCACTTTCCCTGGAGGCTGCCACATATTTCTTCACGCTGTTGGACTGCAGCAACACATGGGATACTGGGAAAGTGCACATGAAACAGACGTTGAGGTTTCAGTCTCCTTTCCCTGTGGAGTCATGATATCAGGTGCTTTATGGCAAGCTTCTCATCTCTTGAGAATAACCTTGGAAATGGTTCCATTTTTACATGTACTGATTATCTTTCTTATTAGTTTTATGAGGTTTTCATAAATTCTTAATGTAAGTCTTTTTTTTTAATAAAAATGTGTCACAGAGTTGGATAAATGGTAAATCCTTGTAATGCCAGTTAGTTAAGTAGAATGAAGCAGAAAGACCATGGATACAAAAGTTTCATCCTTGTGTTGCTGGAGAGCTTCTCTCCAGGTTCCTTCCACCAAGCCCTGCAGTCCCACAATCCACATATAAAATAATCACTCAGACATTTATATTACTTATTAACTGTATGGTCATGGCAGGCTTCTTGCTAACTGTTCTTATATCTTAAATTAACCCGTTTCTATAAATCTATACCTTGCCACGTGGCTGGTGGCTTACCGGCGTCTTTACATGGTACTTGTCCTGGAGGTGGCTGCAGTGTCTCTCCCCCTTCTTCCTGTTTCCCCAATTCTCCTCTCTCCCTGTCCCACCTATACTTCCTGTCTGGTCACTGGCCATCAGTGTTTTATTTATATAGAGTGATATCCACAGCAGCCTTGCATAAGCAACATAGAAAAATTTTTTTTCCTGGGAAAGAAAGGATAAATAAAGGAAAGAAGAGATGAGGGAAGTGGAGGATGGTGACTTAGGACGACAATTCCAGAATTCAAGAGGCTAAGGAAGGACAATCATGAGTTCCAAAGACCAGCATGGGCTATATAGCATGACACTGTCCCAAAACAAGCAAAAACAATAATTAACAAAGGAAAGGATGGGAGGGAGCTGAGAAATGTGGTGGCAAGGGAAAATATCCAATGAAAATACAACTTCTCAATCTGCGATGGGCTATCTACCTTTAGAGTGATTTTTTTTCTCTCCAGTAAAATCTGGTTAAGTTAACCAGCTGATTATGAACTCATAATCCTTATACCCCAGCTTTCCAAGTATCTAGGACTATATACACCTGCCCTACTCAACTGATTTTAACAAGAGCAACTAAAGTATGTTGAAGATAAATTTGAAATTCTACAGAATTTTCATTAAGAATAGTCTTTGTTGTTGGCTTCCATTGGTTTCAGTGAGAAGGCAGGCAGTATTTTTAAATTTGTTTCTCAGGTCACAGTATGGAATCATCCTCTGGATATTAGCAGGATATTTTTGTTGCAGTTGTTCACTTAAGTTCCTCAAATACATCTGTCTTGATTTGCCTGCCTCTATTCTGCCAAAGCTGTAATTTTGAACTCACCAAGCTACTGATTCAACCTCATGTTGTTTGTATAACATTTCTCCTTACTGAGAATTTTCATCCTAGAGAATCAAGTGCTAGTGAATAAAGATGCTTGTAATGAACAAAGATGGTTTAACAGGTGACAGACAGTTACTGAAGCAGGTAACCTCATGAGACCATTGTGGAAGCATTGACTACAATTAGTGTTATGGATTGTGTGACTTCCTGTCTCAATAAATAAATAAAACAGTGATGTGTTTGACTATAAAGTGCCGCCAGGGGCTGTATATTGTAGGTTTAATCCCTCATACAATGTTCAGGGGTGGGAGGTGAATAGATCATGGGGCTCTGCCTCGAAAAATGGATTCATGCACTAAGAGTTCATGATCTGATGACATTGTTGAAGCAGTGGGGACTTTCAGAGGTGGGGCCTCAGTGGAAGGTGACTGAGACTATACCTTGTCCATGGCTCTTTCTGCATCAATTTCTACTTCTTGAGTAGATCAGCCTATGCCATATATCTCTGATTCATGATGTTTTGCTCTGCGTCTGACCAAAAAGAATTAATCCAGCTAATTAAGGACTCAAACATAAGATAGAATGGACCAAAATCTATCTTTCTTCCTTCAGGCCAGTTTTTCTATTATCATAGTGACAAAAACTTGACACAATAATCATGGAATTTCTTTCTCACTTTCTTTTGTCCACACTTATGTACATTTAATCATGACTCACTCTCCTCATTTCCCTGTATATAGCAGAACAAGATACGATAATGTCAGTCTTGACTCTCATTATATCTCAGTAAATTACAGGATACCAATGGAAGCCTGGGTTTTGGTAGAAGAGGTGTGAACTCTCTTATAGGTGGGGAGATGAACTTTGTTTTCTCCTTAGGGTAGAGGATTAGCATGTTTGTTGTTGACTGAAGAATGGTTGCACAATATTATCAGAAAGTGTAATTCCTCTATTGTCTTTATTTGAATGTTACGATTGTAAAAGAAAATGATGCTAAGTTGACAATGGATACCTTTGCCAGTTTTGTGTCATCTCTGTTTCAGTATCTAGAGGTGTGATCCCCAGAACTGACCTCACTGTATTCCTCTGCCTCTGGGAATAAAAGAAATCACATAACACTAGCAAGATAGGTCTGCTCCAGCAGCCATCTCTGGGGTACCATGGGGGTTCAGGATTCCGGACACTAAGACAGCCTCTTGCTGCCACTAAGCTGCCAGCTCCTCTTATTCTTAACAGCTCCTCCACCTTCCACTTTCTCTACCTTGGGCTAAGTGTGTGGGTACATGGTCTCAAGTCACACTACTGCCTCTGAAGGTAAACCCCCAAATGACATTGAAGAAATTGAAGGCCATACAGTTTTACTTTGCCCTTATAATTATCCTTCTTGGCATCACCATAATTTCCAAGTCATAGTTCATCTGTGTACTGGCATCATCTAACCATTCTTTCTGTATGTTAGCTTAGCTAACTTTTAGGAAATTCAGACTCAATCTATATGCTAGGACTACTGCTTTGCAGAGACCCCATCCACGAACTCTGGCTATATATATCTAATCCTTCCAGATTCTTTTATTCTACATCACTCATGATTCTGTGTCTGATTATACCTAAAGCAGACATAAGAGGTAAGAGCATTCCTAGTCACTAAATTCAAATTTGTGCTCTGAATTTTTGTAAATGAAACTAACTCTGGTGGTATTGTGTTCCCCAAAATATTGTGCACACTAATAAACTTATCTGGGATCACAGAACAGAACAGCCACAATATTAAACATAGAGAATAGGCAGTGGTAGCACACGCCTTTAATCCTAGCATTCCAGAGGCAGAAATCCCTCTGGATGTCTGTGTTCAAGGACACAGCCAAGCATGGTGACTCACGCCTTTAATCCCAAGAAGTGAGCCTTTAATACCAGGGAGTGATGGCAGAAAGCAGAAACATATATAAGGCATGAAAAATAGAAACTAGTAGCATTTAGCTGGTTAAGCTTTTAGGCTTTTGAGCAGCAGCTCAGCTGAGATCCATTTGGATGAGGACTTAGAAGCTTCCAGTCTGAGGAAACAGGATCAGCTGAGGAACTGGCAAGGTTCGATAGCAGTGGCTTGTTCTGTCTCTCTGATCTTCTAGCATTCACCCCAATAACTGGCCTTGGGTCTGTTTTTATTAATAAGACCTTTTAAGATTCCTGCTACAACTAACCCTTTAAATTATGGTGATGCAAGCTCTTCACCTTTAGGTAAATTTACACATCTTCTTTATGTTCTGTTTTTTAAGTCAAAATCTCAAGACAGAATATTTGAATAAAGTTTCTCCTAACTCCTGTTTACAAAAGAAATGGAAGGATGTTTTACTTCTGAACAAATCCTCTGTTCCAGGCAACAGTGAAAGCAGACCTAATTACCCACTTGTCTGCAACCTGCAGGGGTGCATCTGAATGGGGCTCTTGCAGCAGGCACTGTCTCACAGGGAGATGAAAAACAAGTTCAGCTTTTACTGTCGCTCCTGTGTCCCCTGAGAGCACAGAAATGCTTTGCTGAATCTTCTAGTTAAAAGGAAATGTGGAGCTGATAGATTTGGCTGATTTGGGGGGGAGAGATATAATATAATAAACCAAGATATCTGTGCACCCAACCAGAAGAACTCTGACAAATAAGGAAAATCATCTCTCCACTGGAACATTGCTTATTCCAATAAAATGTAGAAAGTGTTCTCCCTTGACTCCTATGAAGAATCCAGGGTGGCTGCTTCCCATTCCTGTGTGGATGCCAATGGATAGACTTCAGTCACTTTCTGGACACAATGGATCCTGTGGTAACAATCAGAACACAGTTGATTCTGTAAGGCACCAGACAAAATACTGTGACACTTGGGATAAGAAGGACCCAGAGACAAATGCAAATGAAGTAAATCTGCTTCTTTTCTCTGATCATTTTCTCCTAGATCCATGTGAAGCACTGAATGCTGGGAGCAAGGCTTCCTTCTTTATATTCTTAATGTGGGAGTCATCCATGGCAGAGAAGGCCATACCAAACCCACACAGCAGGCTGTGGGGAGGTGTGTGACACATATCCCTCTACACAAATGTGTCTGCTGTGCCTAGGCTCTGGTGTCCACATAGTGGAATACATACTCCCTAGGTTGTTTGGACTTTTTACTTTTCTTTTTGAGATTATAATTAAAACATTTCCCTCTTCCCTTTCCTCACTCCAAGCCCTCCCATATGCCCCTTCCTACTCTCTTTCAAATTCATGGTCTTTCATTTTATTAATTGCTAATGTATATGCACATTTATACATGTATAAACATATGTGTATGTGCTTCTATATATTTTATATGTATATGTGCATACATATATATTCCTAAATATAATCTTCTCAGTCTGTATAATGTTACTTGTATGTCTGTTATCTGGGCTGACGTTTTAGTATTTGTTAGGTCTGTAGGAAAACCCTAAGCACCCCAAAAAAACCAGGCTCACTGACTAAGTCCAAGTTGACAACCTGGCTTCAGCTCAGGACTGCTGGCAGACACTTTCCTCAGTCCTCAGGAGCCTGTGAGAAGGGTTTCTATCAGCCAGGAAGAGCCACTTCCTATTTCCCCTTCCTCTGGCTGAAGAGGCATCTGGCTCCCTGGTGACATGTAACTCTGGTGCTAACCAAAGCCAAAGCTACTCTCCAGGCTCCTGGGGTCACTATTGACAGGTGATATCAAAGTCCACTCTAGCCTCCTGGCTTTTCTCAACTCCCCTATACCTTAAACTTCGAGGTTGTTCCAGTTCACAGGATTCCCTCCCTGCACCCTGCTACTACAGGGTTTTCTTTATACCCAGGATGTTTTCCCACCTCCTGCTCTTTTCTCTGCTACTAAAAGAGATATCTCCAGCCCTTGTAGTCTGCCCCTCTCCTCTCTGCTCCAGAGTAGTAGCCATGGCTGCTTTGGACTTCTGCATGAGACCTCTGGCTATTCTCTCTTTCTCACACATCTATAATAAAAACCTTTTCCCCACCCATAAATTGGTCGGTTCAGTGGTTTCTCTGTGCCATTGCTCACAGCACTGGAAAACCAACTGGTGTGCTCTTCCCTGGGGAAGACTGGTTTTGGTTTTTGTCTTTTGCTACCACCCAATCAGAAAATGGAGGTTCTTGGGTTCCTAGACCACAAGGCTTTTCTGTGCTGGCTGGGGAAGTGTGGCTAACCACACACTGCTGCTCCACCTGCTGCCCTTCCTGGCTTAGACAGCAATAAACATGAGCCTAAGAAAAGCCTCTAGTACTGAGGCTGGAGCCACAGGTGCCAAAGATGGAATCACATGACACACACTGATGGTATTCACTGGAATAATTTGAGGACCCACTTAAAATAAAATTTATTATATGACACAGTATCTTTATAAAATTAAGACTATTACAGAGTGTGATAGGGAAAGAGAGTGCAAAGATTCCTCCAGCTTGAATTCTTGCTGAGGCCATTTTTAGAATTGCCAAGGATCTCCTTGATGAAGATTCCTGTGGAAAATTACCCAGAAACTACTAAGATAAGCAGGTAGCTGGAGGGGGTTCTGTGCAAACAAGCAGTTTAACAGAGGCTAAGATAAGCTAGCTGGGACATCTTGACCTTGGGTTCCTAGAAGAGAGTTGGGTAGTTTTCCACAGGACTTCTGATCAAGAAGATCAAATTCTAGTCAAGCCTAAAAAAACTGGCCCCAGCAAGAACACAAGATGGAGGACCCTCTGCACTGTCTTACCTTGTCACATTCCCCATTCGTTCTATGGGCATGTGTCCATCATTTCCTTGTCTTGTACTAGGAGGGAGACACAGATGGTCTTTAAGACCAGAAGCTTAACTAAGTTTACTCTGTTTGATGTAGTTGGCAATGCAGTTGAAGATTCAGAGTTTCCCCATTAGCCTGATCAGGATGAGAATCAATGAAATGACTAATGCTGATAATAAAGTGGGGACCAGGTAAGAGAGACTGATGCCAATTATCTGATTTATGTCTCCTTTCTTCCCTTCCTTGAGATTTTCTCAAACCAATCCCTGATTACTTGAAATAGAAACCATAGATCTCTCCTAAAGCTATGTAGAATCCTATTTGTTTCATCAAGAAAAGATCTAAGCCTCCTTAGGTTTCCACAATTCTGCTAGAGTCTACTTGTATATCTCATCTGGATATGGAGTCTTCTAATATCTCTAAGTCCTTGTAGTGATTTGAATAGGTGTAGCCTCTATAGACTCATGTGTGTGAATGCTTGGTCCATAGGGAGTGGCACTATTAAAAGGTGTGGCCTTGTTGGAGGAAGTGTGTCACTGTGGAGCTAGGCTTTGAGTTTTTTATGCTCAAGCTATGCCCATTGTGGTACACTATCTTCTGCTGCTGCTTACAGATCAAGATGTACAACTCTCAGTTCCTTCTCCAGCACCATGTCTGCCTACATGCTGCCATGTATTCTACCATGATGATAATGACTAAACCTCTGAAACTGTAAGCCAGCCCCAATTAAATGTTTTCATTTAAAAGATTTGCCATGGTCATGGTGTCTCTTCACAGCAATAGAAATCCTAACTAAGACAGTCCTGGTCCACTTGCTTACTTAATTCTCTGAAGTTTGATCACTGACTATAAGGGCCAGTGTTCCTATGGCTGTTGCCTGAGCAATATTGGCTCCAACCAGAAGTGGAATGAGGAGAGGTATACCTCACTTCTCAAGTTGAAGCCTGAGGTTCATCTTAAGTGTACTCTCTCTTCTTCCCCATCATATAAGTAAACCTGGAGCAGGATGTGAACTAGTACACATAGAAGGGAATTACTATTTTGAATGTCTTGGAGGGGGTACATTTAGTTAAACCATTTGAGCATGCCCACCAAGTGGTCTCAGGGGCCATAAAGTATCCTACTGATAAGAATTGACCTGGAGAGTGAAATAGCAAGCATCAGAGTAAAGTGAATCCTCTAAGCCAAAAGTCCTGGACACCAGACAGGTTCTACCTCCAAGTAGGACCACAGTAGGCTTTTCACAGTTACAGTTGTTTTTGTTTTCTGGTGCACTGATGGTCTGACTGTTCCCTTGCCCTATATGAATTCTGGGGTGGATTTTTATCATGGAAAGTATTACTTTTTACTTCATTTTGGTGGATAGTGTTATGGGGTATATTAGTCTAGGCTGCCCATTGTAATCTTTTAGGACTGAGAATGCATTGCTCCAGGCTCTCCTGGCTTTCAACTTTTCCATTGAGAAGTCAGCTGGTATTCTGATGGGTTTTCCTTTATTTGTGACTTAAGACTTTATTCTCTGTTATACTTTTCAATACACTTTCTTATTCCATATACTTAGTGTTTTAACTATAATATGCCATAGGATTTTCATTTCTTGTTTTGTCTATTTGGTGTACTATTTGTTTCCTCTATTTTTATGGGTATGTGTTTCCTTAGTTTAGGGAAGTCTTTTTCTATGATCTTGTTGAAGACGTGGTTTTATGGCACTGATGCAGGATTTTTCTCCCTCATCTATACCTATAGTTCTAAGGTTTTTCAATGTGTCTCATACTTCCTGCATGTTCTTTCTGGTGTTTTTCATCTTTAACATTCCCTGTATTTAGTCTAGATCTTCCACTTTGGGTTCTGATATCCTGTACTCTGCTTGGTTCCTTCCACTTGTGAGGCTTTCCTTCAAGTTTTTTACTTGGGTTATTAGATTTTTTAATTCCATCTTCATTTCAGCTTGAGATCTCTTCAATGTTTCTATCTCTTTATTGAATTCTATTTTCAATTCCTGGATTGTCTTCCTCATTTTCATCAGCTTTATGTTTATGTTTTCTAGGACACCACTCAGACATGTATTCTCTTAAATTATTTCTCCTGATAATCTCCTTAAATTCTCCTTAAATCATTTTATTGAACTCTCTCTCTCTCTCTCTCTCTGTCTCTCACTCTCTCTCTCTCTCTCTCTCTCTCTCTCTGTCTCTCTCTCTCTCTCTCTGTGTGTGTGTGTGTGTGTGTGTGTATGCGTGCGTGAGCGCACGCGGGACTTTTTTAAACTCTGAATCCTTTGGTGAAGCTTATGATTGTTTTTTAAATTCTGTGTCCTGGTTCATCAAAGTAGTTCTCACTGACCAATGTTTCTACAGAGATTTAGAGTGGATACTGACTTGATCTTTCATACTGTTTGCAGTTTTGCAATACTAACTAGAAATGTCATCATTCGTTAGTTCTGTGTCTGATATGCACAAAGAAGATCATGCCAGGAGACGTAATGTATGAGCAAGTTAGACCTAGAGGTTGGAAAAGTTTTAGGTGAAGCAAAGTTAAGACGACAGAATAGATGGGGTTGGTATGCAGGATGTGCCTCATGGTCTAGGCCTGGAGTGTGGGGGTAGATCTGACTGGGAGGAGGATTTGGATGTGGCATGAGAAAGGCCTCAGGGTTTGTGGTCAGTCCTGTCAGGTCCTGGCAGAAGTCCAGAGATTGGTTGCAGCATGGGGAGATGTGGCCAGACTAGGCCAGGGCACTGGATGCAGACGTGGGACCTAAGCTAGATCTAGCAGGTTGGGGGGAAGGTATGTGGAGGGATTAGAGCTTCACGCCTACTCACCAAGCTAGACCCTGGAGCAAGATCACCTTCTTTTTGCCTCAAGATGCTCTAGGTCTCATCCCAGAACAGTTGACAGTGATGCTGTTGAATTACAGAGAACTTAATGAATGGGAAGGTATGGCATGTCCTTGACTTAGAAGACACATGAACTTTGAATTCCCTCAGAGTCATCCAAAATGTCAACTCAAATTGCTAAATATCTCAGGAAATTTTTTTTATTGAAATTGAAGATAAAGGTTTATGATTTACATAGAAAGCAAAGATACTTGAATAACTGAACAGTTTTCCAAGAGAACTGTGTTGCAGAATTCACTCTGCCTAGAGCTGTTATAAAGAACAGTAGCCCGAACACCTTGCTATCAGTGGAAGTAGGATATAAATGAATAGATAGATAGATAGATAGATGAATGATAGATAGATAGATCAATCGATAGATAGATAGATCGATAGATAGATAGATATGGTAGTAATGTAACTAGAATAGATATGACAGAGACAGGCTATATATAATGTCCCATTAATGTTTAACAATAATGAGGACAATTTAATGGGAAAAGAAAGGTGTTTTCAAGAGGTATTACCAATCACCCAACCTTGTCAGCTCAGCCATTTCTTGAATTGACATTAGTGAAGGCCAGACTGACTTGAGAAAATAAAGATACTAACTATACAGATTCTTTCTAATAATTTTAAAATGACACAGAGATGAAACTCATGGACATCTTGGTCTAAAAACAGATTATGTTAGAAAACATATAGATTTCACTTACAACAATGTGGCTAGATTACTATGAACAACAAAGAATAATGTTTCAGAAAGCTGTGTGTATCTGTTCAGTCTCCTTCCATGACACCCAATACTAGAATCCTGCTGTTCCCTGTCCCAGCTGTACCTTTGAGATTCATGTAAGGGAAGCTCTGTAGGCCTATGTTCATGAACAGGCAACTGTCTGGGTCAGATAATGAGATTGACAGGCATCTCTGTCCACTGGCTGCTCACAGGTTTATTGTCCATAATACTGCTTGGAAGGAGATACAGAATATGGAATTATTACTGGTTGGCAGAGACAAATGACAGGGAGGCTTTTGCCCTTGTTCTAAAGACCAGGGCATGGATGCAGATGCCTGAGAGGACACAGAGGTCTTCAGGATTAGAAGTAGTGCTGTGTAGAGAGCTTTCCTTCTTTGATATTGTGGTTTTAAGCCTTTCTGTTTTTATCCACAGGAAAAGGTATAACAGGATATAAGCTGAAAAGGAATCTAGCCTGGCCATTTCCCAAGACCTTGCCTAAACCAGTGTAATTCTGTATAACTGCAGTGGAGGTCAGTACCACCTCCGTCCTGGAATGTCAGGGTGTCAAGACTCTGATTCCTATATCTTTTCCTCACAAGACTGGTTAGGAAAATAAAGTCAAAAAATCACAAATTTGAAAGAATTCTCTTTCATTGCCAGTAGACTCTTATTGTGAAATGTCATAAACACCGTTCCATCCACTATCGGGGTCTAGGAAACAGCTCTGAGGGTTTGTGTCAGGGCTGCAGGTGCCTGCTGCACACCGTGCATCTGTAGCACAGAAGTAAACAGCAGTGTCTGCAGCCTGGGCAGCCGTGATGGACAGGGAACTGCTCTGGGTGGAGGTGTCGAGGGTTGCTCTTAGTCTTCCACTGTGTTTCTCTCTCTCATTTGAACGTATTAAGATTAGCATGGCAGGGCCTCTGCCTGACTCCTGTCTGTACCACTGTAGGGCAGTTATGGATGTTTTATAACTGCAGTTCACGGTGACATTTTCACCCTCCTGGATGCTCAAGACCCAAGCATTCTCTTCTCCTACTTGGCTGTTCACCCCTACATAGAAACACAGACCAGAGAACAGGAGTCAGTGGTAACATTTTCAAACTGCATTTCCAGATTAATAAGAAGGCTTCATCTCACATGGATGTGGACTATGGACTTTGCTGTCCCTGTTGCCCTCACCAGAAACCCAAACTCACTAGTCAGTTGCAGCCATAGTGTCACCATCCACACTCCCAGGGGTCTGTCCATTCTTCCCTTTGAAGAGCAGATCACAAGAGATGCAGCTCCAGCCTGATCACAGGTTGATTGGTTTCTGAGCATCTGCCTTGAAGAGTCTCAGAAGCAAGTTCAAGCACCTCCCTCCCTACCCCCTCCTTTTGTCTCTCCCCAACCATCTGGCCTCCACCCTCCTCTCCCCTATCACTCTGATATCAAACCAAGGGAGTGTGAGGAAGGGGAGACATCTGGTGGTGGCCCCATCATCTTGCTAAGAGAGAGCATGGCCTGCAATGGTGAGGAGTGGGCACAGCTGAAACTACAAGGCTGTTCTACTCTCTGTGCTTATTAAACTATTGTTAGATGTCTTCAGCAGCTTAGGGAGACAGAAGGCAGAAAAAAGAGACTAGAGCCTGATCTCTACAGGGAAGGACAGACACTGCCCTGTAGGATGAGGGTGTCTCTGTGGAGAAAGGATGACAGTGACTCTGTAAGGGTGGGGGAGGGGATTGTTTGCATCCATAAGAGGCTAAAGTGGTTCTGCAGTCTCTTTCCCTTTGCTTCCTAAGATGCAGCCAATGAACCCCAGGGCAGTTCCAGGTGCTAGGGCCACTGTCCATCATGCAGCTGCAGGATAATAGGGTAACTCCAATCCCACATTCTTTTCTTCTCTGGTTATTTTTATTACTTTTGTTCTTCATCCTTTGCTCATCTTGGTATCTGATTGGTTTACTAAGATAATGGTTTATTGTTGAGTTATTTGTCTGTTATTTCCAGAGATCTCCCTATTATTCTGGCTTTTTTACCTGTGTGCAATATTCCTTTAGAATCTCCTGTAATGCCGACTTGGATATTACGGATGGTTTCTGCTATAATTAGGATATATCTTTATAGCCTTTAATTTTGAAGGATGGTTTTCTAGATACAGTCATCTTGGTTGATAGCTGTTGTTTCCTTTCAGGGCATGAAGCCTGTCATTATGATCTCTTGGCCTTTAGAGTTTCTTGCCTATGTGAGAAACTCAGTCCTTCTCTCTTGCGACCACCAGTTTATTTTCTTTTTTTTTCTATAAACTTGGAATTTTGACAATCAAGGCATGAAGAAAACTCCTCATCTATACCTTCATTTTAGTTTCCTGTTTTCCTGGATTAACATGACCCTTAGCATCTTGAGAGCTACTGTGAAGATAAATCAGAGACTCTAAATCACAACTAAAGCAAGAACATGGGCAGAAGTATTCAAAGGATGAGAGGTAATTGATAGAGACTGGTAACACTTCCTCCTAAGAATAGAGCCATGGAAACAGTGTGGCAGTTCTTCAGGATAATGGGATCAATATTCCTATGATCCTTATACCTGCTTTTACTTTTTGAGGTTTCTCCATTGATATACTTGCATTAAGGCTTGACTCAGCCCTTCTTTTTACAGCTGCTAAGGAGAGTAGATGTAATTATTAGACAGATGTCCATGAGCCCAGGGAAGTTAAATGTAAGTGTGGATGGAAAGTTCCTAGAGCATCGTATTATATCATGGAACAAAGCAGAGAGCACACAGTAGGTCAGGGAGGAATAAGGAGAAGAGGAAAAGGACAAAGAGTCAAGTGACATTTGCTTGTTTACCTCCTGACTCATGTAATCAGTAGATAATTCTGAACTGATTACAGTGAACTATTCACAAGTCTATATGCTAAGAATAAAGCTGCTACAAATGGAAGACCTTGACATCTTAGAATTTTTATTCTAATTGGTGAAATTGACAGTGAACACACGGACACACAAATGAACTGCATAGTTCAATTTTATGAGTCTCAGCATCAGAGTGATGGAGTGCTATAATAGAGTAAGTAGAATAAGGGAGAGCAATGATAGAGCAAGAGAGTATGATAGAGTAAGTGGGAGCTATGGCAGTTTAGGAGAAGGGCTGTGGTAGAGATGGAGGAGGGCTGTGTTAATGGAATAAAAGAGTTACGATATTTTAAAATAAGGGTTATAATGCAGATAGAAGTGGAATATGATGGAGTATGTGGTGGGCTATGACAGAGTAGGAAGGGCTGTGATAGAGTAACAGGAGGATTATGATAGAGTAACACGAGGAATATAATAGAGTAACAGGAGGAGTATGATAGAGTAACAGGAGGACTATGTTAGAGTAACAGGAGGACTATGATAGAGTAGCAGGAGGACTATGATAGAGTAGCAGGAGGACTATGATAGAGTAACAGGAGGACTCTGATAGAGCAACAGGAGGACTATGACAGAGTAGCAGGAGGACTATGATAGAGTAACAGGGGGACTGTGATAGGGTAACTGGAGGACTATGACAGAGTAAGGGGCATGCAAATTTACATGGGAAGACCAGCAGAATCTGTGGGTTTCCCCACAGAAGTGACACCTGAGCTGAGACTTGAAGATGGTCAAGAGTCTGGTTTACCAAGTTTTGGACAGAGAGTATTTCCTATTCAGAAAGCCTAGGACCACATCTGGGAAGTTCAGCAAGTCAAAAGAGACCAGCATTGCTGCTGCAGAGAATTGGGATCTTTCCCCACAAAAAGCTGATGTTGACAGTTCAGGCCTGTACAAATCCTGTGCAGCACTGTGTATCACAGCATGAACTTTGTGTTGTATTCTAGAAAAAAAAAACATAAAGCCATTTAAACACTTTGGGAGAGTATAGATGGCATCTAGTTTATAGTATGTGTATTTTATGTGATAGGATATTAAGTTGTATGCTTGCCCTCCCCCAAGCACTGAAACTACTTCTGAGGCTCTTTAGAGAGCCAGCTGCCCTGTAACTGTTCAGAGTTCACAAAAGATCCACCCGTGATTCTCAAACTCTTATGTTTTGGCATCAGCATGATCTTATTAACAGAAGGGAGAACTTTCTCTGTGCATTGGAAATCCCGTTCCTCTCTGGTTTCTGCCCCTTCCTTCTTTCTCTTCCTTCTCTGTGGGAATCCTAGGACTGGGGGACACTGGGCTCTCCTGTCATCCTTCCCACCTTACTTTCAGAAAATATTATACAGAAGCCCCCTTTCCCAGCATGTCCTCTCCCCTGCAAATATAAAATACAGTGAGCTCTTCCAGAGAGCTGTGGAAGAAAATGTGGAGGACAGACTTCATCTCCTACAACAAGCAGACAACTTCCTTAGTCACAGGCTTTACTGGGGGAATCTCATGCTCTGATAAGATTTTCTTGTATCAGATTTTGCTTTGGTCCCAATCAAGAGTTGAATGCAGAAGACTCTACTTCTTGTTCTTCTGCTGTGGCTATTCCTATGATTTTTGTGCCAACTAAAGTAATAGAGAGGCACACAGCACAGAGAAACAAGAGATCCCAGAGGCAGGTGCTCAGCATCAGGCCCCTGTGCTGAGTTTATGCTCAGCTCCCACAGTGGTTTCTGCCACTGTGTGTCACTCAGGGCACAGTAGTAAACAGCTGAGTCAGACTCTTTGACCATGGCTTTCTGCAAGTGGAAGGAGGTGGATCCTTTATCATATGTAGCTTCAAAACCTTGGCTGGTTCCCTTGTTGTTGGCTGTTGTGACTTTCAAAAGCAGCTCTGGACCTTCTCCAGGGTACTGGACATACCAGAAAAGACTCGGGTAACCTGTGGCTGAATAAGTGCAGTTTATAAATAGGACATAGTCTTCTGAGAGAGTCACTTGAGCTTGTTTCTGAGTCACCGAATCTCCATGGGTCCTCTCTGAAGGAAGAAGAGGTTAATTGTCTCACATTAAGGACACAACTCCTAGATGGTTAAACATTTTTCTGACATCATAGGAGAAAGAGTGCAAACTTTAAGTCACTTCACTTACCAAGCATGAACAGCAGCATCACAGTCACTAAAGCTGGAGACGTGTTCATCTGTAGTGTCATCAAGTAATGTTCTTGACTTTTCACATGAAGAAATGATGAAATGACATAAAATAATGAACCTAGGAAGCTTATAATTCACAAAGATAATGATCTTGTGTCAAGAAACTCCTCCCCCTGGTGGACAAAGACTAAACTAGGGTCTCTTGCATACCTCCCAGAAGTCAAAAATGTGCTCTCATTTTGAAATCATTCATAGGCACATGTCAAATTTTAAGTGCCCCTTATAAATAGAAAGGATATAAGCAATGGTCATTAATATATTCAATGTTGTCATTCTTAGGATTCAACCTGACTTGAAAGTTTTATAGTAGAGCAACTGATGAGTTCTCTGTTTTGGTTTTTACCATAGGATAAATTAAAGGCAACAAGTCGATTTTACCAGCTTCTATTCACTGATTTGAATTTGTATTAAGATATTATATGAGCCTAAACTGAAGGCTCAGCACACGGAGGCACTTGTTGCTCTGACAGAAGCCCCAGGTTTGATTCTCACAACATACATAGTGGTTCTCATCTATCTATAACTCCAGTTCTGAACTCCATGGGCACCAGGACCACACATGGTACCTAAATACAAAAGCAGGCAAAACACCCATACGCATAAAATAAAATAAATCCTTAAATTTTCTAACAGTTATTAAAAAATGGAGTAATTACATACTGGCCCAAGGAATGTGTAATCATTAAAATCTGCTCTTCTTACCTTTTAGGAATCTGAAATAATGATTTATGTTGTCCATTTACTTAGAAGATCATTGGTGTCTTGAAACAAGGTTTGAATATAAATGTACAGGACAACCACAACAAAGGAAGCAGTTGTGACTGGCATGCAGGACTCACATGCTGTGCCATGCTCTATATCAAATGTAGGCTATGACAATTTCTTAACACTTTTCTGTAAATGACATTGTGACCAGTGGTGTAGGGTTTTAGGAATCACAAAGCTGACTATCATTTGGATTTGGGGTGACATTTGTGACCCTTCCTTGCAGACCAGACATGGGCATTTCAAGCAGCCAGATCACATAAGTGTCTTCAGAAAAGCTCCTTCTTTCAACTATTAAAGCTTTTACTCATGAATCTGGCTTTCATAGCTACCATGTTTCTCTGGTAGCTCACTCTATCCTTTAATTTGGTTTTAGTAATATTTTATCATTGACACAATTTGTCATCTCACAAAGCTATTTTTTCTCACCTTTGTCCACATCTGTTTCCTAATTCTTGTTGTTTTTACATTATAAATGTAACCTGCAAATGCGAGCCTTTGGCTCAAAAACTTTGTCTCTTACTGTTCAAGGTAATGAAGGTTGAGCCCATCTGGACTATCCTCACTTACAACTTCTGAAGTTGCTTCAGAATGTGTGGTTCATACTATTTTCCTATATAAGATTTAGAATTATTTCTTAAAGCAGTATTTTCTTTCTTCTTTCTTTTATTTGTACAATTTTACAGCCTTAGACTTTTGCACAGACTGACACACTGCAGGCCTCAATCCCAGGAGAAAGTAGGTGGTCACCCCTACAAATCGTCAGGTCACCACTGCACCAGTGGGCATGCCTTACTTGTCAGGTTAGTCGTTTAGAACACTGGGGCCACAGCACACAGCCTGATTTTGAAACAGAGTATCACCAACTCCTGTAAGAATCTGTTATACAGAGCTTTTGGATTGCCTTACACATGGACATGCTAATTCAGCTCACACAGAAAGGAGATGAAAGCTTATCCTTTACTTCAGATGTTGCTCTCTGAACCTACTCATCAAACTGTTCATTTTACGCTGTTTATTTAAACCAAGATATCACAGTGAACAATACACCTCTAACATACACAATTAATGTGAATTAAAAAAAACATTAAGCATCAATCAACAATATATCAAAACTTCATTGGTCATTTTGGCTTTATTTTATGTATTTCCAATATCTATATGTTAGTTTCTAGTCTCAAACAATGGGACAAATGTTTGTTGCTGGAGGGCTTCTCTCCAGGTTCCCCAAGCCCCGCAGTCCCACAATCTACATATAAAATAATCACTCAGACGCTTATATCACTTATAAACTGTATGGCCGTGACAGGCTTCTTGCTAACTGTTCTTTTATCTTAAATTAACCCATTTTTATAAATCTATACCTTGCCACGTGGCTGGTGGCTTACCGGCGTCTTCACATGCTGTTTTTCTTGGTGGTGGCTGCAGTGTCTCCCCCTCCTTCTTCCTGTTTCCCCAATTCTCCTCTCTCTTTGTCCTGCCTATACTTCCTGCCTGGTCACTGGCCATCAGTGTTTTATTTATATAGAGTGATATCCACAGCACTTCCCCTTTTCTTCTTTTTTTAAAAAGGAAGGTTTTAACTTTAACATGGTAAAATTACATATAACAAAACAATTATCGAGCAAGAATTATAGTTACAATATTAAAGATGTCCTATCTATCTTATATTTGTGAGTTTTATATCTAACTTTCTTTTATCATTACTGAGGAAATTACAACTATCTAGTCTTCAACCACATCAAAGACCTGAGAAGGAACTTAATGGTACCTGAGAAATGGTAGATGGATGCAAGCAACTTTCGGGAATCTTGCAAGAGTAGACCAAGACAGCTGGCAGCCTGGACAGTCACCTGATGTTTCTCAGCATTGTTGGTGCATTTAAATTGGCAACAGGCCTAGAGTATCTGACAGACCATTTTCAGAAGCAGGAATTCTGAGAGACCATCTTACCCTGTCTTGGCAGAGTACAGTGGTCGCTTTCCTTGTGTCCCACTTGTCCAGAAAGGACAGCATTGCATTTGTACTGTCAGCCATCAAGGCAAGGGCAGTTCTTTGCCCAGTAGGCCATTTTGTGCCAAAAAGACAAACTTCCAAATGGAAATGTCTTAGAAGCCCAACATTCTCTCGGGATCAATTGGTGCAGCCAGGAGCAACTATGTCTCACATCAACAGAATTTTAAGTTATTTAAATGCCATATTCTCTAGGTCTATGAAGTGTTTGAAGATTACCTATCTATCTGAAATATATCTATGTATACCTAGAAGACTTAACTAACATGGCTACAAATATGATTATCATAGATGACTAATTATTAATCTATTTTTAATTATCCATTACAATTTTAAATGAGTTAAACATAATACCTCAAACAAGAATAGAAATATATATATATACAGTATAACAAAATTAACTTCAAGTTTGTATCAATTAACTAAAATTTATACCAATGTAAAACATTTTAAACATAAACTAAAATCTATATCAATGTAAAACATTTTAAGCAAGTTGTTCTGAAAGACCCCCAGGGGAGATCTTCCTCCGGGAGAGACCCCAAACCTGAGGAACACACCAAAACCACAGATCAGATGCAAACAGCAAGAGGTTTTATTAGATGCACAGGTACCTGGGGCCAAGTCTCTCGGAGGACTTGCGCGCCTACCGAGGGCAAAGGGGACTTTTTATGGGATTTCAGGGGCAGAGGCGCGGTTACAGAAGCGAGAAGCATAGTTACAGGGTCCCTATTGGCTGTTTTACAGAAGGCCAGGGTGAACTTGGGGTCGCGTTCTTTAATTATCAGAAGTTTGATGTGTGGCTGACTTGGCCTTGTACATCGTATAGTGGGTGTTTTTCCAGCCCAGCCGCTTGTTCTTCAAGGCCAGGCGCCCGCCATAAAATATCCTCAACTGTCTTACTCCCAAGGCCGCTGACCCAATTATCCCCTATCTTAGGCCGGATGGCTGGCCACAGTTATCTCTTCCTTCCAAGGCCGGCTGGCTAGTGAGTCACAGCTGTGAACTCCTGTTTTTCTGATTCCTGCAGAATGGCGTTTCTAAGGCCAAGTTATTGGGGGGGGGCATAACATCGGCCCAACGCCCCATATCCTCATAATGGAGTGGGGTCCTTCATTCCCCCATTTTCTTTTCTCAGGGAATGGAATCTTCCATTCATGGGGAAGAATAGGGATGTGGCTCCATTTCCGCCTGGCTGAGTCGTTGGTATTGTTGGGTCAATACCAAGGTCTGAACAATAGAAACACGTTCCCTGATAAATTGGACAAGTCTGTTTAGGATGCAGGGCCCGAGCGTCAGAAGGAGCAATAAAATCAGAAGGGGCCCTATAAGGGTGGAGATGAGGGTGGTGAGCCAGGGGGACCTTTCGAACCATCCTTCAAACCACCCCTGCTGTTCTTTAAAAAGTTTTTGTCTTTGTTCTAATCTCTTTCTTAATTTAGCCATGCTATCTCTCACCATCCCAGTATGATCCGCATAGAAGCAACATTCTTCTCTAAGGGCAGCACATAACCCCCCTTCCTGCAGGAAGAGGAGGTCTAATCCCCTCCGGTTCTGCAGAACTACCTCAGACAGGGAGGTGAGTGACTTTTCCAAGGCACTCACGGATTCCTCCAGTGCCTGGATATCAGTATGCATGGCAACCTGGAGTTGTCTGAACTGGTTGGTTTCCATGAGGGCAGTGGTACCTGTGCCTATTCCGGTGGCGATTCCTCCCATAGTTGATCCACCTAGTATTAGGGCCAGGGTTAGCGAGACTGGCTCTCTTTTTATACGGGGGACCCCTGTTTCATATCGGGCATAGATATCTTCAGGTGTATGGTAGACTATCCTGGGGTACAGTTCTATGAGTACACAATAATCGGCCATGTTAGCTAGTATTGAGGGAGAGAGGCATGGTGTAAGTCCAGTGCTACAGGCCCAGTAAGTTCCGTTGGGAGCCACGAGATAATGGGGTCCTGGAACAAGTACCTGGGTGCGATTACACAGGTGTTGGTGGGTGTAGGGTACTGTCCCCAGACATAGTCCTTGTCCTGACACCTCGGAGATTGTGAGCTTATGCTGAGGTGTCGAGGCACATCCTGGTGGGGGTGAAGAAGAGTTGGTGAAGCTTCCGACTATGGCCACCCCCTCATAATAGGGAGGTGCAGAAACTAGGCATAACCAGCACTCCTGAGTCCGATTTGGGTTGGTAACATTGAGGGCTGAGTAAGCGCCCTCTATAAGATTCAATAGCCGGTCTCCCGTACCGGGTCTGGGTGGCTGGAGGGTGGCTGGGGTTACAGCGGCATTCGGAGCCGTGCTTGGGCGAATAGCGGGTAAAGAGGGACGCTTTTGGTCAGAGAGAACCTGGTTGGGACCTATAAAGGCGGAGGGCTCCGTGATTTTAAGCTTAATCGTAAACACAACTCCCTGGTCCCGTCTTATCATGTAAAGTCTAAGTCCCCATGTTTTACCTTTAATCCAGTCTTGTGTGATCTCCCTTCCCTTCTGAGTGAAAGATATATTCAGGGGGTTGCATGTGAAATTTACACAGGGACCCTCCCCCTTCCAGTAAGTGTTATCTCTTCCTGACGCGACAGTTCCCCAACAATGTCCTTGGGTAAGGGGACGCCATGAGTGGCTTTTTCCTTGGGTAGCCCTTTTTACCCTAATGAGGTCCCAAGTGGATGAAGGCTTCCAATAGGTATTCCCAGTTGTTTCACATCCCCATGTTTTACAGAAGTAACTTTCATAACCCCCACATTGGCTAATCATCTTTTTGTCCCTACCATCCCGGGGGCAGACGTAGAAGGATAGTTGTGACAGGGCTGCCCTGGCTTCAGGGTGACCACATCCGTATCTCCCGTCATTACATTTGCAAGTTCCCTTACCATCCTGACAGACGTCTGGTGCTCTGGGGTTCATGGGGTCAGTGGTAGGGATGTCCCAGTCCTCTGACCCTGCTGCTAATTGGCAGAGATCTGGATGCAAGTTAGGCCATCATGTAAAGGGGGTGTGAAGGGCGGTCGTTTGCCAGACCGTCTCCCCAGTTTGTGAGATGACCTGCCAGGTAATTTTCTTAACCAGGTGGGGGCTCTCTGGTGATGCCCCTCCTAATGTCAGGAGGAGGACTATTAGGGGGATCAAGGGGACCCCCGAGTGAGTCTTATCTTGAGTGGGTTCAAAGAGCGTTGAACTTTCCATGTTGATGTCTCGGTGTTCTCAGCTTCGTCAGGTTCCTTGGCAGCCTTCACATGCGACGCGTGGACCCAAGCCGCTATCCCGTCAACCTTGAGTGCGGTGGGAGTAGTTAACAGGACGGTGTATGGTCCTTTCCACCTCGGCTCTAGGTTCTTGGATTGATGGCGTCGGACCCAGACAGAGTCCCCAATCTTGAACGGGTGAGGCACCACCGGGCGATTCAGTTGCTCCCGGTAGGCATCCGCCAGGGGTTTCCACACCGTCTTTTGCACCAGCTGGAGGGCTTGGAGGTGTGCCTCTAGGGTAGGGCTAGTGGCAAAAGAGGAGATGTCAGGGTGAAGGAAATTTACAATTGGTGGGGGAGCCCCATACATAATCTCGAACGGGGTTAGGCCATGAGGCCCAGGAGTGTTCCGGGCTCGGTAAAGGGCTAGGGGGAGTAGGAGCACCCAATCTCTAGTGCCAGTTGCAAGCGTTAATTTGGTTAAAGTCTCCTTAATGGTTCTATTTGCACGTTCTACCTGTCCTAAGCTCTGGGGGCGGTATGCACAATGAAGTTTCCAATCAATCCCCAGTAGCCTGGCCACCTTCTGACTTACCTGGGAGACAAAGGCGGGCCCATTGTCTGACCCCAATATCTGGGGCATTCCATACCTGGGAAAAATTTCTTCCAGAAGCTTCTTGGTTACCACGTTAGTGGTCTCCTTCTTGGTAGGGAAGATCTCCATCCACCCTGAAAATGTGTCTACAAAAATCAGAAGGTATTTATATCCATATAGTCCGGGTTTTACCTCGGTGAAGTCAAGTTCCCAATGGACTCCTGGGCGGTGACCTCGCAGGCGGCTCCCTCTGCTCAGATGGGCTTTTCCTGGATTAACTTGGGCACAAGCAGGGCAGCTGGAAGTCACCTGTTGGAGGACCTGTTCCTGATTCAATAATACAGTGCCCGAAGTCTCATCAGCCAGAAGGGCCCTCATCTTGTTTTTGCTCAAATGGGTTAACGCGTGGAGGAACTTGAGCATGTATTTGGTATGGGAGGTTGGCATAACTAATTTGTTATCCATTATATAAGCTTGTCGCTCGGGGCTCCATTTCGCCCCCATTTTCTTCGCTAGTTCCTGGTCCTCCGGGCTGTAAGACATGGGGTCTCTACTTGGCTGTTGGTCCTGCAAGACCAACAGCTGGTCGCCCCTTGGGGATTGTAAGGCGACTGTCCGGGCTGTCAGATCAGCCAGCCGATTTCCCCGTGCTACGACAGAGTCATCTTTTTGGTGCCCCGGACAATGTATGATGCTGAGCTGATGCGGGAGGAACAATGCCTTTAAGAGGTCTAAAATTTCTTTTTTGTTTTTAATTTCCTTACCCTCCGAGGTCAAGAGGCCTCTTCTTCTGTAGATTTCTCCATGTACATGAGCAGTGGCGAAGGCATATCTGCTGTCAGTATAAACCATGAGTCTCTTAACTTCCGCCATCCGGAGGGCCTGGGTCAGGGCGATCAGCTCTGCTCTTTGGGCCGATGTTCCAGGCGGCAGCGGTGAGGCCCAAACTACCTCTGATTCAGTGGTAACAGCTGCTCCGGCCCTCCGTTCTCCTTCTTGGTGGAAGCTGCTCCCATCCGTGAAACAGATAAAATCTGGGTTCGACAGCGGTTGATCTGTTAGGTCAGAGCGGGTGCCATGGACCTCCGCCAGAATCTGGAGGCAATTGTGATCCTCGGATGGGTCTGGCAAGGGCAGCAGGGTTGCGGGGTTGAGGGAGACAACTGGTCCGAACACCACTCGGTCTGTGTCTAGCAACAGAGCCTGGTAGTGGGTCATCCTGGAATTTGAGAGCCACCTGTCTGGGGGCTGCCGGACCAGAGCTTCCACCGCATGGGAGGATAACACAGTTAATGGCTGTCCCAAAGTCAGTTTCCCTGCATCCTTGAGCAAAACAGCAATGGCGGCTACCATGCGCAGACAAGGGGGCCATCCTGCAGCTACCGAGTCTAATTTCTTGGATAAATAAGCTACAGGTCTCTTCCATGGCCCCAATCTCTGTACCAGTACTCCTTTTGCAAAGCCTGAGTTCTCGTCCACGAACAGTTCAAAAGGCTTGGTCAGATCTGGTAGGCCAAGGGCTGGTGACTCAAGTAAGGTGTTCTTAATTCGTTGAAAGGCCTGTTGCTGCTCCTCTCCCCAGTGGAACATGGTCCCAGGCTTGGTGAGAGGATACAGGGGGGCAGCCATCTCAGCAAAACCTGGGATCCAGAGGCGGCAGTAGCCGGCTGTACCTAGGAACTCCCGCGCCTGGCGGGGGTTCCTTGGAGGGGGTATGGAGAGTATGGCCTCCTTCCGTGCTCTCGTGAGCCATCTCTGTCCTCCCTCTAGGGCATAACCCAGGTAAATGACTTTGTTTTGACAAATCTGAGCCTTCTTAGCCGAAGCCCGATAGCCCTTCTGTCCCAGTTTAGCCAAAAGGGCCCGAGTGCCTCTCAGACATTCAGCCTGGGTTCTGGCTGCTAGGAGGAGGTCGTCCACATATTGGAGCAAGATTAAGGCCGGGTGTTCAACCCGGAATTCGGCTAAGTCTGAGTGTAAGGCTTCATCAAAGAGAGTCGGGCTGTTTTTAAACCCCTGGGGGAGCCAAGTCCAGGTCAACTGTCCTGAAAGTCCCATCTCTGGGTCTCTCCATTCAAAAGCGAACAGCAGTTGGCTCTGGGGGTGCAATCTCAAACAGAAGAAGGCATCCTTCAAGTCCAGTATCGTATACCAAACGTGGGTTGGTGGAAGAGTGCTGAGGAGGTTGTAAGGGTTTGGCACCGTGGGGTGTATGTCTTCAACCCGTTTATTAACCTCCCTCAGGTCTTGAAGCGGTCTGTAATCCCCTGTCCCAGGTTTTTTTACAGGCAGGAGGGGGGTATTCCAAGGTGATTGACAGGGCACAAGTACTCCCTGGTCCAAAAGCCTCCGGATGTGCGGTTTAATGCCCTCGTGGGCTTCCCGGGACATAGGATACTGTTTGATTGAAACGGGAGTGGCGGAGGCTTTTAACTGAATAACAAGTGGGGGTTGGTCGTGAGCCAGCCCCAAGCCGCCAGTCTCTGCCCATGCCGAGGGAAATTCCCTCAGCCAGTCCTGCATTTCTTGTGGTGGCCCCTTAGAGGGCTCAGATTCAAACAGGCGGTATTCCTCTTCCAGTTTTAGGGTTAGGACTTGTAGGGGGGTCCCTTTGGGTCCTGTAACGGTCAACCCCTTATCATCAAAATAGATCTGAGCCTTGAGCTTAGTCAACAGGTCTCGGCCCAATAATGGGTGAGGGCAGTCGGGTATATGCAAAAAAGAGTGGGTTACCTGTCCAGATGCCAGCTGAACCTTTCTCTCGGTGGTCCATCGATACCTCCTGCTACCTGTGGCCCCCTGGACCAAAGCTGTGCGGTCACTGAGAGAGCCTCCAGTGTGGGTCAGGACTGAATGTTGAGCCCCGGTGTCCACCAGGAAGGTCACTGGCTGCCCCCCAATCTTGAGAGTTATCCTAGGCTCGGGGGGGGGGGGGCTCCTGGCCTTGACCTCCCTAATCCTCCAGATTGAGGAGGTCCGTGGCCCTTGGCTTAGGTCTCCAAGACCCTTGAGGCTTCTTTGGGCAGTCACGAGTCCAATGTCCTCTCTCTTTACAGTAAGCACACTGGTCTTTGTCAAGCGGTGTCCTTCTCCGATCTCTCGTCCTAACTCCCTCGCTGACCTGTCCCTGAGACACTACAGTGGCCAGGACTTTAGTTATTTCCCTATGACACTTTTTATCTCTCTCTTCCTGCCTCTGCCATAATCTCTCTTCCCGCTCTTCGGGAGTTTCTCTCTTATTAAACACTTTTTCTGCCTCTCTCAATAAATCTGACAAACTGAGTGAATGCAATCCTTCTAGTCTCTGTAACTTGGCCCTTATATCTGGACTCGACTGATAGATGAAAGACAGTATGACACCCGGCGCCTGCCCTGGATCTTCTGGATCGTACGGGGTATACATTCTATATGCCTCTCTAAGCCTTTCCAAGAACGCTGCCGGCGTTTCCTCCTTTCCCTGGGTTACATTTCTAACCTGGGCCAGATTGGTAGGGCGTCTAGCCGCCCCTCGGAGACCCGCCAAGAGCAACTGGCGATAGAGACGTTGGTGCTCCCTACCTTCTGGGGTCGCGAAGTCCCAGTTCGGGCGGGTGAGGGGAAAGGCTGCGTCAATGATATTAGGCAATTGGGTGGGTCTTCCATCGTCTCCTGGAACCCGCTTCCGAGCCTCCAGGAAGACCCGCTGCTTTTCCTCCACCGTCAGGAGGGTCTGCAGTAACTGCTGACAATCTTCCCACGTGGGCTTGTGGGTCACTAAAATGGACTCAATCAGGTTAGTCAAGGCAACAGGGTCCTTAGAGAAAGGAGGATTATGTTGTTTCCAGTTGTAGAGGTCAGAGGCTGAGAACGGCCAGTATTGGAGCTGGTGGTTAGGACCTTCCCTAAGGGGAAAGGCTCTGGACTCCTTGGCTGGCTCGTCGCGCTTTCCTCGTAGGCGACCGGCAATTGGGGAGGGAGCCGGAGTCTCATCTTCCCTCTCTCTCCTTAGAGGCTGTTCAGGCGCCTCCGCGGGGGCCGTCGGTCCCTCCGGTGCCATTGCAAGGGCCACCGGTCCCTCCGGTGCCCGATTCCCGGGGTATGGTGGTGGGTCCTCTGTTAGGAGATCAATAAGAGGTGAATTGGGGTCTGGGGGGAGGACAGGAGCCTTAGGGGAATCCTTTCGTGGGAGAACAGGGTAAAGGGAGGAGGAAGGAGGGGCGGGAGGGAGCAGTGGTTTGGCGCCCGCGAGTGGCGCCGTCCCTCCTGAGCCCCCTTCCCCAAATCGGGGCTCCCAAGTCGTCCCAGAGCCGGTCCCAGCACACCGCCACAGTGGAGGAAGTGCACTCGGTAGTGGCCCTTCGCCGGTCGGGGAGCAGTCTCCCGCCGATCCCATCCCCGGCCCCGCCTGAGCGCCGGCACCACAACCTGCGGCCGCCTGCGCGTTCGCCTGTGCGTTCCCATCTCCCGCACCTGCCTGCAAGCCTGCCCGCGAGCCCGCCTGCGCCGGAGCGGCGGCCCGCGGGGAGAGGAAAAGACTTGCTGGTGTGGGGTTAGGGAGGAACAGGGAGTGGGAGGGATCCGCCGATCTGGCTTCCTCGGCCCCGGGATTCGGCGAGCGCTGCTGCCGCCGGGGGGCTGAGGGGAAGAGAAACGGCTTAACCCATGGGGGAGGTTCTGTTGTCAGGAGTCTCCACATGGCAATGTATGGGACCTGGTCCGGGTGGCCATGGGGACTGGAAGCAAAAACTTTTCCCTCCACCTGTGAAATAAGACTGAGGTTAAAGGTTCCCTGACGAGGCCATCCTACATCCATTCTAACACAATCGGCCTCACAAAGAGTGATCCATTTTTTCTTCTTAATTACGACTCCTTCGTTGTTGGCTCGTGTCTTTACGTCTGACCAGTGTTTAAGTGTGAGGCTCAAGGGGGTGGTGACAGTCTGTCCCATGGCTGTTTCTAGGAGGAGAACGGTTAAACAGAAAACAAGGAACGACAGACCAATACAAATAAGACTAACACGCGCTGCGCGGCTTCGGTTCCAAACCGAAAGCAAAACCTCAGAAGGAGACTGCGAGGGTCCAGCCCCCTCTTCTCCAACCAACACAACGTATCCCTTGGATACGAGAGTGGCCCCAAAAAACCGTGCCCCAGAGGGGACTTTAAACCGTGCCCCAGAGGGGTCTTCAGACCGTGCCCCAGAGGGCACTTCAGACCGTGCCCCAGAGGGCACTTCAGATTCCCTTGGAACGTCTTCCAGGGTTCCAGTGGCAAAATCCGGGCCCGTCGGCCCCCCCTTTCAGATCCACTGACACAGACAGATTATCAGGCGCAGGCGCGGAGACAAACAAACAACATTCAACACTCAGACAAACAGAAAACACTCAGACAGGACAGGGATGACAAAAACCAAGGCCGGCCGGCTTACCTCCTGATGGTGGGTCGGTGGTCCCAGGGAGGGGTCTCATTCCCTGTACGGGCCACCAAATGAAAGACCCCCAGGGGAGATCTTCCTCCGGGAGAGACCCCAAACCCGAGGAACACACCAAAACCACAGATCAGATGCAAACAGCAAGAGGTTTTATTAGATGCACAGGTACCTGGGGCCAAGTCTCTCGGAGGACTTGCGCGCCTACCGAGGGCAAAGGGGACTTTTTATGGGATTTCAGGGGCAGAGGCGCGGTTACAGAAGCGAGAAGCATAGTTACAGGGTCCCTATTGGCTGTTTTACAGAAGGCCAGGGTGAACTTGGGGTCGCGTTCTTTAATTATCAGAAGTTTGATGTGTGGCTGACTTGGCCTTGTACATCGTATAGTGGGTGTTTTTCCAGCCCAGCCGCTTGTTCTTCAAGGCCAGGGGCCCGCCATAAAATATCCTCAACTGTCTTACTCCCAAGGCCGCTGACCCAATTATCCCCTATCTTAGGCCGGATGGCTGGCCACAGTTATCTCTTCCTTCCAAGGCCGGCTGGCTAGTTAGTCACAGCTGTGAACTCCTGTTTTTCTGATTCCTGCAGAATGGCGTTTCTAAGGCCAAGTTATTGGGGGGGGGGGCATAACATCGGCCCAACGCCCCATATCCTCATAATGGAGTGGGGTCCTTCAGTTCTTTAAAAGTAGGTTCATTAATCTACCCTTTTATCTTACCATCTCTATGTCCTTTTATATATCTATATCATATCCCCTTTTCTTTTTTAGAAAGAGATCACATTTATAATCAATCTGTTTTAAATAAAAATATTGGTTTTTTTCTGTCCCACACCAGAGGGCTCTTCTGATTTGGGACAGAAGAATCTCTTAACCCTTTTTTTTAAGCAATATGTCTGGGTTTAGAGGGGGCGTGAGCCAATTCCACCTCTAAAGCCAGCTTGGTATATTTGGGAATTTGGGCGTAGCATCTCTTACTACTTCCTGCTGGAGGGGGGCGCTGTATCTTATGGGAACGCAAAGAAAATTTTAGGCCTGTGAGGTAGTCCGTGAGGCTGTATTGTGTGAACCAGTTTCCTTGAAACCATTCTGGATGTTGGATCATCTGGGCCATGGTGTCATCGGAGACCTTTCAGGGGGTCTTGGCTGGTGAAATCTGATATATCTTAATCTGGAACAAATCCACAGCCTCTGACTTTCTGTGGAAACAAAAGCAGAACCTCTTTTCCAAAGCAACATATCCTAAAATCCAAATTTTGAAGTCAAGGTAACTTTAAAATATACATTTTGGCATAACTCAACAGCTTTTGTAATCAAATGTTTTTCTTCAGTTACGAATATCAAAGAGAACATAATCCAGATTCTCTGTGTGGTAGCCATCTTTACGTGACTTATGTTTTATATCACCTTGAGCCCATTGCTTTAAACTGCACCATTCTAAGACTGAAAAGGTGCTGTGGCTGCTGGCTCTGCCCACTTCAGCTTCCCAACATGGCAGTGGTACGTTTTCTGCCAGCTCTGGGAGTCATCAATTCTCAGAAATAGTGGGTCTAAACTTTTATCAAAGCAGCGTGTAGCCCAGAAACCTCTTTTTTTTTTTTTTTTTAAATACTAGTAAAGACTAAATCTACCACACAGCGTAATGTGCCCCGGCAGACGCCTCATTTCCACCATACTGCCGGTCAAATGCACATGCCAGGAACCCGCCAGTGTTCAAACCTGCCTTTTGCGGCATCTAGCTGCCCGAATGAGACAAGAAGCAGGAACCTGGTTTTGGCTATGTTTAGAATTGGTTATTAAATATTCTCAGGTTTAAGGTGGAAACTCGAGCCGTTGGGTGCCATTTGTTGCTGGAGGGCTTCTCTCCAGGTTCCCCAAGCCCCGCAGTCCCACAATCTACATATAAAATAATCACTCAGACGCTTATATCACTTATAAACTGTATGGCTGTGACAGGCTTCTTGCTAACTGTTCTTTTATCTTAAATTAACCCATTTTTATAAATCTATACCTTGCCACGTGGCTGGTGGCTTACCGGCGTCTTCACATGCTGTTTCTCTTGGTGGTGGCTGCAGTGTCTCCCCCTCCTTCTTCCTGTTTCCCCGATTCTCCTCTCTCTTTGTCCTGCCTATACTTCCTGCCTGGTCACTGGCCATCAGTGTTTTATTTATATAGAGTGATATCCACAGCAAATGTTGTCCTAGAATGTCTGACATAGCAAAAAAGGGTGCCACTCCAGCCCTGGTGTCAGGTTTGAAGACAGGCTGCAGGTGTCTGGGGAGCAGTGTGTATCTGCTGCACAGAAGTAGATGGCTGAGTCTGCAGGCTGTGTGGCTGTGATGTGTAGGGAAAGGTGTTTGGCTTTCTTATCCAATAGAAGGATGAGTCTTTGGCTCTGCTTTCTTTCCGCATTTGACCGGATGTCAATGATGACCTGAGGATGCTTCCGAGGCTCTTGCTTATACCAAAGGAAGTAGGCTGAGGCACTGTCTGTGTAAGTGCAGTTGATGGCAGCGCTGTCTCCCTCCTGGACACTCAGGGTGGAAGGATGCTGCTCCACCTGTTCACCTCTGCTCTCCCCTGTGCAGAAGGATGGAGAGAAAAGAAAAAGGTTGTCAAGTCATTTTTCTTCCTCATCTTTTTCCTGTAGTAAACAGAGAAAACACAAATGAAGCCATTCTGCTGAACATCCACGGACCTCCCACTAACATACCCAGTCATCTTACACGCCTTAACTCACAGTTCATCTGCAGCCAGAAGAAAATGAACAACGCATGAACAGCTGTCTTCATTGTGCTTCCTATTGAGATCAATTGTAGGTGCTCAGTCTCTAGCCAGCTGAGCATCTTGAAAGTTCCAATTGGCCCTTTGTTGTTATAACAACCATACATGCTGAGTTATTTGCCCAGCCAATAAGAAAAAGCCCATTCCTTTAGAATTCACTAAGATGGCCTTTCAGTGCATTAGCTGAGGGGCACTGCCACCCTGTGGTCAGATTTCTCTCTGCAGAAATCTAGTTCAGTTTTTCTCTTAACTGATTCTGATCTCAGCCCACCTCTGCCATCCTTAGTCTTCCAACCTAGCTGTGATCACACAGACTGTGCATCTGCTCAACCAGATGAGACCACTAACTCTGTACTCACTCATGTGAGTGCCACATTGTCGGACCTACCTGTGTTACACAGCCTATGAACCAGTCTAACTAGGTGAGTGCTCCAGATCCCCAATATCCCACTCAGTCTTCACACTCCCAGACCTAGCTATGGTTACACCACCTGTGCACCAGCCCAGCAAGTTGAGTTTTTCAGATCCCATCTACTCACATCTTCCCCACACTCCCAGAAAGCCTACTTTGTGCCCTGCAGCCTTCATACCAACCTAGAGTGGTAAGATGCCCAGAACCTCTGCATGCCATTCCCACATTCCCAGGAAAAGCTGGACTTGAACAGCTTTTGCACCAGCACACAGACATAGACCTGAGGCATAGTCACACATTTTCTTGCTAACCATTGAATTAGAATCACTCTCATCCCCGCCATCAATAATGGCTATCTCTATTTGAAGGACTGACCTACCAAACCTTCTGAAACCAACCTGATCTGAGCAATAGCAAAAATAGAAACCAAATTCTATTCAACAGAGGCAGGCTATAATATCAGATACAATGAAAGAAGTCTACATGCCTACATCATATCACAAACACACATGCATTATTAAAGGCCAAGACAACCCAAACGTCCACAAAACCCACCAGTTCTATAGGAATGTTCTCCAATAGGAATTACCTAGATGAACCTAGGGACACTAAACAGAGACTAAAAGGTATGGGAAAAAGAATCTGTAGAAAGATCAATAGCAGGACACAGTTTCTATGAAGTGGAAATGGGAAAAGTAAAGGGGCCTTTAAATGGAGAGTGAGGACAGAGATCAGTGTAGGGGGAGAGGGAGAGAGGAGGGATAAATAAAATTCAGGGTGTTTCAAAAAGTCACAGACAATCATATTATTCTCTATTTACCCCAAATTACATGTAATATATATAAGTGCGTGTGTGTATACATAAATAAATAATAAAAATGATGTTATGCCACTTGGGGTGATAATGCTCCGCTAAAGCCATAGACTGTTCAGCATAACACCTGGCATGAGAAACCTCATTTCAAGTGTTTGGTCATGACAGCCCAAGACAGGACTCCCAAAGCAACATAGACTATTGCTATTGCCTTTAGTTGACTCAAAGATTTGAGGATAAGTCCCCATTCCTAAAGATATTACATACTTTGGATATAGGACTTGGAAGAATGGGCTACAACTGACCAAGGAGTCTATTGCCTGAGGATTCTCATAGTATCCAGAGATTTTCCAAAATCAGGAAGGAAAAAAGCAGTCAATAGTCCTATCCAGCTGTAATACCTAAGAGCCACAACAATGACCAGCATCCAAATCATCAATAGTGTCACTTCTGTCTTGCAAGTAACCAACAACCATTGAACTGGAATTATAGCTTACTCAGTAGGAGGGAATTCATACCTGGTACTGTCAACTTCACCAACTACTCATGACTAGAGAGGTCAGGAACTCTAAAAGAGAACTACCCACCACCATTTTCCTAAACTAGTGTAATCCCTAACTGCATTCTAAATAATTATCCTCATGGCCACAGATGTTGTGGAATATTATTTTAACTCTGTAAAGATGTGTTACATTTGTTTATGCTATAGAATATTACTTTAACTATGTGAAGGTGTGTTACATTTGTTTCTGCTGTCTTAGTTAATGATGTAAAGATGTGTTACATTTATTTGTGCTGCATTTGTTTAATTATGTAAAGATGTGTTGCTGTTTCATCTTGCCTGCCTAAGGTACCTGATTGGTCTAAAAAAAATGTGAATGGCAAATAGCTAGGCCAGAGAGAGATAAGGATTGCTGGCAGGCAGATGGAAAAGGGAGGGGAAAAATCTAGGTTTGTGAGAAAGAAAAGAATGAAGAGAAAGAGGAATAAAGCCCAGGGCCAGAAGCCAGGCAGCTGCCAGCCAGCCAGCCATGGAGACAACAGGAAAGTAAGATATACAGAAGGAAGGGGGAGGGACGGTTAAAAACCCCTGAGGCAAAATGTACATAAAGGTTAATTTATAAGAACTAGCAAAAAACAAGCCTAAGGTAAGGTTGAGCATTCATAATTAATAATAAGTCTCCTTATCATGATTTGGGGGCTGGAGGTCCAAGAAAGCCTGCTACAGTTGGGTGCCTATGACAGCTGATGCATGTACAGCACAAGCTCTACAGAGAGCATTGCAGAAAGGCCGGTCCAGGTTACAATACATTGACATAGCATCAAGTTAGGGTGCAACACAACCATTTCTGCATCACCTCTTGGCCTTCACTGACTTTTGGAGGAGCTGATACACTCTATCTCATTGAATAAAATTAAAACTTGCTATGAAATCTAGGCTGGCCCTAAGCTTATGATCTTTCTGCTTCAACGTCCAACACAAACACTTTTGTGTGCATGCTTTTGTTGTAGTTGTTATGCTTTAGCAAGTTTTGTCTCTGAAGGAAGGTTGTTTTGCCTTTTTTTTTATTTTGAGGATTATTTGAACAAAGTATTGGGCAAATAGGGGATGGGGAGGGTCTGGGAGGACTTAATGTATGGAAAAGAATATAATCAAAACATATTGTATAAAAAGTTCAAAAAATGATAAAATTGTAATTAAAAAATACTGACATTGCTCTGTTAGTGTATCTTGGGTTTTGGTGCAATGATGCATTATATCCTGTGACTTTTATGACTTTATCTTGTATAATTTCACTCACTAGTGTTTAAAATATCATTCTTTTAGCAACTTCTTTTTCAAGGTGTATAATTGAATGATGTCAGGTCCTCCTCAGAAATGTAAAACTCCAAATGAACATGTGACAGTTTCTGAATTTGGAAATGACAAAGCTGACACTTGAGCTCTTGTGGCTACTTCATGTACTGTGACAATAGCAGCAGACACATCTAGTGAACAGTTGAAGACTTAGGCTTTATTAAATCTAGGTTTGATGATTGTAGTGGAGCAATGTTTCTGAAATGGTTTAACTACTCATACAAATGAATTTTGTGTAAGTCTTCTTTTATTATAAACATAGACTTATATATTAATGATTTAATACTTTCTCAGACATTTTTTTTGTAAGTTGAGGAGATCTGATAAGGTGAAGATGGCTTCATTATTTGTATCTTAGTTACTGTTTATTAATATAAAGAGACACCATGACCAAGCAACTTATAAAAGAAATTTAATTTAGGGCTTGCTTAAAGTTTCAGAGGGTAAATCCATTATTAACATGGCTGAAAGCATGGCAGCAGGCTGGCATGGTCCTGAAGAAATAGCTGAGAGATTTTTCAATCCTGAGGAGTAGACAGCAGGCAGAGAAAAAGACACTGGGCCAGGTATAAGCTTTTTAACCTCAAGTCCACTTCCAGTGACACACCTCCTCCATCCAACACTTCCTCTAACAAGACCACACCTCCTAATGCTTTCCAAATAGTTCATCAACTGGGGACAAAGCATGCAAGTATATGAGCTTATGGGGGAATTTTTCACTTAAACCAATATAATTCAGATGCAATTGAGACTCCTTGTTGATGCATTTTATCACTGAATGTTCAATTATAAGGAAAATTATTTTATATGAACTCAAAGCAGTTGGAATAGCACACACAAACCTACACAAGCTCAGCTACATGGAAACATAAGTAAGTGCAGGCCAGGGTAGCAGAACCCACCTGAATCTAACCTTGTAGACAGCAGGGAGAACCCACTACCTCCCCCTGCAGAAGAAGAGGTTCTAAAAGGCAGCAGTCTTCTCCCTGACCATTCTGGGTTCAGAAATGTGTGTGTGTGTGTGTGTGTGTGTGTGTGTGTGTGTGTGTGTGTGTGTGTTGTGTGGTACATTTCTATTCATCCCTGTGTGTGTGTGTGTATACCTCCATGTATGTTGTGTGTCTACTGCCAGTTGTTTGTACAGTAGTGTCCATTTGTGTGTGTATATATTCCCATGTGTAGCTGAGTGTAGTTGTTTGTGCTCATGTTTCCTGTATATGTAGGGGTAAGTGCTTGTATAAGTGTTTGTGAGTATGGTTGCTTATATGTGATAGTACGTGATTGATGTGATTGTGTACCCTAATGTGTTCACTTGTGTGTGTGTGTGTGTGTGTGTGTGTGTGTTTGTATTTCTGCATATTTGTATGTTCATATACTGAGGAAACATCATTACTGATGATGGTGTCCAATTGTATTGAGAAAGTACTATACTCACTCACTTGCATCTATCAAATATTGTATGTTGCTGCCTATCTCTCTGCATGTCCACCTAGCTCTCTAGAACAAAAGGACACAAAACCTACTGTAATTCAATGGTTTTCAGGTCTTTGTACAGGGAAAAATAGTTATCTGCAAGAAAAGGCTTTGGAGCAAACCAAAGAATGTGGTACAGGAAGGTGAGGAGGAGGCCACTGTGGCCAATAGAGGTGTCTGAGAGGCAGGATAGGCTGACTGAGGGTTTGTGTCCCTTGTCTGCTCAGAGTGAATGGTGACTGCACATTCAATGGTCAGGTGGCTGACTGTGTCTTCTCTGTGCCCCATTTTGTCCTCATCCACAATGCCTACTATCATTTTCTTCACACCTTTGCCTCACCTCGGCTCAGTTAACCTTGTTCTTGGAGCTTGGACTGCATTTTATTCCTTCAGAGATTCTGACTTGCAGTGTGCTTCCACCTGCATCTAAGTCCAGCAGAAGTCCCACAGCCATGCTGTGGTATGAGAATGGGGCGGTCTCAGTGCACCCCACTTAGGCTAATGATAGTTGAGAGCACTCACCATGTGCTCTACCTGTAGCAATCAGTAACTGCTTTTATTCAAAGTTGTTCACCCTGAGTTACAATTAGCCTCATGGAGGGTTGTGAGGGAAGTGAGGACCCTCAGAGATTGATGGTGGTGTAAAAAAATGTAGCACAGTAGAAGCCACACACAATTCTTCAGAAAGTTAAACTGCAGTCCCCAGGTGACCCAGTGATTCCAGAACATGAAGTAGGTGTCCACAGAGAAGGTAAAGACATCAGAGTTGTATCAGTTTTCCTCAGAATAGCTTCAAAGAAGAAACTATCTAGCTGTCCATCATTGGGTGAGTGAAAAAGGTACTATGTGGTTGAGTCTTTCCATGGAATATTGTTCAGCATGAAGTAATACATGCAATCATTTGGCCATAACTTAGTCAGACTTTTGTTATTCAAACACATCCCTGAGACAGCCACCTTACAGGGAGGAATTGTTGATTTTTGAGTCCTGGTTGTGGAGATTTTCTAATTTTCCTTACCTCATTGCTTTGGGTCCTAAGTGAGGCAGCCTGTGATAAAGGGAGCTCCTTTTGGAGGAAGTTGCTCACCTTGGGAGCCACTGGGAAGCAGTATACAAGACTAGTGGGCTGGCCCACCACCATTCCTTGGTCCTGTGCTGGAGAACATTCCTATACTGCACAGGTGGGGAACTTCCTAAGCAGGGTTGGCTAATGGGCCAGGACCCCAGAGGTCCACCTGTGTGTGCATTAGGTTCACAGTATAGCACTCTAATGACTGAGCTACCTATCTCTCATGCACACTGTGTTCTTCTCTCATCCAACAAAAGTTAACCTTCTTCTCAATAGTATTCCTGGTGATGGCTCCTTGTATTAGCATTAACTGATAAACTGAATATGTTACTGCATTACAATGTGCTTGTATATGCACATACATTGTACTTGAGTGTGTTTGTGTTTATATGTGTGCATCTGAGTGAGCAACCCACCAGGAGAACACAATCTTCTAATGAACAGGAGCAAGAAATCCTGGATGAAAGACTAAAAGACCCACTGGAGCAGAAGGAGCTGGTCACCCAGCACAGGGACTTGGCAGAAAAGCTGCCACATCACTGAAGTGTCTCTAAGATGAGGTAGGAGGAGGAGTTAGCTGAGAGGAGCAGTTAGAACCATGTAGGTCACCTGTACCTGGATCTCTGTCCTTTTCAAGATTCTTCCCATCTGAATGGCTCTCAGCCACAGCCAGGGAAAGAATGCCTCAGGGTATTGTGCTGGCCCAGTTAACAAGAACTTCTCCAGGAAACACTATGTTTGATCCTTAGCGTTTCTAAGGAGTGTGTACCCCTTATTCACTTCTAAGCCTACATGAGAAGCTACATGCACTATGGATGGCAAACATATAGAAGTGGAGATATCCAAGCCTACTAAAGCCAAGAAAATCGTGAGTTCTGAACATCAGACAATGAACTATTTACTCAGATTGGATTTTAGCTTTGATCTGATTGGAACTGTTACCTGGTTCTTCCCTCTTGGAGTTAAAAAAGGGGTTATTTTTTAAATATGTTTCAGTTGTATGAGAATCCATTATTGAGAGAATTTTTGATATTTTTAAGGGACTCTTAACTTTTTAAGTCTGAATATTTTTTAAACAGAGTGGAAATTTTAAAGTATTGAGATGTCTTACATTGTGATATTAACAGGAGATTCTAGGAATGAACAAGATAGGAAAGGTTATAGTTCAATAGTGGCATGTTTATATGTCAAATTGACAAGTGTCCTACTGTGATATTTATATTTGGCAACTTGACACAACTACAATCACTTAGGATGAAGAAACCTCAACTGAGTAATCTTCTTAATCATACTGGCATGTAGGCATATCTGTGGAGCATTGTCATGATTAGTAATTTATGTGAGCCAGCTCAGTCCACTGTAGGTAGTGCCTCCCTTGGACAGGTAGTCATGGGTTATATGAGAAAGCAAGCTGAGTGGGTCAGGGAATCAAGGCCATACGTAGAATTTTTCCATGATCTCTGCTTTAATCCTAACCTCTAGATTCGTCTTGAGCTCCTACCTTGGATTCTTTCAGTGATGGACTGTAAGTGACAAGATGGGATAAACATTTTCATCCCTAATTTGGTCTTTGGTGTAGTATTGTATCAAAGCAACAGGGACACACACTAGGACAGTGTTCATATTTATACACATAGACCTTTGATGAAGTCAGCCTTGGTAAGAGAAGCCTCTTTCTGTAGCAGACAGTATTCAATGCAGAAATACTTATCTGGTCAAAGAATTGAGAATAAGAAATTGTGAGATTAACCCTAAATGGAACATCTTTATCAACACCCCTTACTCCCTGTCAAGACTCAGGAAACATTAAAGAAGAAGAGGTGGAAAGAATGTAAGACCCAGAAGATGAGAAGGTCTGCTGTGGAATTCTATGTTCTGGACATGAATGGCTGCCATACCTAAGAACTCAGAGCATATGTAGTTACTTACATGAACCTTACTTACTTGAGACAAAGCCAGGCAAATTTCTGACATAGATGGAGATGTGCTCTGTAGGCCTCACTCTGTGAAGAGGACTATTGCTAACTGATAACTGCTGGAGGAGGACAAATCACTCTTCTTTAAGGTACAAACATTTCTGGGTTTCCCATGCTTCAGGGGATGGCCCACATTCACTGACAACATTTATTGGCCTTGGTATCTTAGTTTCCTTTCTGTTGCTTTGGCTAAAATCTTGACAAAAAGTAATTTGGGAGAGGAATATCTTCATTTTCGCTTATGGTGCCTGATCACAGTCCATCACTGACAGAATCAGTGAATAAACTTGATATCAGGCCTGCTTTCTATTTTATACAGCATTACTTCCAGCAAAGGAATGTACATTACCACCAAAGAGATACAGCAAGGACAAAGGAGAATATGGCTTACTATCTGGCTTGCAGGTCAACTTATACTCATCAGATTTCTTATACAATTTAGGACCACTTGCCTAGGATGGTCTGTCCCATAGTGGGCTGGACCTCCCTATAACTATTACAGTCAGGAGAATCTCCAAAGACAAATCTGTGTACATCCCTTTCCCCCACAGTTCAGAAACCCACAAAGGGTCAAAATAGAAAGAATAAGTGATGATATGTTAACAAATCCAACTGATATATCAACAATGCAACCCCATACTCCTAAGACTCAAGAGAATCACAGAAGAGTTGGCAGAAAGATTGTAAGAGCCAGAGGACAAGATGCCTGTGTCTAAAGCAGTTTTCCATAAGCATTCCAAGGGAAATGACTCCATGAGTAAAAAAATAGGGGTTTCCTGAGCAAAACCAGCATCATGATAACACCAGTTGGCATGGCAACATGGTGGGGAGAGTCCACACGGTTCTACTTCTAAATGAAGACCTACAGATTGTCAAAGCTGCTCACAGAAGTAGAATTGTTTAATAGTTTCCCCCAGAGACAAGCTCTCACATAGTATTACCAATTCTACTGTGTTATGCCTGAACACATGTACATACAGACATAACAAATGGACTCAGCAGGCTGTGTATACCTCAGATTGAGCATTGGCAGCCATCATTACATTTATCCATTATAAAGAAATTTGCAGCCGGGCGGTGGTGGCGAATGCCTTTAATCCCAGCACTTGGGAGGCAGAGCCAGGCAGATCTCTGTGAGTTCGAGGCCAGCCTGATCTACAGAGCGAGTCCCAGGAAAGGCTCAAAGCTACACAGAGAAACCCTGTCTCGAAAAACCAAAAAAAAAAAAAAAAAAAAAACCATTTGCAGTAGATATTGCAAACAATCACATTATGAATCAGGAAATCAAGCATGAAAATTATGAAGCAGTTTTCCAAATTCCCCTCAACTAATAAGTGTCAGGTCCAGAACTTCAACCCTAATCTTTGTTTCTGGAATGACACTATGCCATTCAAGGAGGGAAGCTTCAAGAACTTCAAGAAGCATCAAGAACTTTGCCATGTCCAGTGATCACTAAAGAGGAAAACACATGGAAATCACACAGCACAGTAGCTCCAGTACCTCAGACACTTGCTGGGTCTGCTTACCGTGTCCTCCATTAAAGACCAGTAGGCACTCACTCAGGTTGCAGTGTCTGCCCACAAGACAAAGCCTATGGGGAGTCTTCTGAGATCTACTTGGCAGTGCAGCCTAAGGGCAGCTTTCCCAGCTTCTCCCAGGTGTGTGTGCTCCATTAAATGTCTTGGTTCCCATCGGAAAACCTTGTATTACCTTGGAAGTGTGGAGTCAGAGTGGAAAATGACAAGAGCTCACTGTGCCATGTTTCCTATGGTGGCTTCTTCTCCATCACTGATTTGTTCTTACCTCCCAGGATATATCTGGAGTATAAGAAGGGGCAGCATATAAACACAATTTTCACTTAGTAAAGAAAAACACCATACGTTGGGCAACAAGGCTGAGCCCCATATCATAAGTAGTTTTGTGCTCTTCAACCCAGAGCACCCAGGAATCATCTTTGGCACTCCTACATGAATCACAGTCACATCCCACAGCAGTGGATCAAACACCACAACCTTCTTTCTGAATCCTCCTGCCCTGATTATCACAAAGTTGTAACTTCAGGTCAGAAAAGATACCTGCTGCCACCACTATGTGTTCTCACAATTTAACTCACAAGCAATAGAGGGCAGCCAGGAGCTCACCTCAAATATCAAAATTCTTCAGATCTCTGGTGGCAGAGGTTCAAAAAAAAACTACTTTTGAGTTTCAAAAAGACAAATATTGTATGATTTTCTCATATATAGGTCCTAGATGTTAATGTTTATACATACATAGATATGTGGAGGAATGTCACTGGTCACAGAAACAGAAAAGGGCATGAGAAAGAAGAAAATAGAGCCTAACAGGGGGCTGAAAAAGGAAAAGAAACAGAAAGTTATACAGTAACAAAATACAAGTGACATGAAACCAGAAGGGGCATCAAAGGGAGAGCCAAGGAGCCAGTAGGAGGGGACAAGGGAAGCAGACTTAGCAGTGATACTGGTGCTCATCTAGAGTTTTACAGAGTACATTCCCAGGAACAGACAAAGGACTGGGTGTCAGGGAAAGACAGAAGATGAGCCTCATAGGAGGAGGAAGTAAAGATTGATCCTTTAGGGATGGGGGATATTCTAAGCCTGGGAGTTCACTAAACCGATTCTTAGCTGAGTCATTGGTAGCTCTCTGGGTCCTCCTCTTTCCTCTGTTGGTCCTATTCATATAGCAACACTCTTAACTTCCAACCGCTTCCATTCACATGTCTTCGAGGAACCAGAAACTTCCATCTCAAGGAGCTGTTATTCTTTCTCATCCACAAAAAAACTCTTCTAGAAGTTCATTACATTTGGTACTACTTTGTAAGACTGATTTAAGTTATAAATAAAAGTATTTAAGTTATAAATAAAAATTTTGAAAATAAATATTTTCTTATTCCACATTTGGAGTAGGCTAGAGCATGATTTTCAAGGAGGAAAAAGGAAAGTCTTCATAGGCAGTTGCATTTGAGTCAAGACTTATAAGAAGTGCAGAACAGCACCATGCTAGGAGTTAATGGAACATCACTATGGACAGCCAAGGCAAAGGCTCAAAGTAGAGAATTTGAATTTTATGTGGGTTAAGCAAATTTCATTGTTTGCATTTAGTGAGTTCTCTAAGTGTCTGTTGCTTTATTTTGCATCCTGGGAGGGATTCTCCTACAAAAATAAGTGTGGTAGCCTTCGAGAATCCCTTAGATCTGATGTTTCTTTGCTAGGTTTTGGTTTGGGAAAACTTGCTAAAGTCATGGTAAGCCATTGAAGTCTCAGATTATTACTGATTAGGGACCCATGTGAGAATTTATATCACTTAATAATTATTTTGTTGAACTGGAGCTCTAAAGCTCCTTGCACCCATATGTATAGTGCTTACCCTCTAAAGCTGTGTAGTGGCTTTTTTCAACTCTTTGACTTGCTTTGGTCTGAAGTCCATTTTTTCAGATGAGACGTGCTGTGCCAAGTCTACAGACTTCACTTGCTTGGCCTGCTGATCTCTGACTCTCAGTTTTTGATGTTCTTGTTTATGAGAAGTGTTTGATGGAGATATAAATAGTATTTTTCCGTGATCCAGCCAGTTAGCCTGTGGATTTTAAATGGCGAGTTGAAGCCATTTATATTTTTTATATTAGTTACAATATGTGTAATATATTAACATTATTCAAACCCACACCCTGAACATTATGTAGCTGAACATCCCTTCCATGATTGTCATGAGTCACCTGTGGTCATGTTGCAGTGGTGGCACACCACAGTTGCTAGTGGTTTCTGGCATTAATGTCAAAGCAGCGCTTGTGTCTACAGTGAGAAAATCTCAGTATGTGTCTGTTTCTTAATTCTACACTCCCCCTAACATATAAAAGACAGAACAATTGGTACCTATACACAATCACTATACAGTAATGCTTGTTGTTAAAAGGTCTGTATGGAGCTTTAATCAGTATATCTCTACTTCCTATATTATAATATCTTATGCATATAACCTGCTGCTGCTGATGTAGTTCTGCATCTTCAAAGATTTAGAGTGGATTAACTAGATCCTGATACCTTAATTTAATAGGAATCATGTCCTTTTAACTTGATAGTAACTTGCTGTTGTCATGATTTTGTTGGTTGATGTTTTTGTTGTGTGGCTAATTGATGTTCTTTCCTTCCCATTTCATATTAGGGGTTTGTTGGTTGGCAATGTTGGACATGATGAACTTCTTCCTGTTTCTCCTCTTTTATCACTTCCTCTCATGAATTGTTTTGTTTTGTGATTTTGTTGAATTTTTTATTTCTCTATTGAATTGAAGAGATCACTTGCCACATACAGCAATCTTGGTTGATAGTTATTTACTTCCAGACCTTAGAGAATATCATGACATATTTTCTTGGCTTTTAGAGTGATCTAGTCTTTTCTGATGTTTCTGATTTGAATGTGGATTGATGTTTTCCCCTTGTAATTCTTTTGAGGCCTTTGTTTCTTTTTTATTTAGAGACAAATTTTTGCTGTGTGGCCTTGCTATCCTGAAACTGACTCAGTATACTAGAGGAGCTAAAATTCAGGGATCCCCATGTCTCCATCTCAAGAGCATAGGAATTAAAGGCAAGCACTACTACAGTTCTGTTCATTTGTTTGTTTGCTTGTTTGGTTTTATGTTAAAGACAGGGTTTCTCCGTGTAGCCCTGGCTGTCCTGGAACTCAATCTGTAGACCAGACTGGCTTCAAACTCAGAGATCCACCTGGTCCTACCTCATGAGGGCTGGTATTAAATAAATGCACAGCCCAGTTTTCCTTATACTTTTGATCCTTACTTGTCTAGTAGCACTTTTTCTCTGGTCATGTCTGTTTAGGAAAAATGCTCTTCAGTTTGGATCTCTATTTCTTTCACTCAGTTTGACAGATCTTCTGTTATCCTTTGATTAAATAAACTGTCTATGTTTTCAAACTTTTTCTCAGCTCCTTCTTCTGCCTCATGGATATTTTGGGTTGGCTCTTAGATGTGTCCCACAGTTCTTGGAAGGTTTGGATATATTCATTATTTTCTATATAGTTTATGATTGTATTGCTGTCTCAACCTTGTTGTTCATCTATGAAACTCATCCTTCTGGCTGGACTTGTCTGTTAATGGTGCTTTCTGATGTTTTCTGTTTGATTGATTGATTCTTCATTTTCTAATAATTTTGATTGGTTTATTTTCAGAGTCTCAATTTTCTTGCTGAAGCTTTCCTCCATTTTAAAAAATTTCTTCAAGTTCCTGATTATTTTGTTCACTTTGATAACTTCCTTATCTATTCCCTGAGTTTGAGTCTCTTACTGGTGGTCAATTTCAAAGGAGAAACCTAAGCCTTTATCTTGTATTTTAGCTGTCCCATTCTCTTTGGTGTCCACTATTGAGGAGTAGTAAGTTTAGGTGGATGTCATAGTGAAAAGTTTTCTCATATATTTTGTGTTTATTCATTGTGCTTTGTCATCTGATGAATGTGTCTTCTAACTTTTTCCCTCTGTTTTATCCTCTGTCTCATGTGATTTCTCCTGGTGATTTGTCCGTACTTAGCTTTATGTTACCTACTGCTATTTAGCAGGGAGTGTGCCTGAACTACCAGACATAATGACTCAGCAGAAGTCCCAGTGCTGACTTACAGTAGAAAACAGTAGGTCACTTTTCCAAATCCACAATAGAGTTCAAGACAGTGTTTGGGTGACAGTGTACTTTTTTGAGTCAATATTTAAATCATAAAAAGAATAAGGAAAGGAAATTTAGGAAAGAAGGACTGAAATTAAAATGAGAAAGGAAGCATGTGAGTCACACTTTAGGACAATAGAGAAAGTGTTGTAAGACTTGAGTCATAAAAGCTTTGACAGCAAGGTTAAATTATAAGACAGCAACTTAACAAAATATAAAGTTACAAATATGAATAAATATAATCTTCTGGAAATGACATGGACATTGCATTTAGGAAATCACGAAAGCAATGTCTACAAGCATAAAAATGTACCTTTAAGCATTCTATCATTGTTAGGATGTTCAACCCTATCTGAAGAGCTATATTCTGTTGTTGCTTGCTTGGGGGAGGGGAAGTCATATTTTTCAGTTGTGTAATGCTGATAAGCAGTTGTCTTTCTCTAGGAGCTCCTCTTCCCAGGTCTATGCTCATGGAAGAAACTCTACTTGAAGGTAGTGGGCCATAGGATAAGAATATAAATATAAGGCAAAAATGATATTTGTGGGAAAGAAGGAGTTTGTGCGGAGAGGGAGAGTAGTCAGAGAGGATAATAGGAGAGTACAATGAAAACATATTATATATGTGTGTGTCTGTGTATGTAAAACTGTGCAAAAACAATGGATTGAAAACATTAAAACACCTAACATCATAAAGTAAATAGCATCATGCACACAATCGTTGTTTCATCCTCTTCAGGATGAGGTGGTTTCTCCCTCTGCTTGGAATGGTTTTGAATTAGTCTCCACAGACAGAAAAGGCAGCTAGTCTCCTGAATCCAAACAAGTTATCAGTTGGTCCTTCCAGAAAAGGATTTCTGTGATTAAAGACCATGTTTCTGTCAGAAGTTTTTGAGGTGAGGCCCTGTTCTATTTTGGTTTGGGTTTCTGTGATAGAACACATTTAAAAGTCAAGCTGAATAAGAAAGAGAATATTTCAGATCATACTTCTACCTCATTATCCATTACTGAGAGAAGCAAGTCAGAATTAAGGGCAGGAATCCAGGGCCAGGCACTGAAACGGAGACCAGGGAAAACAGATTGGGACAGCTGGAGCCCATCAGGCAGACACTTCACTGCTGGCTACAGCTGGTGGTAACTGGCAGGAGCAGCTTGGTACATTTCTGTCACATGGCTGGTTCTTTGTAGAGAAAGTACCTTGTTGGATACTTTCTGTTGCTTTGGCTCTTGCTCTTCAAGGACCTATTGCAGTTTTAACTTACCTCTATTTTCTCTTATCTCAGAAACCCAACATGTAATCTCACATCTTACCCAGAAGTCTTATGGTAGCTTTGTAGTCCCAGTGTAAACTATCTGGAAACAGGGGTTAGAACATTGACTCAGTAGTTAACAGAACTGGCAGCTCTTGCAGAGGACTCAGATTCAGTTCCCAATACTCACATAGTAACTCATGCCCTTCAATAAATCCAATTACACAAAATTGAATACCCTCCTCTGGTCTCCATGAGCACCAGACTTACACAAAGTACACACACATATATGCAGGAAAAAGAGTTACACACACAATATAAAATAAATAAATAAATATTTGAAAACATATCTGGAAACACATTTCCCAGAATTTCCTTCCCCATGTTGTTCTTTTTGGAGGTTGGACTTGGAAAAAGCAATTACGGAGGAGTTGAGATACAGGTGGGATATATTTATATACATTTATATTTTTTGATGTACCTCAGTTGATTCAGGCCCAGACACACATGATGTCAATGAGGTTCCAAATCAAATTGCTGTTCACTCTCTAATCCTCACTTCTAGAGCTCTTCTTTATCTTGGGTCAAGTCTGAGTGTAGTGTGTTAGAAAATACCACGGCTTCTTCCGAAGTTCCCTAAAAGGAGTGAGACTGAGTAGAAGGGGGAGGTTTATCCTTCTAGATTCCAATGGACTTATGAGTCTCACTGTATTTTCAAAAGTATGATTACCATCAGGTGCTGCCCACATGCTGTGATCCTTTCCTATTCTGGTCTAGCTGACCTTCTGTATCTCAGGCTCAGTACCAGATGCAAAGACAGTGATTTGTAGGGACTCCTCAGAACCAGCAGTTTCATGGGGTGAACTCCTCCTAATGTGTCTCTGAAACCTTCACTCACGATGGCTCTGCTTCTCTCAGATTCACAAGGAAATTATGTTCTTTGCTCTTCCAGATGCCTAGTCTGAGCAATATGCTGTGACCAACTTAAAGAAAAACTAATATTTTAGATTATTGTGGTGTAAGATTCCCAAGTATAGAGAATACTACACCTGCTCTCTGTGGTCTATTTTTAGCTAAATACTTTCAAGACAAAGACACTCACCAGGACTGTTTCTAATTTTCATAATATGAGGTTTTACTCAGAAACACACTTCTGATGCGGAACACAGATGAAGGAGCCATGGTTGGGAACTTCTAGTCTGGATGTGCAGGTGTGCTTCTCATCTGGGCTCCCAGAGAGAGGCTGTGCTTAAGGAGCTCCAGTTTTTGTTCAGCTTGTGCTATCATTTCAAACACTGTGAGTCTGTTCCCAGAGAGCACAGTAATACTTCACTGAATCTTCCAGCTGGGAGGCTGAAATAACAAGGCTGATGGACTTGGATAATTCCTGAAAGACAACAGAGTAGCCACTGCTCTTCTCAGTCTGAGTAGAAGAAGAAAACTGGCGAATAAGAAAAATCATCTCTCCACTAAGAAGCTGCTTGTACCAAAAAAGATAATAGAACTTTGATCTTGTCTCATAAGAACAGTCCAGGGTGACTGATTCTCCCTCCTGTGTGCTTGCAGTTAATCGGACTTGAGTCACTTTCTGGCCCAAATTGGATCCTGGAGAAAAATCAAAAGAAAGAAAAAAGCTCATTCTGTGATAGTATGAACAAAACAGTGTTGGAATTTGTTACATTGAGACCCAAGACAAACCTAACTGAAGACATATTGAGTACTCTTCTCTCTAATCCCTGTTCCCCATCATGTCCATGCGAACTCCTACATGCCTAGGGCAAGGCTTCCTGCTTAATATACTTAACTATATGTGAGACATCCATACCAGAGAAGGCCAAGGCCACCAGCACACAGAGCAGGCTGTGAGGAGGTGTGCGGCACATCTCCTTCCTATGACTATGTCTCCTCGGCCTTAGATCAGCGTCAAGTGACTGCACGTGTACTGTTTTTCCTACATTGCCTCAAGCAGGAAGTGGGGTTTTTTTATGATCATAGGCCACAAGCTCCTTGTACAGAGGAAACAGTGTAGTTCACCACAGACTTTTACTTGCTTCCGGTCTTTCTTGGTAGTTAAAAGAGGCAGCACTTAAAATGGAGAATGGGAAAACCCGTCCCTGCTGAGCATAAAGCTGCTTTGAACTCATGGTTGTTATTTAGAGGGATAATTTTGGAGAACCAAAGTCAGATTCATCAAGAGCCATGTGCAATCTTTAATGCCCTTCCAGACCATTGTCATATGTTTACTTCTCTACATCTATTGTCTAATAAAGCCTAATTTTAAAAAAAAGGGGGGGGTTCCTCAAAGGGCTGTGAATTTCTCTGTGAAATACTGGGATCTGAAATAATCTTTCTCCTTTACTGCTAGAGTACATAAAAATTCAGCAATTAACAGAACTACTTTTAAATTACATAGTGAAGGGCAATGCATCAGAATGCCAGAAGATACCTGTTTGTTTATGTTCTCTGAAACTGTAACATGAGTAAATTCATAGTTCTTACAGACTAAAGAGAGGCTCAATGTGTCACTTGCCTGCTGTGAATCATGAGGGCCTATGTGTTGATCTCCAGCAGCCACTTGTGAATCCAGCTGATGTGGGTGCACCTGCAGTCAGAGCTCTGGGAAACAGAGACAAGAAAATCATGGGGTCTCACTAGCCAGACAGTCTAGTCCAATTGGTGAGCTTCAGTGTCAGTGAGAATCTCTACCATATAAATAAATATATTAATAAATTAATTAATGAAATGAATAAATAAATGTAGAGTGCAATAGAGGAACATAACCAATGCTGACCACTGGATTACACACACACACACACACACACACACACACACACACACACGTACATACTCTCTCACACATACACATACACATTCATAATCACACACACACACAGAGAAAAACAGAGACAGAGACAGAGAGAAGTTACACTAATTTAAAAACCTACTTTTACAAAACCTGATTTGCTTGTAATAGTCTAACATTTAGTTTTATTCAGAAAATGTCCTATTTTGCCACACAAGAACTTACTTATTACATTTCCTAGAATCTTCTATATCATTGCCCTGAAGCATTCAGTCTCACTTGTTAAATTTCGTGTATATTTTAATTACAAAACGGTCTCATGATAATCTTGCCAGGCCTGTCTGTGACTGCAGCCTGTTATATGTACATGATACATGTAACCTGAAATTTATGTTAATGCCACATAAATTTGAGGTTGGATTTTGAGTACTGCTGTATCATCATGGAAAAATGTAGCTCTTAATGATTCATTTGCTCTCTTTATCTCAATGGATGAAATGAACCAAATGGCATTCAGAAGAGAAAGTAAAAACTATATCTCTGAAAGAGCTCCAGTTCTTGCTTTGAGTTTAAGTAACTATTCAACATATACATCGGGGAAGAGTTTCTGGTATCTGAATTTCTGGTACTCTTCTGCCCACCTCACTGTTAAGTACTGACAGGTAGCACATACCCTGGACTTCAGTCTCTGAGGCTAAGCAGGAGACCATGGAAGTCACAGCAGCCTGGGGAGCTCAGGATGACAGGGCTGTGCCCCTGCTCTAGTTATCCATGGAGCTGGTGGATGTTCTCTATGCTGCATGGCCACAGCCTCTGTGGTGAGGCTTTGGAGCACATTGGGTTTGAATGCTGAGCTGGACAGTTGGTCTCATTCTAAATGCTGCATTGTCTGTCCTTGAGATTTAATTGGCAAACAATACTTCCTAGGGAAGATAAAACTTATGGTTGGTAAAGAGATGGTTCAGTTGGAAAAGCACTTGCTGCTAATCATAAAGATGGAAGTTCAGATCTCAGGACCCACTTGACTAGCTGAGCATCATGCAAAACCTGCAACTCCAGCTCTGACTGATTGGACATCATCTTCTGTCCTTCACACACACACACGGGTTGGTGTACCCATGTACACACACAAGTCTGTGTAGACTCACATGGGCTGCATATGCACAAATGTAAATAAAAATCAAATGTTAAAAAAAGATTAAAGCTCAGTCCTTAAGGAATCATACAAAAGAATTCAGTCATTTGGGAAAATAGGAATTAGGGTTAATGGGTGGGGGAGGTAACTTTGTCACTCTTCAATTGCCTTGAAGATATACCATGACCAAGCTCACTGTTATAAAAGAAAGTGTTTAATCTGGAACTTTCTTAGTTTCAAAGGTCTATTCCATTATTCTTGAAACAGTCAAAAGAGTAATGCATGGTGAACAGGGCCTTTAGAAACCATGAGAGAGGCTCCAGGAAAAAAAAATCAGAGGGCCATTTAACTGAAGTGCATTTTGTTCCCTGGATTGTTCTTGGGTGTGATTGCAAGCTTCCTATGTTAAACATCTCTACTCAATTCATAAGACATATTTATTACTGTTGGATGTCAGATTATAGCTATAGAAACCAATCTGGTGAGTATATTCTGAATCTTGATATGGCCTTCTGCCTTGATATTGTGCTTCCTCGTGTATAATCTATAGTATGTGGCAGGCAAATGTGTTTAAATTGGCCTGTCCAGAGAAAGTTCTCTCCAAGGCTGTTCTGTTAATATTTATTATGTGCTTACTGGTGTTTATTTACATGTTTTTCTGATTGTGTTTTGTTGCACCCAGTCAGTCTTCTTTGAATCATTGCTTTCTTTGTTGCATTTGAGTATAAAAGTATGCAGAAACTGAAGTATGGTTGTCTATAACATGAGAGTGTAGTTGGCCCCATTCTTTCAGATCCTCAGATTCCAGGTCGAGCAGACAGATCTGCATAGGTCAGCAAAAATCAACACATTCTCATCATGTTAGGGAACATGGTGGCATTCAAGCAAGTACTGGGGCAGTAGCTGACACATACACCCTTATGTGAAGGCAGAGGAGAGAGAGAAAGAGAGGGGGGATACTATGGGCTTGACATGGGTTTTTGAAACCTTAAAGCCCATCACCAGTGACACAGTTCCTCCAAAGAGGCTATAGTTCCTACTCCTTTCAAATAGGGTTACTTCCTGGTGACTAACAATTCAAATCTAGGAGCCACTGGGGGCCATTCTTATTCAAACCACCACATTCCACTCCTTGTTCACATAAGCTTGTAGATATATCATAATGCAAAAATGCATTTGTTCCAACTTCAAAAGTCCCAATAGTCTAGCACAGTCTCAACATTATTTAAAAGACCATCTCTTCTGAGACACAAGGCAATCTCTTAACTGTGATGCCCTGCAAAATCAGAATCAAAAAGCAGGTTATATACTTCTAACATATAATGGCACAGAATATATATTATTATTCCAAAAGGGAGAAAAGGGAACATAATAAGGTAACGGTGGACCAAAGAAAATTGAAAACCACCTGGGCAAACTCCAAACTCTGCATTTCCATGTCTGATGTCAAAATGCTCTTCAGATCTCCAACTCCTTTTCGCTTTGTTGACTGCAACACATTTCTTTCTCTTGGGTTTTGTTGCATCTTTCCTGCCAGATACCCCAAGACTCTGGCATCTCTAACATCTTGGTTTCTCCAAGGTAATCCAGGCTTAACCTTCACAACATCATGGGGTTGCCTCTCTGGACCTCCATTCAGGTAAACACCCGCTACATGCCTGGCCTCAGAAGCTTTCCTTGGTTATAGAGGGAGATTACACAGAGTTCATCCTTGATTCTAAAATAGAATCCATGTGACCAGGCTGCCACATTTTCCTGTTTGCTGGAACTAGGATTGGCTCCCTTGTTAAAACACATCTTCACCACCTTCCCTATTTCAATTGTCACCTTTACCGCCTAAGCTGGGCTGTCCTGGAACTCATTCAGTAGACCAGGCTGGCCTCAAACTCAGACATCTACCACAAGATAGATTTTGACTACCACATAAAGACACTCAAATGGTGATAATTATGTTATTATAAATTAACCTGTCTTCATTGTCTCTTATATCTCTTTAAATATTTTCCAGCATTTAAATCTGTAGGAAGCTCAGAATTCTGTCTTGAAGCACCCAGAATTTCTCAATTCTTTCTTCTGCATCTTCAAGGATGCCTTTGCTCTCCTGCTGACTGCTGAGCTAGGTGTTTATATTCAGTGACACCTATTCCAATCTGATACAAATACTGTTCCCAACTTCTGGCTCAAGTTTAAACTTGACAAGGATCTAACACTTGGAAAGACTTGGGGAGTTCACCCACTGGTATTGTGAGATTTATCTCCTAATGCTAAGAGCCAACTGACTGATTTTCCTTCTTCACTCTCTCTTTTGAATATTGAAAAGTTACTCACTGTGGATAGGAAGGAGAGCTTGCAGGTTTTACATGCTTAAGTTAAATATCTTCTACATTGTTTTGGCTGGATTAGGTTTTGTCAGACAGAGTTTCACTATGTGACTCAGCTAGACTTCCAATCCTAGGCTCAACCATGCCTCCTGACTTGGCTTCCTAGGTAGTTAGGGCTCCCACAACCTTCAGCTATGTACCATGAAAACATTTAAAATTATAAGCTGATTAAATTTTTCTCCAGTGCAAATCTTGTTAGTATGTTTGTAGTAAACCCTTCAAAATGTTAGGCAATGAGAAGTCCCTTTTCCATTCTGTGCACTGGTAATGGCCATAAAGACTGCAGCTGCTTCTGTTAGGTAAAAAATTCACATTCAAAATCTTATTTTGTTCATCTATGAAATACACTTGTGACAATAGTTCTTTAGTGAAATTTATTATACTTTTACATATTATTATATAGTGAAATATTATATATTTTCATGATATGAGTAAATTGAATTCTTCTTTCCCTCACAGATGTCATTTGTCTATTGTAAACACACCTGCATCCTTGTAAGTACATCCTGGTTTCCATACATGAATTTCTTGAAGGTAGATGGAATATAAAAAGCAAAAAAGAGCAGTTAGATGTAGTCAGCGGTCACATACATCACCACTTCCCTGGTAATCAGGGAAGATTAAGGTGAAAGATAATTCTATGTGATTTCTATCACATAAGGCACAAAATGACTGACACTGTGCTGTAATATCTACACATTAATAGCATGTTGATAAGAGTGTAGGGTGATGGGAACATTATAATTTCCACTTGGTGTGAACCAACCACACAGAAAAACATTTGTACAACCACTTAGAAAACAATTCAACTAAGCTAGTTAAGGAAATAGATCTAAAACTTCAGTGGTGCCTGAGGAGGAAAAGGAGAGTGGAGAAAAACAAGCCCTGACTTCACCTTGGTCTGTCTGTGACCTGAATGAATCTGATCCTTACATTCACTGTGTCCCCTGTCACCTGCTCCTGCAGATAAAACCCCTCTGCACCTCTGCCAGGCTCAGCCCAACAGCAGGCTTTTGCTGGAGCCTCAGCTGGGGTTTGGGTGTGGGCTGCAGGTGCCTGGAGATCACTGTGTTCCTGCTGCACAGAAGTAGGTGGCTGAGTCTCCAGGCTGAGAATCTGTGATGTGCAAGGAGAACTGTTTATCACTTTTCCTGAAGAAGACTGTGAACCTTCCTTCTTCCTTTTTATTCGACACGGATCATATGGCTATCAGAAGTGTAGGGCCTTCACCAGGGAACTGCCGGTACCATGGGAAGTAGTCAAACCTGCTGTCCTCATAAGTGCAGTTCAGAACTGACGTCCCTCCTGCCGAGACTGTCAGAGATTGGGGACTTTGTTGCACTTGCTGCTGGTCACGTCTGTCCTGTTGCTGGCCACTCACCCCTGTGTAGAGACACAACAAATGCCATTAGTTTCCCAGGTTGTACTACCTGCTTGTGGTTTCAGCATTCATGGTTTTGTCCTGTCCCCACTTCTCTCACCCCTCCACATTAATTAGACATCCTGAATTTTCTCCTCCATGACTCACAGGCTAGGTGAAGGGCCAGGACTAACAATGATGACTTCAGGATCTTATCCATTCCTCCTAGACTGAAGCTTGGGGAGAACTCCAGTGGCCTTTTATCTCCCCACAGAACACTGAATTTGCCTTCACAGGCATTTAGTTCTTTCAACAGGCTCCACCCCTCACAGACACTTTGTCTTAAGCTATTTCTGACATAGAAAACACTTTCCCCTTTTGGTCAAATTTATTGTTTCAGAAAAAAAAGTCATTGAGAGTCAGAAATCCCCTCATTGTAATTCTACCATTATACACTGTTGGTAGGAATATGTGTTGCTAAAGCCACCAAGAATAGCACTGTTATTCTTCTGAAGTATTAAAATTAAGAAATCAAGCAGGAAGGAACGTAGGAGGAAAGGAAGGAAGGAAGGAAAGAGGAAAAAAAGGAAAGAAAGAAAGAAAGAAAGAAAGAAAGAAAGAAAGAAAGAAAGAAAGAAAGAAAGAAAGAAAGAAAAAGAAAGATGGAAGGAAAGAAGGAATGAAGGAAGAGAAAAAGACCACTGATCCTACTAATACTACTTATGGGCATTTATCCAGGGAAACTGATGTCATCACATAAGAGAGAGACCTGCATATACATGTTTATTACAGCACCATTCACTATTGCCCACATACAGCCTAGGTATCACCTGTCAACCTATGAATGAAGAAAATATTGTACTTCAAACAACAGAGCAAAATTCAACCGCAAGGAAAAATGAACTGGCGCCATCTGTAGGAAAACAGATAGTATTGAAGGACATGGTGTTAAGCAAAATAAAGCAGACATGTAGAGACACACGACACATGTGTTCTCATATGTGAAAACTAACAAAAAAAAGAAAAGAAGAATAAAAGAAAGTAAAGATGCTCTTAAAATCAAAGTTAGACAAATGAGTATGGGGAGGAGGAGAGGGGACAAGGGAAGGGAGAGAACAACAGAGGGTGAAGAAAAGATGAATATCAGAAAATCTATGCAAATGCATATACTAAAACTGTACAACAGCCAACTGCTTTGTACAATTAGTTCATGCTAATTATTGCAATTATATGATAAAATAACAGATCCATTTAAAATTTTCCTCATTCTAGAAGATTATGCACACACAAATAAAAGGAGTTAAGATGGAATTACCCTGGGACAAGAAAATCTACTAGATAACACAGGGTATCAAATAAAAATGCCAGTGCGAGGAATGGGTTACCTCTTTTGGAGTTTGAACTGGTTTGCTTTCTGTCACTAAGATACATAAACATGAAGACCAAATTAAACTTGGGGAGGGAATAATTTATTTGGTTTACATTTCTGATCATAGTCTATCACTGAAGCGATCCATCAGGAATTCAAGCTGGAAAAGTGGCAAGAAACATACATGAAATCTGCTGGCTAACTTGCTCCTCCTGCCTGGCTCATCTTGTTTTTTATATAACCCAGACCTCCTGCCCAGGGATGACAACGCTCACTGGGGGTTGGGCCCTCCCATGTCAATTGTTAATAAGAAAATGTCCACAAACATGCCTCCAAACAAGTGTGACACAACTCCTAGATTGAGGTTCTCTCTTCCTGGTATCTCCAGTTTGCGTCAAGTTGACAAAAATTCACCATCACAGCTGACCCCTTGTCACCCTGACACAGACAAACAGCGTTATTTAGCCATAATCTTTCCTTTATGGTTCATCTCCAAGATCTCATTAAGATCACAATATAAACCATAATACAACTTTTAAATAACCAACTTTTGTTATTTACATTATGGAGCATAACTCATCTGCTAAAAACAATGACATCATGAAATGCACTGGCAAATGGATGGGACTAGAAAAGATCATCCTGAGTGAGGTAACCCAAACCCAGAGAGACAAACATAATATGTATCCATTGTAAGTGCATATTAGCTATAGAGTAAAGGATGCTACAATACTATGCTACAATCCACAGTGTCAGAGAAGCTAACTAACTTTCCTGGATTCACAAAGATAAGATATGTGATGGAATATTTTCGCTGAATTTGTCAAATGCAAATGTACTAGACATTGTCGATGTACTTATTGTCTGTATATATTGTATATATTTATTTTACTTATTGTATATAGTTTTTCTTATATTAGTTATAACTTTTTTATATTAGACAAAAAAAGAGGAAATGTGGTGATACTTTATCTGTGTACCCCAATAAAGCTTATCTGAGGATCAGAGGGAAAAGCCAGCCACTATATTAAACATGGAAGTCAGACAATGGTAGCTTACTAACTACCCCTTTAATCCTAGAATTCAAGAGGCAGAGATTCATCCAGATCTTTGTGGTTCAAGGCCACACTGGGAACAGAGCCAGGTGTGACGGCACATGCCTTTAAATTCCAACACTAGTTAATCATAGAGGTCTGGAGGTCTGGACAGACAGACAGGAAGTGATAGAGCTGGGTGGAAAGAGAAAAGTGATGTAGCTGGGTAGAGAGAGGAAGTGAGATGGCAAGCAGAGAAAGGATATAGGCATGGGTATACAGGAAGTAGGTCTCTCTGGGAGCTGAGGAGTTGGTAAGGTGAGGTTGGCTGTGGCTTGTCCTATTTCTCTGATCTCTCAGTTTCCACCCTAATATCTGGCTCTGGGTTTTTTATTAATAAAACTGTTTAGCAATTCCTCTTACAAACCTCGGATGATAGGGCCTCACAGAGACTGAACCAACAACCAAGGAACCTGCATGGACTGACCTGGGCCCTTTGCATCTAGGTTACAGTTGTGTAGTTTGGTCTTCTTGTGGAACTCCTAACAGTAGGATCAGGGGCTGTCTCTGACTCTGCTGCCTGCGTTTGGGTCCATACTCCTCAGACTGGGTTGCTTCCTCCAGCCTTCACAGGAGAGAAGGTGTCTAGTCTCTCTGCATCTTGGTATGCCATGGCTGGTTGATATTGGTGGGAGACCTGCCATTTCTGAAGAGAAATAGAGGAGGAAGAGTAGATGTGGGGAGGGGGAGGTGGAGGTGGAAGGGAGGGAGTAAAGGAGAAGCAGGAGGGGACACTGAGGGTAGAGCGTAAAAACTAACAAATAAATAAATAAACAAAGAAATAAATAACAAAATATGTTCAAAGTCTTTTTAACATAAGTAATGTCTTCTGTGGGTTTCTATAAAATCCAAAATAGTTACAAACTTCTATTTATTTTACTTTTTATTTTATGCTTTTATTTTTATTTATTTTTTGATTTTTTTGAGATAGAGTATCTCAGTGTAGCGCTGGCTGTCCTAACACTAGCTCTGTAGACCTGGCTGGCCTCAAACTCACAGAGATCCTCCTGCCTCTACCTCCCAATTGCTGGGAACAAAGATGTGCACCACCATACCCAAACTTCTTATTCCAAGAGATAAGAACCAGGACACACTTAAATCAGACAAAGCAAATTCACAGTGCTTAGCCTCAGCTTCTTCCTGTTCCCTTCAGTCCTGCAGTTTCCTCTCTGCCAAAACCAGCATCATATTGCCAAGATCAGTTTCCAGATTGAAGTGAATCCCTGACCTCCCTAGACCATAGCTTCTGTGTGCTGAATGTTAGAAGATAATTCCCATAAGATTTGCTTCAGTTCAGCTACCCCTTATTCATTAAAGCTGATTCTTCAGCACCAACTAATCAGGATCATTTGTTCAATAAAGCAAAAGTTTCATTTCCACAGATTTGTAATTCAAAACATCCTGGGTCTCATAAGTTTGAGTCTGTGAGTGACCTAGCTGCAGAGTTTGTTCATGATTTCTGTTGTAATCTCCTGTTTGAGTTCCTGCCTTAATTACCGCCAATGATGGACTATGACCTGGAACGGAAGGCTAAATAGATCTTTTCACTTTCTCAGTAGCTTTTTCTCAGAGTTTCATCACAGCTACAGAAAGGAAACAGAACATCCAGCTGTCTGCACATTCTGTGTCTTCCATGACTTGATGTTCTTGCTGTTGCTACAGTTTGTTTTCTCCTCACTGACCCTGACCCTGTCCACAGCAGGGTCACCTGGAAGCCTTTGTCTTTCATTCCCTTTCTCCTCATCCTTTGTGAGTACAGTACACTGCAGCTTAAATGATCACATTGATTCAGTCTTCCCATCAGCTTCTCTGTTAGTTCTAAGATGGACATTTATGATTCAGGAGGGAATATATATTGAGAATTTACACATCCAAATCGTTAATCTTCATGGCCAAAAGCTTATCCCAGGTTAAAACTCTGCCTATATGGAAGAGTGATATTAAATCAAGCAGATGTTCTGTTGTGGTTTCCGGATGTCTTGTAACTGGGAAAGGCCACGCCCACCCAGCTTAGGGTTTGTGTACTGGCTGCAGGTGTGCGGGGAGCACTGTGCACTCATAGCACAGAAATAAGTGCCTGAGTCTGTGGTCTGGGAGGAGGAAATGTACAGAGAACTGCGACGTTCCTGAGCGACTGTTGTGGACTTCATTCTTCCACTCTGCTTTGTTCCAGAAGGATTGTAAAACAGGCTCTTCAGGTGTCCCCCGGGACTTTGGTAAAACCACTGCATTTGGGTTGCAGTGGTGGAAAAGTTGCACTGCAGCTCTGCACGCTCTCCCTCCTGCAGAACCAAGGACACAGGACTCTGCTCCACTTGTTGACCTTTCACCCCTGGTTAGAAACAGAGAAAGAGGCACAGATGGGGTCACTGAGCATCCACAGAACCCTGAACACACCCCATGTCCTCTGAGAAGGTGGGAGCTCTGCAGGACTCCTGAGCTGCTTCCCCACCCTCCATGTGCTGACAGAATCCTCTCTGTCCCCTGAATGTGGACAGCCAGACTCACAGCAAACCTGGGTGCACAGCAGCCCCAGCAGAGAGCACAGCAGCCTCTCCATGGTGCTTGTGTGGCTGCTGGAGACAGAAGCAAGGAACCAAGCCCTGGGCTGTGGTGTCAGGATGGCTTTTGAATGTCCCTCCTCCTGCCACCAGTCAGCTCCACCCAGGAACCCTGCCAGGCCAGACACTGCAGAGTTCCCTCCCAGCCTTCTGAGCCTGAAGCTCCTCCCAAACCAGACCTGCCAGAGAGTCTGGGCACAGCACAACAGAGGTAGCAGTGTGGGGGAGGAACATTTTGATGAGACCCTGAGGTTGTAGGGAGTTAGGGATAGAGGAAGCAGGAGAGGACAAGTCCCTCAAAAGGAGAACAAGCCTCAGCCCCACACTGTCTGGCACACTCAGAGACACAACACTAGAAGTTTAACTCAGGAAACAGATGCATGTTCTAACTAAGGACACTTTACTGGGGCCTGAAGGATGGCTCAGCAGATAAGAGTCCTTGACTTTACAAGAGACCTTAGTTCCAACCCCAGCATCCACATGAGGTGGCTCACAGTGTCTGTATCCCAAGCTCCAGGGGACATGATGTTCTCCTCAAAACCTTCACACATGTGCAAGACCCACTCTCACACACATTTTTAAAAGAATCTTCATCTGTGAAATGTTTAAGTGAAATCACGGCAGTAAAAGAAAAAATGGGAACATAACAATAGAGTAAGGTGATGGTTTCATAGGTTTATAATGCATTTTAAAAATTGGAACACTCCTGCAACAGTCAGGGTTTATTCTAAATGTTGTTTAAAATATGACCACGTAAGAAGGAAGTGGACTGGGGAAGCTAATGTGGGAGCCCTGCACCCAGAGTGACAGGACAGCAGCCCTGGTGTGCTATTGCACGTGGTGAATGAAGGGGACAATGCACTTGAGTTCATAACAATACAGGAATGTATTTTGATGTTTTTCCCATAAAGATGACTGCTGGAGAAATTAGACTAGTCATAGGAAATATACAATTGTCTCAATAATAACTCACAGCAATAGCCTTGCTTTCTTTGTACTACCAGCTTCTGAATAATGACAGAGACTATCTTAAGTATGAAAGCCTGGCCTAATGTTAGGCTTATTCCCAACTATCTCCTAAAACTTAAATTAACCCATTTATATTAAGCTATGTTCTGTCATGGAGCTCATTACCTCTCCTCCATACTGTTTGTCTGACTTTCTTTGCGTCTCACTTCTAATCCCCTGCATCAGATTCTTCCCAGAGTTCCTATCTCTGCCTGGAAGTCCTGCCTACCCTCCCCTAGCTATTGGCCATTCAGCTCTTTATTCAACCAATCAGAAGATGCCTTAGACAGGCAAGGGAGGATAGAGACACATCTTCACACAGAATGATCAAATATTCCACAACACACACCCAACCTTACTCCATTTCAGCCCACTATTCTCTCGAACAGTATTAGACCAGCTAATGACTTCAAATACTGTAGGATAATTTCATAGAAATTTTGACTCAGGTGAAAAATGCTGTGAAGGACATTTTTTTAAACCTGAGTCAAAATTCTACTAAAGGAGAAACCAGACATTTCTTTGCAAAATGAGAAACAAATAATTGGCAGCTAAGATCTACCCCATAGGAATGAAGCGTTTCTCAAGATTCCACTTTCTCTTTACTGTTGCATTTATGGAACATGACAACTGCTTAAAAGTGTCTGAGGCTGGGACCCTGGTTTTTTACTCTGCAGGTCTCAAGTTGTTGGTGTTCAGCTCTATCCTTGTGACTCAGAGCACAGGAGCACCCAACTCCCTCAGTCCCCCTGTCAGAGGATTCTCAGGTGGGAGGAGATTCCATCTTTCCTGCACTCAGTCTGAAATCCCTCCAAGCCTGAGACAGGCTGGCTTCCTGGTGTGAGCTGCAGGAGGTGCTGGAGACCAAGGTGAGGGTATTACATATGCAAGAAAGGACACTGAGGGACAAGGAATGAGTAGCTGTCCCTCAGGGCTGGAGCTGCTACTGTAGCTGTACAGAAGAAGCCATCAATCAGGCAGGGGCCCTGTCTGGGCTCTGCATTCTCCCGCAGCATCAGTGCTGTGTAGGGATCTCAGCCTAAAGGAGAGTCTTTATTGACAGTGAAACTGCACAGTGCTCTTTCTATGGATGAGACCCTAAAGCAGAGTGACAGTGGACAGTATGGCTACTCTGAGCCTCAGGATCCCCAGGGAGGTCAACAAGGTGAGCAGGAAGAAGCTCACTGTTTCCTGAAGATCCCCAGCAAGCAAATACAGCCTGAAGAGTCAGAGAGGTAGACATAGAAGTTGCTCCAAGCTCTAGCAGGTTTAGATACCTTCAACCTAGCGACACTGGGAAGACAATCCAGAAGAGACACTGTCTTTCCCTTGGCCTGTCTCTAACATCTGCATAAAATATGTTCTGTCAAACCACCTACTGAAGCATTGGAGGAGGTTTAAAAACATATACCTAGTAACTTCATACATGAACATAATGTATTCCGATAGTATCCACCACCTCCCTGTTCCCTCTACAACTCCTCCCAGAACCCACTAAATTCCCCTCCCCTTGCAGAAGCCAGGAAACTAGAACATGGCCACAAGGGCCAGAAGACAGAGCTTAAGAGAAAGCGGTAGGGTAGTAGAACACAGGTAATGTAATGTCAAAGGGGACAGGAGAGGCTCTAAGCAGAGAGAGGCGTGGCATGGTAGGGGGAGAAGGAAGGTTTCTGTGAATTTATTCTAATCTGTGAAAACACCATTTACCTTTTAGAAAGGAGCATCCTCTAGAGGCCCATTTGAGAAATAACAGGTTCACAGCTGCAGTAGACTTCCCCCTGTCTTTGTTGACTTCTGAGTGTGAATCCAAGGCTTTCTTCATGCACAAAGGAAGCTCAATGCTTTCTAAGTAGAAACTCATGAGTTTTTAGAAAAGAAGAATATAAAGTTATGAACTGAAATGGGAGAATAAGATATTTTAGAGTGAGAAAATCACAGCATCTTTACACATTTCAAAACAAGTAGCAGGGACATAGGAATCAGAACACTGCATAGTTACCAGATTTCTACACAATGCCATCAAAATGCCCAAGAAAAAGATGTGGTAGATGTTGCTAGAAATATTGCAGATGTGTTACCACATGAGTAAATTAAGAAGTACAAACTCAAATAAGCACTGTAAATGTACATTTAAAAAAAGCCAGCAAATCTGCTACAGACAATCTTCACTTTGATGAACTCAAAGTCAAATTCAATATACATCGAACTGATAAGAGACTCAGTTCCTGTTCAGTCCCTTGGCTTTTCTTATAAAATACAACATAATTTAAAAGTGTTACCTGCCATATTCTAGGTTTTGTCCACTGAGGAGACTATGCCATGCATGGCCACCAGGGGGCAGGAATTATGATCATTGCATTCCAATTCCAGTACCACAATTCTCTCTCTCTCTCTCTCTCTCTCTCTCTCTCTCTCTCTCTCTCTCTCTCTCTCTCTCTCTCTCTCTCTCTCTCTCTCTCTGTATGTTGTCAATCAAAATGCAAAATGAAGTCAGTGAGTACCTTAACAGTTAGCATTCAATGAGACAATTTTGTGCCAAAGGAAGCAAATTATAATCAGTAATATATGGAAGGGAGTTACAGATTCCAACATTGAAAAATAACTGGAAATAAATCAACATTACTTTGAGTTAAAAAAAAAAACAAGAAGCAAATAGACATAATGGAAAATAGATATAATGAAAAACATCATTAGATAAAGGCTGTGAAATCTTGATGACATCACCTATGTGTACAATGAATGAAAGTAGGTAACATAAATAAGTCCAACTCAGTCATTCATTCTAGCCAGATCCAAAAGATGTTTATGATAACTTTATAATCACCTGGAAAATGAAAACTGTAAGGAGTATTTGGTGAAGAACAGTCTTCAAAACATCTTACTTTTTTTAACACAATTTAAAACTCTGGACCTCCTTAGACCTTAAACTCTGGTCTCCTTAGACCTTTAGTCTGTTTGTGTATAGGGACTCTGGAGCACATGCTCCATTATGCCCACATTAAATATTCTTCCAGTATGAATAATTTATCACCTGTATGTTCTAAAAAGAATATCTTAGTATAATAATTTATCACATTAATACTCATATTATGATTTTATGTGCATAAATCTAGCTTTGGAGAATTTAGATGAACTTATTAAACAAAAATCTCAGTATGAGGCATGGGAGTTTTTGTTCAGGGAAGCCCTAGAGGTGTACAAAACAACACAGGTTATTGTCATGGTTCTTGGCTGCACACTAGAACTAGATGGTGAGATTCTAAGTCTAAAGCCTCCACATTCCACTGTTGCATGACATAGAGAAGTCAACCTGGAACTTACTGAGGAAAGTCTTCCTTGCTCATTAGCTGTTATAGCACTGGAAGGTCCTCAGCAGGCTGCTGGGGAAGAAAGGATAGCAGTAGTACTAACCAGAGCTTGACCCTGCATGCTCAGTACAGAACGTCCAGTAATATGTGCTCAGTGGTTTAATTGTGGCCTGACTGCTACAGAATAGCAATGCTTTCTGATTGGATTAGAAGCCTCCTCAACAGGAGGGAATTCATGCTGAGTACTGTGACATGGCCAAAAATCCCATGATTCAAGAGGCCTTAGGCACTAGGGGAACTACTATTGGTATTTTGCTAAATAACCATGCCAAACAGCCTTCTAAGTGTGTGTCTATCCTCACAGATTATAACTAGGCTCAACTTTGTTTGGAGCATGTGTTTTAGGAAGTTTCTATCACAGATTTTTTCAACTGATTTGTTCAGATGGCCTTTAGTGCTAGTTATCCCTCCCCACATCCCTTCCTCTACCCTGTCCTCTCATCCCCAGCTCTGTTAATCCTGCCTGTTCCATTTTTCCATTTATGACAGTTTTTTTCTGTTTCCTCTTCCTCTGAAGATCCCCTTCTCCCTCATGGCCTCTTATCGACACCTAACATGTATGGATATTCCAAATAAAGCACACATAATAAAGACTAGCATGCACATATTTGAGAAAACACTATGCTTCTTTATTTATTGGATCAGGGTTATCTTGCTCAGCATGACTGTTTCTAGTTCCAACCACCTACCTGAAAATTTCATAATTTCATTTTTCTTATTTTCATCTGAATAATACCCCATTGTGTAAATGTACCACATTTTCAGATTTCTCTCATCAGCTGATGGACATCTAGAGTGTTTCTAACTCCTAGTGATTATGAATAGAGCTGCAATGAACTTGGAAGAGCAAGTATCTCCTTTTTCCCCTTTCTTTTTTATTTAAAAGGGTTTTTTTTTTTTCATTTTACATACCAACCACAGTTCCCCCTCCCTCCCCTCCTCTGGATTATCCCCCACCTTCCCCCTCCATCCACTCCTCAGAGAGGGTAAGGCCTCCCAGAAGAGTCGACAAAGCTGGGCATATCAAGTTGACGCAGGACCAGTAACAGATGGGAGCAAGTATCTCTTTAGAAAGATGTAGATTCTTTTGGTTAATTCCTCAGGAGTGGTATAGCAAGTGTGGTAGATTTATGCTCAGCATTTGGAGGAACCTCCATACTGGTTTCCACATTGTTTATACCTGTTTGCATTCACATCAGCAATGACTAAGTCTTCTCCCTCATGTCATACTCTTAACTAGATTCCTGGTCCTTTGGTTCTTAAAATCCCTCCTGCTACATTTCTGTGGTGTTCCATGAGCCTTAGTTGTAGGAATTGCACTATAGATGTCTTAACTGGAACTAGAGATGTCACAGCACTTATTCTCTGCATTGTGACCAGTTGTCAAACACTACCGTGGCCTCTATACGCTTCAAAATGAACATCTGTGATGAGGTGTGAGAACTACACTTATCTCTGTGTGTAGTTATCAATATTTAGAGTACTGTTAGAAGCTGTATTGAATTAGGAGGGTGGCTGTAGTAGATTCTCCTCTCGGGTCTATGACCTTTCAAGACATGGGTAGTTAACTAGGATTACAGTATCGGGCCTAAATTCCTTCCTTTGAGCATGTCTTAATTCCAATGAGACATACATTTTTAGTTTCCACCAAGATAAAAGTTCTACTATTGCACCCTTGTGGGTGTTCTTTCCATGATGGGCTTTTTTTTTTTCTTTTGTTCGTAGCATTCACACAGCTTGTTAGGAATATGTATTGCTTTTCTCCCTTGGAATCTTGCATATACTTGAAAACTCATCATCAGGAAGGAGTCTTCAGGTCAATTCTAAATAAATTCTTCCAAATCCTAAGTCTCAGTTATGTGGTATCATTAGCAAAGGGTTGTTATGTACAATCTCAGAGCAATCAAAGCCAATAGGAATCGCCTGTCTCTTTTGGAAGAGACACTTGAAGTGCTAGTGAACAACTTGAAGGCAGGATTCCTGTCGGGGCCTGCCAACAGTCATCTGGGTAGCTGGGTAGAGGAGTGTGGATTGAAGAGACAATGACGAAGACAGAAAAGAGTTGAGAGGTCTGCCAGTCAGTGCAGGACAGCCCCAAGATTATTTCACAGCCAGCTTATATACAGTTTTGAAGGATGGAGGTATAGCAATGCACTGCACAGGCATTCAACCACTATCTATCCTGCCTTGCATCAAGGACATTTTCTATCTGGATGTACCTCGGGCTGGCATCAGCAGCCTGCATCTAGCTTAATAGTGTCTTCCCTCTTGTGGGCTAATCAGGACTTTCTCACAGCCTTTCAAGGAGACTCTGCAGGCTAATCAGAACTTTCTCACATCTTTGAAGCAAACAAGCTTGAACTCTATTGACTCAGAATAGACCAGATTCAAACTGGGAAACTGAGGGCACCCACAGAGTCCCATGCCTGGCACTGAGGTTTGCTTTTTTTTTTTTTTTTTTTTTTTTAGATTTAGCATTCATTTTAGGTTGACAAGCTCTCTTTGAGAGAGTCTATTCTATTCTGTGCCATTTAAGTAGTTTTTGGAGTTTAGAAATGCAATTTGACATTCTATTTTGCTCCCTAACCAGTAAGATAGCATGTACTTCTTTTCTGCTCTTTTTTGTACACAATTATGAGTCTTTCTTGAGGAACACAATAGTCATTGATTTCAGGTCATCCTTCCATTACAGAGAGATAAATATGAGGACTAGAGCATTTTACTTTAAATAAGTATTTTGTTTCTAGAATTGAAATGGAACAAAACTTTTGTTCCTTCCCCATATTTCAGAAGAGTTATCTGAGATTCTAGCTCTAATCCTAAGTGACTGACTACACCACATCCTCAGGACTTAGGCAAAGTGCAATGACCTATGAGAGTGGGCAGCCTGACTCCTACATGGTGTGTAGGAAAGAGATGGAGCTGCGCCTCAGGCATCATCTTGAGAGTTCAGCTGTGTTTCCTGAGCAGCTTCACTAACTGAATGCTGTTGGGGAGTGGGAAGGTTTCAATGAGAATGGCCCCCCCAGACTCAAAAATCTGAATGTTTGGTTCCAAGATGGTGGACTGTTTAGGGAGGATCAGTAGGCGTGGCCTTATCAGAGGAGGTGTGTCACTGGGGTGGGCTTTGGGATCTCAAAGCCCAAGCCAGGTCCAGTCTCTCACTCTCTCTGACTCTTGCTGGTGATCAGATGGAAGCTCTCAGCTACTACTCCAGGGACATGGCTACTGCCTGCTGCTACGCTTGCCAACACAATCATCATGGCTCACCTCTGAAACTGTAATCAAGTCCTCAATTAACTACTTCCTTCTGTAAGTTGTCTTGGTCATGGTGTCTCTTTACATCAATAAAACAGTAACTGAGGCCAGAAGTCGAACTGAACTCTCTGTAACATGGACCAAGGAGAGGAAGAATCTAAATAGCTTGCAGCGGGACACTGAAGCAGATTTTTAAATACTAAAGCCTATATTCTTCATTTGGTCATAAATTTGTGTGGTAGGAACAGAAGATTGCTGGACAATTAGATCATTAAATTTTGTAAGACTTCATGGTAGATATAAATCCCATGTCCAGCTTTTCCTGGAGATGTTTTTCTCTGAGAAGTCCTCATTTAGGGAAAGAACAGTATTTCTGTGGATCAAAGCCTGGGTTGTCTCTAGCAATGACTTCCATCTATCCTGTCAGAATATCCACAGATTCTTAGGTTTCTAGGAATTTGACCTGAGATTTCTTGCTGATTTTCAGGAGTCTGGGTAAACCACACTCAGAGAAGGCACACAGCCCTCCCTCACAGGCCACTCCCTCAGCCTCCTGCACCCTGGGTTTGTGTGCAGCTTCCCCTGCAGTCCCCTCACTGTGGCACTCAGAGCACAGTAGTACAGGGCAGAGTCTGCCAGCTGCACTGAGGACTTCTGCAGGTGGAAGGAGCTGCTGCTCTTCTGGAGAGTGGCCTGGAACCCTTGGTGCTCTGTCCTCTGGTTGTCTGTGGAGCTCCTCAGGTGTAGCCGAGGGGCTTCGTTGAGATATTGAACGTACCAGAAAAGGAAAGGAGGATAGGTAGTCTGATAGGTGCAGTTCATGATCACAGGCAACCCCTCTGTGACAGTGATCAGGCCTTCTGTCTGGGTCACTGAGTCTCCTTTGCTCCTCCCTGAAAATAAACAAATAAATAAATAAATAAATAAATAAATAAACAAACAAACAAATAAGGAGTCACTTTTCTGTGTGAGGAAGAAGGTAAAGACTTCCTCAGTTGTAAGGAAATAACAACCACACTTAGGGTAAATGTAACTTACTGAGCATGAAGAGGAGCAGCAGAACTGAACAGGTATCAAAAAGCATGTCCACAGAAGAAAATGACACTTGGTTCTTGAGTGCACCAAACTCACAGGACAAGTCTCCTGCAGGACTGAAACTCCTCACTCATAAACAAGGACCTCCTTCTGCACAGTGACAGTCTGTCATGTGAAGCCACCACCTGGATGCAGACATTAACCACATCTGAAGAGACAGCGCCCTCTGATAATTTCCCTTCAAACTGCACCACAGATGTCTGTGCATAAACTGGAAACCTCACCCAAAGGAGGCAGGTCTCAAGTGCCCAATTGATGCCTGAAATTACCAGTGTTACTGAACTATGTGTATGCTATGGTATTTTGTGTGCTGAATATGTATAAAATAATACACATACATATATATGCACACACACACCTACCCACTGATAAAATTTATCTACATTTTCTCAATTTTTTAGTTCTTGGGGAATGTTATGAAATGAATTTTGTTTGCATTCACCTGCTCCCTATACTCCTGCTAGATCCATCCCCTCTTCCCTACCAACCCAGTCCCCTCCTTTTAAAACAAACACCTCAATGTTTGAGTTGCAGGTTGTCCTGCCCGTATACTGTTGGATTTGTGGCCTTCAGTGGAGGGTGGTCTGTGCACCAGGGGCTGCATTTTTAAAGAAATCTATTCTCTATTCCAGCAGCTACCAACTGCCCCTAGCTCCTTAGCTAAGGGTGGGACACTCACCCTTCTGCCCTACTGCAATTAATTGCATCTGGCCTGATCCTTTTCAAGTCTTTTGTGTGCTGTCAACCTCTGTGAGTTGATGTGTGCACCTGGCCTGCTGAGTCCAGAAAAACACTGTCTCTTTGTAGTCATTCCCCACCTATGGCTCTTACAGTCTTTCATTCCCCCTTCCTCCGTGACTTCTGACCTGGGGATGAAGGTGTGTGATGTAGATGTCCCACCTGGGGCTGAGCGTGCCCCAGTCTCTTCTTCTCTGAAGCACAGGAGTTCTGGTTCTCTATGACATTTACAATGTGCTGCAGCTAGGGAAAGGGGATGATTAAACTGTATTTAATTTTTAAAAATAGGAAAAATTGTCCTAAATTGTTTTGAGTGACTTGAAAGTTTGTTTTTTTAATGTCTACACTATAGTTGTCACTTGCCAACTAACAAATAGCAAATGTACTGGAAGGCCTGTGACACAGGATGTGGATGGGGCTCCAGGCCCCATGGCAGGTTTGAGGACAGGCTGAAGGTAGGTGCCTGTGGAGCAGTGTGCACTTGCAGCACAGAAGTACATGGCAGAGTCTCCAGGCCGGGAGTCTGTGATGTGCAGGGAGAGGTGTTTGGTTTTCTTATCCTGTAAAACGATCAATCTTTGCTCCTGCTTTCTTTCCACAGTTGAACGAATGTCAATAATGAGCTGAGGATTCTCTCCAGGTCCTTGCTTGTACCAAAGGAAGTAGTAAGAGGCACTGTCTGTGTAAGTGCAGTTGATGACAGCGCTGGCTTCCTCCTGGACTCTCAGGGTGGAAGGATGCTGCTCCACCTGCTCACCTTGTTCAACCCTGGGCAAAAAGATGGAGTGAAAAGAGAAAAGTTCTCAGGTCATCACTATCCAGGATTTTCTTTTTCTACACTAACTGGAGAAAATCTGAATAAAATAGAGTTCCTCCTCGATGTCTCAGAAATGCCCAAGGAATATTTTGTGGCTCTAAAATTTTAACTCACCAAGCCGGGCGGTGGTGGCGCACGCCTTTAATCCCAGCACTCGGGAGGCAGAGCCAGGCGGATCACTGTGAGTTCGAGGCCAGCCTGGGCTACCAAGTGAGCTCCAGGAAAGGCGCAAAACTACGCAGAGAAACCCTGTCTCGAAAAAAAAAAAAAACAAACAAACAAAAAATTTAACTCACCATCTAGCTGCAGCCACAAGAGCATGAATAAAGTAGGAACAAATGTCTTCATTATTCTTCCAATTAAATTAAGATCCAGGGTACAATTGGGATGACTAAGAGGTCAGCTACAGCTACCAGGGTGTTGTTCTTTCTCAGGAACAATTCTACTCTGGAGTCATCCACTCAGCCACTGAGAGAAAGGCTGGGCTTCTGCCCTAAGCCTGCACAATCAGCACAAGGAAGTGAATCCTCTGCACACTCCCCAGCAGCTGAGATCTACTACCACCTTGTGATTGTATCCTTAACCAGTGAGGCCTCTGCATAAGTGTTCTCTAACCTGTGAAGGACTCAGACACATAAAACAGCAATATGGTATATCAAGTGTGTTCTAGTGCTGAGAGATCAATAATGGTATTTGTACACAATAGTGAGACTATTTTTTATATTTGAATCTAATGTAACACATGTAAAATGCTTCATATATACATGTATATATGTGGTATTTTCATATATAAATGGAATATATATGATGTGCTTATATATAAGTGTGTGTGTGTGTGTGTGTGTGTGTAACACATTCTGTCTAGAACTGTATTTATTAATCCACTTACATATCACAGAATGTTCGGATCATTCATCATGAACTCCCCCTTTTCTTAGAGACAGATACTTAGGCCAATATTTGTCTGTGAAAATTACAGTGTGTGAGAAAAGTCTTTGTCAGGTCTCTCATGGGCTTTCAGTTGCAAGAGGACAATGTTTTTTCTATTTCAATGAGTTCTTGTTGAGAATACAGATATGATGTTTTCATGCATGCATTTTACCTTCTATAGAAGTTGGCCTGGAATCACAACTACACATAACTACTCTTAGGAACGTTCTCAGAAATCATTTCATTTGAGGATGGCACCATCCATTTCCCTCACTCACCCCCACAGCGTCTACACTGAATCACTGATAGAAGAGCAGTGGTGGATTCCCTGGAGAATCTGCCAAACCTTGCACTAATCCATCTCTTCTCCTTCCTGTGGACCCTCCCAGCACCCACTGCTCTAACCCATTGCCTTTCCTTCCTGTCAACTGTGAACAGCTACAAACACTGTGTAACTGGGAACCCAGTCTACTCACAGGCTTGGGAAGCTGAAGGCCATCTTCATTGTCCTTCCTGTCCTCCGTTTCAGTTCCCCTGGTACCATCCCCAGCCCTGGAACAGACCACTGGTCTGTCCTCTCACTCTTCCTCCATTCACTGATGACTCAGCAGATCCTTGCTGCATTTCCTTTCCTAACTCACCACCATTGCTTTGTGTCACATGACAGTAGAGACACTCCACCTGGGAGCCTGATAGCCACACCTGCCTGGGCAGCAGGTAGTCCATCTTCACTTTCCTTGATGTCCTGCATTGCAGTTTTCCCAGTGTCATCCCAACCCTGTTGCAGACTATAGTAGGGTCCTGTCCTTCCTCTCTGCTTCCATTCCCCACCTGACCCTTTGGAGGACTCAGCTTCCTTCCTTCCTGTGGATCCTCTCAGCATCCCCTCTAGTCCATCCCCTTTCCTTCATGTCACCCTCCAATATATATAAAACAGTTTCTACCTTAGTGACCACACTGGCGGGGACTCACGGCCAGTTATATAGGTGATTCACTCTATCCTTCCTGTCCTTTATTACAGTCTCTCCATTCTCAACATCAGCCTGGTAACAACCTGCTCACAGGTCCCCTACTGAACTTCATCCACTGGACACTGCATCTCTTGGTTCAGACCCAAGGTCCCTTGTATTTTCAACTCCATCTCTCCACATATTTCTTTGCCTTACTGCAACCTACTTCATCCAAACTCCCTGTGGATCTCACCTCTAGGTATGAACAGGATCTCCTTAGCTTGTTACTGAAGTCTCTCTCAGCATTTTATCTTAGGCCACATCTATTCCTTTCTGTCACATGTTGGCCCACAGAAACACCCCCTACTAGGCAACCAATAATAACAATAATTCACTAAGACCAAGAAGTTTCAGCAGAAACTGAGAAAGGAAACACTCACTAAACAAAGGCAACACCAGATATCAGAACATAGAAACAAATCATCCCAACACCAAACACCTGCACAAAACACAATCATTAATAGAAAAAAACAATATATCTCCTCCAGAATCCAGTAACCCTAGTGTACAATTGATCCTAGAAATGCAATAGAGCTAAACCACAGGACAAGGTAATCGAAAATAAATATAATGAATTTGCCCAAGGACCATAAAGAGGATATGGATAAATCCCTTAGTAAAATCTTTGAAACCACAAACAGTGGAATAAAATGAAGAAAACAGTTCAAGATATGCAAGTAGAAATATAATCACTAAAGAAAATACTAAGTGAGATAAAAGTGGAAATGAAAAATTTAGGACATCAAACCAAATCCTCAGAGGTTCGCCAACAGAGCAGAAGACATAGAAGAGAGACTCTCAGGCATTGAAGACAAGGTAAAAGAAATGGACATCTCAGTCAAACAAAATCTTAAATTTACAAAAATCCTAGGATGAAATATCCAGGAAATCAGGGACACCATGAAAAGACTGAATCTACAAATAGCATAGATTGAGGAAAGAGAAGAAACCTAAGTCATTGGTACATAAATATTTTCAACAAAATCATAGAAGAAAATTTCTCTAACATAAATAAGAAGGTAACTATCAAGGTACAAAAAGTATGCAGAACACCAAATAGACTGGACCAGAAAAGAAATTCTCTGTTGACTCATTATAATCAAAACATTGACTTTACAGAACAAAGAAAGTATATTAAAAACTGAAAGAGCCGGGCGGTGGTGGCGCACGCCTTTAATCCCAGCACTCGGGAGGCAGAGGCAGGCGGATCTCTGTGAGTTCGAGGCCAGCCTGGTCTACCAAGTGAGTTCCAGGAGAGGCACAAAGCTACACAAGAGAAACCCTGTATCGAAAAACCAAAAAAAAAAAAAAAAAAAAAAAACTGAAAGGAAAAAGACTAAGTAACATATGAAGGCAAACACAGTATAATAATAACTGACACTTCACCTGAGACTATAAAGGCCAGAAGAGCTTGGACAGATGTAACACAAACATTGAGAGACAGATGCCAGCCCATACTACTAAAACCAGGAAAACCATCAATCATAATTGATGAAGAAACAAAAACATTCCAAGATGAATCCAAATTTAAGTAGTATCTACTTACCAATCCAGTGCTACAGAAGATGACAGAAAGAAATATTAAGAGATTAACCACACCCAAGAAAAGCACAAAGAATAAATAATCCCAGAGCAGCAAATCAAAAGAAGATGGAAATACACACCACAGCAATAAATAACAGGGACCAATGAACACTGCTCATGGCTAACTCTGAATATTAATGGTTTCAATTCCCTGATAAAAAGAAAGAGACCAACAGATTAGATTAAAGATAGTATTCGTGCATATCAGAAACAACAGAAAATGCAGAAATTCGTGGAAACTGAACAACTCATTACTAGCCCCAACTCCACATTATTCCAAAAAGTAGAAGCAGAAGACTACTATCTAATTCTCTTTATGTGAACCTAATTACCCTGACATTTAAACAGATAAAGATGCAAAAAGGACAGAAAATTACACATCAATATCTGTTATTAACATAGATGAAAAATTCTCAAAAATGCTTGTACACTGAATACAAGATACGTTAAAAAAGAATCATCTACTGTAATGAAGCTTCATCCCAGAGATCCAAGGATTGTTCAACATATATAAATTGATAATGTAATCCAGAAATACAGAAAAAGTGGCCTAGATTATTATAAAACACAACAGAGTTTGCACTGAGTTAAAATTAGCTTAGCAACTGAAAAGTGTTGTAACTTATATGGAAAATATCAAGGCATGGCATGGTGTCACCTAGCAATCACTGTGCCTTGGCTTGTTCAGGAAGAGTTGGTGGGAGTCCAAGTGCGTGAGGGTGGCTCTAGGAAAAGAGAAGCTGGACTGGGGCTGAACCAGGAGTGGTGGTTGCTATAGATGAGTGACTGGCCCCGGTTGCAAAGCTTGGTTTAGGAGGGAAAGACAGTGAAAGAATTCAAGATGTCACCTAATATACACTGGAAAGAAATAGTCAAATCCAATCCATATGGCCTGCCACTGGAGAAGAGTTGGCAGATTGCCTCAGTGAAGGTGGAAGCAGATAAAGTAAAAGATGAAGATGAAAACATGGTACCTCTCTTCAGAATTACTCGGTCACTGATGAAGGTGACAGTATCAGAAGCAGAGCTGCCTTTGAAGAAGTTGAACAGGCTGGAGAAGGAGGAGCAAACATGAAAATCAACTAAACACAAAAGAAATGAGACTGGAAAATGAGCTGGAGGTGGCTCAAGAGGTGGATGTGATACTTGGTTTTTACATGATGAAATTCTCCGACATGAAAACCAGTTGAAATAAAAAGACAGGAAGTTAAAGAATGTGGGAAAAGAGTCACATAAAGAGAAGAAAGTCAATGATCAACTGGCTTTTTCAATGAAGAGGCAGAAACAGCAAATTAGGAAGTTATTGAACAGCTTAAGATTCACAAAAGGAATCACTTCATCAGGAAGAGAAGGAGACGGTGACAACTGATCTCAATTATCTAAAAAGATCTGTGAACTTGTTCAACATCCTGACGAAATTCAGACCTTAATGGGAGCTAGTGAGAAACTTGAAGTTTAGAACTGAGAAATGAGAAAGAAATCTAAAAGACTCAGTACGGGAAATGGAGATGATGACTGATGACTGTAATGGGACAAAAGCTACTGTACAATGAGAAGATACTATTGTGGACCAGATTTAAAAAGAGATTGGGCATTGTCAACTTCAGGTGTGAGAGCTCTCAGGCCTTCAGAAAGGGTGGGATGGAGAGGATGATCCAGTCATGATGACTGTCGAGACAAATGTAGAAGAATAGAAGGTGCTTTTTCTCAATTGATACAATTCTTTTGTGTCTTATATTTTGATTTAACTTGAATTTTGATTTTGATTTAAGGATTTATAGAAGAAAATAATATTTATACTGTTTTTTAAAGTTTATTGTACATTTGTCTAGAAAGCTTTTAAAACTGCTCTCTGTAGTCCTTAAGCTCCTTTGTTCATTAGATAAAACTTTCAAGTCCAGATTAATCAGGAATGAGATTAGGAAAAACATCTATCAACATCTATCAGACAACCTTTTTAATGTGTTGTCTAATTAATATATTCTGTGCCTAATTAATATATTCCAATCTCACCTAATTCCATACCACACACTATCAAGAATCTAGGATTATGGTGGTTACTATTTGTGAATTCTCTGAGATGACTGAATTAGTAATTCCTACTGTAGAATCTGTCATTTCTAGTGTTGACACTTCTAGCCATGTTCACATAAATGTTATTGATAATTAGGAAATGTTTATTATCCTGGAAGCTCAGATAATCTATATTTGAAACAGATGTAGTTACAATGGGGATGAGGCTGAATGAATCACAAAGGGATCAGTGAATTTGTGAAGCTCTAGAAAGTAAATGTTTTAGCCAGTCCAGTCACTGTTGTAAGCACTCAGTGCTGTTTCAAAGTGAAAACACGATGGACAGACAATTCAGGAATGAAGGAACATGGCCGCTTTCCAGTTCCTTACAGAGACAAATTGCAGATCCGAGTTTTTCAACTGTGGAATATAATCCGCCGACACTTGGGAAACTACAGTGTTTGGATCACTTTTAATTACTGTATAACTAATTATTCCCCTATTGAGTGACTTTAGGAGGTTTCAAGTTTTTCTTTTGAAAGCAGTGCTTTAGTGAGAAAATTTGCTTTTGTATATTACATTGCAAATATACAAATATTTTGTAGAATCAATTGCTGCAAGTATTATTGTAATACAAATTGCAAATACGTCTCTCTAGTTGGTCATTTATCTTTTGGCTCTCATAATTTCTGATGTGAAATATATGTTTTATGTTTCATAATGTATTATATATTTTAAAATATCAAAAAAAATGTTGAAATCGTGTCTAGGTTAATAAGATTTATTTGCCTTGCCATTCTACAAATTAATCTATTAGATCTTCAAATTTAATTCTTTTATCAACTTCATATTGAGCAGAATAGCTGGAAGTGTTGTCTCATGCTCTTTAAACACAGGATGGAAACAGTTGCTCAGAGTTTCCAATGTTGAGAAAAGACAGAATTGATTGTGGAATGTGTAAGGGGGGGTTATATTTTATGACATTAGCACAAGCATTTGATAAAGTATAGATTTTAGTCATGTAGGCTGATGTTTATGAACATTTGTCCTTCTTTTTTTGATATTCATGTGTTATAGAATTCTTTTTTTTTCATTTTTCTCGAACATTTATCCTTATACAAGTCAGTATCATATCAACTGAATTTAAGTGTGAACTTCTACAACAGTATTGTTCTGTTTCCTCACATTTTCTTTGTAATTGGTAGAGATATGATGAAGCCAAAACTGTACAAAAGCTGCTGCAAGTCTGCCTGTGTCAGGGCTGTAGCTGCACACACAGCTGCAGTTTGGGGTCAGGCTTCAGGCTTGCTGGAAGCACTGTGCTTCTGCAGCACAGAGGTAGGTGCCTGAGTCCTCCAGCTGGGCATCCCTGATGTGCAGAGTGCTGTAGCTCTCCTTGGAGTTGAATGTTGACTTTAACCTCCCATTCTCCTTTGTTCCTGGACTCAGGTATAAAAGATTGATGAAGCTGCCCCTGGGATTCTTCCGGAACCACTGCACACTTCTCATGGTGGTAGAAAAATTGCATCTCAGAGCAGAACTGGTTCCCTCATGGAGACTCAGGACTGAAGGACTCTGCTCCACCTCATCTCCTCTCACCCCTGTTTAGAAACAAAAGCAAACCAGAATCATCCACACCTGTCTAATATCCCAGGAGACACCATGAGGTAACTGCACAGGAGCTTTGGGTTGGCTCATTCCCCTTCTACCACTGATATTTCTGGAGAATCCCTAAGGCAACTTGAATGGGCACAACTCACAGCAAATCAACAACCACAGAATCCCCAGCACAGCTCCCAGTTTCCTCTCCATGATGCCTGTCCAGTTGCTGGGATGCCTTCTCTCCAGTTATGAGGGTGTTAAGTTTTGTGCCCAGATACACTTGTGCTTACACACAGCAGGTTCTCTTCAAATCACTGAGTTTCCTCTTTCACTGGAACAAGAAACCCCACCCACCTCTACCTCATGACTACAGGCAATTGCTCCACAACTGTGGAAGACAATGATGTAGAGCCCAGGACACTGTATTTCTAATATAACACTTCATATAAGGGGAGTTTGGGGAAAATGTGCGAGGGAGGGGAATTCATAAATGCAGAATACTGGTGTGAAAACTGATGGCTCCAGTAAGTTAGAAGAGCCTTGCAGAATCCTAGCAAGATTTTTTTTGACCTTTTTTTGTCTTAACTTTTTTTCATATACAATATGTTCTGATCATTGCCTCCTCTCCTCTATCACCTCCAAGAACTTCTAAACACCTTCTCACCCACCCAACTCCATGCTCTTTCTTTTTCTCTCTCTTTAGAAATCAAAAAGCAAACAAAATCCAAACAAAGCAGAATTTAAAAAAAAAGAAGAAACAGACACACACACAAATCTCTTAAAAACATAAAATACATACAAACACAGACAAAAGACCAATAAGACAAAAAAAAAAAACATGCTCAAACTTAGCAATGTGAGGCAATAACATCATTGGATTCATTCTGTGCTGGCGATCTACTGTTGGGCATGTGCCCACCCTTCCGTGTGATCAATAAACCCAACATGAAAGTTCTGGCAGAACTCTTAAATTAGAGTATTTGACAAATCAGCATGCAAGGCACTCTACAGAATTTCTTAGGATCATCATGTATGTAGAAAGTTCCCAACAGAGTTTTGTTGGGTATAAGAAAAATATGACATGACCCCCCATGCTTCCATTCTTATTTATTTTCCATCTTTTGGCATCTGCTCAGATATTCCGCTGTGCTGTGCAAGAAAACGCAGCAGATGCAGATCAGGCTGTGAATACCTGCTCAAGTTCTGTGATGCCCCCTGACTTCTATTCTTTCATACCTATATTCCACAGGTTTTTTTCTTCTCAAGTAATTATTCCTCTTCTTAATAGTTTAGAGTACATATATATGTGTACGTATTATTCATATATATTATATATGATTTAAAGGTTATTGTAATAATTTCTATTTCTTTGAATTTGGGAAGTTTTAAACATAAAACTAAAAAAAGGGCTGTGGAAATGATTTCTCTTGAGTGTCCATCTGCATAATGCCCAATGAGATTCTATTTTGCTTACATCTGTTCCGAGAATTGTTCTTAAAATAGATTTATTGACATGGGGGATCTAGTGAACAGGCTCTAGATATCTATGGTTTTATATAGAATGATCGAGAGCTAAAGATCCGGTGAACTCCACACAGTGACCCCTACTCCTTGCTTTGTGGGTTGATTGCCTCATGTCTCTTCTCAGCAATTCAAACCTCTAGGCAACTTAAGAAACAGAAATTTCTAGAAACCTTGCAGTGCCCCCTAGTGGACTGACATCACCACCAAAAGTGACTTCAGGACATCTCCAACAAGCCTCACTAAACCAACCTTTTCACTCTATCACTTCATGGTAAGGCAATGCAAATGGTCAGAAGACAAGACTGTCTAGATGGAGTTCTCAAAAGAAGAAATAAAAGTGACCAAGAAATATCTCAAAATTATTCATCATCCTTAGCAATTAGGGAAATACAAATTGAAACAACTTTGAGATTTCATCTCACCCCAGTTAGAGTATCTAAAATCGATAAAACAACTGACAATAAATGCTGGGGATCGGGGTGTTGGGAGGGGAGGAGCCTGCATTCCCTGTTGAAGGGAATGAAAATTGGTACAGTTACTTTGGAGATGGGTATGGGGAGTCTTCGACCAACTAAAGATAAATTTACCATACAACCCAGTTATGCCACTTCTTGATATATGTCCAAAGAACTCTACATCCTACTCCACAGATAGTTGCTTAGCTATGCGTATCGCTGCTCTGTAGTGGGTAGCTGTTCCAGCTTTGACCTTGAAACACTGCCTCAGTAAGGCAGCCAGTAACTGCTACACCTACCTATGACCTGCCCCTGGGGTGTGGCTGAGATGGGAACCCTTAAGACCCAAGGTCTATCCTGGCCAGCCCTCTTGGCTCCTTGGATCCTGGATGCTGGATTGCAGACCAAGTCAGAGTTCTCCAGAGAACCCTGTTGGACTGCACCTCACCTCTCCTGGATCCTGGATCCAACCCCTTTACTGGCTTTAAGTTACCCCAAAATAAACCTCCTTTTAACTACGTGGAATTGCCTTGTTAAATCCCCACATTAGTGCTCTATTCACAGTAACTATGAAATGGAAAAAACTTAAGTGTCCTTTAGCTGATGAATGGAAAATAAAAATGTGGCACCTACATATTATTGAATATTCTTCAATGTAGAGAAAAATGGCACTATAAACTTTGCAGGTAGATGGATGGAACTAGAAAAGATTATTTATAATGAGTTGACAGAAACCCAAAAAAACAAATGCCACATGTTCTGCCACTGAACTCCTAACTCCAATGAGGATCACATAGGCTCCTAACCCCAAATCTTCAAATGGAAATATATAGCTTGGAGTAACCACAGATGCCAGAAAAATCCAAAAGGGAACAGGTAGTTAGGGAGAAGAATTAGAAATGGGAATAGCATGGTAAGCATTGAGATGTCATCTTGGTGGATTTTTCCTTTGATGAGTATGAAGTGTCCTTCCCCACCTCTGTTGATTAATTCTAGTTGGAAGTCTAGTTTGTGAAAATATTAGAATGGCCACACTAGCTTGCTTCATGGGTTGATTTGCTTGGAAAATCTTTTTTGAACCCTTTAATCTGAGTTAATGTCTGCCTTTGATATGAGGTGCGTTTCTTGTATGAAGCAGAAGGATGAATCCTGTTTTTACATTTATTCTGTCAGCTGATATCTTTTTATCAGGGAATTGAGTCCAGTGATATTGAGAGGTATTAATTACCAATTAATTGCTTATTCTTATTTACTGCTATTTTAATATTTTAATTACTGTTAAATTACTGTTATTTTAGTGGTATTGGTGTTGTGTGTGTGTGTGTGTGTATGTGTGTGTGTGTGTGTGAGAGAGAGAGAGAGAGAGAGAGAGAGAGAGAGAGAGAATGTGCTTCCTTTCTTTTTATTTTGCTAGTATGAAATTATTTATTTACTATATTTTAGTGGGTGTAATTAACATTCCTTGAGGTGCAGTTTTCCTTCTAGTACCTTCTTATTGGTGGATTTGTGTGTAGCTGATGTTTAAGTTTGACTTTGTCATGAAATATCTTGTTTTCTCCATCTATGGTTACTAAAAGTTTTGCTAGGTATAGTAGACTGGGCTGGCATCTGTGGCCTCTTAGGGCCTACAGGACATCTGTACAGGTCCTTTTGGTTTTGAGAATCTCTACTGAGAAGCTGGGTGTAATTCTAATAGCTCTGCCTTTATATATTGTTGGCCTTTTTCTTTTGCAGCTTTTAATATTCTTTTGTTGTTGTTGTTCTGTATATATAGTGTTTTGATTATTATGTGGCAGGGGGAATTAATTTTCTGGTTCAGTCTTTTTGGTGTTCTGTAAGCTTCTTGTACCTTTATAAACATCTTCTTCAAGTCAGGACATTGTTCTATGATTTAGTTAAAAATATTTTCTGGGACTTTGAGCTGAGATTCTTCTCTTTCTTCTATTTCTATTATTTTCAGGCTTGGTCTTTTCAAAGCCAGGTTTCCTGAATGTTCTTTGACAGGAACTTTTAGATTTAACATTCTCTTTGACTGATTGTATCAATTTCTTCTGTTATATCTTCTATGGCTGGGCGTCTCTCTTCCATCTCTTATTTTCTGTTGGTGATGCTTGCTTCTGTAGTTCCTGTTCATTTACTTAGTGTCTTAGTTAGGCATTTTATTGCTGTGAAGAGACACCATGTCCACGGCAACTCTTATAAACCAAAAACATTTGTGGTGATATTTTATTTGTGCTGAAATGTGATATTTTATTTGTATGCTAATAAATAAAGTTTGCCTGGAGATCAGAGGTCATAGTGAGCCACCAACAGAAGTCAGGTGGTGGTGGCACACACCCTTAATCTGATCACATGGCAGGCAGTGTCTCTGTGTGTTCAAGGACACAGCCAAGAGTGGTGACACACGCCTTTAATCCCAGTACCAACCATAGAGACCTGGAAGTCGGTATAGATAGGCAGTGACAAGGAAGTGATGTGGCTGGACTTAAAGTCAATGAGAAGGCAGAACAGGAAGGCAATAAAGGTACAGGTTACACAGGAAGAAGCTCACTTGGGAAGCTACAGTGAGGTGGTGAGCTAAGGTTAGTTGGCAGTTATTGCTTTGATCTCTACGGCTTATATCTCTGTATTTGGCTCTGTGTTTCTTATTTAATGAGACTGTTTAGAAATTCATCTACAAACATTTAATTGGGGTGGCTCACTTATAATTTCAGAGGTTCGGTCCATGATCATCATGACAGGGAGTACAGTGGCATTCAGACAAATGTGGTGCTGTCTATATCTTGATCAGAAGGCAACAGCAAGTAGACTGTCTCACTGGCTGTAGCTTGAGTATATATGAACTCTCAAAGCCTACCCACTGAGACACACTTCCTCCAACAAGAACAGGCCAACAAAGCCACACCTCTAATAGTGCTACTGCATTTGGGGGCCACTTCCCTTTAAACTACCACATTCCACTCCCTTGCCCCCAAAGGCATATAGCCACATCATAATGCAAAAATGTATTCAGTCCAACTTCAAAAGTCCCCATAGTATATAACTGTCTCTAACTTATCTAAATATCTGAAGTTCAAAGTCTCTTCTGAGTTTCATGCAATCTCTTAACTGCAATCCCTTATAAAATCAAAATCAAAAAGTAAATCACATACTTCCAACACATAATGACACTTGAGATACATAACCATTACAAAATAGAGGGAAGGGAGCACAGTGAGTAAACACTGGACCACAGCAAGCACAAAAACCAGCTGGGCAACCTTCAAACTCTGACTACAACACACTTCTTTCTCTTGAGCTGGTTCCACTCCCTGTCAGTAGCTCCCCTCAGCAGGTATCCCAGGGCTCTGGCATCTTTAACATCTTGGGGTCTCCACGTAAGACCAGGCTTCTACTTTACAGCTTCACACAATGGCCTCTCTAGGCTTGCATTCAGGGACACCCCTGATGCATGCCTGGGCTCAGCGGCTCTCCTTAGTTTCAGGGGCAAATTCCAAAGGCCCTTTCTTCTCGTCTTAACTCCAGAACTGTAGCTGAAGTTTTCTTCGGTCCTGCCCAGCCGCACAGACCCCACAGCCATTTATAAAATAATCACTCAGAAGATATATATATATATATATATATATATATAGATAGATAGATAGATAGATAGATAGATAGATAGATAGATATATTGTTTTTCGAGACAGGGTTTCTCTGTGTAGCTTTGCGCCTTTCCTAGAACTCACTTTGGAGACCAGGCTGGCCTCGAACTCACAGAGATCCGCCTGCCTCTGCCTCCCAAGTGCTGGGATTAAAGGCGTGCGCCGCTGCTGCTGCTGCTGCTGCTGCTGCTGCTGCCGCCGCCGCCGCCGCCGCCACCCGGCTTGCACCACCACCGCCCGGCATAGAAGCTTATATTAATTAAAACTGCTCAGTCATTAGCTCAGGCCTAACACTGACTAGCTCTTACATTTAAACTCAGCCCATTTCTGTTAATCTATATGTTGCCACCTGTTCTGTGGTTTTATCTATGTAGCATGAATATTAAAATGTCTTATTAATAAAAACAAACCCAGGGCCTGGTATTGGTGTCTATACTGGAAAATCAGAGAAGTAGAACAAGCCACAGCCATCTCACCTTGTCAATTCCTCAGCTGATCCTGTTTCCTCAGACTGGAAGCCTATGAGTCCTTATCCAGAATTAATCTCAGCTGCTAAAAGCCTAAAAGCTTAACCAGCTCTAGTTCCTGGTCCTCATGCCTTATATACCTTTCTGCCATCACTTCCTAGGATTAAAGGCATGTGTCACCATGCCTGGCTGTTTCCAGTGTGGTTTTGAACTCACAGAGATTCAGATGGATCTCTGCCTCTGGAATGCTAGCTACCACTGCCTAACCTCTATGTTTAATATTATGGCTGTTCTGATCTCTGAACTCCAGGTAAGTTTATTGGGGTGCACAATATATCAACTACATAATCTGTGTGCCTTTACATGCTGCTCCCTGGATGGCATACTGGCATCTACTCTGACTCAGCCTTCCTCTTCCCAGAATTCTTCTGCTTATCCCGCCTATACTTCCTGCCTGGCTACTGGCCAATCAGTGTTTTATTTATCAACCAATCAGAGTAACGTGTATTTACAGCATACAGAAAGACATTCCCCTATCACAGAACCATGTGGCTGAAGGTGTCAAGTTCTGCTACTTGCTGGGACTAGAACATGGCCCCTGAGCCAAGTACATCTTCACCAACTTTCTGTCTTTCACTGCTTAAGTTTGGCTGTACTGAAACTAGCTTTGTATATAAGGCTGGTGTCAAACTCAGAGATCTGCCAGCCTTTGGGGGGCATTTTCTTTCAAACCATTACACCTAGATTTTCCATTTCCATCATTCCCTTGGTTTGTGTCTTCTTTATTGCTTCTAGTTCCATTTTCAGATCTTGAACAGTTTTATTCATTTCCTTCACATGTTTGTGTTTTCCTGGATTTCTTCAAGGGATTTATTAATTTCCTCTTTAAGAGCCTCAATCATCTTCATAAAATTGGATGTAAGGTCATTGTCTTGTGTTTCAGCTGTGTTGGAACATCCAGGGCTTACTATAGTAGGATAGCTTGGCTCTGGTGGTGCCATTTGTCATCTATGTTTGGAATTATTATACATTTAAGTGTCAATTTATCTTTGTTGCTGATGCTTTTTGATGCCCCCCCCCCGGGTTTCTGTTTTTTATTTCCTCGTTTTCTGACTTGGGTAGACTATGGTTCTGGTGAACAGTGAGTTTTCAGGTCTAGTAGTGTGTCTCTGTGGGGTATTTGGTGGACTGTATGGCCTCTGGAGTACTAGCTTGTCTGTGGTGCTCTTTAGGAGTAGCTGAGGGGCTTTGTTTGAATATTGCACATACCAGAAAACCACAGGAGCTGAACTAATAGTCTTGTAGGTGCAATTCATCATCACAGGCAACCCCTCTGTGACAGTGACCAGGCCTTCTGTCTGGGTCACCAAGTCACCATTGCTCATCCCTGAAAATGAATAAATAAATAGATAGATAAATAAGGAATCATTTTGCTATGTGAGGAACAAGGTAAAGACTTCCACAGTTGTAAAAAATGGCACCATCAACACTTAGGATAAATGTAACTTACTGAGCATGAAGAGGAACAGCAGAACTCAGTAGGTGTCAGGAAGCATGTTCATAGGAGAAAATGACACTTGGTTCTTCAGTGCACCAAACTCACAGGGCTAGCCTCCTGCAGGATATTATTGAAACTCATAAACAAGGACCTCCTTCTGCACAGTGACAGTCTGTCATGTGAAGCCACCACCTGGATGCAGACATTAACCACATCTGAAGAGACAGTGTCCTCTGCTGATTTCCCTTCAAGCTGTACCACAGATATCTGCACAATACACTGTGAATAAACTCGAAACCTCACTCAAAGGATGTAGGTCTCAAGTCCACAACAGATTCCTAAAATCACCAGTGTTACTGAACTATGTGTATGTTGTGGTATTTAGTAGTATGAATATGTATAAAATAATATACATACATGTATACACACACCTACCACTTTTCTCATCTTATTAGTTCTTAGGGAATATTAGGCAATGAATATTTTTTATATTTACCTGTTCCCTATACTCCTGCTAGATACATCCACTCTTCCCTACCAACCCAGTCTCCTTCCTTTTTAAATAAACACCTTAAGGTTTGTATTACAGTTTGTCCTGCTCATATTCTCTTGGACACATGGCCTTCAGTGGAGGGTGGTGTATGCACCAGGGGCTGCATTTTCTAAAGAAATCTATTCTCTATTCCAGCAGCTACCAACTGCCCATAGCTCCTTAGCTAAGGTTGGAATGCCCACCTCCCCTCTGCTTGCTGGGACTGTTTCTGGCCTGATCCTTTGCAAGTCTTACATGTGCTGTCAACTTCTGTGAGTCCGTGTGTGCGGCCGCCCTCCTGAGTCCAGAAAACAGTCTCCTTGTAGTCATCCCCCACCTGTGACTCTTAGAGTTTCCACCTCCTCTTCCTCAGTGACCTCTGACCTTCGGAGGAGGGTGTGTGGTGTAAATGCCCCATCTGGAGGCTGAGTGTGCCACAGCCTCTTCTCTGCAGCACAGGAGTTCTGGTTCTGTGTAACAAAATCATCATGTGCAGCAACCAGGGAAAGGGAATGAAGAAACTATATTTCAATTTTTAAAAATGGAGAAAACTCTCCTAAATTGTTTAGAGTGACTTGAAACTAACTTTCATATTTTGTGTTTTTAATGTCTACACTATAGTTGGCACTTGCTAACTAAAAACTGGCCAGTGCAGTAGTGGAAGGCCTGTGACACAGTGTATAGATGGAGTTCCAGACCTCCTGGCAGGTTTGAGGACAGGCTGCAGGTGCATGTGGAACAGTGTGCACTTGCAGCACAGAAGTACATGGCAGAGTCTCCAGGCCGGGTGTCTGTGATGTGCAGGGAGAAGTGTTTGGTTTTCTTATCCAGTAAAACTATCAGTCTTTGGTCCTGCTTTCTTTCTACAGTGGAACGGATGTCAATCATGAGCTGAGGATGCCCTCCAGGACCTTGCTTCTACCAAGAGAAGTAGTCTGAGGTACTGTCTATACAAGTGCAGTTGATGACACTTGCTGTCTCTTTCCTGGACTCTCAGGGTGGAAGGATGCTGCTCTGCCTGCTCTCCTTGGCTCACCCCTGCTGTGGAATGTCATTCTGCATGTTGTGAATGTGTTTTGATAAATAAAATGCTGATTGGCGAGTAGCCAGGCAGGAAGTATAGGTGGGACAAGCGGACAAGGAGAATTCTAGGAAGAGTAAGGTTGATTCAGTAGACACCAGCCCACTGTCCAGGGAGCAGCATGTGATGGCACATAGGTAAAGCCACGGAACATGTGGCAACATGTAGATTAACAGAAACACACTGAGTTTGAGTGTAAGTGCTAGTCAGTATTAAGCCTGAGCTAATGGCCAAGCAGTTATAAATAATATTAAGCCTCTGTGTGATTATTTTATAAAGGGATGCAGGACTGTGGGTGAGATATTTGTCCTCACTGTGGGCCAGGTTGGAACACAGAAAAACTTCTGACTACACACCCCTATGCAAAAAGATAGAAAGAAAGGAAAGGTTTTCAGGTCATCACTGTCGAACATTCTCTTTTTCTACAGTCACTACAGAAAATCTGACTAAAATAGAGTTCCTCCTGGATGTCCCAGAAATGTCCAGGAAATAATTTGTTGTCCTAAAATCTTTGCTCATCATCCAGCTGCTGCCACAGAAGCATGAATAAACTAGGAACATATGTCTTTATTGTTCTTCCCCAAATTAAAGTAAGATACAGTTTAGATTGTGATGACTAACTGGTTAGCTACAGCTACAGGGTGTTATTCTTTCTCAGTACCAATTCTACCCTTGAGTCATCCACTCAGGCACTGAGAGAAAGGCTGGGATTCTGCCCTAAGCCTGCACAATCAGCACAAGGAAGTGAATCTTCTGCATACTGGCCAGCAGCTGAGGTCTACTACCACATTATGGCTGCATCCTCTACCAGTGAGGCCTATGGTTAAGTGTCCTTTGATTGTATGAGAAACTCAGACACATAAAACAGCAATATGTTATATCAAGTGGGTTCTAGTACTCAGAGGTCAAGAACGGCATTTGTACACACTATTAAGTCTGTTTCTTCTCTTTAAATCTACCATAATTTGTGTACTTCATATATAAATATGTATATATGATGTATTCATGTGTGTGTGTGTGTGTGTGTGTGTGTGTGTGACATATGCTTAGAATTGTATTTACTAATGCACTCCCTTATTGCAGAAGGCTCAGAAATTTCATCAAAAACCTTCCCTTTCCTTGGAGACAGATAATTAGGCCAATGTTTGTCCTTGAGAGCTATGTCACCCAGAAAAAAAGTGTTTTCAGGTCTCTCACAGGCTTTCAGTTGCAAGAGGACCATGTTTTTGTTTTCCATTTCAGTGATTTCTTCTTGATAATGGAAATATGATGTTTTTATGCATGCATCATACCTTTCAGAGAAGTTGGCCTAGAATCACAAATCCACATAGGATCTACTCTTGGAAAGTTCTCAGGTGTCACTTGGTATTAAGGATAGCAACATCCATTAGGTTTACTCTCACAGCATCCAGTGATTGGTAGACTGAATTAATGATAGAATAACAGTGATGGATTCCCTGCAGAATCTGCGAAACCTTGCAATAAATCCAGCTTTCCTACTTTCCATGGACCCTTCTAGCCCCATCCCTTCTCAGCCTTTTCCTCTCTTTTGTCTCAACTGTGAATACCCACAAACACTGTGTAACTGGGAACCCAGTGTACAACAGGCTTGTGAAGAAGGAAGGCCATCTTCACTGTCCTTTCTGTCCTCCATTTCAGTTCCCCTGGTACCATCCCCAGCCCTGTAACTGACCACTTACCTGTCCTCTCACTCTTCCTCCATTCACTGAAGATTCAGCAGACTCTTGCTACATTTCCTTTCCTCCCTCACCCCCATTGCTTTGTGTCACATGACAGTAGAGACACTCCACCTGAGAGCCCTGTGGCCACACATTTCTAGGAATCAGGTAGTCCATCTTCATTTTCCTTGCTGTCCTACATTGCAGTTTTCCCAGTTTCACCTCAAGCCCTGTAGCTGACCACATGGCAGGGGCAGGTCCTTGCTCTCTGCTCCATTCCCCAGGGACTCCACCAAACCTTGCATATGAACCAGCTTCACTCATTACCATGGAACTCTCAACACCCCCTCTAGTCCATCCCCTTTTTCTTCATGTCACCCTCCAATACGTGTAAGTACTTTCTACCCCAGTAACCACACTGGCAGAGACTCAGGTAGATTATTTACTCTATCCTTCCTGTCCTCCATTGTAATCTCTCCATTCTCATCCTCAGTCTGGTAACAACCTGCCTACAGATCCCCATCATGAACTTCATTCATTGGACACTGCAACTCTTGGTTTAGATGCAGAGTCCTACCCCTTCCATCTCTATCTCTCCACATAATTCTTTGCCTTACTGCAACCTACTTGCAGGGTCCCCTCTTCTCCCCACACATCAATTCCCTATGGATTCTACATCTAGGTGTAAACAAGATCCCCTTAGCTTGTTAGCTTTTTGAAGTAGGTTTCCACATGACCTTTCAGATAGTTGTGAGCTCTGGGAATTGAACCCAGTTCCTCTCAAAGAGCAGCCAGTACTCTTAACCACTGAGCCATCTCTCCAGCCCCTCATCTAATCATTTTATAATGACATTGGCTCTTCAAAATGAAGAGGTAGAAAATGGAAACAAAAAATTAAGAAAAAGAAATGAACAGCTTTGTCAGGACATTACTGATGACCAGAAACAAAAAGGTTCACAAAAAGAATCATTTTGACCAGAAGAGATGACAGTGATAACAATCACAGTTGCCTAAAAACAAACAAACAAACAAACAAAACTGTGAACTTATTCAGTATTTGGATGAAATTTGAGCTTTGATGGAAGCTAATGAGAAACTTTAAGTTTAGGAAGAAGAATTGAGAGAGAAATCTAGAAGAGTCAGTAACAGGAAATGGAGATGATAATGGCTATAACAGGATGAAAGCTATTGTTGTGCATCAGGCAGATACTATTGTGAACCAGACTTAAAAAGAGAATGGGCATTGTCACCTTCAAGTGTGAGGGCTCACAGGCCTTCTAGAAGCATGGGGATTGAGAGGACATCCAGTCAGATGGCTGTCCATGCAAATGTAGAGGAATGGAAGGTGCTTTTCTCAATTGATACTTTTTCTCATTTTGTATCTTGATTGAACTTTAATTTTGATTTTGATTTTAAGGATTTACAACAGAAAAATAACATTTCCATTGCTTTTTAAAAAATTTAGTCTATGTCTTATCTAGAAACCTAAAATTGTTGTCTTTAGTTGTCAAGTCTATTTCTTAATTTAAAAAGTGCTTTCAAGGCCGGGCGGTGGTGGCAGACGCCTTTAATCCCAGCACTCGGGAGGCAGAGGCAGGCGGATCTCTGTGAGTTCGAGGCCAGCCTGGGCTACCAAGTGAGTCCCAGGAAAGGCGCAAAGCTACACAGAGAAACCCTGTCTCAAAAAAAAAAGTGCTTTCAAGTCCAAATTACTTAGAAATGAGATTAGGAAAAATGTCTATCAATATCTGTTAGACAACCTTTTCAGAGTATCCCTTTCTGTGCCTAATTGCCAAGTTCCAATCTCATCTGATTCCTAGTTCCACACTATATTATCAAGAAGCTAAGATTGTGATGGTTGCTATTTGTGACCTCTCTGAGATGACTGAATCAGCAATTCTTATTGCAGAAGCTGTCACTTCTGGAGTCAACACTTCTAGCCATCCTCATGTAAATCTTGACAGTTAGAAATTGTTCGTTGTCTGGGAAGCTCAGATAATCTATATTTTAAACAAATGTCTTGCAGTGGGGATGAAGCTGAATGAATCAAAAAGGGTCAGGGTATTTGTGAAGCTCTAGAAAGTAAATATTTTATCCAATCCAGTCACTGTTGTAACCATTCAGCTGCTGTAACAGTGAGAAAACACAATGAACAGATAAATCATGAATGAATGAGCTTGGCTGCTTTCCAGTTCCTTACAGGGACAAGTGGCAGGCCAGAGTTTTCAACTGTGGGATATAATCTGCCAACCCTTGAGAAACATCAGTTGTTTAGATCACATTTAATTATTGCATGATGAATTAGTCCCCTTTTGGGTGACCTTAGGAGGTTTCCAATTTTTCTTTGGAAAGCAATGTTGTTGTTGTTGTTGTTTTGAGGGGCTTTGCTTTTTCTACTGTACCACACTCATCCACTTCTTTTTATCTATTTAAAAAAAATTTATTCATTTTACATACCAACCACAGATCCCCTTCTCATCCCTCTTGCTGCTCCCCCTGCCGACCCACCCTTTATCCCCTTCTCCAAAAGGGTAAGTTCTCCAATGGGGGTCAGCAAAGCCTGGTACATTCATTTGAGGGAGGACCAAGCCCCTTCCCTCTGCAGTAAACCGGAGCAAGGTGTTGGACCATAGACAATGAGATCCAGAAAGCCAGCTCATGCACCAGGGATAGATCCTGATCACACTGCCAGGGGCCCTCAAACAGACCCAGCTACACAGCTATCTCCTGTATGCAGAAGGCCTAGTCCAGTCCCATTCAGGTTCCACAATTGTCGGTCTAAAGTTTGTGAGTTCCTATGAACTTGGTTCAGTTGTCTCTGTAGATTTCCCCATCATGATCTTGACCCCCCCCACCTTGCTCATAGAATCCCTCTTCCCTCTCTTCAACTGGACTCCCAGAGCTTGACCTGGTTCATGGTTGTGGATCTTTGCATCTGCTTCCATCAGTTACTGGATGAAGACTCTTGCTGTGGTATTGTGTTCCTGAAAATATTGTGCACCCTAATAAACTTATCTGGGGTCATAGAACAGAACAGCTACTAGATACAGAGGCTAGAAAATGGTGACACTCATACCTTTAATCTTAGCATTCCAGAGGCTGAAATCCCTCTGGATCTCTGTGAGTTCAAGGCCAAATTGGAAACCGCCAGGCATGGTGACACACGCCTTTAATCCCAGAAAGTGAATCTTTAATCCCAGGGAGTAATGGCAGAAAGCAGAAAGGTATATAAGGCGTGAGGACCAGAAACTAAAAGCATTGTGCTGGTTAAGATTTCGGGCTTTCAAGAAGCAGTTTAGCTGAGATTCATTTGGATAAGGATTCAGAGGTTTCCAGTCTGAAGAAACAGGATCAGCTGAGGAACTGTGGGGTGAGGTAGCTGTGACTTGTTCTGCTTCTCTGATCTTCCAACATTCACCCCAATACCCAACTTGGGTTTGTTTTTATTAATAAGACCTGTGCTACAGACTCTATGATGACAGTTAGGGTATTCACTGATCTGATTACCATGGTGGGCCAGTTCAGGTACCCTCACCATATTGCTAGTAGTCTAATCTGGGGTCATCCTTGTGGATTCCTGGGAACTGCCCTAGCACCAGGTTTTTCCCTATCCCCATGATGTCTCCCTCTATCAAGTTATCTCATTCGTTGCTCTCCCATTCCATCTCTCTCCCAGCTCAACCATCTCATTCCCTCATGTTCTCATTTCCCATCCCCTACCCTCTATTGACTCTCCACGACCCTAGTATACTCATGGAGATCTCCTCTGTTTCCCCTTCCCAAGGTGATTTGTGCATCCCTCTTAGAGTCCTCCTTGTTTCCCAGATTCTCTGGAGCTGTGAATTGTAGTCTGATTATTCTTTGCTTTACATCTAGTATCTATTTATGAGTGAGTACATACCATGTTTGTCTTTCTGAGTCTAGGTTACCTCACTCAGAATATTTTCTAGTTTCATCTATTTGCCTGCACGTTTCATGATGTCATTGTTTTTACAGCTGAGAAATATGCCAGTATGTACAAGTACCATAATTTCTATATCCATTCTTTGGTTGTTGGGCTCTAGGTTGCTTCCAGGTCCTGGCTATTACAAATAATGCTGCTATGAACATAGTTGAGCATGTGTCCTTGTGGTATGATTGAGCATCCCTTGGGTATATGCCCAAGAGTGGTATCATTGAGTCTTGAGGTAGACTGATTCACAATTTTCTGAGAAGTCACCATACTGATTTCCAGAATGGCAGTACAAGTTTGCCCTCCCACCAACAGTGGAGAGGTTTTTTCCTTGTTCTGCATCCTCTCCAACATAAGCTGTCATGGGTGTTTTTGATCTTAGCCATTCAGACAGGTGTAAGATGGTATCTCAGAGTAGTTTTGATTTGCATTTCCCTGATGACTAAGGATGTTGAACAATTCCTTAAATGTCTTTTGGCCATTTGGGATTATTCTGTTGAGAATTCTCTGTTTAGCTCTGAAACCCATTTTTTTAATTGGATTGTTTGGTATTTTGCTGTCTACTTTCTTGAGTTCTTTATATATTCTGGATATCAGCCCCCTTTTTCCATTCTGTAGGCTGTCATTTTGTCCTATTTACTGTGTCCTTTGCCTTACAGAAGCTTTTCAGATTCAGGATGTCCAATTTATTAATTGTTCTCAGTGTCTATGCTACTGGTGTTATATTTAGGAAGTGGTCTCCTGTGCAAATGCATTCTAGGGTACTTCCTACATTCTCCTCAATTAGGTTCAGTGTAGCTGGATTTATGTTGAGGTCTTTGATCCACTTGGATTTCAGTTTTGTGCATGGTAATAGATATGGATCTATTTGCAATCTTCTACATCCAGTTATGCCAGCACCATTTGTTGAAGATGCTTTCTTTCTTTCTTTTTTTTTCATTGTACAGTTTTGGCTTCTTTGTCAAAAATCAGGTGTTCATAGATATGTCAGTATCTTCAATTCGATCCCATTGGTCCACATGTCAGTTTTTATGCCAATATCAAGCTGTTTTTGTTACTATAGCTCTATAGTAGAACTTGAAGTCAGGGATGGTGATGCCTGCAGAAGGTGCTTTATTGTAAAGAATTGTTTTAGATATAGAAAGCAATGTTTTAATGAGAAGTTTTGCATGTATATTACATTGCAGATATGTAAATATTTGGGTAGAAGAATCAATTCCTGCAAATATTATTATGATATAAATTGCAAATACATCTCTCTAGTTTGTGATATATCCTTTGGCTCACATAATTTTTATGTGAAATATTTGTTTTATATTGCACAATTAAATGTATGATTTTTTTTAAAATATCAAGACATTGTTGAAATCATGTGTTGATTTAATAGTAAGATTTGTCTTGCCTGATTTATTAGTTTCTTAAAATTAATTTTTTATCAACCTCATATTGAGAAGATTGGCTAGAAGTGTTTTTCTCATGCTCTCTAAACACAGGATGAAAACAGTTGCTCTCAGTTTCCAATTTTGAGGACAGACCAAAAGGATGCTGGAGTGTGCAAGAGGGGCTTATATTTCATGACATTAGCACAGCATTCAATAAAATAAAGTGTAGATTTTAGTCATGTGAGCTGATGTTTCTGAGTACCTATCCTTCTACAAATCAATATCACATCAGCTGAATTTAAGCTTAAATGTTGGCAGCAGTATTTTCCTGGTTCCTCACACCTTCTTTACAATTGGTGGAGATCTCATGACACCACAGCTGTGCAAAAGCTGCTGTAGAGTCTGCCTGTGACAGGGCTGTAGCTGCACACACAGCTGCAGTTTGGTGTCAGGCTTCAGGCTTGCTGGGAGCACTGTGCATCAGCAGCACAGAGGTAGGTGCCTGAGTCCTCCAGCTGGGCATCTCTGATGTGCAGGGTGCTGTAGCGCTCCTTGGAGTTGAATGTTGACTTTAACCTCCCATTCTCCTTTGTTCCTGGAGTCAGGTAAAAAAGATTGATGAGGCTGCCCCTGGGATTCTGTCGGAACCACTGCATATATGTCACGGTGGTAGAAAAATTACATCTCAGGGCAGAACTGGTTCCCTCATGGAGACTCAGGACTGAAGGACTCTGCTCCACCTCAACTCCTCTCACCCCTGTTGGGAAACAAAAGCAAACCAGAATGAATGAGGGGGTTTCACCCACCCCTGTCTAATATCCCAGGAAACATCATGAGGATGACTGCACATTGGTCACTCCCCCTCCACCACTGACATTTCTGGAGAATCCCTAAAGCAACTTAGGTGAGCACAACTCACAGCAAATCTGCACCCACAGAATCCCCAGCACAGTTCCCTGTTTCCTCTCCATGGCCCCTTCTAATTTCTGGGATGTCTTCTCTCCAGCTCTGAGGGTGTCAAGTCTTGTGCCCAGACACACTTGTGCTTACACACAAAAGGTTCTCTCCAAATCACCTAGCTTCCTCTTTCAATTGAACAAGAAACCCCACCTACCTCCACCACATGACTCTGCATGGTAATTGCTCCACAGCAGTGTAGGCCAATATGCAGGTCCCAGGACAGTATATTTCTGATGTAACAAGTCTTGCAAGGGGACTTTTGGATAAAATGTGTGAGGAAGGGGAATACATGAATGCAAAATACTGGTGTGAAAACTCAGAGCTCCAGTGGCTTTAGCAGAGCCTTGAAGAATCCTAGCACTGCTTTTTTTTTTCTTCTAAAAGTATTTTATACAATATATTATGATCATAGTCCCCTCTCCTCCAATTCCTCTCAGATCTCTCTCACGTTCTCACCCAACCAACTGCATGACTTTTCTTTTTCCCTCTCTTTAGAAAGCAAACAGGCAAACAAACAACAAAAAATCCCCCAAACACCAGAATTCAGAATTAAAACAATAACAAGAATTTAAAAACAAAACACACACACACACACACACACACACACACACACACACACACACACACACAAACACAAGACAGAAAACCATATAAAACAGATAAAAAATCAATAGGACCAAAAAGAACACACTAACTACTCAATGTGATATAAAACACCATTGGGTTCATTCTGTGTTGGCCACCTACTGCTGGGAATGGGGTCCTCCCTTAAGTGTGGTTAATACACCCAGTGAGAAAGTCCTAGCAGGACTCTTAAATTACACAATGTAAAAAAAAATCAGCATGCAATGCACTGTACAGAATGAAAAAAAAAAAAAACCTTCTTGATATTAGCAGATCATCATGTGCATAGGAAATGTTCCCAATGACAGTTTTGTTGATTAAAAGAAAAATGAGGCATGGCCATGTTTCCATCCTGATTTTTTTTCCATCACTTGCATTCTGCCTAGCTCTTTTACACTGCTGTGCAGGAAAAGACAGCTGATTCTAATCAGGCTGTGAATGCCAGCTCAAGTTCAGTGAGGCCCTATTCCTTTTATTTTTCATACCTAATATTTCCCAGTTTTTCTCAAGTAGTTGTTCTTTTTCTTTGTAGTTTAAAGTATATATACTCTCTCTACATTTGTGTGTGTGTGTGTGTGTGTGTGTGTGTGTGTGTGTGTGTTACAAAGTATATTGGAATAATTTCGAGTTCTTTGAATTTGAGGGATTTTCAAAATGAAATTTTTTTAATATGAGAGCAGTGAGGTTGTTCTCTCTTGAGTGTTCGTCATAGTAATGCCCAGTGAGATTCAATTTTGTTGAGAGAATTGTTCTTAAAATAAATTTATAGACACATAGGATCCAGTGAACAGGCTCTAAATATCTGTGGTTTTATATAGAATGATTAGGAGCTAATATCTGGTGAACTCCACACAGTCACCCTACTCCTCACCTTGTGAGTGGATTGCCTTATGTCCTTATGTCTCTTCTCAGCTCTTCAAACCTCCAGGCACCTTAAGAAAAAGTAGTTTCTAGGAACCCTGCAGTGCCCCCTAGTGGACTGACACCACCAAAAAAGTGACTTCAGGACATCTCCATAAGTCTCAATAAACCAGCCTTTTCACTCCATCACTTCCTGGTGAAGGAAATGCAGGTGGTCAGAAGACAAGACTGTCTAGATGGAGTTCTCAAAAGAAGAAATAAAAATGGCCAAGAAATATCTCAAAATTGTTCATCATCTTTAGCAATTTGAAAAATGCAAATTAAAAAACTTTGAGATTTCATCCCACCCCAGTTAGAGTATCTCAAATTAATAAAACAACTGACAACAAAGCCTGGGGGAGGTTGTGGGGGGAGGAACCCTCATTCACTGTTGGGGGGAACAAAAATTGGTTCAAGTACTCTGGAAATCAGTGTGGAGAATCTTCAAAACACTAAAGACAAAATCTACCACATGACCCAGCAATGCCACTTCTTGATATATGTCTAAAGAACTCCACATCCTTCTCCACAGATGCTTGATTAGCTATGTTCATTGCTGCTCTGTTCACAGTTGCTAGGTAATGGAAACAACTAAATGTCCTTCAATTGATGAATTGATAAGGAAAAGGTGGCACCTTTGCGTTATGGAATATTCTTCAATGTGGAGGAAAATCACATCATAAATTTTGCAGGTAGATAGATGGAACTAGAAAAGGTTATTTTGAATGAATTGACTGAGACCCAAAAAGACAAATGCCACATGTTCTGCCACTGAACTCCTAACTCCAGTGGGAATCAGAGAGGTACCTAACTCCAAATCTTCAGATGGAAACGTATAACTTGGAGAAACGACAGAAGCCAGAAAGATCCAAAAGGGAACATGCACTTGGGGAGAGGCGCTAGAAATGGGAATAGCATGGTAAGCATAATTTAATGGGAGAAACAGGGAAAATGAGGGTGGGGTATTTGGAAGGGAAAGGGAGGTCAACACAGAAGGAGAGAGAACAAGGAGGTTGAAATAACAGTAAAAACATCTAAAATAATTATAAGGAAACATAAAATACACAGAATTATAAGTATCTGTACATACATACACAAACACACATTTACATTAACTGTTTTCATCTGGGCTGACAATACTTCCCCCAAGAGCAATAGACACTTTTAAAAAGAAGCTCAGTACCAGTCACATGAATCCCTTATTCAAGTTGTTAGTCACAGAACTTCAGGAGACTCCTAAAACATTATAGACTATTGTATTCTTGACGTTGTTTTCATCCCAGAAGCTGGCAGTGAGTCCCTATGCTGATGACACTATGCATTTTAAACACAAGATCCAGAGGATCCCAGCTTGATCAGACTTGAAGTCTTTCTCCTGATGACTAACTTTCATGGTACCAGAGGTTGACCTGCAAGCTTCCAAAAGTTAGAAGCAATCAATTACTCTACCTAACTATGATGCCATAAACTACAAGGACCAATATGGCAAGAAAACCTACAAATGCAATAGTGGCACTCATAGCTTGGTGGCAAAACTCTCTAATTGGACATATGAAATAACAAGAGAAATACCATGCCTGGTACTGGAAACCTAGCCAACAACCCATGACAACAGACAACTGCTAACTTACTAAACCAGCATAATCCCTAACTACATTCTAACTATCTATCCCTGTACCCACAGGTAAGTACAGTCCTCAGCCCTCATCAAATAATCTTTTTTTTTTTTTTTTTTACAAAAGATACAAACCTGTTACAGAAAACCACAACCAATCAAAATGTAGAGAACAAGTGGTCATGTGGTGTTCAGCCTCAACTCATCCATCTACAACACAAATCCTGCACTTAAAGTTTGGGGAACATTGAGGAGGAGGAGACAGAAAGAGCCAGAGGAAGAGGAAATTCTCTGTGAGATTGCATCTCTTAGACATATCCTGGAAACAGTACCTTTAAAGTCTCAATGACGTAGTTGCCTACACAAGATCTGAAGAAGGATGACACCAATAGACACGCTAACTTGGAAGGGTGAAATTTCACAGAATCCCAGCCTTAGAAAAAGAACTACAGGCAACTAAAAAATGCCAAGAACAGGAGAAATAGTCTTACCTAAGAAAGAACCTCCCAACTTCTTATTGAATATCATGTGGTCAGCCATGAAATCCTATACGTGCAAGTTACATTATATGGTCTGAGCAGGTTGTATCCATATATTTAAGAGTCTACATGCATCAACAATGAAAGGAAAAGCACCCAGAGGCCATGAGTTTTGGGGTGGAAGGCTATGTAAGAGAGGTTGATAAGTGGGCAGAGAAAGAAATAAGGAAAACACCAGGTAACATCAGAAGTCACTTTTTCCAATAGGTAAGTTATCTGGAAGAATTAAGAGAAACATCGTAATTAAATGATACCATATATCAAAAGGACCTAGCAGATATCTAAAGAATATTCCACCTCAACAAGAATAAATATTCTACTCATGGTTCATGGAAAACTTCTGTAAAATAGACCACATACTGGTACATGAAACAAATCTTAAAAACTCATTAAAGGAAAAATAATTCCACATACCGTTTCTGATCACTGTGCTATCTATATAGCTTAAAATCAAGACCCAATAAATGTCTAGTAATTGAATAAATTCATGGAGATTAACTAACATATGATTGAATGACAAATATATCAAAAAAGAGATCAAGAAAGAAATTTTTAGTTCCTGAAATTAAAAGAAAATGAAAATACAGCACAACAAATCCATGAGGATACAGTATAAGCAGTTCAAGAGAAAAACATAATTCTAAGTTATTGGTGAAATTATTAAGGCCACTCCACATAGTTAAAAGGATATTTATTTAATGGCCTAACTCACAAATTAAGGGATAGGTAGGTCGCAGGGTCTGGGGAAGGTGTATCGCAATCTAGCAGTGTTCTCTGGAGCTCTGCTCAGTCCATCTCCACCGTTCAGGGTCCCAGCATAGAGAGAGCACTGGCCCATCCAGATCTCGGGTCTCCAGGCGCCTCCCCTGGGCCCCGCCTCATAGATGTGACAGTTGCCAGAGTCTCAATGGGGGTTGGAACTTCCAGATCCAAGCTGGAATGGCTACCCACTACATCTTCCCCTTTTTGTCTAAATAAGAAGGTTCTAAACTAATACAAGACTATATACAAAGGAATGGTTATCAAATATTGTCCAGGAATAATGAGGGATAATGACCTAGATAAGATGGAACTACAACCAATGCAAACAATATCAAGCAAGAAACACATACTAAAATCCAGAGAAGTATAGAGCATACGTAAATGGCATGTTATGAAGATCATTCCAAATGGTATCCTATCCTAAAGAACCTAAATCTAATACTTAATATGTTCTATCTAAGATATTATATATATACTAAGTTGTAACTATAACTGCTAGTCTTTAATACCATCAAAGACCTGAGAAGGAACATAATGGTACCTGAGAAATGGTAGATGGATGCAAGCAACTTTCGGGAATCTTGCAAGAGTAGACCAAGACAGCTGGCAGCCTGGACAGTCACCTAATGTTTCTCAGCATTGTTGGTGCATTCAAATTAGCTACAGGCCTAGAGTATCTGACAGACCATTTTCAGAAGCAGGATTTCTGAAAGACCATCTTACCCTGTCTTGGCAGAGTACAGTGGTTGCTTTCCTTGTGTCCCACTTGTCCAGAAAGGGCAGCATTGCATACGTACTGTCAGCCATCAAGGCAAGGGCAGTTCTTTGCCCAGTAGACCATTTTGTGCCAAGAAGCCAAACTTACAAATGGAAATGTCTTAGAAGCCCAACATTCTTTTGGGATCAAATTGGTGCAGCCAGGAGCAATTGCGTCTCATGTCAACAGAATTCTAAGTTACTTAAATGCCATATTCTCTAGGTCTATGAAGTGTTTGAAGATTACTTGTCCATCTGACCTATGTATCTGTAAATCTGGATAACCTAACTAACGTAACTATAGAGATGACAGGCAGAGGTAACTATAAATCTATAAGTCTTATCTACTGAAATAACTTAAGGACTAAGGCTTCACGTAAACAAGGTAAACTGTCTATAAGCAAATGTATGGTAAAGAATGATGACTTCAAAATTGTGACAATACACAAGATATTTATAACAGAGGTAGGAATATATAGTGCAATATGCAATATGACAATAATCTTAAATATATATCAATATACCAAATATCCTAAACAGAAGTAGAACATACATAAAGTATGACACATAAATTTACATTTGTATCAATATAAAAATATTTCAAATAAGAGTAGAAATATATGTACATTATAACAAATATAGTTCTGTATTTGTATCAATATACAAATTATCTTAAACAGGAATATAAAAATAGTTTACATTTGTATCAACATATAAGAATCCATAACAGTACAAATTACAGTGCAAATTATCTCAGGTTGCTATTTTACTAAATTTGTTTACGGGTATATACAATGATCTACCATAATATCTTATACCTATCCATTCCATTTCTTCTTCTCCCCCCCCCCTTTTTTATTTTTTAGAATACTGAGTCTAATATTTTCTTCCACCCCCAACCCTATAACCATCATCCATAACACTGAGAATTATGAAACCTAAAGGAGAAGGGGCATTGATTTCTTAGGATTGCTTCCTGCCATTTAGGGGGTCCAGGGTTCATGAACCTGTTCAGGTGCCCGATATTGGTGAAATTATTAAGGGCACATAGTTAAAAGGATATTTATTTAATGGCCTAACTCACAAATTAAGGGATAGGTAGGTCACAGGGTCTGGGGAAGGTGTATTGCAGTCCAGCAGTGTTCTCTGGAGCTCTGTTTGGTCCACCTCCACCGTTCAGGGTCCCAGCATGGAGAAAGCACTGGCCCATCCAGCTCTCGGGTCTCCAGGCACATCCCCTGGCCCCGCCTCATATGTGTGACAGTTGCCAGAGTCACCATGGGGGTTGGAACTTCCAGATCCAAGCTGGAATGGCTACCCACTACACTAAATCTCTAAATTAAGAAAGAACCAGAGAAGGGGAAAGCATGTTCCTGCCCAGCACCAAGATGGGCTGAGTGGGCCAAGAGAACCACACTCAGGCCTGCCTGCCCTAGACTTTGAGGTGAAAACATGGGCCCATCTGGCATCACAAGGCACTGGGGAGATGGGGCACTTTTATGGTGAGCAAATGTAATGATGTGTTATGGGAGAGAGAGAGAGAGAGAGAGAGAGAGAGAGAGAGAGAGAGAGAGATTCATTTCCTGTGGACAGAGGCATATCCGAAGAGGTGAAAGAGATGAGGAGAGGGTTGAGGTGGGTGGCTTGACTGCCACACAGTGCCATGATGTGATGAGATCTGGGCCTGGGCTGCTGCTAGGGCACATGTCTATTTTAATGGTCCCGATATTGATATCTGAGGCTCCTGATACCACCAAACACAGAGAGGATAGGGCTGTAGAAAGCCCTTCACTGCCTATAACACTAGGGAGAATTGGTCCTGCCCCTCACCAGATGAAGCACTCAGGACAGAGGGTCCTACATCTTACCTGGGCAGCACAATAGAGCTGACCCTGTTCACAGGGTTATGGGCAAGCTGACCCTGAGGGCATGAGAATGGGAGAGCAGGTCATGCCCCTCTCATCTACTATGTGGTAGCCTGGGTGAGGGAAGATGACCTCCTCCCCTACACTTCATTGGGGCCCCACAGCAGAGCTGATCCTGTTGGTGGGGGCACAGGTGAGCAGCCCCAAGTATGTAAGCACAGGAGATCTGGTCCTGCCCCTCACCTGACATATGGTGGTGTAGGTGAGGGAGAGACACCCCCACTCCTCTCTCCACCCCTTGCTGCCTTATGGCAGGTGGGAGAGATGGCCCTAAGATAAAAAGGGTGGGAGGGCTGTCCCTGAGATAAAAAGGGTGGGAGGGCTGTCCCTGCACCTCATCAGCTGCAGCACTCACCAGCACAGGGCAACAACAGGATATCCAAGAGGATTCCCAGTGAGGACCCAACATAGATTGAGTAGTAGAAACAAAGACCTCAAACTAGAACCTTGAATCTTTGTAATGAACACATATACATAAAAATATATGGATAAAAGGGTTACTGCATGACTCACTATGTCACACTACAGCTTCTGTGATGAGATTTTCTTTCTTTTTGTCCTCTTAAGTTCTATTTTATGTTATTTGGGGTGGGGAGGTTGCAAGGGCAGAGGTGGATACAAGGGAACGAAAAATGAATGGGATCAAGATGCATGGTGTGAAAGACACAAAGAGCAAATAAAAAGAAAGTAAAAAAGAAAGAACCAGAAAGAGCACAAAGAAATGACTTGATGCAAGTCATAATTTGGAAATTAACCAATTCAGTAGACAAGAAATAATAAAAATCAGAAATTAATAAAATAGAAAAAAGAAAACAAGGAGGGGACCTTTAACTGGTGTTTCTGGAGGGAGAGCAATAGAGAGAGAGAGAAGGAAAGAAGAAAGAATAAATAACACCAGGTATTTTTTAAAAGCCATAGGGGAGCTGGGTGTAGTGGCTCACTCTTTTAATCTCAGCACTTACAAGGCAGAGGTGAGTGGATCTCTGTGACTTTGAGGCCACCATGGTATTCAGAGTGAGTTCTAGGACATCCAGAGCTACACAGTGAGAATTTGTTTCAAAATAAATAGCCATAGGTGATCATATTTTGCATTCTGCTGTGGAATAATGCTTTTGTATACTGGTTTAATAAAATGCTGATTGGCCAATAGCCAGGCAGGAAGTATAGGTGGGATAAGCAGACAAGGAAAATTCTGGAAAGAGGAAGGCTGAGACAGGAGACACCAGGCTGCCGTCCAGGGAGCAGCATGTAATGGCACACAGGTAAAGCCACAGAACACGTGGCAACATATAGATGAACAGAAATGGGATGAGTTTAAATGTAAGTGATAGTCAGTAATTAGCCTGAGCTTATGGCCAAGCAGTTTTAATTAATATAAGCCTCTGTGTGTTTACTTGGGTCTGAGTGGCTGTGGACTGGGCAGGACACAGAAAAACTTCCAGCGACAGTGTTCAATTAAAGTAATGTATAGTATATGTAAATATATTACACATCACACACACACACACACACACACACACACACGTTAAGTACGCTACTTGAAGTGGTAATGCACTCCCAACAGCCCATCTAACAAAAATCCAATGCCATGGATGAAAACCCTCTTTTCAAGTTGTTCGTTAGGGGAGTCCAAAAATTTCCCTAAACAGTATAGGGTATTTCAGTTGCCTATAGTTGCTTCCCAGAATTTGAAGCTAAGTCCCTATTGTTAAAGACAGTGAAAGGTACTCTGCAAGCTGCCAAGAACCAAAAGCAATAAATAGTGATACCCTCCTGTAAAGCTTTTGAACAATAGTAATGACCAGCCCAACAAGATATTCCCAAGGATGCAAACGTAGCACTCATATCTCAATTTCAACAAACAGCCATCTAATTGTACTCAAGGCCCTCTCATTAAGAGGAAATTTTTGTCTGGCACTGTAAACCCAGCAAACTTTTGGGGTTGGTGAGGCCATGGAACCTAGAGGAAAGCCTACTACTGCTGCTTTCCTCAACCCGTATAATATCTAACTACATTCTAAATACTTAACCTTATGCCCACAGATAAGCACAGCATTCACATCAGAGAAGCTTCTTTTTGCAGTAGGTAGAGGATACTACAAAGATCCCTAACAGGTCAAAATTCAGAGACAACTGAACATAGTTTGCCCAAACCCAGCTGATACATCTAGAACACAATTCTACAACTAAGTCTCAGGGATCAGGGAGGATGGAGGGAAAAGAAAATTTGTAAAAGCCAGAAGACCAGAACAACCAATATGGGACTGTGTCCTCTGTATTTGAGAAAGAAGATGCACCCATTAGCAAGTCATGGAGAGCAAGCCAGTAAGCAGCACCCCTCCAAGGCCTTTGTATCAGCTCCTGCCTCCATGATCCTGCTCTGTTTGAATTCCTGTCCTGACTTCCCTCAATGATGGACTGTTATGTGGAACTGTAAGCTGAAATAAACCCTTTCCTCTCCAAGTTGCCTTTGTCCATGGTGTTTCAGCATAGCAATAGATACCCTGACTAAGATAAATGGTCATTTTGATAAAGGAATTAGAGATTACATATAGATATAAAAATGATAGTGATAGCAAGCAAAAGCATCAGTGTGTCTAACATTAACTGTTAACCATAAGGCATTTCAGAAAATAAATATTTGAGCTTGTTCTTAACTATGTCTGTCCTGAAGAAAAATATGATCTGACTGTTTTCCACTTAGTGAACACCAGCAGCAGCACTGTCACTACTAATGATCTAAACAAAGAATCTGAAGTGCTTAGTACTCCTCTCACAGTAATGATGGCATCACACAGGAAACATAAGTGTCCAAACCACACAGGTGTACAGTAGACCACCCCGGGAGACTATACAGAGAGGACCCTTCTATGGTACAGACATGGCTGAGTGACCATTCTTGCCAAGGACAGACATGCTGGACTCTGTCATGATTATTAATTCCAAAGTCCACTCTGGCCTTCTAGTTTGTGTGTGGAATGTTTGTCATAACCCCTCCATAAAAGGAAACCTTAATTACTGTATTAGAAACAAAAATGTTCTTTTAAATATTGTGGAAGTGGAAAACTTCAGGGAAATTGAGAGGGTTCGGGGCACAAATGAATGAGAGCTCAAGAGAAACAAGGGAGAGGCTGAGAAAACTCTTATTCTAGAGACACTTAAGTGACTTCAAGAACCAATTTATCTTTGCAAAAGGCAACATCACACTTCAAGTACCACCATTCAGCTCAAAGTAAAGGTGATTACAATAGGAATAATAGAGTGCTGTGTAAAATACATCATAACAACATAAAAAATAGGCTTATGGTTGGCATTGGGAAATAGTCATGCCAGGGTACACGTGGAAGTCAAAACTGCTCTGTATGGTGCTAATTGTAGTGAAACTTTATGGGAAATTTTGCTTTATGTTTTAATGGTTGTCCTACACTGTGTACTCATAATCTTCTAATATGCATTAAGTACCTTTATTAAAAGATCAGAGCCTTTCCATCATGATGAATATTCTCTACAAGTGACACAGAGATGTATTTGGAATGGGGCAATCTAGTTGGCACCCGACAGTCAAATCTACATGTTAATAAATAATCAGTTATTCTCATTAAGAGATCCTTCAAGATGCTCTAGCACTTGTTGTATGTCTAGAAACAGATAAAATACAGAGAATTCCTCATCTCAACAATGGGAAATACATCTGTCTTCAGCCCTGGTCTCAGTTTTATGTACAGGCAGCAGATGCCTGGGGAGCACTGTGCATTTGCTGCACAGAAGTACATGGCTGAGTCCTCAGGATGGGCAGCTGTGAGGTTCAGGGAGAGTTGTTTGTCCTTCTTCTCCAGGAGGACAATGAGTCCTTGTTCTTCTTTTCTGTCCACACTTGAAGGAACATTTATAAGGAGCTGGAGACCTGCCCCAGGCTTCTGCTTGCACCAGTAGAAGTAATAATTAGTGTCTGTGTAGGTACAGTTGATAACAGCGCTGTCTCCCTCCTGGACACTCAGGAGAGAAAGCTGCTGCTCCAGCTGCTCTCCTCTGCTCACACCTGTGCAAAAGAAAACAGCAGGAAGACTGTCAGGCCACCATTCCCCAGACATTGCTTTTCTTCCCGTGATGACTATGGACAATCTGGAGGAACCAGTCCACCCCTCAGACTGATAATGAACATTGCCAAATCTTGTTTCCCAAAAGCTCTCACTCACAGTTCAGCTGCAGCCACAAGCACAGGACAAAAGGTCCAGTTAGTGTCTTCATAGCTCTCCCTAGGGACTGTGGTTTTCACCAGGCCAGATGCTTCTGTGATCAGCTCTCCTCCTCTGTCCTCCACAGCACTCACTGCAAGTTCTTCAGTTGTCTGCACAGATGGCTGTTGACTGCAGAGGCTCTTTCAGAAGTCAACCAAAAAGTCCCTAAGTGCAGCAACAGAGATGCTGTGCCACCTGGTGGACAGTTCCTACCCGCTGCAATCCTCCTTTATACTATTACATTTTATTCATGTGTTTATTTTCTGCTTTTAGTCAATATTTGTTCTTGAGAAAACAAAATGCAGAGCTGAGAACTGATTTAATATTGTCTACCTATAACACACAGTTTCATATGCTGGTATAATCTTAGAATAAATATTTCTGAGACAACCCCCAATGGCCTCATCTGTCACAAAGGATATTTATTACTGAGTAGAATTAGAAAACTTAATTGATTCCTCCAGTAACAGATTCCAGTGGTCTTCTGCCTCCCCAACTCCCAAGACGTTCAGGAGACAACACCTGGTTTAGACATTAGACACCCTAATGTTTACAAATTGGACATATTCTGGAGCCAGTGAAAACCTGCCTAATGAATAGGTTGTAAAACTGATAGGGATCAGAAACTAGCCTGGTACATAGAAAGGGGAATCACCTTAAGTGATTGCAGCACTCTTGAGCAACTGGCACTTGCCTCCCCACAAAGAAAACAGAAACACTCCCCCCACCACCCCCAACACACACACAAGGATGTGTCCTGGTGCTTAACACTTAGTGACTATAATAGCCACTCATCATTGGAACTTAGCTATGGTCAACTTTACAACACCAACACCCAACAATCAGGAAAAAAATTCAGAATTAAAAGGCACCACGGATCATAAGGCTTTACAAACATTTACACAACATTCAAATAAAGCTCCAGAGAATACATTCTTCTCAACAGATATGGAACTTTCTCTAAAACAGATTACATTGTTGATCATAATTTAAGTTTTAAAAATACAGAAGAATTAAAATTATTTCTTATTTTTTTATAAGAGTGAAGTACCATAATATTAGAAGTAAATAGCAAGAGAAACTACACAACTGCATAATAGAAAGAAAAAAACAAAAAGGCTCATGATTTATTGAAAAAGAAACATGGAAGAATTTTAATTTTTTTAGAATCAAATGAAAAACAAAAGCAAAAAATATAAGAATGTTTTGGATATATCAAAGGCAGTTCTCTAGGCATCAAGATGGGTTAATGAGTGAAAACACTTGCCTTGAAGCCCAACAACTTGAATTCAATCCCTGAAACATTGTTGGAAGAAGGAAATAAACAACTCCTGAAAGTTTTCCTTGTACATACATACATACATACATACATACATACATATGCCCTCACACACACATGTTCTCTCTCTCCTAGCCTGTACACACACACACACACACACACACACACACACACACACACACACACACAATGAATGTAATTTTAAATGTTAAAAATTTTAAAGCAGCTTTTAAAGGTTTATAATTATAAATACTTCCATTGGGATAGCAGAGTGGACCCCTCTTCTCCTGCTGAGACCACCTATACCACCTGGGAACTAGGCTTCAGGCATTGTCCATGGCCTCATGAACTGGGCCCACTAAAGCTTCCAGTAATTTAGCTCCAGGAGTCTAGCCCACACAGCCTCCTACAAGTAAGGTAGACATGCCTACACCACCCAGGAACTTAGTGCACAAGAAACATCCTACTGGCCTCCTACAGCAAATAAAGAACATGTCTTCTTCTGTGCAAGGCAGTGTATGCCATTGAGAAACTATCCTCCAGACCCTGGCCATCCTACTGCACTGGACCCATCTAAAACTCCTAGGAATTTTGCTCTGTGGACCAAGTCCACACGGCCTCTTGAAGCAAGTACGATACCTGACTCCTCCTTCTTAATGCAACATGCACTGCTATGGAACATTCTGCATCAGCCCATGGACAACATTGTGTATCTCAACATTATTATCTCTTAGTCCTTTCCTGAACATTATACACACTTCCATTGAAAGTATACACACAGCTTGAACAAAAAGCAGGGTTGGGGGAGATAGGAGCAGTTCAAAGGAAGGAACAGGAAAAGGAAGGAAAAATCTCAGCTGACAATGTACTTCACATGTGCAATTCCTAACACAGAAACAAGATAAAAAACCAAGACAATGTATCTCCTGCACATTAATAATCCCCTATTAATGGTACATACAAATGACACAGAAAAATGTCCAAACAAAGAATTCAAAAGAATGATGATAAATATGCTTACACAACACAAAGAAGGAATGAATATACTTCAGCAGAACAAGAACAAATAGATGAATGAAATACAAGAGTCAATACCACACATAAAAATATATGCTAGAAGATTGTAGCATCTTTTTGCTGCTTCCAAGAAACATACCTTAACATCAAAGACAGGGTAAAGAAACATGGAATAAAAAGTATTCAAAGAAAACTAAGGTAAAGCAGGTATAAGTACTGTAATATATGGGAAAATAGACTCCAAATCAAAGCAATTTAAAATAAATAAAGAGGTAACAATTCATAGTAACTAAAGAAACATTCTCCAAAGAGAATATTATAGTTCTAAACACATACACCAAACACAGGTCACCGAATTTCTAAAAAACTAAAACCAAAATTTAACCCTAATACAATGATAAGGGGTGACTTCAACACTATACTCTTACAAATAGTTAGGTCATCCAGGCAAAAACTACACAGAGAAGTATTGGAATTAAATGATATCATAAACCAAATGGATATAACAACATCTACAGAATTTTCACCCCAAGCACTAAAGAATACACTGTAGCTTGATTTTTTCTGCCTCGCCCACAGTCATGACAAATCTCTGTCACCCGCCAGTCCCACAGCCGCTCAGACCCAACCAAATAAACACAGACACTTATATTGCTTGCAAACTGCATGGCCGTGGCAGGCTTCCTGCTAACTGTCCTTATCTTGCTAACTGTGCTTTTATCTTAAATTGATCCATTTCCATACATCTATACCTTGCCATGTGGCTGGTGGCTTACTGGCGTCTTCACATGCTGCTGGTCATGGCAGCGGCTGCAGCGTCTCTGGTCATTGCGGCGGCTGCAGCCTTTCTGGTCATTGCGGCGGCTGCAGCGTCTCCTTCTGCCTTTCTGTCCTTTTATCCTGCCTAGCCACGGCCGATCAGGTTTTATTTATTAACCAATCAAAGCAACCTGACACACAGACCATCCCCCAGCACAGCCAAGCGCAGACCATCCCAAACACCTGCACTCAGGCCCATGGTCCCAATCATCCTCTATACGGACCTGCTGGGTAATGCCACAAAGAACCTGAGAATGGGCTCCCACAGGACCTACAGAACATCCCACAGCAATACACTTACTTCTCAGTAGCCCATGCAAAGTCTTACAAATTGACCATGTATTAGGACATAAAGCAATTCTCAACAAATGTAGGACAATTGAAATAATATCACAAATTCTATCTATCACAATGTATTAAAGCTAACTGTTCACAGCAGTGGGAATTACAGAAAGTACACAAGGTCATGGAGACTACACATCCTACTACTGAATGATAATGAAGCTAACAAAGAAATCAAAAAGGGAAATTTAAAATTCCTGGAATTGAATGAAAATGAAAACATAGTAAATTCCATGGGGCACAATAGAAGCATCCATAAGAAGAAGTTCATTTATTCAGTTTTGAATTTTTCAGACAGGGTCTCTCTATGTGTAGTCCTGGCTATCCTGGAACTCTGTATGTATGTAGTTGTGAGTTCTTACCAGGTTGACCTCAAAATCACAAAGATTCAATTGCATATGCCTTCTGGGGGCTAGAATTAAAGACATTTAGCCACATCCTGCAAGAGAAAAAATTATAACAGTGTCCACCTACATGGAAAAAATGAGAAATCTTCAATCGATAGCTAAAGAAACACTTGAAAGCCTTAGAAAAACATGAACAAACAACACCCTTAAAGTAATAGATGGGAAGAGATCACCAAATCAGGGATGAAGTTAATTCAAAGCAAGCACTACAATTTGTTAATTAAACCTAAGCTTGGTCTTTGGAAATACTAACAAGCCTAAGTTAACCAATAAGTCATAATACTAAAAATAATAAAATTAGAGATGAAAAGGGAAACATCACAGACACAAAGGAAATTCAGAGAATCAGAAGAATCTAATATAAGCATTTATAGTCCACTAAACTGGAAAATCTAAAAAAAAAATTGGTGAATTTCTAGATGCATATAACTTCCCCAAGTTAAATGAAGATGAAGTAAAAACATTGAAGCACATGTATTGCAACAAATTCAATTACTGGAAGCAGTAATTGAAAATCCCACAACTATTAGGGAACAGTGGAATATGCCTATAGTTGCAGAACTTGTAAAGCAGGGGCAGGTGGATATCTGTGAGTCTGAGGTCAGTCTGGTATACACAGTAGGTTCCAGGAAAGCCATAGCTATGTAATATACTCTGTCTAAAAAAAAGAAAGAAGAAAAATAAAAGTCTTTCAACTAGGAAAAGCTGAGTGTCAGACGAATTTAGCAGAGGGTTTTACCAGAACTTCAAATAACTAACACAGATATTCCTCAGATTATTTCATAAATCAAAAGAGAAGGAACTTTTTCAAATTCATTTTATAAATCCAATATTGCCCTGATATCAAAACCAGAAAAAAGAACTAACAGAAAGAGAAAGGTATAGACCGATTCCCATAATGCAGAGATGAAATAATTCTCAATATAGCACTTGCAAACTGAACTCAAGAGCACTTCAAAAAGATTGCATCAACTGTGATCAAGTAAGATTCATCCTAATAAACATAACTAGATACGTTTCACCCTGAGCAAAATTAAGCTTCAAATATATCAAGAGCCTCAGCATAAGACCTGGTGTCCTGAACTGCTAAAAGAGAAAGTAGGAAATTTGCTTCAACTTCAAAGCACAATTTTAAAAAAGCCATTCTGAACTGGACTCTAGTAGCATGAACATGAAGACCAACAATAAAAAAATCAGTACTCCATCAGACTAAAAAGCTTCTGTACAGCAAAGAACACCATCTCTTGAATGAAAAGAAAGCCTAGAGAATGGGAAACATCTTTACCAGGCATACATGACAGAAAATAGGTGTATATAAAGAACTAAATACCAAGGAAAAAAACTGATTAAAAAATTGGAGATTTGAAATATGCAGAGAGTTTTCAAAAAAGAAATACAAATTTGAGGAAATTTTTTTTTTTTTTGGTTTTTTGAGACAGGGGTTCTCTGTGTATCTTTGGATCCTGTCCTGGAACTCATTCTGTAGTCCAGGCTGGCCTCAAACTCACAAAGATCCACCACCTGCCTCTGCTTCCTGAGTGCTGGGATTAAAGGCATGCACCATCCTGGCCCAGTGAGATAATTTTTAAATGGTCAACATCCTTATCCATCAGGGAAAATTAAAATTAAATAGTTATGCATATATACAATGAAAATTAATATTATTTTAAGAGTTCATTTTATTCCAGTCAGAATGGCTGGAGAAAATGACAACAAACGATGGCATGGGTGTGGAGACAGGGGGATAGTTGCTCACTGTTGGTGATAGTATAAACCAGTGTAGCCACTATGGTTCTACTCTATTAGGTTTCCATAGGGTCCCTCAAATGGCCCTTAATTTTAAATATCCCAACCTATATTTCTTCACCTGCCCCTCCATTCCCTCTCCCTCCTCATCTGACCATCCTGTCCCAGACTCCTTCCTCATCCATCTATAACAATCTATTCTATTCCCCCTTCATGGAGATATGTCCCTCCCCCAGTCCCTTACTCAATTCCTAACGTGTGGTTATACAGATTGTAGCCTACTTATTCTTTGACTCAACAGCTAACATCTATATAAATGAAAACCTACCATATTTGTCTTTCTAGGTCTGGGTTATGTCACTTAGTATGACTTTTTCTAGCTCTCTCCATTTACCTGTGACTTTCCTGATTTCTTTCTGGTACTGAATCCAACTGATACATCTGCAATGCAACCCCTACACCTAAGACTCAAGAGAATCACAGAAGAGGTGGTAGAAAGATTGTAAGAGCCAGAGGACAAGATACCTGTGTCTAACACAGTTTCCCATAAGCATTCTAAGGGAAATGGCCCCATGAATACAAAAATAGGGGTTTCCTGAGCAAAGCCAATATCATGATAACACCAGTCCGCATGGCAACATGGATGGGGAGAGTCCACATGGTTCTACTCCTAGATGAAGACCTACAGATTGTCAAAGCTGATGAGAGAAGTAGAATAGTTTAATAGTTTCCCCCAGAGACAAGCTTTCACTCTGGTTTACCAATCCTGCTATGTTATGTCTGAACACATGTACATATGAACAAAACAAATAGACTCAGTAGGCTACATATACCTCAGATTGACCCAATTTCTCTTTCTGTAAATAACTTTATTTACTTTTTTGGCACAGGCTACTAAGCATTGGCAGCCATCATTACATTTATCCATCATAAAGAAATTTGCAGTAGATATTACCAACAATTACATCAGGAATGAGGAAATCAAGCATGAGAATTATAAAGCAGTCTCCCAAATTCCCCTGAACTAAAAAATTATAAAGCAATCTTCCAAAATCCCCTCAACATATAAGTGGCAGGTTCAACCCAAATCTTTGTTTCTAGAATGTCACTATGCCATTTAAGGAGGGAAGCTTTAAGAACTTTGGCATGTCCAGTGATCACTAAACAGGAAGACACATGGAAATCACACAGCACACAGTAGCTCCAGTATCTCAGACACTTGCTGGGTCTGCTTACCGTGTCCTCCACTCAGCAGGCACTCACTGAGGTTGCAGTGTCTGCCCACAAGACAAAGCCCATGGGGAGTTTTCTGAGATCTTCTTGGCAGTGCATCCTAAGGACAGCTTTTCCAGCTTCTCCCATGTGTCTGTGCTCCATTAAATGTCTTGGTACCCATCGGAAAACCTTGTATTACCTTGGAAGGGTGGAGGCAAAATGGAACATGACAAGAACTCACTGTGCCATGTTTCATACAGTGGCTTCTTCTCTATCACTGACTTGTTCTTAACCCCCCCCCAGGACATATCTGGAATATCTGGAGTATAAAAAGGGGCAGCATATAAATACAAATACACTTAGTAAAGAAAAACACCATACCTTGGGCAACAAGGCTGAGCCCAATATCTTAAGCAATTTTCTGCTCTCCAGCTCAGAACACTCAGGAATCATCTTGGGCACTCTTACATGAATCACAGTCACATCTGACAGCAGTGGATCAAACACCACAACCTTCTTTCTGAATCCTCCCTCCATGATTATGACAAAGTTGTAACTTCAGGTCAGAAAAGACAGCTGCTGCTACCACTGCGTGTTCTCACAATTTAACTCACAAGCACCAGAGGGCAGCCAGGAGCTCAGCTCATATATCAAAATTCTTCAGATCTCTGGTGGCAGAGGTTCAGTAAAAACTACTTCCTTTTGAGTTTCAAAAAGACAAATATTGCATGTTTTTCTCATATACAGGCTCTAGATATTAATGATTATACATACATAGATATGTGGAGGAATACCACTGGACATAGAAATAGAAAGGGAAATGAGAAAGAAAATAGAGCCTAGAAGAGGGCTGAAAAAGGAAAAGAAAGAAAATTATACAGTAACAGAATAAACATGGCATGAAACCAGAAGGGGCATCAAAGGGAGAGCCAAGGAGCAATTAGGAGGGGACAAGGGAAGCAGATGTAGCAGTAATGCTGGTGGTCATCTACGGTTTTACAGAGTATGTTCCCAGGAACAGCTAAAGGACTGGATGTCAGGAAAATACAGAAGATGAGCCTCAGAGGAGGAGGAGGAAGTCAAGCTTCATCCTTTAGGGATGGGGGGGCGTGTTCTAAGGCTGGGAGTTCACTAAACTGATTCTGAGCTGAGTCTTTTGTAGCAATCTGGGTCCTCCTCTTTCCTCTGTTGGTCCTGCTCAGATAGCAACACTCTTAACTTCCAACCCCTTCTGTTCAAGTATCATATAGGAACTAGAAACTTCCATCTCAGGGAGCTGTTTATGCTTTCCCATCCACAAATATGACTCTAACTCTTCTAGAGGTTCATTATATTCAGTACTACTTTTTAAGACTGATAAAATGATTTAAGTTATAAATAAAATTTTTGAAAATAAATACTTCCCTTTTCCACATTTGGAGTAGGCTAGAGCCTAATTTTCAAGGAGGAAAAAGGAAAGTCTTCACAGGCAGTTGCATTTGACTCAAGACTTACAGGAAGTGCAGAACATCGCCATGCTGGGATTTTATGGGACAGTGTTATGGGCAGGCAAGGCAAAGGCTCAGAGTAGAGACTTTGAATTTTATGTTGTGGGATGGATGATCCCTAACAGGCTTGAGGGCCAGATGGTCCAAACAAGTAAAAAAGATACTCTCTGAGAGCCAGCCTGATTATTTTGTTTACTTTGATAACTTTCTCATTTAGTCACTCAGTTTGAGTCTCTTACATTGTTCTTAGGCTTAATTGACTCCCATAGATGGTCATTTATATTCTTTCAAAGGAGAAAACTTAGTCTTTACCTTGTATTTTAGCTGTCCCATTCTCTTTGGTGTCTGCTACTGAGGAGTTATGAGTTTAGGTGGATGTCATAGTGGATGGTTTTCTCATATATTTTGTGTTTATTCATTGTCTTTTGTGTATCTGATGGATGTTTCTTCTAACTTTCTCCTCTGTTTTATCCTGTTTGTCTCATGTGACTTCTCTGGTGATTTTTCTTTACTTGGATCTGTGTTACCTACCCTTTTTAGCAGGGAATGTGCCTGAACTACCAGACATAATGACTCAGCAGAAGTCCCAGGGCTGACTTACAGTAGAAAACACTAGGGCACTTTTCAAAATCCTCAATAGAGTTCAAAGACAGTGTTTGGGTGACAATGCTCTTCTTTTGAGTTAACATTATATCATAAAATGAATAAGGAAAGGAAAAGGAGGAAAGAAGGACTAAAATTAAAATGAGAGAGGAAGCATGTGAGTCACAGTTTTGGACAATAGAGAAATTGTTATAAGACTTGAGTCATAAAAGCTTTGAAAGCAAGATTAAATTATAAGACAGCAACCTAAAAATTTATAAACATAAATATGAATAAATACAATCTTCTGGAAATGACATGAGTATTGCACTTATGAACTCACAAAAGCAGTGTCTACCAGCACAAGATTGGATCTTTAAACATTGTCTTTGGCAGGAGATTCAACGCAATCTGTAGAGCTACATTCTATTGTCTGTTGGTGCTTGCTTGGGGAGGGGAAATCATATTCCTCAGTGGCATATACCGATAAGCAGTTGTCTTTATTCAAGTAACTCCACTGCCCACATCCATGTTCATGGAAGAAACCCTACTAAGGTACAGTGGGCCACAAGAAAAAGATATAAATATGTTAAAAATGAGACTTTTTGGAAGGAAGTTTGAGGGGAGAGGGAGAATAGTCAGAGAGGATAATTAGGAAATACAATCAAAGCAAATAATATGTGTGTGTAAAAGTGCACAATAATAATAAATTTAAAACATTAAAATACCCAGCATCATGAAATAAAAGGCATCGAGGACACAGTCATTGATTCATCGTCTTCAGGATGAGGCAATTTCTCCTTCTGCTTGGGTTGATTTTATATCTTTACATAAGGGAAAGGCTGCTAGTGTCATGAATCCAAACAAGTTACCAGTTGGTCCTTCTGTAAGAGAATTTCTTTTTCTAAGACTACTTTTCTATGATGTGAGGCCCTGTTCTATTTTGGTTTGGATTTTCTATGATAAAACACACACCAAAATGAGTCTGGATTAGAAAAACAATATTTCAGATCATACTTCTACCTCACTGTCCATCATTGAGGGAACCAAGTTAGAACTCAGGGCAGGAATCCAGAGCCAGGAACTGAAGCATAGAAAATGCACTAGGACAGCTGAATTTTCTCTCTGTGGCTCTTAGGGAGACCACGCAGGCAGACACTTCAATGCTGGATGCAGGTGGTGGTAACTAGCAGGAGCAGTTTGTTACAGCTCAGTTGCTTAACTGGTTCTTTGTGGAGAAAGTAAGATCTCAGATACTTTCCCTTTGCTTTATCTCTTTCTCTTAAATGACCTATTGTGGTTTTACCTTGCCTCTATTTCCTCTTATCTCAAAAATCCAACATCTAATCCCACAGCTTACCCAGAAGCTCTATGGTAGTTTTGTAGTCTCAATGTAAACTATCTGGAAACGGGAACTAGAACATTGACTCAGTAGTGAAGAGCACTTGTGTCTCTTGCAGAGGCCCTCCTCTGGCCTCCATGAGCACCAAACATGCACACAGTACACACACATACATGCAGGAAAAACAGTTACACAAACAATATAAAATAAATAATCAAATCTTTGAAAATATATCTGGAAACACATTTCCCAGAATTTCCTTCCCCATGTTGTTCTGTTTGGAGGTTGGACATGGAAAAAGCAACTGCAAAGGAGTTGAGAAACAGGTGGGATATATTTATATACATTTATATTTTTGATATACCTCAGTTGATTCAGGCCCAGGCACATATGATTTCAATGAGGTTCCAACTCAATTTACCATCCATTCTCTACTGCTCACTTCTAGAGCTTTTCTTTATGTTGGGTTAAATCTGTGTGTAGCGTGTTGGCAATGCATGGATCTTTTGAAGTCCCTCAAAATGAAAGGGATTGACTTATGAGCTGGTGTTTTCAAAAGTATGAGTACAATCAGGTGTTGCCCTCATTCTTCTATCCTTCTCTATTCTGGTCTAGCTGACCTTCTGTATCTCAGGCTCAGTACCAGATGCAAAGTCAGTGATGTAGGGACTCCCCAGAAGCAGCAGTTTCATGATGTGAACTCCTCCTAATGTGTCTCTGACAACTTCACTCATGATGGCTCTGCTTCTCTCAGCTTCACAAGGAAATTATGTTCTTTGCTCTTCCAGATGCCTAGTCTGGGCTATGTGCTGTGACCAACTTAGAGAAAATCTAATATTTTAGATTATTGTGGTGTAAGATTCCCAAGTACAGAGAATACTATACATGCTCTCTGTGGTCTATTTTTAGCTAAATACTTTCAAGACAAAGACACTCACTACAACTGTTTCTAAATTTCATAATATGAGGTTTTACTCAGAAACACACTTCTGATGCAGACCACAGATGAAGGAGCCACGGTTGGGAACTTCTTGTCTGGGATGTGCAGGTGTGCTTCTCATCTGGGCTCCCAGAGAGAGGCTGTGCTTAAGGAGCTCCAGTTTTTGTTCAGCTTGTGCTATCATTTCAAACACTGTGAGTGGGTTCCCAGAGCGCACAGTAATACTTCACTGAATCTTCTAGCTGTGAGGCTGAAATGACAAGTCTGATGGACTTGGCTGATTTCTGGAAGACAACAGAGTAGCGGCTGCTCCTCGCAGTGTGAGTAGAAGAAGAAAACTGGCGAATAAGAAAAATCATCTCTCCACTAAGAAGCTGTTTGTACCAAAAAAGATGGTATATGTTTTGACTTGTCTCATATGAACAGTCCAGGGTGACCTCTTCCCCCTCTTGTGTGCTTGCAGTTGACTGGACCTGAGTCACTTTCTGGCCCAAATTGGATCCTGCAGAAAAATCAAAAGAAAGAAAAAAGCTTATTCTGTCATAGTGTGAATAAAACACTGTTGGTATTTGGTACCTTAAGGCCCAAGATAAACCTAACTGAAGACATATTCTGCTTGCTTCTCTCTAATCCCTGTTCCCCAACATGTCCACATAAACTGCTACATGCCTAGAGCAAGGCTTCCTGCATGTACTTAGCTATTCGTGAGACATCCATACCAGAGAAGGCCAAGGCCACCAGCACACACAGCAGGCTTCGGGGAGGCATATGACCCATGTCCCTCTCTGAGTGTGTCTCCTCGGCCTTAGATCAGTGTTGAGTGTCTCAGTGCCTGACACTGCACGTGTACTGACTGTGTTTCCCACATCGCCTCAAGCAGGAAGTGGGGTTTTATATGATCACAGGCCATAAGTTCCTTGTACACAGAGAAACAATATGTCTCACCACAGACTTTTACTTGCTTCCTGTCTTTCTTGGTAGTTAAAAGAGGCAGCACTTAAAAGGGAGAATGGGAAAACCCGTCCCTGCTGAGCATAAAGCTGCTTTGAACTCATGGTTGTTATTAGAGGGATAATTTGGGTGCCCCAAAGTCAGATTCATCATGAGCCATGTGCAGTCTTTAATGCACTTACTGACCATTGTATTATGTTTACTTCTCTACATCTATTTTCTAATAAACCTTACTTTTAAAAAAAATCCTCACAGGTCTATGAATTTCCTTGTGAAACACCTGCATCTGAAATAATCTTTCTCCTTTACTTCTAGGGTCCATAAGTTCAGCAATTAACAGAGTTACTTTTAAATCACATGGTAAAGGACAGTGCATCAGAATGCTAGAAGATACCTGTTGATGGTCTGTAAAACTGTAACATGAATAAAATCATAGTCCTTACAGACTAAAGAGAGGCTCACTGTTCCCCTTGCCTGCTGTAAATAATAAGAACCTATGGATTGATCTCCAGCATCCACTTAAGAATCCAGTTGATGTGGGTGCACCTGCAGTCAGAGCTCTGGGAAACAGAGACAAAGGAATTCTGGGGTCTCACTAACCAGACAGTATAGTGCAATTGGTGAGCTTCAGTGAGAACCTCTACCAGATAAATAAATAAATAAATAAATAAATAAATAAATAAATAAATAAATAAATACAAACAAGTACATGAATAAATAAATGTGGAGAGCAATAGAGGAATGTTAAGAATTGGATTAAACACACACACACACACAGAGGGAGAGAGAGAAACAGACAGACAGACAGACAGAGAGTGGGGGGGGTCATACTAATCTGAAAACTCACTTTTACAAAACCTGATTAGTTTGTAAAAGTCTAATAACAAGTTTTATTCAGACAATGTCCTGTTCTCTCCAAAACAAGAACTCTGCTTATTACAAGTCCTAGAAGCTTCTATACTATTGCCCTGAAGTATTCAGTCTCACTTGTTAAATTCTGGGTATTTTTTTATATACAAAATGGTCTCATGATAATCTTGCCGTGTTTCTCTGTGACTCCCGCCTATTATGTGTACATGATATGTATAACTTGAAAGAACTTAGGAGTATGTTAATGTCACATAAATTGGTGTTTAGATTTTGGGTACTGCTTCATTATCATTTAGTCTGTAGCTCTTTTTTTATTAAGAAAATATTTTATTCATTTTACTTACCAATCAAAGATGCTTCTCTTCCCTCCTCCTGCCCCTCCAACTTCCCCCTCCCAACCAATTCCCCATTCCTTCCTACAAGAATGTAAGGCCTCCCATGGGGAGGTACATTTCGTAGAGGCAGGTCCAAGGCTCTCACACTGTCTCAAGACTACGTGAGGTTTTCCATCATAGGTAGTGGACTCCAAAAAGTCTAGTCTGTAGTTCTTATTATTCACTTGCTTTCATTATTCCAATGGATGAAATGAACCAATAGGCAATCAGAAGAGAAAGTACAAACAAGGTCTCTGGAAGAGCTCCAGGTCTCACTATGAATTTAAATAACCAATCAACATGTATATTGGGGACAAGCTTCTGGTATCTGAGATGTACACCTCTGCCCACCTCACTGCTGAGTGCTGAGAGGCAGCACATGCCCTGGACTGCAGTCTCTGTGGATGAGCAGGAGACCATGGGAGCCACAGCAGCCTGGGGAGCTCAGGATGGCAGGGTTGTGCCCTTCTCTAGTTCTCCACGGAGCAGGTGGATGCTCTCCATGCTGCATGGCCACAGCCTCTGTGGTGAGGCTTTGGAGCACATTGGGTTTGAGTGCTGTGCTGGCCAGTTAGTCTCATGCTAAATGCTGCCTTGTCTTTCCTTGATTTTAATTGGCAAACAATACTTCCTAGTGAAGATAAATCTTAAGGTTGGTGGAGAAGTGACTTGTCAGTTAAAGGCACTTGCTGCTAAGCATAAAGATGAAAGTTCAGAACCTGTTTTAATAACCTGAGCTCCCAGCAAAATTTGTAATTCCAGCCTTGATTGATTAGATACCATCTTCTGGCCTTCGTATGCATACAGGTGTGTGTACCCATGTGTACACACAAGTTTGTGTAGACTCACATGCACGAGCACACACATATGTAAATAAAAGTCAAATCTTTAAAAAATAAAGCCTACCAAGAATACATCAAAACAATCATCCATCACGACCAAGTAAGATTCATCCCAGGGATGCAAGGATGGTTCAACATACAGAAATCAGTCAATGTAATACACCATATAAACAAACTGAAAGAAAAAAAGCCTTTGACAAAATACAACACCCCTTCATGATAAAGGTCTTAGAAAGAATAGGAATACAAGGAACATTTCTAAACATAATAAAAGCAATTTATAGCAAGCCAACAGCAAACATCAAATTAAATGGAGAGAAACTCAAAGCGATACCACTAAATTCAGGAACAAGAAAAGGCTGTCCACTCTCCCCATATTTATTCAATATAGTACTAGAAGTTCTAGCTAGAGCAATAAGAAAACAAAAGGAGATCAAAGGGATACAAATTGGCAAGGAAGAAGTCAAACTTTCACTATTTGCAGATGATATGATAGTATACATAAGTGACCCCAAAAACTCTACCAGGGAACTTCTACAGCTGATAAACTCCTTCAGTAAAGTGGCAGGATACAAGATCAACTCAAAAAAATCAGTAGCCCTCCTATACACAAATGATAAAAGGGCTGAGAAAGAAGTCAGAGAAACATCACCCTTTACAATAGCCACAAATAATATAAAATACCTTGGGATAACACTAACTAAACAAGTGAAAGACCTTTTTGATAAGAACTTTAAATCTCTAAAGAAAGAAATTGAAGAAGATATCAGAAAATGGAAGGATCTCCCATGCTCATGGATAGGTAGGATTAACATAGTAAAAATGGCAATCTTACCAAAAGCAATCTACAGATTCAATGCAATCCCCATCAAAATCCCAACACAATTCTTCACAGACTTGGAAAGAAAAATACTCAACTTTATATGGAAAAACAAAAGACCCAGGATAGCTAAAAGAATCCTATACGATAAAGCAACCCTTGGAGGCATCACCATCCCGGACCTCAAACTCTACTATAGAGCTATAGTAATAAAAACAGCTTGGTACTGGTATAAAAACCGACATACGGACCAATGGAATCGAATTGAAGACCCTGACATTAATCCATGCACATATGAACACCTGGTTTTTGACAAAGGAGCCAAAACTATACAATGGAACAAAGAAAGTATCTTCAACAAATGGTGCTGGCATAACTGGATGTCAATATGTAAAAGATTACAAATAGATCCATATCTGTCACCATGCACAAAACTCAAGTCCAAGTGGATCAAAGACCTAAACATAAATCCAGTTACACTAAACTTAATAGAAAAGAAGATAGGAAGCACTCTTGAATGCATTGGCACTGGAGACCATTTCCTAAATAAAACACCGACAGCACAGACCCTGAGCACAACCATTAATAAATGGGATCTCTCAAAACTGAGAAGCTTTTGCAGGGCAAAAGACACAGTCAATAAGACAAAAAGACACCCAACAGATTGGGAAAAGATCTTCACCAACCCCACATCTGACAGAGGATTGATCTCCACAATATATAAAGAACTCAAGAAACTAGACATCAAAGCACTGAACAGTCCAATTAAAAAATGGGCTAAAGAGCTAAACAGAGAATTCACAAAACAAGAACTACAAATGGCTGAAAGACATTTAAAGAAATGCTCAACATCCTTAATCATCAGAGAAATGCAAATCAAAACGACTCTGAGATACCACCTTACACCTGTTAGAATGGCTAAGATCAAAAACACCAATGACAACCAATGTTGGAGAGGATGTGGAGCAAAGGGAACACTCCTCCACTGTTGGTGGGAATGTAAACTTGTACAACCACTGTGGAAATCAGCATGGCAGTTTCTCAGAAAATTAGGAATCGAACTACCTCAAGACCCAGCCATCCCACTCTTGGGCATATACCCAAAGAATGCTGATACATACCATAAAGATACATGCTCAGCTATGTTCATAGCAGCACTATTTGTAATAGCCAGAACCTGGAAACAACCTAGATGCCCATCAACGGAAGAATGGATGAAAAAAATGTGGTACATATACACAATGGAGTACTACTCAGCAGAGAAAAACAATGAAAGCATGAAATTTGCAGGCAAATGGATGGAACTAGAAAAAATCATCCTGAGTGAGGTAACCCAAACCCAGAAAGACAGTTATGGTATGTACTCACTCATTGGTGGATTCTAGATATAAAATGAACAATCAGACCACAACCCATAGAACCATAGAGGCTATATATATAGCATGGAGGTCCCTAGGACGACTGTGGCATATAATAAATTTCAGTTTTACTCAATTATTGAAAAAAAATAGCCAAATGAATGGAAACACATGAACTATGAACCAAAGGCTGAGGGGCTCCCAGCTGGATCAGGCCCTCTGAATAGGTGAGACAGTTGATTGGCTTGATCAGTTTTGGAGGCATCTAGGCAGTGGGACCAAGTCCTGTGCTCATTCCATGAGTTGGCTGTTTGAAACCAGGAACTTATGCAGGGACACTTGGCTTAGTCTGGGAGGAAGGGACTGGACCTCCCTGGACTGAGTCTACCAAGTTGATCACAGTCCTCAGGGGAGGACTTGTCCTGGAGGAGGTGGGAATGGAGGGTGGGCTGGGGGTAAGGGGAGGGTGTGGGAGGGGGGAGAATAGGGGAACCCATGGCTGATATGTAGAACTGAATAGTATTGTAAAATAAAAAATATATATCAAAAAAAAAAAAAAGAGACATGAAGCTGCACGGTGGTGGTGCATGCCTTTAATCCCAGCACTTGGGAGGCTGAGGCAGGTGGATCTCTGTGAGTTCAAGGACAGCCTGGTCTACAGAGTGAGATCCAGGCTTCAAAGCTACACAGAGAAACCCCGTCTCAAAAGAACCTAAAATAAATAAATAAATAAATAAATAAATAAATAAATAAATAAATAAATAAATAAATAAATAAAAATAAAGCCTAATATTTTAGGAATCAACAAAAGAGATCATTCATTCAGGAAAATGAGGATTAAGTATACTGATAGAATTGGATCTTTGTCACTGGTCTACTGCTGTGAATATACACCATGACCACAGCAACTCTTATAAAGAAACCTTTAATTGGTGTGGCTCACTTACAATTTTAAAGGTTAAGTCCATTATGATCATTGTGGGGAGCAGTGCAGTATGTGGGCTGTAGTGGTATTTGCTCGGCCCATAACCTTGGGCTATGAGGCCCAAAGAAGGCAATGCTTCTTGCCATTGTATATGACCTCTTAAAAGGAAAAGGAGAGGGGTCATGAGGTCCCTTCTCCCTGCTTACTGCTTCCAGGTATGATAGAACTGCAAGGTGGATTCACTCCAGGTCAGAAAAGAGCATGACTTCAGCTGTCTACTCGGTTCTGTATTTGTGAGTGTATTTCCTCAGTTTATATCCTAATAAACTCCATAATACTCCTTTAGCAGACTCCAGTGGATATCTCACAATAGTAGGCAGACATGGTGCTGGCTGCATCTCGATCAGAAGGAAACCTGACAAAGGTCCATGACACTGGGAGTATCTTGAACCACAGAGACCTAAACCCACCCACACAGTGAAACACTTCCTCCAACAAAGCCATGCCACCTAATAGTGCCACTCCCTTTGGGGGACATTTTCTTTCAAACCACTATAATGGTCGAAATAATGATGCGTGGTGAACAATGTCTTGGGGAACTATAAGAGAAGCTCCAGGAAACAAGACACAGGACCTTTTACCTTAAGTGTACTGTGTTACCTGGATTGGTCTTGGACATGATGTTGTACCTCCTGTGCCTGCTGTGGGATGTCTTTCTGTACCCTGTGAATATGTGTTGCTATGATTGGTTAATAAAGACTCTGCTCTGCCCTATGTCGAGTCAAGTTATAGCCAGGCAGGAAATTCAGGAGAGAGACAGGAAGAGGAAGGGCTGAGTCAGGAGCTACCAGTGAGACACAAAGGAAGATGCAAGATGACAAAGCAGAACTGAGAAAAGGTACCAAGCCATGTGGCTAAACATAGATAAGAATTATGGGTGAATTTAAGTGTAAGATCTAGTCAGTAATAAGCCTGAGCCAATGGCCAAGCAGTTATAAATAATACTACACCCCTGAGTGATTATTTTATAAGTGACTGTGGGTCTGCAAGGGACCCAGAGGGACTGGAGAAACGTTCTGACTACATATGCCAAACATTTACATCAATTTATAAGACATGTTTATTACTGTTGAATGTCAGAACATAGCTGTAGAAACCAATCTGGTCAGTGTTCCCTCAATCTGGACACGGCGTTCTACTTTGCTATTGTGCTTTCCCAGATATGATCTATAGTTTGTGCCAGGTTGTTAAAGTTGGCCTGTCCTGAAAAAGTTCAGGGACAGGGCTTCTCTGTTAATATTTAGTATGTGTTTACTGGTACTTATTATTTACATGTTTTCCTAATCTTTTTTTGTTTGTTTTTCACTCAAACATCTTTCTTTGAATCATTGCTGTCTTGGTTACATTCATGTATAAAAGTACACTGTAATAAGTGGCTGTTTGAACCATGCCCTGAAGTACCACCCCTAGTGAGGTAACAGACAGCTGTTACACCTGCCTATGACCTTGACATACATGCCCCTGGGGAGTAGCTGTGGAGGGACCATTAAGACCTGGGATGGATGAATATGCTCTCTCTCTCTCTCTCTTTGCTACCTTGTGGATTTGGATGCTGAGACCTTGGACCAGGCAAATCAGCGTGGATCATAGTTCAACTTTCATGGACCCTATGATAAGTCTCCCTTGGTTGTGAGTTAACCCCCAAATAAATTCCTTTGCTCATTACATAGACTCTGTGGATTGATCCCATTTTCCTGGGGGTTAACTTGCAACTTCTAACATACAACAGCATAGAATATACATTACTGTTCCAAAAGGGAGGAAAGGGAGCACAGTAAGGAAATGCTGGACCAAAGCAAGACTGAAAACCAGCTGAGCAAAGTCCAAAATCTGCATTTCTCTGATAGTACCAGGAGGACTAGGTGGTTTAAAACAAATGGACTTCTTATTTCTAAAGTTTTCACTAGATTTAAAATATCATATGACTGAAAATAGGGACTTGAAAACTGAAAAAGTTAAACAGGATGTGGAAGAAGTCCTGTGTATTTTCTGAGTGCCTAACCACCTACTATATGGGAGTGCTCAGGTGTCTTTCATGACACACACTGTTCTATCTTCATTCTTGTCTCAGCACTCAAGAACAGAAAACTGAAGCCTACCGAAGATACCTGCGAGTCTAGGCAGGATGATGAAGGAAGGGTGTGGACACTGCTTCCTGATGCAGTCAGAGAAGATCCTGATGGAGAAGACTGAGCTGCCTTCAAACCATGAGTAGATTTCCCAGTCGAAAGGATATATAACATAATTCTAGGCACAGGTCATATCAGGGTGACTGAAGATCTGACCAAGTGTGGGTGACAACCTTAGAAATGTACATTAGAGAAAGTGATGTGGCCCCAGCCATGAAGGATAGCGTGTATCTTCATAGTGTTCTCTTGCAAATTCCTATTTGTCCTCACTATGAACCCTGGATATTCACGTATAATATAGGTAAAAGGCTAGACAGATGCATGTTTTCTTCTCTAGTTAAACTTAAGGACGGAGGAGATAATGGTATTGTTGTTTTAAATAATCATCTCTAGCTTATTGAGCAGTGTGTGGAAGAGCCACAACCTTCACCTGCTCTGAAGCAGCACTGCACCTCTGTGGACAAATAAGGTCTTCACTCAACAGTGTCCTGAGCTTAGAAGACCATGCCTTGAAGAAAGAAATGTATTGAATCTTCCTCTGGAGCCAATATTTTTGACATGGAATGTGAATGTGTCTTTGTTGAGGTCAGCTATAGCCTAGTTTCTCTCTTCCCCTTCCAGACTTTTCTCCATGTGTCCCCATAGTTCCCTATCTTTCTATTGAGCCAAAACTACCTCATTCTGGAGAATGAGAGAAGCCAGTCATAAGACAAAAGGAGATGACAATGATTGTTATTTACAATAAAGCTTATAAAATAAGCAAATATTTGGATTTCATGTTAAATTTATTGACCCCTTATACAGAGTAATTGTATACACGGTGATTATTAAATCAGAAACTTTAGTTTTCTTTCACTCATTTTTTATCATTTTTTATTTTTGAGATTATAATATAATCATGTCAATCCCTCCCTCCAAAACTTCCTGTGTTCCATCCTTGCTCTCTTCCAACTTTATGGATTTTTCTTTCATTAATCATTGTTACACATATGTATATAATCATATTTATTCCAAAACACATAAATACAATATACTCATATAAGTCCTCAATTTGTTCTAAGATGGATATTTATGATTCAGGAGGAAGAATATATTGAAAATTTAAAGACCCAAATCTTTAACCTACATAGCCAAAACCTTACCAGATGTTAAAACTCTTTCTATACAGAAAACGGATATTAAATCAAGCAGATATTCTATGGTGAAAATTTGATGTCTCATGATAGGGAAGAGCCACACCCACCCCGCTGAAGGTTTGTGTACTGGCTGCAGGTGTGTGGGGAGCACTGTGCACTCATAGCACAGAAATAAGTGCCTGAGTCTGTGGTCTGAGAGGAGGAAATGTACAGAGAGCTGCGACGTTCCTGGGTGACTGTCGTAGACATCAGTCTTCCACTCTTCTTTGTTCCAGAAGGATTGTAAAACAGGCTCTTCAGATGTCCCCCAGGACTTTGGTGAAACCACTGCACACTGGTCAAAACTGTGGAAAAATTGCACTGCAGCTCTGCACGCTCTCCCTCCTGCAGAACCAAGGACACAGGACTCTGCTCCACTTGTTGACCTTTCACCCCTGGGTAGAAACAGAGAAAGAGACACAGATAGGGTCACTGAGCATCCACAGAACCCTGAACACACCCCATGTCCTCTGAGAAGGTGGGAGCTCTGCAGGACTCCTGAGCTGCTTCCCCACCCCTCCATGTGCTGACAGAATCCTCTCTGTCCCTGAATGTGGACAGCCAGACTCACAGCAAACCTGGGTGCACAGCAGCCCCAGCAGAGAGCACAGCAGCCTCTTCATGGTGCTTGTGTGGCTGCTGGAGACAGAAGCAAGGAACCAAGCCCTGGGCTGTGGTGTCAGGATGGCTGTTGAATGTCCCTCCTCCTGCAACCAGTCAGCCCCACCCAGGAACCCTGCCAGGCCAGACACTGCAGAGTTCCCTCCCAGCCTTCTGAGCCTGAAGCTCCTCCCAAACCAGACCTGCCTGAGAGTCTGGGTGGAACACAGTAGGGGGCAGGGCATTTTGAGATAACTCTGGGGTTGTGTGGGGTTAGGGATCCAGGAAGCAGGAGAGGACCCTCCCAAGCAGAAAAAGCCTCAGCCACACACAGAGCCAAGCACACTCAGAGAAGCAACAGCTAAAGGTTTAACTCAGGAAACAGATGCATGTTCTGACTAAAGACCCTTTATTGAGGCCTGAGAAATGGCTTAGCAGATAAAGGTCCTTGTCCTTCCAAGAGGCCTTAGTTCCTTCCCCATCATCTACTTTAGGTGGCTCACAGCTGTCTGTAGCTCCAGCTCCTGGGACCTGACAATCTCTTCTGTCCTCCTGAGAACCTGTACAAAGGTACCATACATTTTACATAGACCCACTCTCATACACATTGAAAAATAAGAAGAATCATCACCCATGAAATAATTTAAGTAAAATCACTGCAGTAGCAAAACAAACAGCATCATAACGATAGAGTAAGTATAGATGCAATGGTTTAATAGTTTTAGAACCATTTTAAAAATTGGGATACTCCTGCACCAGTAAAGGTTTGTTCCAAATATTGTTTTAAATATTACTGTTGGGAATCTCTGCTCAGGCTCCATTCCTCCAATTCCAGACCCTGCCCCTCAGAAAGCCCACCAAGGGTGGGCTCCTCTCCTAGAGATGCTCAAGACCACATTTACAGGGTACTTACGACATGGTCTCTAGACCTGCAATGTGATTTCTCTCCTGCTTCCTTTCCAAGAGTCACCCAGGAGTTGCTTTGCTCACATTAAACCTGTCTTATTAACTTGGCCTGATATGATTTATTGCATCACTGGAGAAACCAATATGTACCAATATCAGGGTACAGAAAACTTTCAATGACAGCATAAGAAGGAAATGCAATGGGGAAAACCAATATAGGAGTCCTGTGTTCCAGAGCGGCAGGGGCAGCAGCGGTGATGTGCTACTGCACATGGTGACTGCTTGGAACAATGCACTTGAGTTCATAACAGTAGAGGAATGCATTTCAAAGTTTTCACTACAAAGACAACTGCTTGAGAAATGAGACTAAAAATGAAACATGAACAGCGTGAAGACTGGGAGAGGTAGGCAGAGGTTGCTCTGAACTTAAGGAGTTTTAGATACCTTTTACATACCATCAGGACATGTACATAATGTATTCAGATCATATCCATCACTACCACCCTGCTTCCTCTACAACTCCTCTCATAACCCATTAAATTCCCCTTCCCTGCAAAGAAGAAAGAGCTTAGGAGAAAGCCATAGGGTAGTAGAACACAGGTAATGTAATGTCAAAAGGGACAGGAGAGGCTCTAAGCAGAGAGAGGCATGGCAGGGTAGGGGGAAAAGGAAGGTTTCTGTGAATTTATTCTAATCTGTGAAAACACCACTTACCTTTTAGAAAGGAGCGTCCTCTAGAGGCCCATTTGAGAACTAACAAGTTCACAGCTGCAGTAGACTTCCTCCTGTCTTTGTTGACTTCTGAGTGTGAATCCAAGGCTTTCATCATGCACAAAGGAAGCTCGATGCTTTCTAAGTAGAAACTCACGAGTTTTTAGAAAAGAAGAATATAAAGTTATGAACTGAAATGGGAGAATAAGATATTTTAGAGTGAGAAAATCACAGCATCTTTACACATTTCAAAACAAGTAGCAGGGACATAGAAATCAGAACACTGCATAGTTACCATATTTCTACACAATGCCATCAAAATGCCCAAGAAAAGGATGTGAGAAGCAACAGCTAAAGGTGTTGTTTTGAGTTTTTTTATTGTTAATTTTTTCTTATTTTACATAACATTCCCCCCCCCTCCTCTCCTCCACCCATGTCCTTTCTACTGCCCCCACCCCCATCTGCTCCTCAGAAAGGAAAAACTTCCCATGGGAGTCAACAAAGCAGGGCCTATCAATTTGAGGCAGGACCAAGTCCTCCCCACTGCATGAGCTAGGCCTCCCACCACAGGGAATAGGTTAGAAAAAGCCAGCTCATGTATCAAGGTCAGGTCCTGGTCCCACTGCTAGGGGCCCATCAAACAGAACAAGCTACAGAACTATCATCCACATGTAGAGGGCCTAGGTAGGTCCCATGCAGGCTCCCTAGCTGTTGGTCTAGAGTCTATGAGCTCCCAACTGTGTTTGTGGGTTTTCCTGTCATGACCTTTAACCCCTCGCTTATATAACCCCTCCCCCTCTGTCTCTTCAACTAGACTCCCCAAGCTCAGCCCAGTACAGCTAAAGGTTTAATTTAGGAAACAGGTATGTGTTCTGACTAAAGACCCTTTACTGGGGCCTGAGAGATGGCTCAGCAGATAAGGGTCCTTGTCCTTCAAGGAGGCCTTAGTTCTCTCCCCAGCATCCACATGGGTGGCTCAAAGCTGCCTGTAACTTCAGCTCCAGGGGACCTGATATTCTCTTCTGTCCTCCTCAGAACCTGTACACAAATACCACACATTTACACAGAACCACTCACAGACTCATTAAAAAAAAATAACAAGAACCTTCACACATGAAATAATTTAAGGAAAATCATCACAGTAGAAAAAGAAAAGAAACAGGAACATAACAATAGAGTGAGTATAATGTAATGACTTCAAAGTTTTGGAATGCATTTAAAAAATTGGGATACTCCTGCTCCAATAAAAGTTTGTTCTAAATGTTTATTAAAAATATGACCACATAAGAAGGAAGTGGACTGGGGAAAGCTAATGTAGGAGTTCTGCATCCAGAGTGAAATAGAAAGCAGCACTGGTGTGCCATTGTGTGTGGTGAAGGCAGGAAACAATGCACTATGAGTACATAACAATAGAGAACATGCAGTTTAAAGACGTCACCAAAAAGTTGACTGCTTGAGAAATGAGACTAGTAATAAAAAGCAAACTTAGAACCTTTTCAAAAACAACTTACATCCATCTGACCTTACCTCATCTCAACCCATCACTGTCTCAAATAGTATTAGAGCTAGGAACGTCCCCCAATGTTGTATGATATTTTGGGTGAAATTTTGACGGAGGTAAAAAATGGTGTCGCAGAAAACTGTGCTGTTTCACTCTGAACAGGACCCTCCTTTCGGGTGAGCTCCCCACACAGCACTGATGCAGGAGGATGCAGAGTCCAGGTGGTGCCTCAGCCTGAATGCTGCAATTGTGCGTTTGTAGCAGCTGTTCTGAGGCTGAGGGGCAGTTCCTCATCTCTTGTCCCTCGGGGTCATAATTCTACTGAAAGAGAACTCAGATCTTTTCTTTGCAAAAGGAGAAACAAGTAGATGCAACTAAGATCTGTCCCATAGGAGTGAAGCATTTCCCAAGATTCCACTTTCTCTGTGTGTTGCCTTCCTGGAACATGCCAACTCCCTGAACAAGTCTGAAGCTGGATCTGATCTCTTATCTGCAAGTCTCCAATCATTTGTGTCCAGCTCTGCACTTGTGACTCAGGGCACATCACCATCCAGCTCCCTCAATCCCATCGTCAGGGGATCTATAGGTGACATGTCTTTTCACCTTTCCCACAGTAAGTTTGAAAGCCTTCCATGCCTGAGAAAGGCTGGCTTCCTGGTGCGAGCTTCAGGAGGCAATGAAGACCCAGATTAGTGTGTTGCACATGTGGGAAAGGACCCTGAGGGACAATGTTCACATTGATGAACTCCAAGTCAAATTCAACAAATATCAATCTAATTCAAGACTTAGTCGTCGTCGTCGTCTTCGTCGTCGTCGTCCCCCCTTCCCCCCGTGCAGTCCCTTTGCCTTTCTTATAAAGTACAACATAATTCCTAAGTGTCACATGCCATATTCTAGGTCCTGCCCACAGGAGGAGACTATGCCATAAATGAACACCAGGGGGCAGGAGTTATGAGCATAGCCTTCCAGTGCCACTACCACAATTCTCATTTCTCTCTGTCTCTGTCTCTGTCTCTGTCTCTGTCTCTGTCTCTGTCTCCCTCTCTCTCTCTCTCTCTCTCTCTCTCTCTCTCTCTCTCTCTTTCCCTCTCCACCTCCTTCTGTGTGGTATGTATATGTGTTAATGTTTGTATGTGAGAGAAAGAGTGTGTTTGTGGTGTCAGTCAATATGAAGTCATTGAGAATCAAATAGGTACCATTCAATGAGGCATTTTTGCACAAAACGAAGAACACAAAGGATTCAATCTTATTTAGAGAGATCAGAGTGCACTGTGTGGTACAGCAAACAGTGAGGGCAGAAATTAATATTGGAAGCAGAATTATAAACAGTAATTTAGGGAGGGGAGATACAGATTCCAACACCAGAAACTGTCTGGAAATAAACCAACGTGACTTTGAGTTAAGGAGTCAAGAAGCAAATAAACATAATGTTGAACACCACTAGCCAAAGGCTGTGGAATCTTGATGGCAGCACCTGTGTGTATAATGAATAACAGTGGGTTATACTAATAAGTCCAACCCAGCATTTATCCCAGCCAGATCTAAGATATGATTTTGGCCATTTTATCTTCACCTGGCAAATGAAAAGTGTAATTGAGGGGGATCCTGGAAATAACTCTTAAACATGTTTTACCTTTGAACACAATTTAAAACTCTGGACCATGTGATCATTCACTGGGGTCTCCTTAGACCTTGAGTCTGTCTGTGTAAGGGACTGTGGAGCACGTGCTTCATTATCCCCTCATTAAATATTCTTCCAATATGAATAATTTATCACCTACATGTTCTACAAAGAATATCTTAATAATTTATCACATTAATACTCATATTATGGTCTTTTACATGCATAAATCTAGCTTTGGAGAATTTAGGTGAGTTTACTAAATAACACAATCTCAGTTATTGATCAGGGAGGCCACAGAGGTATACAAAACAACACTGGATATTGTCATAATTCTTGGCTGCCCACTATCACTAGATAGTGAGATCCAATGTTTAAAGCCACCACATTCTACATGACATAGAGAAACCAACCTTGAACTGACTGGGGAAGTCCACCCTGCTAGCTTGAATTCATAGCACTGGAAGGTCCATTGCAGGCTGCTAGCAAAGAAAGTATAGCAGTAGTATTAACCAGAGCTGGACACTGCATGCTACATTACTGAACTTCCAGTAATATGTGCTCAGGGGTGCAGCAGTGGCCTGACTGGTATAGAATAGCAATGCTTTCTGATTGGATTAGAAGTCTTCTCAACATGAGAGAATTCATGCCTAATACTACAACGTGGCCAAAAATCCCATGGTTCAGGAGGCCTTAAGCACTAGGGGAACTACTATTGATATTTTGCTAAATAATCATGTCAAACTGCCTTGTAAGTCTGTGTTTACTCACAGATTATAGTTACAGGCTCAAATTTGGTTGGATCATGTGTTTCAGGAAGTTTCTGTAACAGATTTTTCCATACTGATTTGTTCAAAATGCCTTTAGTGTTTGTTATTCCTCCCTACATTTCTTCCTCCACCTATTTACCTGAAAATTTCATAATTTCATTTAACAGTTGAGTAATAACCCACTCTGTAAATGTACCATATTTTCACAATTCACCCATCAGTTAATGGACATCTAAAGTGTTTCCAGTTTCTAGTGATTATAAATAGAGCAGCAATGAACATAGAAAAGCAAGTATCTCTGTAGGAAGATTAGACTCTTTAGGTTAAATTCTCAATAGTGGTATAAGTAGATGTTGTTGTAGATGTATGTTCAGCATTTGGAGGAACTGTCACACTCATTTCTATAAGGTTTTTACCCTATCCATTTGCAGTCACATTGATAATGAATATGTTTTCCCCCTCATGTCATCCTCTCAGCTGGTGTCCTGATCCTCTGATTCTAACAATCACTCCTGCTCCTTTTCTGTGATGTTCCCTGGCCTTCGGTGTAGGAATTGCATTTTAGAAATAATAACTGGAACTAGAGACCTCACAGCCACTTATTCTCTGCATTTGATCAGCTGTCGATGACTGGAGTAACCTCCATCTGCTTCAAAATGAAACTTCTTTAATGAGGGGTGAGAACTGTTCTTATATGTGTGTTTAATTACAAGTATTTGTAATACTGTTAGAAGCTACATTGATTAAGAAAGTGGCCAGGGTAAGTTCTCCTATGGTCTATGACCTCTTCAGACATGAGTGGTTAACTAGGTTTGCAGTATTGGGTCTGATTTACATCCTACTGTGCAGGCCTTAAGTACAATAAGACAAATGTGTTAGTTTTTACCAAGATAGAAGTGCTACATTGCATGCTTGTGGATATCTTGCCATTGAGCTCATTGTTTTGGCTCATAGCCTTTATATAGCTTGGTAGGATTATTTATTGTTATTTTCCCTTGGAATCTTGCACATACTATGAGAACTCATTTTTTTGGGAAGAGTCTTCAGGTCATTTCTAGGTAAATTCCTCCATTCCTATGTCTGAAGCATGTGGTGTTCTTAGCAAAATGGCCTTACCTACAAGTTCTATGAGGCAATCTAACCGATGGAAATAGCCTAGGTCATTTGGAAGAGGCTCTTGAAGCCCCTGGCAAACAACTTGAAGGCGGTTTCTCATGCCTGGCACTGAGGTTTTACTAGATGTAGCATTCATTCTAGCTTTGGCAAGCACTCACCTCAGAGATTCTGTTCTATGCTGTGTCATTTGAAATAGATTTTGGGAGTTCAGAAATGCAGTTTGACATTTTATTTTGCACCCAGCCAGTAAGATAGAGTGTACTTTTTTTTTAACTGATGGGCCAGTAACTCTGATGTGCTCATTACATGTTCTATGACATTTTTCTTTATTCTTCTCTCATATATTATATGCCAATGGCAAATTGCCCACCCTCTCCTTCCCCCAGACTCTCCCCACCTACCTTCCATCTCTCCAGGTCCACCGCCCTTCTGTTTCCCTTCAGAAAAGAGCAGGCCACCCAGGAATATCAACCAAACACTGTTGTGGGATATTTGATCACACTGTGTGAAGATGTGTTGCTGTTTTACCTCATCTCCCTCAGGTGCCTTCTGATTCGTTTAATAGATATCTGAATATCTGATAGCTAGGCAGGAAAAGATGGGTGGGAATTCCAGGTAGTAAGGAACTCTGGGGAGAATCTGAGAGAGGGGATTTACAGTGAGACATGAAGGAAGTCAGATGTACAGAAACGGAGGAAAGGTATTGTGCCATGAGGCAAAATGTAGATTAATATAAACAGATAAATTTAAGTTATAAGAGCTAATTAGGAACAAGCCTAAGCTAAGGCCAAGATTTTATACTTAATAAGAAGTCTCCTTGTCATTATTTGTGAGTTGACTGTTCAAGGAAAGATCTGTTGTAAAATATGACAAAATAAACTACAAGAAAACCAGACATACACTGTCACATCAAAGCTGGACAAGGCAAACCAATAGAAGGTAAAGGGTCCCACAAGCAGGCAAAAGAGTCAGAGACAACCCCTGCTCCCATTGTTAGGAATCCCACAAGAAGACTAAGGCACTCAGTCATAACATATGCAGAGGACCGAGGTTAGACCCCTACAGGCTCCCTAATCTCAGCAAGACCTCATATGTCCCAGTCAGTTGACTCTGTAGGCCATGTACTCCTGTTGTTCCTCTGGTTCCTCCAGTACTTCTTCCCCCTCCTCTGCACCACTCTCTTATCTCTGCCCAGGGTGTGGCTCTGGACTCTGCACTTGCTCTCATCAGCTGCTATGGAGTCCCTCTGGTCTCTTTGATGACAATTCTACTAGGGTCCAGTTTATGAAATGCACCCCAGACTTCAGATGCAATTGTTTTAGGCTGAGTTTGAATGGCCACTACAGCTCTGGTGGTGACGTGTGATGGTACAGATATCGCCCTTGGTGGATGCTCTGCAGCACAGAGACCACAGGAAAACACATGAAGTAAGGGTGCCTCTGCTGTCCATGACATCTGAAACTCTAGATGGGAAGGTTTTACTGCTAGAGTTAGAACATGGCTGGTGAAATTACTGTCCCCCAGGAGAGAAACTTGAGATGAAAAACTTGTAGCTTTGTCTGAGTCAATGGAATGCATTGACTAAGTCATAATATGCATTTTCTTTGATAATATTTTGGAAATACTAACAAGCCTTTACCTAAATTAACCTAAAAAGTCATAATACAAAGATTAGTAAAATTAGGGATAAAAGGGGGAATATCACAACAGACAAAAAGGAATTCAGAGAATCAGAAGAGTATGTTACAAACATTTATATTCCACTAAACTAGAAAATCTGAAGAAAACAGGTGAATTTCTAGATGCGTATAATTTCCCAATGGTAAATCAAGAAGTAAAAACATTGAAACAGATGCATTACAATCAATTCAATTACTGAAAGCAGTAATTAAAAATCCCAGAACTATCAGGGAAGAGTGGCATATGCCTTTAATTGTTCTTCCAATTAAACTAAGATCCAGGGCACAATCAGATGACTAGCAGGTCAGCTACAGCTACCAGGGTGTTTTTCTTTCTCAGTAACAATTCTGCTCTTGAGTCATCCACTCAGCCATTGAGAGAAAGGCTGGGCTTCTGCCCTAAGCCTGCACAATCAGCACAAGGAAGTGAATCCTCTGCACACTCCCCAGCAGCTGAGATCTACTACCACCTTGTGGTTGCACTCTTAACCAGTGAGGCCTGCAAGGGACTCAGACATGTAAAACAGCAGTATGTCATATCAAGTGGGTATAGGTGCTGAGGGATCAAGAATAGTATTTGTGCACACTGGTGAGCCTGTTTCTTATACTTAAATCTAACATAGCATATATATAATGCTTCACATATAAATATATATTATATTTTCATATATAAACATACATATTTAATAATCCACTTCTATATCTCAGAATTCTGAATCACTCACCAAAGAGTTCTCTCTTTTCTCAGAGTCAGTATTTATCCTTGAGGAGTATGGCACTCTAGAAAAGGCTATTTTAGGTCTCTCATGGCTTTGAATTGCAAGAGAAAAATGTTCTATTTCAGTGAGCTCTTGTTGACAATACAGATATGTTTTTATGTATGTATCTTCCTTTCAAGAGATGTTTGCCTTGAATGACAAATGTGCTTCCATATTCTTAGTAAAGTACTTAGAAGTCATTTGGTCTTGAGGATGGATGCATTTCACTCACTCACTCCCACAGCATCTAGATTGAATTACTGATGAAAGAGAAGTCGTGGATTCCCTGGAGAATCTGCCAAACTTTGCAATAAACCAATCTTTCCTCCTTCCTGTGGACCCTCCCAGCATCCCCTGCTTCTAGTCCATTGCCTTTCCTTTGTGTCAACTGTGAACAGCTACAAACACTGTCTGTCTGGGAACCCAGTGTACACACAGGGTTGGGAAGCAGATAGGCCAGAGTCACTGACTTTCCTGTCCTCTGTTTCAGTTCCCCTGGTACCATTCCCACCACTGTAGCAGACCACTTGTAGGTCCTGTCCTTGCTCTCTGCTTCCATCCCCCAGGGACTCCACCAAAACTTGCAGAGAACTCAGCTTCCCTCCTTCCTCTGGACTACATCAGCATCCCCTCCAGTCCACCATTTCCCTTCCTCTCACCGTCCGACATAGAAAAGCAGTTTCTAGCCCAGTGACCACACTGGAAGGAACTCAGGTAGGTTATTCACACTATCCTTCCAGTCCTCCATTACAATCTCTCCATTCTCATCCTCAGCCTGGTAACAACCTGCTTACAGGTCCCTTTCTCAACTTCATTCACTGGACACTACAACTCTTGGGTCAGACCCAGGGTCCCACCCCTTCCATCCCCATCTCTCCACATAATTCTTTGCCTTGCTGCAACCTACTTCAGGATACTCACTTCACACCACACTCCCAGCTTCCTATGGATCCCACCTCTAGGTGTGAACAGCATCTCCTTAGCTTGTTAATGAAGCCTCTCAGCTTTTCTCCTAGTCTACATCTATGCCTTTCTGCCAAACATTGGCCCATAGAAGCACTCCCTACAAGGCAATAAACAACCATGCTTCACTAAGATCCACAGAGTTCATCAGAAACCAAGGAATAAAACATCCACTGAACAAAAAAATACCAGTTATTAAAACATAAAAATACAATTATCCCAACTCTAGACATGTGCACATAAAAATCAGTAATAAGCAAGACAACATGTCTCCACCATAACCCAGTACCCATACTCAGAACAGATCCTGAAAATGCAATATAGTTGAACCAAGAAAAAGGGACATAAAAAATAGATATTATAATTTTTTCCCAAGGATCTTAAAGAGAATATGAATATATCCCTTAATGAAGTCTGTGAAAACATAAACAAACAGTGGAATAAAATGAAGTAAACAGTTTAAGACTGTAGAAATAGAATTACTAAAGAAAATACAAACTGAGATAAAACTGGGGAATAAAAATTTAGGAAGTCAAGCCAAAGACTCAGAGGTAAGATTTATCAATGAAGCAGAAGACACAGAAGAAGGAATCCAGGCACTGCAGACAAGGTAAAAGAAATGGACACCCCATGTTAAAACAAAACAAAACAAAAATAGAAAACATACAAACAAAATAAATAAAACAAAAAAAACCTGTGAAATCTAAAAACAACAGACAGAAATGAGGGAAACCACACATGTCACAATGTCCTCAAACATAATAAAATATCTTGGATAAACTCTAATCATGCAGGTGAGGAAATAGCACATCAACAATTTTAAAACACAGACAAAAGAAACAGAAGGAATCCGATGATGAAAGCATCTCCCCTGCTCATGGACTGGTAGGATTAATATAGTGAAAGCAGTCATCCTACCAATAGTAATTGACAGATTCAGTGCAATCTCTGACAAAATTCCAACACAATTCTCCAGGGAAATAGAAATCAACTAATTTTTCTACTTCATAATGAAACACAAAACACTCAGGATAGCTAAAATTATCACAAAAATAAAAGAACTTCATGAAGTATCACCACCCCCAGATTTTAACTGTATTGCAGTGTGGTAATCAGAAAAACAGTATGGTGTTAACATAAACACCAGACACGCTGATGGATGGAAAAGAAGTGAAGGCCCAGATATAAGTCCACATTCCTATGAATGTCTCATTTGATAAAGAAGCCAGGTATACATACCAGAAAAAAAAGACAGCATATTTAACAAATGATGCTGTTCAAACTGAATGGCTACATGTAAAAGAATACAAGTAGAAGAAGATTTATCACCCTGTACATAACTCAAGTACAAATGGGTCAAAGACCACAAAATAGGTCCAGATACTCTGAATTTAATAGAAGAGAAATGTGAAATAGTCTTGAACTCATTGGTATAGGAAAAGGCTTTCTGGATAAGACACCAATAGTAATGGTCACTGGAAACAGTAATTGAAGAGAGGAAAGTCATAAAACTGAAAAGCTTATGTATGGGCAAAGTATATCATCATTTGAACAAAGTGGCAATTTTCAGCTTCTTAGATGCTTAGGGCCTGAGAATTCTCTTCTGCTTCTAGGCTGTTCACCTCGAGACAGAGACACAAGCTAGAGATCAGAAGTCAGCATTTATACTTTCCAAGTGCATGTTCAAATTATCAAGAACACCTGGCCTCTTCAATGATGCAGCCCCTGAACTTAGATGTCCCTGTTCCCATTACCAATAGATTGAACTCACAAGCTAGTTGTAGGCATATAGCCACCAGAACTCCCAGAGTTTACTCAGTCTCCCTTTTTTCACAGGGGATGAAGCTCTGGACTCTGATTTGGAACTAGGTTCTAAGAGAGAAAAGTTAGTTCCCCCAATTGAGTGTGTATTTAGTCTATTTCCCAGAGCCCTGGTTTTAACCTAACCAGTCAGAGGAAAGCTCAGTCTACACACACACACACACACACACACACACACACACACACACACACACACACACACACACATGGGGAGGCATGGCTTAAAATCAAGTCTTAAGGGACAGAAGCATCGCCATCTTGCCATCTGCCATCTGGTGTTTGCCACCTCATTTTGCTACTTGAACATGGTGTGAGATAGTTGAGGGTCCAGAGCTGATTCAGAAGAAATTGCAAAGCTGTTTCAATCTCTGCCTTGTCCTAGAACAGATTAAGAGGTAAAAGTTCTTTTCATGTCTTAATGAATGAGGACAGAGTTTTATATGGATCCCAGAAATGCAGAGTTTGTGTTTTGCTTTTTTGGTTGGTTGGTTTTTAGTTTTTTGGTTTTTAGATAGCACCCCTTTCATAACTCAGTTGTACATGACCAAAGGCCCTGGTGCCAGTCACTGACATTCACCAAAAATTGACCTGGAACAGTGTCTCTGAGTTTGTGACCTGCTATCAATGAAGGCAAAAGATGTGGATTCTTGTATGTGTATGCAAAGTCAAGGCAATCTTTATTAAAAGAGTTACAGAAAAGTGAGAAATTAAGGAAAAGTAAGAGAAATTTCAGAAAAAGAATAATTTCAGAGAGGAGGGAACTGTCACCCTCCTTGTCTAGGGTCTTTATAGGGCTATGGAAGGGATTGGACAAGTACTGATATAATTTTATTGGGATTGGTTAGTTTTCTGGGTGGTCACAGGCTGAACCAGTAGAAGCCCCACATGCTCTATGCATGTCCCAAGTTAGGAGATGATCATGTGATGTTCAGGTACTACCTACCCAATCAGAAGTTGATAAAGCCTCCCTCTACCCACCTCTGAGTTGTGCTTTCTTGAATGCTGACCTTGGCTGCCTCACAGCTGATAGTCACTGACTGGCATTGATACTTCTACCTTGCAGGGGTCTCTAGTGCTGGTGAATATGTTCTACTTCTTATTCTCATAACTTACAAGAAATAGCTTTGTAGAAAACAGAGAATGCTGTGAGATTGCGAAAGGAAACTAAATTGGATCTACACGAAATTCAGCAAGGTAGAAACTGATGGAAACTAAAATATACACGAGAACTTTGACACAGGCTCCAAGCAATGCAAAGGACATTGCCATGGACTCAACAGGATCAGAGCCAGTGGTTTGTGCCTGGATCCCTGGGGAAATTCACAGAGGTATAACCAGATCTGAGACTCCATCTATGAAGCACTTGTCTTGAATGAACATTGATAATCTGATCATCCAAATAAAAAGCCAAAGAGTATCTCCCAGCTACAAAGAAGGAATGTGAATAAATTCAGACAAGAGCCAACAATCAGATTAGTGTTGCTCTTAACCTTGATCAAAGATGCTTTCTTTCAGTGAGTTGACACAGAGATGCATAACCACCCAAGGTATTGAGAATAGGTGTTGAGTGTCCAAACCTAAGTGGGATATCTGTATCAGCCCCTCCAAGGCTAGGAAAACATCACAAAGGAGGGGGTTGAAAAATGTAGAAACCCAAGCATAAGAAGAACGTTCAGTGCTAAAAAAAAAAAAAAGAGACTGTGAGTGCTCAGCCATAGATGAAACACCTCTACCAACTCTTCATCCCGACAACTCTTAGGGAATATCTTGGAAGAAAAGTGAAACAAAACAAACTAACAAACAAACAAAAAACAGTTAGAACTAGAAGATGGGGAGAAGAGCTTCAAAATACTTTTCTCTGGACATGACAAGGCTATTACACATGAACTCACAGGACCTGTGGTTACCTGTACCAGACATACACAAAACCAAGACAGCTTGAAATTCAATCACGGAGGTGAAAGGGGCTCCTGAGGCCCTTTTTTTGCTGAGGGGCTATTGGCAATGGATGGCTGTTGGCACAAGGAGAGTCATTTTTCTTTAAGAAGGTGCACACTTGTAGGTTGCCCATGCATCAGGAGATGATCCCACAACCATACTAAGCACATGGGCAGCACTAATTAGAGTCAGTGGGTTATGAAAAAAGAGAATGAGAAGGAATATGAGACAGGAATCTTAGAGCACTATTGTCCTTTTTAAAAAATTGTTTCTGCCTTTCAAGCCACAGCTGTCTGAATCAGCAACTGCAACTCTGCTGTTACCAAGAGCAGTTAGGCCGCAAGGGGACATTCTGTTCCCTGTGGTGGTATTGTGTTCCCCAAAATATTGTGCACCCTAATAAACTTATCTAGGGTCATAGAACAGAACAGCAACTAGATACAGAGGCTAGAAAATGGTGGCACACACACCTTTAATCCTAGCATTCCAGAGGCAGAGATCTACCTGGATCTCTGTGTGTTCAAGGACACAGCCAAGCATGGTGACTCACGCCTTTAATCCCAGGGAGTAATGGCAGAATGCAGAAAAGTATATAAGGCGTGAGGAACAGGAATAGAAGCTTTTGGCTGGCTAAGCTTTTAGGCTTTAGTGAGCAGCACAGTTGAGCTGAGATTCATTCTGGATGAGGACTCAGAGGCTTCCAATCTGAGGAAAAAGGATCAGCTGAGGAATTGGCAAGGTGAGGAAGCTGTGGCTTGTTCTGCTTCTCTGATCTTCCAGCATTCACCCCAATACCTGGCTCTGGGTTTTATTTTATTAATAAGGACTTTTAAGATTCGTGCTACAGTCCACTCTGGTTCCAACTCTTGCAAAGCTATGAAGGGAACTTAACTAAACCTCTCTCCCTCTAAAGAACTCAAGATTCAAAGGTTAAGGTGGCATTCTGCTCTTCAGAGAGGTTGAATAGGAAGTAGCTCACCTCTTCTACCTGCTAGAGTGCTCCAAAAAGTCCTCATGCTTCTCCTCACCCCTACTTATAAACCCTTTTTCATCTGGCTCCTCCTTACCACAACCTGTCAGCTCATTGCTGACTCAGCCTTCTGATTGCAGGTGAATTTTATTCAATCAAACACATCTTTACACCATTAAACAAACATTCCAGACTATAAAAAAAGTAGCATACCTTGAAATAATAGTCTACAACACACTATGTGTTCATTTTCATAAAGTAAATACTTTTTAAATAGCGTTCTCTAGGTGCTCTGGTTAAGGCCTTGTCAGGGCCCAACAGGTTTTTGTGTAGGCTGCAGGTGCCTGGGGAGCACTGTGTGCTCACTGCACAAAGGTAGACAGCTGAGTCACCGGGCTGGGAGTCTCTGATGTGCAGGGAAACATGCCGACTGGCTTTGTTGAGGTGAACTGTGAATCTACCTTCTTCCTTCTCACCATTGGAGAAGATGGACATCAGTGCCTTGGGGCTTTTCCCGGAATGCTGTCTGTACCACCAGAAGTAATCAGAAGTACTACTATCACTGAATGTGCAGTTGAGAGAGGCCATGGATCCCTCTGGGACACTGAGGGATTCCGGGTTCTGCTGCGCAGTCTGCTGGCTGCTCACCCCTGTGAAGAGAGACAAAGGTCACACAACAAAGACTAGAGGCACATGGATGCTAACACTCTACAATGGCTTTTCCATGGGCCTCCCACCCCTTAACTAGAGATGAAAAATCTGTGTTCCTACCATTTTCCTAGAGTAGGCAGCAGCTTCACATACCACACCTTATATCCAAAAGAAGTGCCAAAACTCACAATTAAACTGAAGCCACAGGACCACTAGTGAAACACTCAAGGATTTCATTATTCTTTCTTCTCTCTTCACTGAGGATCCAGATTTTAAGCCTGGTTAAAAAAAATCAGTTTTACGTTTCTAATGTTTCTCCTTCAGGGAGCATCAAGATACTGTGCCACCAAGTAGGAAAACAAAGCTCTTGTGACCCTTGTGACACCAGCAAACCCTGTCCCCTCCCCAAACTGTCATTCAAAACCACTTGAGAGGTCTCCCATGTCTCTAAGAAGAGACTGCCACCTTGTGGATACTGACAGTGACCAAAGATTTGCTAAAAATAAACACTTATGTGAGCAGCTAAAAGTAAAAATCTGGCATCTTAGTTAAATACAGACTTAAGAGACATTTGCTCCAAGTCAATGTGGGGAAACATATATGTTTTCATGAATTTCAGGTTTAACTTCAAAAATGTCCTGAGTTACCTCAAGCAGCCATTTCCTTGTATTCAGTGATTCATACTTTGTATATCACCAAATCTGAGTGAGGTTCTTGTAGCCTACATAGAGCCTTCATCCATAGGTTATGGGGATATAACCTAGGTTATGGAAATAGAGGCATCTTTGTTATTGAAAGGTACTCGGCAAAGTATCAAAAGAAAAATATAAGCACCAAACCTGTTACAAACCTTTGATCCTCAATGGTGCCCTGCTGGCAAGATGTACTAAGGCAAAGGTAGTAAAACTTGTGGGAGTAACCAACCAATATCAGGTTTAACTTAAGAACCACTCCAGAAGATTGAAACCACACTTGACACTGCTTTGGTGACCAAGAACCGGATACTAGATACCCAGGGACCTAGGGTAAAAGGAAATAACTGCTGTTTTAAAAACTGTAGCAATAAAATCATTCCTAATGACATTCTGTGGTACTCATAGATCAGTGTCTTGCTCAGTCATCATCAAAGAAGCGTCCTCCTGCAGCAGATAGAAACAAATACAGAGACCTACGACTTTGGAACACTCAGCCATAAATAAAATGTCTACTTCACATTCCTCCACTCAGAGATTAAGGAAACCTGCTGAAGAGGAGGCAGAAAGAGTGTAAGAGTCAGAAGGGATGGAGGATACCAAGAAAACTAGGCCCTCTAACTCAACATGATCAAAGCACATATGAATTCAGAGAGACTGAGGCAGCATGCACAGAGCCTGCATGGATCTTCACCAGGTCCTTTGGGTATATATTATGGCTTCCACTTTAGAGTTTCCATGGAATTTCTGAGTGTACAAACAAGTGGGTATCTGTTTCTTGTGCCTACTCTTGGTCTCTTTCCTTTGGTTGGTTTGTATTGTCCAACTCTAACATATGAGTTTTTGTTTTATCTTATCATGTTTTATTTTATCACTATCCTTTAGAAGCCATGTTGTTTTCTAATGAGAGACAGAAAGGAAGTGGATCCAGTTGAGAGAGGAGGTGGGAGAAATTAGGAGTAGAGGACAGCGAAACTATTATCAGTGTATGTTACATGAGAAAAACATCTATTTTCAATGAATAAAAAACATGGAGCAAAACAAAAGCAAGAGAATGCAGCATGGTGGATTTCTCTCAGCTTTCAGCTACCTTTCTCCTAAGTTCTGTGCAGGACAAGTGTTAGGTGTTTTTTGGCTACTATAGACTAGTCAGCTGGCCTAATAATTATAGGCTCTCCTTACTGTGGGCTTCTGACTGAAAGCAACAGGCTCCTCCTGGGACATTGTTTTAACCTGTGCTCACTCCCAGTTCCAGTTATTGCTCTTTGCATGATCTGACGGGTGTTGTGAAACAAAAAGGAGCCCAGGAAATTCCCCAGTCTACCGTTCCTATGTCCAAAGTTTCTTAGCATTTCTACCCCTCCTTTCTTCCTCTGAGGTCTTCTTGTGTTTATTTAATTTCATTGTTGTTTGGGGAGTAGTTTCAGTTTTTTTCAGATGACGTATTTTGATCATGCTTTTACCCTCCCCTATTTCAGATTTTTCCCTTCTTCCTACCCACCCAACTTTATATTTCCCCTCTTTCTCTTTCAAACCAAATAAATAAATATCCTATAACAACAAAAATCAAAGCAAACAAACACAACCAAATGAGACAAACAACAAACAAGCATGGAGTTCATTTTTTGTTGGTCAGCTACTCTTGGGTATGAGACAACAGCATGTGGTTTGTATACTCAATGAGAGCTAAACTGAAGGAAAAAAAACAGGTTTTCTTTTTCCCAGCAGGGATCACTTCAAATAGCGTCTTGGTTATGGGTATGACCACATCTCTACTTCCTGCTCTTATCCTCTCAGCATTGGGACCCTGTCTGGTTTGAACCTATGCAGGTCTTCTGCCTGCTGCCACACTCTCTGTGAGTGCACACAAGCATCAGTCCTGTTTTGTCAGGAAGACACCATTTGCTTGGAGTCAACCACCACTTCTGACTGTTACAATCTTTCCACCTTCCCTTCCACATAGACTCTTGAGTCTATAGGAGAGGGGAATGATGAAGACATCCCATTTAGGACTGAGTACTCCAAAGTCTCTCACTCTCTGCTCATTGTCCAGTTGTGAATGTCTGTGTTACTGCTCATCTACTGAAAGAAGAAGCTTCTCTGATATGGTTGAGCACTGTAATGCACTCATCTATGGGTATAGAAATACACCATTAGTAGTCGTTTTATTGCCATGTCCCCTTGGACAGATTAGTAGTACTAGGTTTTCCCCTAGGCCAGTGACCAATCCAGTCTCAGATTCTTGAACACTTAAGCAGTAACAGACATAGGTTGGAGCTTAAATCCAATTTTTAAAAGTGTTTGCTTTCTCCCATAGCATCTGAGCCGCTATTGCGCCAATGTATCTTGCAGGGGTTATTGTTATAGAATTTGTAGCTGGTGGTAATGACGATTACCTTTCTTTTCTAGTACCATGCAGCTTACATTTGAGCACTGTGAATACTAGTCAGTAGGGATGAAATTTCTAGTTGAACACTAAACTCACCTTCTCTGTGTTTAGTGGCATGAGTAGTAAGGCAATAGGAATAAGCAGTAAGCAATAGGGCCTTACTATTAGGTTGTGAAAAGAAATCAATAACTTTGGAAATAGGCTACTGCTGTGGCATGTTTTTTATGGCAAATGTGTTGCTCTGATTGGATAATAAATAAAACACTGATTGGCCAGTAGCCAGGCAGGAAGTATAGGCAGGACTAATAGAGAGGAGAATTGAGGGAACAGGAAGGCAGAGGGAGAGAGCTGCCAGTTACCACCATGACAAGCGAGATTTAAGGTACAGGTAAGACAAGAACCACGTGGAAACTTATAGATTAATAGAAATGGGTTAATTTAAGATAAAAGATATAGATAACAAGAAGCCTGCCATGGCCATACAGTTTATAAGTAACATAAGCATTGGTGTGATTATTTTCTATGTGGGTTATGGGACTGCGGGGTTTGGTGGGACCTGGAGAGAAGCTCTCCAGTTACAGGCTACAGTGTCTGCTGGTGGGAGTGCAGACTAGTATAGCCTTTATGGAAACCATGTGGAGGTTCCTCAAAAACCTAAAAATAGATTCAATACACAATTCTTGGAATGATACCACAAAGTATTCCTTATCTTACTAAAGAGATACATGTTTATCCATGTTCATTACTTCTCTGCTATGAATACCCAAAATTGGAAACAACCTACATATTCAACATATGATGAATGGATAATAAGAATATGGGACATTTGCTTGATCTGCACTGACAATGATTGTCGAAGCCTAGAATTCAACATTTACAAATTGTCATTCACACACGCAAAACACACTATTATCACACAACTTGTGTCTTGAGAGAATCTTCTGCTTTTTAAATCTTTGGCCTCCCAGTCAATCCCAAGTTCAACCAACTTTAACTAAAACTTCACTCAGAATTTCACCAAGCTTTTCACCCACACATTAATGCTTGTCGTATCTTTCATCAACTGTCAAAATCTGAAGCCTGCTCAGAGATCTCCAGGTATAGGTGAGTTGAGACTATTGATATTGATGGATATTAATGACCAGTGATTGTTAATTCCTGTTATTTTTTGTGGTTGTGTTGTGTTGTCCTTCTTTGGTGTATGTTGGTGTGGGATTATCTATTGCTTGATTTTTCATGGATGTGTTGAGCTTCTTTGGGTTGAATTTTCCCTTCTAGTGCTTTCTGTAGGGCTGGGTTTGTAGAGAGGTATTGATTAAATTTGGTTTTATCCTGGAATATTTTGTTTATTCCACCTATGGTGATTAAGAGTTTTGCTGGGTATAATAGTCTGGGTTGGCATCCGTGGTCTCTTAGTGTCTGCATGAGATTTGTCCATGATCTTCTAGCTTTCATAGTCTCTATTGAGTAGTCTGGTGTTATTCTGATGGGTTTACCTTTATATGTTACTTGGTCTTTTTCCTTTGCGGCTCTTAATATTTTTTCTTTGTTCTGTGTGTTTAGTGTTTTGATTATTATGTGGCGAGGGGACGTTTTTTTTGGATCCAGCCTATTCGGTGTTCTATAGGCTTCTTGTATCTTCATAGGTATTTCTTTCTTTAGGTTAGGAAAGTTTTCTTCTATGATTGTGTTGAATATATTTTCTGTGCCTTTGAGTTGGCATTCTTCTCCTTCTTCTATCCCTATTATTCTTAGGTTTGGTCTTTTCATGGTGTCCCAAATTTCCTGGACGTTTTGTGTTACGACTTTTTTGTCTTTAGTATTTTCTTTGACTGACAAATTTATTTTCTCTATCATGTCTTCAGTGTCAGAGATTCTCTTTTCCATCTCTTGCAATCGGTTGGTTATGCTTGTTTCTGTAGTTCCTGTTCGTTTAGTCAGGATTTCTATTTCCAGCATTCCCTCAGCATGTGTTTTCTTTATTGTCTCAAATTCATTTTTCAGGTCTTGGAATGTTTCTTTCATCTGTTTAATTGCTTTTTCTTGGCTTGATTTGATTTCTTCCCATTTTTTGTTCGTTTTTTCTTCCATTTCTTTAAAGGAGTTTTTTATTTCCTCTTTAAGAGAGTTTTTCATTTCCTCTTTAAGGGAAGTTTTTATTTCCTCTTTAAGAGAGTTTTTCATTTCCTCTTTAAGGAAAGTTTTTATTTCCTCTTTAAGAGAGTTTTTCATTTCCTCTTTAAGGAAAGTTTTTATTTCCTCATTGAGGGAATGTTTTATTTCTTCTTTAAGGGCCTCTATCATCTTCTTAAAGTCATTTTTAGGGTTGATTTCTTCTGTTTCTTCTGTCATGGTATGTTTAGGTCTTGCAGGTGTAGAATCACTAGGTTCTGATGTTGCCATATAGGTCTTTATGTTGTTGCCTGTATTTTTGCACTGGCGTCTACTCATCTTTTCCTCTGTACGGTGCAGGTGGTGTCTGTGTCTGAGAGTGCCTCTCTTGTTCTAATTTTTAGTCTTGGTTTAGTAGGGGTTCTTGGTTAAATTGGTGCTATTGGGCTGTTTCTTCAGGGACAGCTGATTTCAGTCGGTGAAGTATATACTTATGATTCTGGTGATCTGGTTTAGTGGCTGGGTAGCGCCTTCTTCTGCGTTCCCAGATCACGTTTTGTTCATTTGTCAACTCCTCAGCTGATCTTGTTTCTTCAGACTTCAAACTGTAGGCATCTGAATCCTCTCCCAGATGGGTTTCAGCTGAGCGGGGTAGTCTCACCAACACCTCCAAGTTGTTGGGTTTCACAGGATCAGCAGTTGGGCCCTGGGTTGTCCCCAGACGGAGTGTCCAGACTCGCCCTGGTTCCGACCCACGGAGATAGCCTCTTCCCCAGATGTTGGGGCTAGGGGCGTCCCCGTTCCAAGCTGCGTCCGCCCCTCTCTGTCCCCGGGCCTGTCCACCCCTGTGGCCTGCCGCCACAGGCCCACCTGCCTCTGCCCGTCTCCACCGCTGGGCCTGTATGTCCCTGTCAGCTGCCGCTGGCTCCGTCCACCTCTGTGGGCTAATAGTAAAAAAGTTAAAACAACTCAAATAGCTATCTAATACTGGAGAGAAATAAAATGTGGCTTATTCATACAATAGAATATTATTAAGACATAAAAATGAATGAGAAACTGACAGATTAAATGACTTTGGTGAACCTTCATAATTTCATTTGTAGATCTTTCCATTTCTAATTTATAAATACATTTGGGGTTATAAATTATAAATGTACTGCCTCCTGTTAACATTGTATACTTCTATTTGATGATTTCTGTGTCAAACATTATATGGAAATGTTTCCAAGTATTTTCTGTATTAACTGTGAATGAATAGAACAAAATAAATTGCCTGTGATGGAAAAAAAAAAAAAAAAGAATATGGGACATTTACACAGTGAAATACTATTCAGCTCTAAGAAAAAGGAAATGTGCTGGCAAGCATATGGAACCAAAAAAAAAAAAATCATCTTGACTGAGAAAACTGAGACCCGAAAAGACAAACACGGCAGGTTTTCACTTGTGAATGGATGTTAGCTTTTAAGCTTTTGATATGTGTGCTATAAAATGAATACTTACCTAGGTTGCATATCTAGTAAGGGACTCAGAGAGAAGAGAGAATCTCGATGGAAAGGGGGAATAGAATACAGAGTTATGAAGAGATAAAGGGAAAATAGAATAGGGCGGGGTGGGAGAGAAGGGTCAAGAAAGACTACAGAGGGGCAAATAACACTAAAGCCATTTGAAAAAACATGTGGAAACCTGCTACGGTGGAAGCTTCCTAAAAATATACATATATGAAAATAATCAAAATGGAGTCATCATACAATAGGGAGAGAATGTCCCAACTAATGTCTTATGCCACCAAGTGAAACCTTCAGTTCCAGAAATGGGAAACATCTTGTTGATTCATTGGCCAAAGGGCTCCCGTGGACCCCCAACACACACACACACACACACACACACACACACACACACACACACACACACACCATCCATTACAGACTCTGAATTCTCATTAAGCTTGGTCTTACCTGTACCCCAGGCTTGCAAACTTTACAGTCAGAAGAAATGGGAAGAGAGCTCTACAACTTTCTAAAAGCACAAAACACACTGGTTCTTTCCTTTTTCAAACCACAACCTCAGCAGCACTGTACATCTTTGTGCTATCAGCTTCATCAGAAAGTTGTTAAATTGTCACCTCTAGCATGGTGACACAGGCCTTAATTCCAGAACAAGAGGATCTCAAAATTTAAGGCAGCCTGAACATACTGAGTTTTGTCTATATGCTTAGGCCTTGTTTCCAAAATCCTCCACTACCATCACCAACAATAATAATAACCTGAATTGTAGTTAATATATCAGGATTCTCTTACTGGAAGATATGATTTTAGATCAGGACAATAACTGCTTTTAGTTCACTATCCCATTAGGTACTGCAGAATGGTCCAAGAGGGTCTAATGGCAAACACAATGAATCTCTGCAAATCTCATAAAATTCCTTACCTTTGTTCTCTTTTTCCTTATCATTGTAGCTACTTTTCTATTATTGTGAAGAGGCATCGTGATGAAAGCAACTTAGAGAAGAAAGAGTTTGTTGGAAGCTTCCACTTCAGAGGGTGAGTCTAGGACATCATGGCAAGAGGCATGGCAGCAGGCAGGCAGACATGGCAATGGAGCAGAAACTGGGAGCTTACATTTTGATAAACAAGTATGAAGCAGAAAGTGAAACCTAACTGGGAATGGCATGAGTCTTTTACAGCTTCAAAACTTGCCTCCAGTGACCTCCTTCAGTAAGCACAAACCTCCCAATCCTTCCCAGATAATTCTACCAACTGGTAACCAAACAGATAAGTCTATGGAAGCCACTCTCATTCAATCCACCACACTTACAGAACAAGGTTCGGGTACACTAAGAGATTACGAAGAAAAGAAAAGGAGGAAAGAAGGAAGGAAGGAAGAGAAGAAAGAAAGGAAGAGAGGAAGGAAGGAAAGAAGGAAGGAAGGAAGGAAGAAAAAGAGGAAGAATTTTATGATTTTATGCTAGTAGAGAAAAAGAAACAACTTTATCAATTGGCAAGGGAGGTTCCTTGTCCCTTCTGGGTGTGGGAGGGTGTGCAATTAATGCTCTTTTGTTCTTAATCAACTATTATAGCTCATAAAAATAAAAATAGCTCCGTGAATCTCTTGTGCACTACATGTTTTATTGGGTTTGTCAATAACATGACTATCCTACCTGTACCATTTCTCTGAGTGATGCCATGAGGATGCAAACTAAAAGGATAAGGTAGTATCTTAGTTAGGGTTACTATTTCTGAGATGAAACACCATGACCAAAAGCAATTTGGAAAGGAAAGGGTTTATTTGGCTTACACTTAACACTGTTGTCCATTGTTGAAGGTAGTCAGGATAAGAATTCAAACAGAGTAGGAACCTAGAGGCAGGAGCTGATGCAGAGACCATGAAAGGGGTGCTGCTTACTGGCTTGTTCATCATGATTTTCTCAGCCTGTTTTCTTCTAGAACCCAGAACCACAAGCCCAGGCATGGCAGCACTCACAACTGGGCTGCCCCACCCAGTGAATCACTAATTAAGAGAACACCTTGTAGACAGAACTTATTGGGGCATTTTCTCCTCTGTGGTTCCCTCCTTTCAGATAACTCTAGCTTAAGTCATGTTGACACAAAACCAGCCAGCATAGATAATATCTCCCTCTGAGACAGAAAACTCACTCACTACTTCTATTGAAGCAGGAGAATCACCAAAATCAGAGTTCTATTCAATGTAAAGAAACTGAAATCATAAAATTTGCAGGTAAATGGACAGAAATCAAAACTATTACATTGAGTAATGTAACCCTAACCCAGAGAGAAAAACACCACATGTTCTGTGTTATTTGCAGTTCCTTGCCCTGAATCTTCAGATGTGAGGACACAGCCTGTAGTAACTGCAGAAAATAGGAAACTAAAAACATGTCATTTGGAGAAATGGAAGAAGGAGTCCTAGAAAGGTGGAGAGTAGGATACAGGTGCTACAAAGGGGAAAATTTGAAAAGCAAAAATAGCATTTTACTGGGAAGAGGGAAAGCAAGAAACTGCAGAAGGTACTAAGGATGTCTGAAAAAAAAAACATCGGAAAGCATATAATCCCATTTTTATTTAAAAACACATGCTCTGTGTGTGTGTGTGTGTGTGTGTGTGTGTGTGTGTGTGTGTGTGTGTAGATAGTTGACAGATGGTAGATATATAGATTGATGATAGATGATAGATGATAGATAGATAGATAGATAGATAGATAGATAGATAGATAGATAGATAGATAGATAGAGATAGATAGATAGACAGATAAATAGACAGTAGATGAAAGGTGATAGAGAGTTTGAATGAATTTACTCCACTTGGAGGGATAATGCTCTCCCCAAGAGTCACAAACTATCTGACAAAACCCCAGTGCTAAGTATGGGAAACTTTACTTTGAGATGTTAGAGAAGTCAAAGAGACTCCCAAATTAACATGCTTTGTTGCCATTGTCACTGATTGCATCCCAGAACCTGAAGGTAAGAGCCTATTGTTTAATACAGCACACACTTGAGATTCAAGATTTGGGAGAATCAACTGGGCCCATCCTTGAAATCTCTTCTCTAAGAACTAGCTCTCACAATATCCAAAGGAGCTATTCATGCTTCTGAAAGAGAAAAATAATCAAGAGTCCTACTTATGTATACTGTGTATGAACCACACAAAAAAAATATGACTAGCTTTATACAGTGTATATCTTGATAGCTACCAACAGCTGTCTAGCTGGACTTAAATCTCATTCAATAGAAAGAAATCCACACTTAGTATTGTAAAACTAGCTCACTTACCCAGGCCTGATGAGGCCATGATCCCTAGAAGAGCATACTAATGTCACTTCCCTAAACCAGTATAATTTCTAACAAAATTCTAAATATCAATCATTATACACACAGATAAGTTCTCACACCTCATCAAAAAAGCTTCATTTTACAGAAAACAAAAGAGACCATTACAGATGTCCAAACCTGTTCAAAGTGCAGGGCACAATGATCATAGAGCGTCCAACCTCGACTGATATGTCTATAATCCAACCCCTACACTCAAGACTCCAGGAACACTGAGAAAGGAGAGGATGAAAGATTGTAAGTGCTAGAGGGACCAGAACATCTGCTGTGAGAGTCTGTCTTCTGTATATGTCAGGGAAACTTGTAGTGGCATTCCTGCACAGCACCTAGCCCTAATCCTTTCTTTGTTTAGCCACACCTTTTGTTTCTCTTATCGCCCTATGTGAATATTATTTGAGAGTCAAGGATAAGAGAGTCCCCCAAGGATCAAAGGCCTATGTAAAACTGTAAAACTTGGTCCAAGAAACCCAGAAAACCATGGTACCTGATAAATCAAGTAATTTGCACCTGGCCTTTGGTCTCTGGGAGCTCCTTTGGGTTGCTTTGAAGGTACGGAAATTAACTATCTAAACTGTAAAAAAGAGTAAATAAATATGCCCTAGGTGAAGGGAAGAGTGCTTCAGTCCTTCGAGGCTGGACCCCCCTGCAGCCATGATAGGCTAGATTCATTTTTAAGATGTCTCTATGTCTTCATTCCACGGATCCACGTGAACCCACACACTCATGTAGTGACCACACAGCTACAGAAACTGCACCCAAGAAATATCAAAAAATGTGATCAACTAAACAAGACTTGAAAAATGACAGTGCCAACTGACATGTCAGCATAGATATGGGAAATCTCATAAGGTCCCACTCCTGGATGAAGAGATGCAGACAATTAATGACTGCTGAGAAGGGGAGAATAAGCTTTCTCAGGGGTAAGACTTCTGATAGGTTATCCAATCTCAAGAGATCACCCTAAACACATACACATAGGAGCAACACAAATTGGATTCAGCAAGATGTATTTGTGTGTGTGTGTGTGTGTGTGTGTGTGTGTGTGTGTGTGTGTGTGTGTGTGTGAAACAGTAATTAAAGAAGAGGACATGAGTTTGAGATGGAGTAAGGAAAATGTGGGAGGAGATGAAGAGGGAGGGTGAAGTAGAAATTATGTAAGTATGGTACACCTGTATGAAATTCTCAAAAATGTTTAAATTAGAAATAATGATTCCTCTTTGTAAAAGGTTAACATATGAAAGAAGGAAGATTGGATGCCTTTCCTCATCTGGACCTCATCTAGGGAACTTGGATTGTGCAAAAATGCTCAGGCAAAATGCATAATAGAGATGGGAATTCTATGGGTCTTATGAAGAGCTGTACACAGTGTGGTCAGATGTTTTGGGGACTCTCCCTCAGCTCATGAGCACACATTCATTCTTAGGAGTGTTTTTTCCTCCTTAATAAGCTATTTCCATTTTTAAGCATGTATTTCTGGTGTGATCCTTTTTTTCTGGGACACAAAAGTGTGGTACTGATTGCCCTCTACATACAGATCCATGGCTCAGCACTCCTGAGCTTATTTCCTTGATATTCTAAGCTTTCTCACTGTGTCTCTGTCCTCTGTGGTGAACTAAAAAGGCTAACATTTTTTCCATCTCCTCACCTCATGGCGACTGCCCAGATATTCTGCTTTCCTATACTGTTGTTTTTCTCTCAAAATCTATTAAAATTGTCCTCAAGCTTTCTTTTCAGACTGTTTTAAAATTGTCTTTCTAATGAGACTAGTAAGCCAAAAAGGGAAATTTAGTTCCCTAGTACAGTGTTAAAAAGACTGTTCTGTCACCTCTGCCTCCTTGAAGCCTCCAGGAGCAGGTTTTGGCACTGGCTGCAAGTATCTGTGGAGCATGGTGCTCCCACCACACAGATGTAGGAGGCAGTGTCCTCGAGCTGGGAGGCTGTGATGTGCAGGGTGCTGTGCTTAGTATCTGCATCCAGAGATGCTGAATATCTTCCATTTGACTTTTTGTTATCTATGTAAGTCATGACTGCCAGGGACACAAGACCTCTGCCTGTGTCTTGTCGGTACCACCTTAAGTTGTTCATGGGGCTCACAGTGTAATTGCAATGAAGGATGCAGTTCTCTCCCTCCAGGACAGCCAGGAGCTTGGGAATCTGTTCCACTTGGGTCTTCCCAGCAACCCCTATTCAGAAAACAGTGTGAAATTCCAGAAATCAAACATCCACACTTAGAAATTGTAGTTCATGTCCTTCGTTACTCTCCACATGAATCTCAGGTGATCTAGGAATAGGCCTACTTTCCTCCCTCCACTTATCCCAAGGAATTACATCTTTTCCCCAAATCCTAAGAAAATGTTTTTTTGACTTCTTATGGCCCCCTGAAACCTCCTCTAACTTACCCTGGAAATACAGCCATAAAACCACCCAGCAGGCACTCAGGTGCTTCTCCATTGTTGTTCTGCAGAAGTCTGCCCCCAAAGCTGCTGCCTATTTCATAGAAACAGTAACATAAAGGAAGGCTCAGGAAGTACAGCCAGCCAATCAGAGACCTGATACACACCTCAGCTCCTGGAGACAGGACCAATGCCAGCACTGCCATCTTGGGGTCAGAGCTGGACTTGCTTAAGAAGTGTGGGTAAACATTTTGTGGTTTCCTTTTCACTGCTGGCAATGTGATTCCTGGTGTAAATTCTTAACTATCCATAGAAACAAAGTGGAGTGTCAATTAGATTCGATTTCAGGGCCTCAGTTTAATTCTAGCTCTACTTAGGACATTAGACAGGACAGGAAATGTTTACTTTCCTCATCTGAAAGCAGATGTCTAATGATTTTTCAAGGTTAGAATAGAAATGATTCATGGCAGAGGCTAGTGGTAATGACTAGCCTGAGCTTAGTCTGAACCTAAAATGGAAATTCCTTTAGAATGTGAGTTTTCCCCTGGTCTATTTGTTACTGTGTCACCAGGTTTTTGTTTTTTTTTTAATGAGTTTCGTTAAGAAACAGATACATTAAAATTCTGTTTAAAAATAAAATATCTTTTTAATTCTTTGACAATTTCACATCTGCATACAATATTTTTTGAGTGTATGTTAAATTCTGCTCTCGTGGTAACGGTAGGCCTTTTAATCAGCCACTATTAGTTTAACAATCCTTTTCAAGACCTACTGTTGTCAAATGCTGTCATAGATGCTAAGGATCAGCAGTGTTCTCTGCTCCTGAGGGAGGAAAAGTCAAGGATCCTGCACAGGTACTGAAAAGTGGTAAGTGCTGAAGGTCTTGAAGGATCCTTTTTTAATGCTTCTCATTTCTCAGTGAAATTGAAGCCAACGAAAATGTGAAAGTTGTTTGGATAAGTGAAGGTTTACTGTACATCTGAGACCTGATGCATAGAGATGGAGAAAGCAAAGGAATGGAAACGTATCTTGCCTGAGAAATCAAAAGGAAACCAGAATAGTCCACTCATATAAGACAAAACGTGTTCCTAATAGAGAATTATGAGAGGTAAAGACAGTGTGATCACTGGTTTTCTGACAGTGTGGCCAGTCCACAGTACCCAGATCTAACACTAATCTAAATCTCACTGTGAAACAGGTTGATCTCATATGATCATTTGAAGTGTATAAGAGAAAAATGATAGTCGGGCATAATGACTCTTGCCTTTATTGTCGACACTTGGAACACAGAGGCAGGGTTATCTCTGTGAGTTTGAGTCCAGCCTGGTCTACAAAGAGTTTCAGGACAGGACAGTCAAGGCTACATAGAGAGACTCTATCTCAAAGAAAGAGAGGGAAAGAGAGAGAAGGAGAAGGAGGAAGAGAGGAGATAGAGGAGGAGGAGGGAAAATAATGGGGTTTCCCCAAAATAGAAGAAATTCTGTCTGATTTACCAGGAAAGTGACCTGTCTCCTGCACAATGAGTGTCCCTCCCCTCAGCTCTTCATGTTGCTGTTTGCATGTGAGTTCTGCTCTTCCTCCTTCTTAAGAATTCCACAGGGCTTTGTAAGGGAAGGATTGCAGCTTTCTGTCACCTTTCCTGCCAAACCCTGTTAGGTCACATTATGCAGATGTCTCTTTCTCCAGCACATCTGATTATCTAATGATAGATAAGGTTTTAAATGTGGATCAGTGGCAGACCACTTGCCTGGCAAGTTCAAGGCTCTGGGTTGATTCTCAGCACTGCAGGAAAATAACTTAAGATTCGGGCCCAGAGACTGCTCATTCTTTTAATAGTTTGTGAAGTTGCATGGTCTGGCATGAGAACATTTACATTTTTTCACCAACAGAGATTGTGAATCCACACAGCACAGGGTGTGCTGAAGCCAGAGGGATTCAGAGGCAGGTGCTCAGCAGCCAGACCACCTGTTGCCTCTCAGTTTGTGTTCAGCTCCCCCTGCAGTTTCCACCACTGTGTCACCCAGAACACAGTAGTACACAGCTGAGTCTGACTCTTGGACCGAGGCTTTCTGCAAGTGGAAGGAGGTGGATCCTTTATCGAGTGTAGCTTCAAAACCTCTGCTGCTTCCCTTCGCGCCAGCTGTAAGGACTTTCAGGAGGAGCTGTAGACTTTCTCCAGGATATCGAACATACCAGAAAAGAGCAGGGGATGCTGTGGTTGTGATTGAATACGTGCAATTTATTGTCAGGAACCCGCCTTCTGAGATGGTCACTTGGCCTCCTGTTTGAGTCACGGAGTTTCCATGGGTCCTTCCTAGAGTGCAAGGAGAGGAGAGGAGAGGAGAGAGGAGAGGAGAGGAGAGGAGAGGAGAGGAGAGGAGAGAGGGGAGGGGAGGGGAGGGGAGGGGAGGGGAGGGGAGGGGAGGGGAGGGGAGGGGAGGGGAGGGGAGGGGAGGAGAGGAGAGGAGAGGAGAGGAGAGAGAGAGAGAGAGAGAGAGAGAGAGAGAGAGAGAGAGAGAGAGTTCTGTGTCACCCTGAGGATAATGCTCCAGATAACTTACAGCTAAAGACTTGGCTGTTTACATCACTTTACTTACCGAGTATGAGGAGTATTGCAGTCATGAAGCCTGGAGAAGAGTTCATCTTTAATGTCATCTAGAAAATGATCTTGATGCTTAGCATGAAGAAATGTTAACTCAGAAAAAAAATGAGTCGGTTTAGATAAAAATCATGCAGGAAATGAGCCTGTGTTAGGAAACTGCACCCCCTGGTGGACAGCAACTGAACTGAGGATGGATGTTACCCTGTGCCTCCTCCCTGATCTTAATAGTAAGGCATATGTCAGTATCCAGGTCCTTGTACATATAAAAACAGATATCATCTTACCCATGTCAGATGGCCAAGATAAATACAATTAATGACAGAACTTTTTGGTGAGAATGTGGGAAAAGGAAAACACTTATTCATTATTGATGGTAGTGCAAACTTGTACAGGCACAATGGAAATCAGTGTAATGATTCTTTGGGAATCTGGGAACAGATCTACCTTATGATCCACCTATAGCACTCTTGGGCATATACCCAAAGGACTTTACCACCTTACTATGGGGGCACTTGCTCATCTATGTTCTTTGCTGCCTATTCACAGTAGACATGAATTGGAAACATCCTAGATGTCTATCAGCTGATGAACGGATGATTGACAGTGTAGTACATTTACACAGTGGAATGTTAAAAAACTGAAGCGATGAAATTTGAAGGTAATTGGATTGATCTAGAACAAATCAGCATGAGTGATGTAACCTAAACCCCAAATACAATACTGCATGTTTTCTCTTATATGGGGACATTAGCTTTTAAGCTTTTGATAGGCATGCTACAATCCAAATAATCACAAAAGTTAGGTACCAGATAGGGGACTAGGAGGGAGGAGAATAAAGAAGAAATAGAATATAGTGCAGGAGAATTGAATAGGGAGGGGAAGGAAGACAAAGGTAAGGAAGGGAATGTGGGGAGGGACAACTAACACCAAGGCCATTGAAACCCACATGAGAACTCTTACTGCAGAGGGGTCCTAAATATACAGATATATCAAAGGAATCTAATTAGACACTAACCACAGAAACCCCTGAACACTGTGGACTATTGCCAAGGCTATTCATTATTCTCCACAATCTAATAGGAAGGCCCTATTTTTGAAGATAGCACTTAAATATGTTATCAAACATAGAGAAACTGATCTGGTGCCTAGCTAGACACTTGTCCCCTACTGACTACCATTCATGTTACTGAAGGTACTTTCCACACTATCAGAGAAGAAAGGCAATCATCAATATCTCCCAGCTACAAACCTTGAGAACTGTGACAGTGACCTGCCTGCAGACATACTAGTGACATGGTGGCACAAAAGTTAAGGGAGTAATCAACCACTTTTTGATTGGACTTAAAATTCTTTCCATGAAATGTGACCCATTCCTGACAGCACTAAAGTGGCTAAGAACCTGAAGTTAGGTAGGTCAGGGACTTAGGGGTAACGTAATACTACTATACTGCTAAAGGAACATAGCAATGAAATGACTCCTAATAACATTCTGCTGTGCACATGGAACAGTGCGTTACTCAACCTTCATGAGAAAAGTTTTCCTAGCAGTATATAGGATTTAACATAGTTGCCCACAGCTGGTCATTTTGCAGAAAGTGAGAGACTTTGGAGTACTTAGTCCTAAATGGAATTTTTTCACCCAAGTTCTCCCCTTCAAAGCCTCAGGGATCTATGTGGAAGAGGAGGCAAAAAGACTGTAAGAGCCATAGGTGATTATTGATTCCAATAGCACACAATAGTTTGTATTTTATTTTTTTGTAGGGTATTTTTTAGTTACTTGACTTTTTTATTTTCATTTATTTTTTCTTAGGAGAGAGAAAAGGAACACAAAGTTGGATGGGTTAGGAGATGGGGGAAGATCTGGGAGAAATTGGCAGAGGGGGAAATTATCAAATTATATTGTAGAAAAATGTTAAATAAAAAAAGAATTTTCAAAAGCAATAACACGCCCAAATCTACCAGACAACAAGAAATAACAAAAAAAAATCAGAGCAGGAATTAATGAAATAGAAACAAAGACAGCAGTACAATAAATTAATAAATCCAACAATTAGCTCTCTGTGACAATAAATGTAATTAACAGACCCCTGGCCCAGAAACGACCCAAATTAACAGAATCAGAATTGAACAGGGAAACATCACAACACACACCAAAGAAATTCAGAATATTATAAGGGAGTACTATAAAACCCGTATTCCATTAAGTTAGAAAATATAAGGTGAATGGATAAATGTCTAGATTCATCCCAACTACAAAACTTAACCCAAAAAGAAACCAAAAATTTAAACATAACTGTAACAAATAAAGGGATCAAAGCAGAAATGAAATCCTTTCTGACTAAATAGGTCCAGCCTGAGATATATTAAAAAGTGAATCCTGTATTTTTGGTTGTGAGCCTAGCCTTTAATGTCTGAGCTATCCCTCCATCTGGGCTACAGAGTGAGTTTCAGAAAAGGTGCAAAGCTACACAGAGAAACCCTGTCTCAAAAAAAAGTGAATACTAGCAGACTTTCAAAAAAGATTAATAACTAATACTTTTTTAAATTATTTTTAAAAATAGAAGTAGAAGGAGGACTTCCAAATTTCTATGAAGATAGTATCATTGTAATATCAAAACTATTTAAAGACACAAAAGAAAAAGAAAACTGTCCAATATCTGGGAGAAACATAGATCCAAAAACCTTCACTCAAATACTTGCAAACCTCATGCAGGCTTACGTAAAAATGATCACACACAATGCACAGATAGTTCAATATAGTAGTTTGTATACATTTATTATATACAATAATATATAGTTATTATATATATTTATGTACTCATTGTGTATAGCTAATAATTGTAACAAATCATATATATGTACTTAAAGACAAAAGTCACATGATCTCAGTACATGCAGAAAGGACCTTGGAAAAATCCAGCATGCTTTCATGACAAAAGTCCTAGAGCGAGTAGGACTGGAGGGAACGTACATTAATATTTTAAATGCTTTACACGAAAACCCACAGCTAACATCATCCTAAACAGAGAAAAATCTCAAGTCAATCTCATTAAAATAAGAAATAAGAAATGGTTGCCCACCATTTCCATTCCTTTCCAATGTAGAACTTGAAGCACTGTCTAGATACAAGAGGAGGCAATTAAAGGGCTACAAGTAGAAAAAGAAGACATTAAAGTATCCTTGTTTGTAGGAGATAGGATACTATACACAGGAAATTGCAAATATTATAGAAATAATTAACAATTTAAGTAAAATGGCACTATACAAAATCATCTGACAAAATCAGTAGTCTTTCTATACACCAACAGCATATGTGCTAAGAAAGATAATATGTAAACACTCCCATTCACAGTGGTTACAAAATAGGTCTAATAATAAACCTAACCATGGAGGTGAAAGATCCCTACTCTATAAACAAAACTTACATGAAGTAAGAGATTGGGGAAAACACTAGAATATGACAATACTTATCATGCCCAGGTATTGGTAGAAACAGTACTGTGAAAATGACCATTCTACCAAAAGCAATTTATAGATTCAGTGAAGTCCCAATCAAACTCCCTATAACATTCTTCACAGAAATATAAAAAAAGTTCTAAAATTTATATGAAACCACAAAAGGTGCAAGACACCTAAGCAATCTTCAGCAGAAAGAATAATACTGGTGATGGAGGCTTACCACTCCAGATTTTATATTGCTAGAAGTTTCTGAATTTCAAGTTTTACATTGAGGTCCTTGATCCATTTTGAGTCACTTCTTTGTGAAGGTGGTAGGTATGGGTCCAATTTCATTCACAGTTATATAAAAACAAGATGTTACCATTACAAAAACAAATATATAGACCAGTTGAACAAAATAGAAGACTGAAACATGGGCACATGGATCTATAACTGTCTGACAGTTTGCAAAGATGCCAAAAATACACATTGGAGAAAAGACAGCATCTTCAACAAGTGGTACTGAGAAAACTGGGTGTCCACATATACAAGAAGGAAATTAGACCTATGTCAATCACCCTAGGAAAAATAAACTCCAAGTGGATCAAAGATCTAAATGTGAAACATGAAACAATGAACCTGCTGGAAGAAAACACAGGCAATCCAAGAAGGTGAAATGTTAGGAAAGGACTTTCTACGTGGGACCCATTTGCCCAGGAATTAATGTCAACAATTGATAAAAGTGACCTCATAAAAACAAAAAGCTTCTGTACTAGCGAAAAAATAATCGAGAGAAGAACAAACACCCCATAGAAGGGGAAAGAATCTTTCCAACTATACATCTGATAGAGGAAACTATCAAAATATATAAACAACTCAAAACAAAGTCACAATTTAAAATTTGGTCATGTAGCCGGGCAGTGGTGGCACACGCCTTTAATCCCAGCACTCGGGAGGCAGAGGCAGGCGGATCTCTGTGAGTTCGAGGCCAGCCTGGTCTCCAGAGTGAGTTCCAGGAAAGGCACAAAACTACAGAGAAACCCTGTCTCGAAAAACAAAAACAAACCCCCCCAAAAAAATTGATTTGCCATGCACCAAAATAGATAGTTTACAAAAGAAAAAATAAAAATGTCTAACAAGTATCTGAAGGATTGTTCAATATCATTGGCAATTAGTGAAATACAATTCAAATATTGTGTAAGTTTCAAATTCCATGCTATTCTTGCATTCTCTCTCCCTCTCTCCCTTCCTCCCCGCTCCCCTGCCCCTACCTCATGGCTGTTGTCCCAACATGTAAGCTCCATTCCACTGCTCTAATACCATGCCTACCTGCTTGCTGTCATACTCCCTGTCATTGATGATTCATGGACTCATCTTTGAAACTCTAAGCAAGCCCCCAATTAAATTATTTCTCTCTATAAGTTACCTTGGTCATGGTGGCTCTTCACTGCAATACAAATTAACATATGTGTGTGTTTCCAAAAATTGTATTAGGCATTTTAAATAAAGATAATATAATAAACTCTTAAACAACAAAGTCTCTCTCTGTGTCCCTATCTCTCTTTTTGTTCGGTCTCAGTCTGTCTCTCATCACTTTGAGCCTAACTTTCTCATTTATGCTCTAAATATCTGTATGTTAGTTTCCATGGCAAATAAACAATATGACAAATGCTTTACTATAAGACACAGGATATGGATGGAGCTCCACCCCCCCAGCAAGTTTGAGAACAGGCTGCAGGTGCCTGGGAACCAGTGTGTGCTTGCTGCACAGAAGTAGATGGCAGAGTCTCCAGGCTGTGTGGCTGTGATGTGCAGGGATAATTTTTTGGCTTTCTTATTCAATAAAATGGTAAGTCTCTGGTTTTGCTTTCTGTCCACATTTTCAAGAATGTCTATCACAAGGTGAGGGCTCTTCCCAGCTTCTTGCTTGTACCAAGGGAAGTATGAGAAAGCACTGCCTGTGTAAGTGCAGTTGATGATGGCGCTGTCTCCCTCTCCAACACTCAGAGTGGAAGGTTGCTGCTCCAGCTGCTCTCCGCGGCTCTCCCCTGCACAGAACGAAAACCAGAAAGGAGGAGAGCAGTCAGACAGTGCTCTGCTGGATAATCTTTGTCCACAATAACTAAAGGAAACTGTATGAAATAGATTTCCCCTGGATATCTAAACATATACACCAAGTGTTTTCCCTTGACCCCAAGTGTTCAACTCACAGTCCATCCACAGGCACAAGAGCAGGAATAAAGCGTGAATAGATGTCTTCATTGTTTTTCCAGCCTGGGATCAGTACAGACTCTCAATCTCTTGCCAAGTCAGCTATTTGTATTTCAAGGTAGTCCCCTTTTCTCTAACAGTTAGAGTAGCTTCTTGTGTTATCTATCCAGCCAGTAAGAAAACAAATGCTTCAGTTCTCTCCTATTCCACCAGAATGCAATGCCATCTTGTGGCCACATCTCTAATTACTGAATGCTGTGAATGAATGTTCTACAAACATAAACAAGTCCAACAAAGTGACCTTAGACCAAAGACTACAATGCAGAGTTAATATGTAGAGATTTGGGGTGGTTCTTTACATACTGCTGGGTCATTATTAGTAAGTTGGAGAAAGGTACATACATGTTCTTGGTTTTGTTTAATGACATTTAAAATAAAAATGTCACTATGATCCATGAACTATGTTCATGAACCCAAATCTTAAACTCATAGTCCATCAATGGCAATAAGAATGGGAATAAAATGTTAATGGATGTCTTCAATATTCTTCCTGCCTGGGATCAATGTAAACTTGTAATCTCTTATTTGCAGTCCCTTATGTACAAATGGAAGAAAAATTTTAATTTTCAGTCAACACTATCGTAATTTTTCTGCTTAGGAAAGGGGATGAGAGGGCATGGCAGAAAGGAAGGATGGCTGGAGTAACAACTAACACTAAGGACGTTTGAAAATTGTGTGTGTGTGTGTGTGTGTGTGTGTGTGTGTGTGTGTGTGTGTGTAAATGAAGTTATTCTACACAGGTAATACTTCTTCCAGAATCCATAGGTATGGGGTACATCTCCCAGAGTTAGTGACAGTCATGGAGACCCATAGAACAATGTAACCTATTTGCCATTGCACTTGGTCACCCACCAGAACTTGAAGACAAGACCACATTGCTGAAGACACCACACACTTTAGTCACAGGACTTAGAGCAATCAAGCCAGTACTAATCAGGAAGCTTCCTCCTTACTGACTCCAAGTCAGTGCAACTCAGACTACTAGGAGACAAAAGTCCACAACAGTCCTAACGATCTGTGAACACTGAGAGCTATGATAATGATTAATATAGCAAAATATGTCCATGGTCATGAGTGCTATAAATGGTAAGGAAGTGGCCAACCTCTTTCTGATTGGATTTCAAGTCTGCTCCCCAGGAGAAAAGTGAATGCCTGGTGCTATAAATCTGTCCAAGAACCTATGCCTGTGGATTTTATAGGCCCCAGGGGAAATTTTACTAGCATTGTTTTTGCTAAATTGACATAGTATCAAATTTCCCTCTACTTTCACCATATCCATAGATTAGTGCAGCAGTCAATCCTAGTTAGAGAAGAGTTCTTGTGCAGCAGATAGTAGTTTTTATTCACCAGCATTAATATATTAGACTCACAACTGGTCAAAGTGTTAAGATTAAGGGTCTGTGAAACACACAGCTAGAACTGTATCATCTATATCACAACATTTCCCAAAGGCTCAGGAAACACAATAGTTTGTATAGAGTGGTTGTAAAAGCCGTAAGTCAGAGATGACTAGTGTCTTCAGGATATTATTATACTTAGGAAGCCATAGTGGTTGTGGTTGCCGGGAACAAGAAGAACTAAATGTGATTAAATCAGTCAACATTGTGACATAGAGTGGGGGGGGGGGCTTATGAGCCCCCACCACTAGCTGAGGAGCCATATTAGTGGTTGATTGCTTCTGTGGAAGAGAGAGTCAGTCTGCTTCAGTAATATGACACCTGGTAAGTTGATGATGCTTTTGTGGGTGCCCCACCCCCATTTTTATGTGGACAGCACAAATCCAACTTAAAGAGTAATTAAAAAAAAAAAAAACTACATGAAGTTTGAAAGAGGTTTGAAGGGAGGACCTGGGGAAAGCTTTTTGGTTTTGTTTGTTTGTTTATTGGTTGGTTGATTGGTTGGTTGGTTGGTTTTATTGAGTCAAGGTTTTTCTGAGTAATCCTGGCTGTCCTGAAGCTTACTGTGTAAACCAGGTTGGCCTCGAACTCACAGAGATTCACCTTCCTCTGCCTTCCAAGTGCTGGGATTAAAGGTGTGCACACCACCACCACCCCACCCCCCTCCCCGGCGAGACTGAACTTTTAAAAATGTTTGTGTTTCAAACACTGTGGAATTTTAAAGTTTTTCTGTCCATTATATTCTTATATTTGCATGAGATCTTGGGGAAAAATAAGAAAGCATACAGTTTAATAGTAATGCATTTGTGTGTCAAGATGTCATGGAATTCACTTTACTGGTTACTTTTTGTCAAGTTTACACAAGGTAGTGTCATCTGGGAAGAGGAAATCTCAGCTCCATCAGAATGGCCTATGGGTGTGAATATGGTACTTTTTTTTTAAATAATGATTGATCTGGAAGGACCCAAGGAACTGTGAGTGGTACAACTCATGAAGAGTTCGTCCTGGGTCATATAATAAAGCAAGTTGAGCAAACCACAAACAGCAAGCAAGTCAGCAGCGCTACTTCATGCCCTCTGTTTAGTCCCCTACCTCCAGGACCCTGTCTTAAGTCCCTGCCCTCATTTATTTCATGATGAAGGGTAAATTGTGAGTTGAAATAAACCCTTTCCTCCCATGTCTTTGGTCCTGGTGTTCATCAAAGCATTATAAAACAAATTAGAACAGTATCGTCACTGCTCGCCCTGTGTGCAGGGACCATAGCACTCTTTCTCATCTACTACCCCACCACACCCAGCAAATCCAAGTCTCAAAGACTTAATAACTGTGGTGGTGAAGGGGGGATGCAAATTACTCAACTAAAATAGCTCCTGAGAAGCCGAGGTCTGAGAAAAGAGGATAAAAAGGCTAAAATAAAGTAGAATTAATGTTCAGGCAGGAAGAGAATTAGGAAATGCAGAAATGAACAAAACCAAAATATTAATAAAAATTGACAATTTAGCTACAGAAAGAAATAAAACTAAAATTAAGAGAATTCCATATCCTATTTTACTAATCACAGAGGAAAGCACATTTATATTGAATAATTGCTTTTAATTTTTAACACTGGTCTATTTAGCTCCATAGTTTGAAGCATGATTTTTGATGAGTTAATGGCTACACGTTTCTCATTCCTCTAGAATTGCATTTAGGAGAAGGTGGAGAAGCCTCATCATCTAGGATGTATATGATTGCTTTTTTTTATCAGAAATTCTAAGTACACTGGACCATGGAGGAGACTACATTCTTCATATATATATATATATATATATATATATATATATATATATATATATATATAATGTCATAGCTGGTAAACCCAGAATTGTTCCCTCTCCAAAATGTTTATGTTGAAGCTAAAACCCTAAGAACCTCAGAATGTGACTGTATTCAAAGACATGGCCTTTAAAAAATAATCAAGGCAAAATAAGGTCAGCTCTAATTAAATGAGTATGATGTTCATATAGGAAGTATAGATGAATATCCTCCTAGAAAAGCATGTTTGGACCTAGGGATAAAGGGTCATCTACAAGTCCAGAGGGAGGCCTAAGAAGAAACTAATCCTGTGAACTTCCTGATCTTGGATTGATAGTGTGTAGAAATGTGGAGAAATAAATTTCTGTGGTTGAAGTCTGCCAGTCAGTGATAGTTTTCTATGATAGCCATAGAAAACTATACATTTTAATATCATGCTGTATGAGATCAATTACAAAATCAATTGGCATCATAATCAATCATACATCGAGAAATCTTTAACATTTTCACATTCTATTCCTTAAACCCAATTTGATGCATTTGTTTCCTTGTCTTTGTACTGTGTCTGAAAGCCTAATTATCCTCATAATCTTATTCAGATATTGGGAATGCAGGCTGGATGGCTCAGCAGTTAAAAACACTGGCTGTTTTTCCAGAGGACCCAGGTTCACTTCCCAGCATGCACTTGGCATCTCACAGCCATCTGTAACTGTAGTTCTGGGCAATTTGATGCCCTTTGCTGGCCTCCACAGACACCAGGCTGCACACACTGTGGACAGACATATGTGAATGCAAAACACCCATACACATAGAATAAAAACAAAGATAGAGTACATATTACTTGTATTAGTGACTTTCCTATTGCTGTGATAAAATGTTATCACCAAGACAACTTTGAAAAGAAAGAGTTTATTTGGGGCTTACAGCTTCAGAGGGTTAGAGCCCATGATGGTGGATCAGAGGTGGCAGGCAGCAGGTGGATGAAGCAGCAGCTGAGAGCTTAGATGTTGCTCCACAAGCAGGAGGCAGAAAGAGGGCACACCAGGAATGACACCAGCAGTATTAAAGCTAAGAAGTTCTGCCAGGCATTGTGCCACATGCCTTTAATCCCAACACTAGGGAGGCAGAGGCAGGTGGATCTCTTTGAGTTTGAGGCCAGCTTGGTATACATAGCAAGTTTCAGGACAGCCAGGACTACATAGAGAAACCCTCTCTCCAAAAACCAAACAAACAAATGCTGTGGGAGGTTTTGCATGCTGTAAATATGTGTTGCTCTGATTGGTTGAAAATAAGATGTTGATTGGACAGTAGCCAGACAGGAAGTATACGTGGATTAGCAGACAAGGAGAACTGTGGGAAGGCTGGAAGGCTGAGAGGAGACGCCAGCCTGCCATCCAGGGAGCAGCATGTAATGGCACACAGGTAAAGCTATGGAACATGTGGCAACATACAGATTAATAGAAATGGGCTGAGTTTAAACGTAAGAGCTAGTAAGTGGTAGGTCTGAGCTAATGGCCAAGCAGTTTTAATTAATATAAGCTTCTGAGTGATTATTTTATATATTATTATACATGTCATATTATATTATATTATATTATATTATATTGTATTGTATTATATTATATTATATTATATTTATATTATATTATAATTATAATTATATTATATTATATTATTATATTATATTATTATTATATTATTATTATATTATAGTGTATATTATAATCACTACAGGGTCCGTGGGTCTGGGCAATACCAGAGAAAACTTCAGCTACAAACAAACAAAATTATAGAGAAAATGATATTTTTTTTCAGATAAAATAATGACAATATGGTGAAAGCCCTCTGTAAACCAACAATGAAGCAAGTTCTTCCAAAGTTAGAATTTGGTTCTTTTTGCATACTGTCTTTTAAATTATGGCTTTACACACAATAGGCACAAATAATTGCATTTGTTTAACCCAAAACTGGTAGTTTTGTCGTAACAATATTGGATTTTACTATATGTTTCCTAGTTCGACAAATATTTGGCAACACAAAAAATGAATGGCAATTCATAGAAAGATAATGATAAAAAACAAATCACTTTTTTAAGTGGAAAATTTTGTACTTAATATTAAAAATATGTGTCTATGTATAAAAAAATTATTTAGAACTATGTAACTATAAACTCAGGTACAGGGGAAGAGGACTAAAACCCCAGCTTGTGCAAGATTAGACAGGATAAGTGCCTTCCAAATCTGAGTTCAAGCTTTGCCTGCCCAGCAAAACTTGTCTAGGGAAGAAAAGACAGATAGATAGACAGACAGATAGACAGACAGACAGATAGATAGGTAGATAGATAGGTAGATAGATAGCACAATGGGGTGTTACTCGGTTGTTAGATTAAAAATGACATCATTAAATTTGTAGGCCAATGGATGGAACTAGGAAAACAAAAAACAAAAAACAGAAAACATCCTGAGAGAGAAGCAACCCAGACCCAGAAAGACAAAGATGGTATGTGCTCTGTGGGAGCTCAATTTCAGGTTTCCTAGTGGCTTTACCCAGCAGGTCTGCATAGAGAAGATGATTGGACCACAGACTAAGTGCAGTTGTCTGAGATGGTCTGCACTGGGCTGTACTGGTGGAGGTCTTTTGCTCCACTCCTTGGCATTTCTATAAATACCCTAGGGCAGAGACACTCAGGGCCCGATAGAATGGGTTCTAGGCACTTTCGAGGGTAACCTGTATTTTCTATCTGTTTCTCCCCCCACTAAATCCTTCTATCTAATATTTCCTGCTGCTCCTACTGAAGAGCACTCTGGAAAAATGTGGGTGTGGTGGGTAGCCCCCCAACAGTACTTGTTTGTAAGTGAATATTAGCATTAAAGTAAAGGATAATCATTCTACACTCTACAAACCCAGAGAGGCCAAGTAACAAGGGGTACTCGAGAGGGATGATAGGATTTCCCTGGGAAGGGGAAATATAATAGATTTTGTGGGTGGACTGGGGGCAGGTAGGGGTGGGAACAAGAAGGATCAGGTGAAGGAGGAAAGGACACATAGAGAGAGGTGGGGTACTGAGAGAGACAACTGGAATTGGTGGGCATTTAGAGAACAATATGGAAATCTAGTGCAGGGAAACTGCCTGTAACCTAGAAGGGTGACCCTAGCAAGGACTCCTAGTAATGGAGGATATGGAGCCAGAACTGGTCTCCTTGTAACCAGGCTGGTCACTCAGTGGTGGAATTGGGACACCAACCCAGCCACAAGACCTTCTACCCACAACCAGTCTAACCTGCAAGATGCTCTAGGGCAATGGTGGCTCAGTTTGTGGGAGTGGCCAACCAATGACTTGTCTAATGTGAGGCCCACACCACAGGGAAGAGCCCATGACCGCCACTGCCTAGATGGCCAGGATCCAGACGCTGGATAGCTCAGAAACCTAGGGTAGAACCTAACATGACTGACCCTCACCCCCACCCATGCACGGACACACATGCACACCCCCCCCAAAAAAATGCAATGAAATGATTCTTAGTGGTATTCTGCTATACTCATAGGAACAGTGCCTAGCCCAGTTCTCATCAAAGAGGTTTCCTCCTGCTGCTGATGGGAGCAGATACTGAGACTCACAGCCAAACATTAGGTGGAGATCGGGAAACCTTGCAGAAGATGGGGAGGAGGGATTGGAGGAGTCAGAGTGGTTGAGGACACCATGAGAACACAGCCCACAGAATCAACTACGCAGGACTCATAGGGGCTCACAGAGACTGAAGTGGCATCCATGGAACCTACATGGTCTGTGCTAGGTCTTCTGCATACATGCTGTGATTGTTTAGTTTCCTTTTTTTCTTGGAATACTAATGATGAGAATTGGGTGTCTCTATTTGCCTACTCATGAACCTCTTTTCCTTCCACTTGGTTGCCTCATTCAGCCTTGATGTGAGGATTTATGCAGAGTGTTATTGTATCTTGTGCTGTGTTCATTTCATAATCACTGCGAGGCCTGCTGTCTACCGAAGGGAAACTGAGGAGAAGTGGATCTGAGGGAGAGGAGATACTAGGAAAAGGGGATGAAGGTGAGGCTTTGGTGTGCAAGTATTGTGTGAGAGATTATATTTTTTAAATAATAATAAAGATAAAAAAATAGTGATGTGATTATACATTCTGTTTGGCACTGCCTCAGCAGGTACATGATTAGCAAACATTTCCTTCAACTTTGGGATTTTCTGTTCACTTTATCAATGGTGCACTTTAATGCATAGACATGTTAGTGCTAAGACTATGGCTCAGTAGAGCACCTGCCTTGAATTCAAGATGCCTGCGTTTAGTTCCTACCACTGACAAAAGTAAAAAAATGATTGTTATACTTTGAGTCTGGGATCCCTTTTGGTCTTTTGTAATACACTACAGAAAGAAGGAATCCTTCCTTCCATTAACAGGTAAATACCCATCATTTGTCCCCAGTTTTCTTTGAGGATTATGAGTCTCTTTGGAATAGTTGTCCACTCTATCTAATTCATAGCCTATATTAAGTTTCAAGTCCACCACAATCCAAGTTTCTTTCTCCTAACAATGTCACCCAATTCCCCTGGTGCTTAACTCTTCTTAAGTCTTCTTCATTTGACCTGTTACCAGAATTGAGAACACTCATCCCTTCATCTTAACTCACTTTTTCCCCAGGACCAAAGCACTCAAGATTCAGCATCTTTTTCCTCCATGCAGATCACAGCCACTGACCTAGTGCACTGAAAAAAAAAAAACCACTAGAAACAGAAGGAAGATGCTACAGAATATGATATATTTTGGGGCAAAAGAATAAAGGAAGCCAAATAAAAATGTCATGAACGTATTTCCTCCGAGATTTCTACTTCTAAATTCAGTCAAATGTAAGAATCTTTAGGAATAACAAGTAAACCATCTGACCTAGAGAGGAAGGATAAATAAACCATTTCTTACTGCACTTTACCAGGAAGATATGGAGCATGCGCAGCCATATAAGCCATGATAATTCCACTAATGATATGAGTTGGATTCAGGGAGATAAGAATTATAGGGGATGATGAACACATAAACAGTTTAGTTCAGCAAGAGATTTGTATTTAAGAAATCACAAATTCAGACTAGTAAGGTGGGTGATGCCTATAACTCCAGCCCTTTGATGGTGCAGGCAGGAAGAAAAGGAATTCAAAGCCAACCTCAGCTTCATAAGGAAGGAGTTCAACGCCAGCCTGAGCTACTGGAAATTCCAACTCACACACACACACACACACACACACACACACACACACACACAAGTCATCGTGGTGTGTGACTCTTTTCACTCTTTCTGGTCAAGCCTAAAGTAAGGCATGCTCACTCCCTGTTCTCCTAATGTGTTCTTAGTGTTAATTTGCAAGGTTTACACTGCAACAGTGCCTGGGTGTGTGGTGAGTGTCAACAATAGCAGACCTGCATGGGATCCCTAAATGAGTGATCTCAGACACACTCAGCATCAGGCCCTGCTTCTCAGAGTTTGTGATCAGCTCCCCCTGCAGTGTGTGACACTATGTGACTCAGAGCACAGTAGTACACAGCCGAGTCAGACTCTTGGACCGAGGCTTTCTGCAAGTGGAAGGAGGTGGATCCTTCATCATAAGTAGCTTCAAAACCTCGGCTGCTTCCCTTCAAGTTGGCCTTGGAGACTCTGAAGAGGAGCTGTGGACCTTCTCCGGGATACTGGACATACCAGAACAGGGCTGGGTACTGTTTGGTTTCATATGAACAGTTCACAGTCAGAGACGTCCCTTCAGAGATTGTGACTCGACCTTCCGTCTGTGTCACTGAGTCTCCATTGCTCTCTCCTAAAAAGAGAAATTAATAACAAAAATTATTGTGGGCTAGCTTGGTGGTGATATGTATTCTGCCTTATAGGAAAAATTGTCCTTAGAATTTACATCAATATCATAGAACAAGACAGAAGCTCCACATGTCATTCCACTTACCAAACATTAAGAAGAGTACAATCGCTAGTCCAGGGAAAGAGTTCATTTTCTGAGCCACCCAAGTGTGTGAATCTTAATTTCTTAAGTTAGGAAATGTTAAGGTTATAGGGAAAGGATGAATGTGAGCTGAGAATTAAACAGGAAATACGTGTGTGCTAGGTAGATGCACCATCCCCCAACCCCTGTTTTAGGCAATTTGCTAAGCTCAGAAGATTGTTGACCTACATTCTCAAAAGTCAGTGATGGAGTACTACTCTGGGCTCTTTTATTTTGTCTCACACCTGGTAGCTATTGGATGGTGCTTCTGTAATCTGAAGAATAGTTGTGATAGGCTTATTTGCACCTTGTACATTGTCTTACCTGGGAATGCCATTTCATGCCATTTCTAAGTTTCTTATGTAGCCAGTTTTGGCCATGTGGTAATCCACTGGAAAAATCACACAAGTAAGGAATGCCAACACATGTTTAATCACTACCAGATGACTTTGGAGAAAATAAACAACCTTTTTCCATTTTATTTCCCTACATTGGACAGATGTCACAAACCTAAAAGATAGCTAACAGATACTTCTTAAATTAATAAATTAATGCTGTTTGTGTAAAGGAATATTTGAAATAGCCATTTGTTTCACATTTGAAACATTTATCATAAGAAACTTAAATTAATAAAAGTTTTTCAAAGAAAAATGACAATTTTATATTACATATACATTATTAAAATTTTTAAATATTATGGGATCAGTGACCAGATGTCTATATACCACAGATAGAGCACCAATGACAGACCAAAGTAATGATTCCACAGAAGTTCAACTTGGAGAACCGATAAGTTTATTTAGGTTACTTACAGGAGCATGGATGATCTAAAGTCAGTCAGCTACAGTCCTCCCCAGCATCTCACAGGTTTGTGTTCAGCTCCCCCTGCAGCCTCAGACACTGTGCACTCAGAACACAGAAGTACACAGCCGAATCGCTCAGGTGCACAGAGGCTTTCTTCAGGTGGAAGGAAGATTTACTCTTCTGAAACTCAGCCTCAAATCCATTCACTCCATGAACCACAGGATCTCCTGAAAAGTACCTGAGGAGAAGCTGGAGGCCTTGGCCACGGTGCTGCATGTACCAGTAGAGGTAAGGAGTTCCACTGTAGGAATAGTTGCATCTGAGCTCCACCGAGTCTCCTTCGAAGACAGTGACATGAGCATCAGGCTGGGTAACTGACTGTGCTTGAACATCTCCTGGAAAATCAATGATAAATCAGTAAATGTGATGGAGAAAAATATTCTTACTAAAATTCAAGTGACAAAAACAATGAATCATGTGCATCTACAAACGATAAGGATATTTTACTCACCCAGGAAAAAATGTATCCCCAGGAATGAGATGAGGACCAGAAGCATGGCTGAGCACTGGAAACACCTCTGGTGCCTTTCTGGAAAAGCTTGGCACAAGCAGGAAAGCAGCTGCAGTTCTCAGTTCTTGAAGACAAAGAGCACAAAGTTGTCCAGACACCTTCCTTGTTTAGATAAAATTCTAAAACAAACAAACAAACAAACAAACAAACAAAACGCTGCAGAACTGGTCCTGGTCCTGGGAACTTCCTGGCCTCTGACTATCTTCACTCATCAGTTGTTCTAAGAACTCTACAAGATGCAGGGAGGGACTGAGTTGAAAGTGGGGATCAACTGCAGAAATGGAGGCGGCTAGTCTGTGCAACGTCGCCCTCTGGCGGCCAGTGCAGGATAAAGACTCTGAAGTAAATCCTTGTGTTCTTTCTGTCTACAGCACACCTTGTGTTTCTAAGCTATCCTGTGCTATGTTGAGTCCTAACCTAATGAAAAACAGACCATGAAAAATGGAAGGGCAATTTTATTTTGAAAAAAAAAAACAATCATATGATAAAGCTATTAAATTTGGAGACCATTACCACTTGAGTATAAAAGCAAAAGCTGCAAGCAGCCCTGCTGCCTAAAACATAGTCAAAACCCAGAGAATGAATCTTTAATGTGTGTTTTGTTGACTCCCGGAAGCCAGAGAAAACTCTGCCTTCCCTGGCATTTCCTCATTAGCATTTTTGTAGAGAGCCAGAACAAAGGAAATCAATTGGAAGTTCAGCATTATCCTTCTGGCCAGATGCTCTTGGGTCTGAGATATCCTTCCCATCTCTCTCTCTGTCTCTCTGTCTCCCTGTCTCTCTGTCTCTCTCTGTCTCTGTCTCTGTCTCTGTCTCTCTCTCCTCTCTCCTCTCTCCTCTCTCTCTCCCATTTTTTCCTCTCCTCTCTACCTCCACCCAACCCTTTGTTTAACTCAGAACAAAGAAATCATTAGCAGTGTGTTTGCCTACAGATTCCTTCTTACAGACAACATCCACACATGCTCTTACAATTCAGATGTGGTGCCCTCTCACTGTGTCCTAGGACAACCATTACTTATGCAGACACATTCAAATCAGACACCCTTGGCTGTATTTTATAAGCCTTTGCTAGCAGTGAGCATCCAATCAAGGGAAGTTCTGGTAGGATATAAAGATAGTGACTTTGGTGAAAAGAAAGAAAAAAAAAAGGATACAAAAAATAGTAGTCTAAGATGTAAACCCTTGCCTTAAAAAATGAAACAAGCTTATCTATTTTAAGAATTATGAAGATTCAGTGACTTCAGATAAGCAGAAATGATAATGCAATATGGAGAAAAGACAGCAAAACCCCAATATCATTCGATCTGGATAGTCCTGGGATGATACAGCATCAAAGAAACAATAGACTGGAACATCTGCAGATGAAAGTAGGCTGACTAATGAAGGTACTTAAAGCACGCACACACACACACACACACACACACACACACACACACACACACACACACACCTTGAAAGGTTTAAGATTTAAGAAAAGAATAAAAGAATATTTACATGAAACATGGACTCCGTAGTAGGAGCAGCAATGAAGCACAGCCCAGAGAAACAGAAACCATGGGAACAGCTGGACCTAGACACATTAGTGTCCAGCAGTTTGAAGTGGGTGGATGTTGAGTAGTCTAATGAGAGCCGAGTTGATGGTGGCCAACAGCATGCCATTCTTCTGAAAGTTTTTTACTTGGGAAATTGCTATATTGCTGTGTTGCATTGGGACACTGGGAGGTACTGTAAATAGAATACACACCAGAATAAAGAGAATAAATAGAATTTAAAAACGCTCTACTGTGTAATCGCCCTTAAATGACACATTTTCTCCATCAACATTTGTATCCACTCCTCATAATATTTCTAAAACATAGTGAGGGACAGAGCAGTAGACACAATTTCACTTAGCAGGGAGAAATGTCCCCCACCTGCATATCAATGCCAGGCTTTGTTTCCAAAGCACAGGACTAACTCTCCAGGTCTGTGTGCATTGTTCATTTCAAGTCCAAACAAACCAGGAAAGCAACAGCTGAAAGAAGAGCCTGTCTCCCTGAATCTTTCCTGGCATGATTGCTACACCAGGAATTTTACTTCATTTTGGGGATGGATGCTTCTATGATGCTGGGCTTTGTCATAATTTAACACATGAACTCTGCAGGGCAGCAATGGAGCCAGTACAGACATCACACATACGTGAGCCAGACACAAGATGGCAGTGCTCCAATGAAGCACTTCCTCCCCCTCCACGGGAAGCATGCTAGACACTGATCCTCAATCAGGAAAAACAGATTTAGACATTTTCACAATGTAGTGACCCTTGACTGAACACATACTGGATGGTACTGTAAGTCCTATCAAGAACCTGTGGCTGGAAGCTCATAGACCCTACAGATAAACCCATTATTTTGCTAAATGAACACAGTATCAAAATGCATTTTAAGTGTGAATCTCATGAATAAGCAGGAAAGAATAGTAAGTAAGGTCACACAATCTCAGCAGCTTAAAAAAATAGCTCTCCCTCATATGTTTATCTTAGCCTGGTCTGTATGTGTACACATGTGAACAGATGTGCAGACCTCATCAGAGAAGGTTCTTTACCTAGGATCTACTTGATGAAGATTCCTGTGGAAAATTACCCAGAAACTGCTAAGATAAGCAGTTAGCTGGAGGGGGTTCTGTGCAAACAAGCAGTTTAACAGAAGCTAAGATAAGCTAGCTGGGACATCTTGACCTAAAAGTGAGTTGGGTATTTTTCCACAGGGCTTCTCATCAAGAAGATCAAATTCTAGTCAAGCCTAAAAAAAAACTGGCCCCTGCAAGAACACAAGATGGAGGATCCTCTGCACTGTCTTAACCTGTCACATTCCCCATTGGTTCTATGGGCATGTGTCAATCATTTCCTTGTCTTGTCCTAGGCGGGAGACACAGATGGTCTTTAAGACCAGAAGCTTAACTGAGTTTACTCTGTTGGATGTAGTTGGCAATGCAGTTGAAGATGCAGGGTTCCACCATTAGCCTGATGAGGATAAGAGTGAAATGACTAATGCTGATAATAAAGTGGGGACCAGGGAAGAGAGACTGATACCAATTATCTGATCTATGTCTCCTTTCTTCCCTCCTTTGAGATTTTCTCAAACAAATCCCTGATTACTTGAAATAGAAACCATAGATCTCTCCTAAAGCTATGTAGAATCTTATTTGTTTCATCAAGAAAAGATCTAAGCCTCCTTGGGTTTCCAGAATTACTTCTGCTAGAGTCTACTTGTTTATCTCATCTGGATATGGAGTCTTCTAATATCCCTAAGTCCTTGTAGTGATTTGATTAGGTGTAGCCTCTATAGACTCATGTGTGTGAATGCTTGGTCCATAGGGAGTGACACTATTAAAAGGTGTGGTCTTGTTGGAGGAAGTGTGTCACTGTGGAGGCAGGCTTTGAGTTTTTTATGCTCAAGCTATGTCCATTGTGGTACACTGTCTTCTTCTGCTGCTTACAGATCAAGATGTACAACTCTCAGTTGCTTCTCCAGCAACATGTCTGCCTATATGTTGCCATATATTCCACCATGATGATAATGACTAAACCTCTGAAACTGTAAGCCAGTCCCAATTAAATGTTTTCATTTAAAAGATTTGCCATGGTCATGGTGTCCCTTCGCAGCAATAGAAATCCTAACTAAGACAGTCCTGGTCCACTTGCTTACTTAATTCTTTGAAGTTTGATCACTGACTATAAGGGCCAATGTTCCTATGGCTGTTGCCTGAGCAATACTGGCTCCAATCAGAAGTGGAATGAGGAGAGGTGTGCCTCACTTCTGGTTGAGGCCTGAGGTTCATCTTAAATGTACTCTCTCTTCTTCCCCATCAAATAAGTAAACCTGAGGCAGGATGTGTACTAGTACATATAGAAGGGAATTACTATTTTGGATGTCTTGGAGGAGGCACATTTAGTTAAACCATTTGAGCATGCCCACCAAGGAGACCAGAGGAGAAAGGTAATCATTAATCCTTCTATATTCTTTACCCTTGACAAGGTTCACCCTTTGTGGTCTCAGGGGCCATAAAGTATCCTGCTGATAAGAATTGACCTGGAGAGTGAAATAGCAAACATCAGAGTAAAGTGAATCCTCTAAGCCAAAAGTCCTGGACACCAGACAGGTTCCAGCTCCAAGTAGGACCACAGTGTTAACTTAGGCTTTTCACAGTTACAGTTGTTTTTGTTTTCTGGTGCACTGATGGTCTGACTGGTCCCTTGCCCTATATAGTAGGGGGGTGGGTTGAGGGTTCAGGCACAGTCAGAAATTCTGACCAATTCCTAGCTAGAAGTGATTAAGCAAAGGGTGAACCTTGTCAAGGGTAAAGAATATAGAAGGATTAATGATTACTTTTCTCCTCTAGTATCATGAAAAATACCTTCCAGTATCATGAACACTAGTCAATAGAGGTCAAGGCAACCACTCATCTTCTCCATGTTCAATGAGATATGTAAATGTTTCCTTCAGAATTGTAACTTGCCATCAGTTTGTGGACAACAACTAATAGCCTTGGCAACAGCCTGAGCTGTTTGGGAATTTGATTAGATGTAACCCATTCCTGGTACTGGGAGTTCCACTCAATGGTGAACAGTATCTAGTTGGGGCATTGTCTCTCCTATTATTTGGTGACTCCATTTAGATTTCTTCATATATGTATACATATTAAGAATCTTCTACCATATTAGGTTTCCATACAACCCCTCAAATGGCCCTTAGTGTTAGTTGTCCTTCCCTATATTCTATCCCTTACCCCTTCCTCCCTCCCTTACTTCATCCAATCCTTCCACTCTGGTCTCCCCTCTGTCTCTCCATAACTATATATTCCATTTGCCCATCCTTGGGAAATTTTCAATTTTTGAGTTGCATCCTTAAGTCTTTTATTTATGTTCTCTCTGTTTTTTACTATAGGTACTTAGAGCTTTATAGTTCCCTCCAGGATTACTATCAATGTGTTCCAGAGGTTTGATTGTGTTGTGTTTTCATTTTCATTTAGTTCCAGCAAATATTTTATTTCTTTCTCAATTTCCTCTTTGACCCAATTCAGGAATGAGGAGTTTACTCTTCATGGGTTTGTGTATTTACTAGGAATCTAGTTGCTATTAATTTTGTTTTATTTTATTGTGATCAGATAGGACACATGAAGTTCAATAATTTTAAATGTGTTAAGATTTGTTTTGTTCTATTTCTCTTCCCAGGGAGATCCATGCATCCCAGTCTTGAGCTCTACTTGTTACTCAGTCTCTCTGGGTCTGTGGATTATAACATGATTATCATTTACTTGAAAGCTAATAACCAATTATAAATGAGAACATATCATATTTGTCTTTCTGGGTCTGGTATAACTCACTTGGAATGATTTTCTTCTAGTTCCTTCCACTTAGCTGTATTTCATGTCACTTTTTTAACAGCTAAGTAATGCTCCATTGTGTAAATATACCACAGTTTCTTTGTCCATTCTTCAGTTGAGGGACATCTAGATTGTTTCCAGTTTCTGGGTATTATGAATAAAGCCACTATGGCTTGGGGAGTTTGGAAAGAAGAACAGGAATGATAAGGTGAAGGTGGGATGGAAGGAAAGAGTACAGGGAGGAGAGATAACTGGAATGGGAGGGCATTGGGGAGGTGATGTGGAAAGCTAGTGCAGTAGAAACTCCCAGCATTCTATGAGGTTGACCCTGGTGAGGAGGATCCTCCTAGTAATGGATGATACAAGCCTGAATCAGCCGTCTTCTGTAACCAAGCAACTTCCAGTAGTGGGACTGGGACACCCACCCAGCCACAAAACCTGCAATGTATCCAGCCTGTATGATATTCTGGGGCAATGGAGGCATTCAACTTGTGAGAGTGGCCAAACAATGACTGCTGTAATTTGAGATCCATGCGATGAGAAGTGGTCCAGGCCTGACACTATCTGGACGATCATGAACTGGAGGCTGGATAGCCCAGAGTCCTAGAATAGTTAAAAAATAATAATAATAAAATGGTTCCTAATAATATTCTGCTATACTCATATATTGGTTCCTAGCCCAATTGTCTTCAGAGAGTCTTCCTTGAGATGCTGATGGGAATAGATACAGAGAACCACAGCTAAACACTAGGCAGAGAGAGAGCCCATATTATAGATCTCCATCTGATCCCTGCCTTGGAGCTCAGGGAATGCTATAGAAGAGGGAAAGAAAGAATTGTAGGAACCAGAAGGGTAGAGGATACCAGGAGAACATGGCCCACAGAATCAATTTTGTAGGTCTTGTAGGTACTCACAGAGACTGACCCCACATGGGTCTGCACTAAGTCCTCTGTATATTTTATTCTTGTTAATTTGGTGTTTTGGAGAACTTCTAACAGTGGGAGAAGGGCTTTCTCTGATACTTTCACTTGCTCTTGGGACCCTTTTCATCTAACTGGGTTCCTTCACCCAGCCCTAATAGGAGGGTTTGAGTCAAGACTTATTGTATCTTATTATGCCATGTTTGGTTCATATACCTGGGAGGCCTACTCTTTCCTGAAAGGAAATGGAGGAACAGTGGATCTGGAGGAGAAGGGAGTTGGGGGTTGGGAGACTGAGAGGAGAGGAAGGAGAGGAAACTGCCGTTGGGATGAGAGAAGAATAATTTTTTTAAAAAAACGATTTGTTTTATTTCACAGGACATCAGGACATTCTGGAATTTGAAGAGGTTTCTATGTGCTGCTGAGTTTAATATGTAATCTTTGGAGTCTAAGTGGAATATCCTGTAGATATCTGTTAAGTCCAATTGATGTATGATGTCATTTAATTCTGTTGTTTCTCTTTTTATTTTTATTTTTTTTGTCTCAGTGTCCTGCCTATTGGAGAAAGTGGGATATTTAAATAACCAGCTACTAATGTGTTGATGTTAATCTGTGTCTTTAAATACAGGACAGTTTTTATGAAATTTGACACCCCTGAGTTTGGTGAATATATGTTTAAAATAGTAATGTCTTCTTGTTAAATCTTCCCTTGATTGAAACAAAGTGTCTCTCTTTTTCTCTTCTAATTGATTCTAGTTTGAAGTCCTGCTGTGGGATGTCCTGTATGCTGTAAATATATGTTGCTATGATTGATTGATTAAAAAAAAAAAAAAACACTGATTGGCCAGTAGCCAGGCAAGAAGTATAGAATAGTGTAGGCAGGACAAGCAGAGAAGAGAATGCTGAGTAAAAGAGGGCTGAGTGAGGAGACACTGCCAGCCACCATGAGGAGAAGCATGATGTAAGATACCAGTAAGCCACGAACCATATGGCAACTTATAGATTAATAGAAATAGGTTAATTTAAGATATAAGATTAGATAGCAAGAAGCCTGCCACAGCTACATAGTTTATAAGTAATATAAGTCTCTGTGTGTTTAATTGGGCCTGAGCAGCTACAGGAGCCAGGTGGACACAGGAATACTCCAATTACAAAGTCTATTTTATGAGATGTTAGGATAGTAACTCCTGCTTGTGTCCGGGTCTCACCTAATTGGAAATATTTCTGTCTTTGCTTTTGCTCTAAGGTGGTGACTGTACAACTAAGATGAGTCTCTTGTAGGCAGCAGGTACATGGATTTTGTTTCTTGATCCATTTAGTCTGTCTTTTGATTGGCTAATTGAGGCCATCAATATTTGATGTTAATGAAATGTGTGTGTAATTGTGGTCATTGTGTTACTGATTTTAATGTTGTTATTTGTTTTGTTTTGTTTTTTCATTTTTTTTCAGAGCCGAGGACCAAACCCAGGGCCTAGTGCTTGCTAGGCAAGCACTCTATTACTGAGCTAAATCCCTAACCCCTAGTGTTGCTATTTGTATTATCAATGATATTTGTATTTTAATAATCATGGTTTCATATTTTTTTCCACAGTTCATTGCTGTCTTCATGCCAAAACAAAATTCCTGTATTTTCTTTGGGTTTCCTTTGTTGAATATGAATTCTGGGGTGGATTTTTATCATGGAAAGTATTACTTTTTACTTCATTAGGGTGGATAGTGTTGTTGGGTATATTAGTCTAGGTTGCCCATTGTGGTCTTTAGGACTGAGATTGCATTGCTCCAGGCTCTCTTGGCTTTCAACTTTTCCATTGAGAAGTCAGCTGTTATTCTGATGGGTTTTCCTTTATTTGTGACTTAAGATTTTATTCTCTGTTATACTTTTCAATACACTTTCTTATTCCATATACTTAGTGTTTTAACTATAATATGCCATAGGGTTTTCATTTCTTGTTTTGTCTATTTGGTGTTCTATTTGTTTCCTCTATTTTTATGGGTATGTGTTTCCTTAGTTTAGGGAAGTCTTTTTCTATGATCTTGTTGAAGACGTGGTTTATGGCATTGATGCAGGATTTTTCTCCCTCATCTATACCTATAGTTCTAAGGTTTTTTCAATGTGTTTCATACTCCCTGCATGTTCTTTCTGGTGTTTTCATCTTTAATATCCTTGTATTTAGTCTAGATCTTCTGCTTTGGGTCCTGATATCCTATCCTCTGCTTGATTCCTTCTACTTGTGAGGCTTTCCTTCAAGTTTTTTACTTGGGTTATTAGATTTTTTAATTCCATCTTCATTCCAGCTTGAGATCTCTTCAATGTTTCTATCTCTTTATTGAATTCTATTTTCAATTCCTGGATTGTCTTCCTCATTTTCATCAGCTTTATGTTTATGTTTTCTAGGACACCACTCAGACATTTATTCTCTTAAATTATTTCTCCTGATAATCTCCTTAAATTCCCCTTAAATCATTTTATTGAACTCTCTCTCTCTCTCTCTCTCTCTCTCTCTCTCTCTGTGTGTGTGTGTGTGTGTGTGTGTGTGTGTGTGTGTGTGCCTTCATTAAACTCTGAATTCTTTGGTGAAGCTTATGATTGTTTTTTTAAATTCTGTGTCCTGGTTCATCAAAGTAGTTCTCACTGACCAATGTTTCTACAGAGTTTTAGAGTGGATACTGACTTGATCTTTCATACTGTTTGCAGTTTTGCAATAGTAACTAGAAATGTCATCGTTCGTTAGTTCTGTGTCTGATATGGACATAGAAGATTGTGCCAGGAGACATAATGTATGAGCAAATTAGATCTAGAGGTTGGAAATGTTTTAGGTGAAGCGAAGTTAAGACGACAGAATAGACGGGGTTGGTATGCAGGATGTGCCTCATGGTCTAGGCCTGGAGTGTGGGGGTAGATCTGGGGTAGAGGATTTGGATGTGGCATGAGAAAGGCCTCAGGGTTTGTGGTCAATCCTGTCAGGTCCTGGCAGAAGTCTAGAGATTATTTGCAGCATGGGGAGATGTGGCCAGACTAGGCCAGGGCACTGGATGCAGACGTAGAACCCAAGCTAGATCTAGCAGGTTGGGTGGAGGGATTAGAGGTCAGGTATACTCACCAAGCTAGACCTAGCAGGATCACCTTCTTTTTGCCTAAAGATGCTCTAGGTCTCATCCCAGAACAGTGGACAGTGATGCTGATGAATTACAGAGAACTTAATGAATGGGAAGGTATGGCATGTCCTTGACTTAGAAGACACATGAACTTTGAATTCCCTCAGAGTCTTCCAAAATGTCAATGCAAAATTGCTAAAAATCTCAGGAAATTTTTCTATTGAAATTGAAGATCAAGGTTTATGATTTACATAGAAAGCAAAGATACTTGAGTAACTGAACAGTTTTCCAAGAGAACTGTGTTGCAGAATTCACTCTGCCTAGAGCTGTTATAAAGAACAGTAGCCCAAACACCTTGCTGTCAGTGGAAGTAGGATATAAATGAATAGATAGATAGATAGATAGATAGATAGATAGATAGATAGATAGATAGATAGATAGATAGATATTGTATTAATGTAACTAAAATAGATATGACAGAGTCAGGCTATACATAATGTCCCATTAATGTTTAACAATAATGAGGACAATTTAATGGGCAAAGAAAGGTGTTTTCAAGAGGTATTACCAATCACCCAACCTTGTCAGCTCAGCCATTTCTTGAATTGATGTTAGTGAAGGCCAGACTGACTTGAGAAAATAAAGATACTAACTACACAGTAACTACACAGATTCTTTCTAATAATTTGAAAATGACACAGAGATGAAACTCATGGCCATCTTGGTCTAAAAAAGGACTATGTTAGAAAACATATAGATTTCACTTACAACCATGTAGCTAGATTACTATGAACAACAAAGAATAATGTTTCAGAAAGCTGTGTGTACCTGTACAGTCTCCTTCCATGACACCCAATACTAGAATCCTGCTGTTCCCTGTCCCAGCTGTACCTTTGAGATTCATGTAAGGTAAGCTCTGTAGGCCTATGTCTATGAACAGGCAACTGTCTGGGTCAGAGAATGAGATTAACAGGCATCTCTGTCCTCTGGCTACATCACAGGTTTATTGTCCAGGATGCTGCTTGGAAGGAGATCCTGAATATGGAGTAATTACTGGTTTGCAGAGACAAATGACAGGGAGGCTTTTGCCCTTGTTCTAAAGCCCAGGGCATGGATGCCGATGCCTGAGAGGACACAGAGGTCTTCAAGATTAGAAGTAGTGCTGTGTAGAGAGCTTTCCTTCTTTGATATTGTAGTTTTAAGCCTTTCTGTTTTCATCCACAGGAAAAGGTATAACAGGATATAAGCTGAAAAGGAATCTAGCCTGGCCATTTCCCAAGACCTTGCCTAAACCAGTGTAATTCTGTATAACTACAGTGGAGGTCAGTACTACCTTCGTCCTAGAATGTCAGGGTGTCAAGAATCTGATTCCTATATCTTTTCCTCACAAGACTGATTAGGAATATAAAGTAAAAAAAAATCATAAATTTGAAAGAATTCTCTTTCATTGCCAGTAGACTCTTATTGTGAAATGATAAAACACCATTCCACCCACTATTGGCATCTAGGAAACAGCTCTGAGGGTTTGTGTCAGGACTGCAGTTGCCTGCTGCACACTGTGCATCTCTAGCACAGAAGTAAACAGCAGTGTCTGCAGCCTGGGCAGCAGTGATGGACAGGGAACTGCTCTGGGTGGAGGTGCCAAGGGTCACTCTTAGTCTTCCACTGCATTTCTCTCTCTCATTTGTACGTATTAAGATTAGCATGGCAGGGCCTCTGCCTGACTCCAAGCATTCTCTTCTCCTACTTGGCTGTTCACCCCTACATAGAAACACAGGCCAGAGAACAGGAGTCAGTGGCTACATTTTCAAACTGCATTTCCAGATCAATAAGAAGGCTTCATCTCACATGGATGTGGACTATGAACTTTGCTATCCCTGTCGCCCTCACCAGAAACCCAAACTCACTAGTCAGTTGCAGCCATAGTGTCACCAACCACACTCCCAGGAGTCTGTCCATTCTTCCCTTTGAAGAGCAGATCACAAGAGATGCAGCTCCAGCCTGATCACAGGTTGATTGGTTTCTGAGCATCTGCCTTGAAGAGTCTCAGAAGCAAGTTCAATCACCTCCCTCCCTACTCCCTCCCTTTGTCTCTCCCCAAGCATCTTGCCTCCACCCTCCCCTCCCCCATCTCTCTGATATCAAAGCAAGGGAGTGTGAGGAAGGGGAGACATCTGGTGGTGGCCCTATCATCTTGGTGAGAGAGCATGGCCTGCAATAGTGAGGAGTGGGCACAGCTGAAACTACAAGGCTGTTCTACTCTCTGTGCTTATTAAAGTATTGTTAGATTTCTTCAGTAGCTTAGGGAGACAGAAGGCAAAAAAAAAAAAAAAAAGAGACTAGAGCCTGATCTCTACAGGGAAGGACAGACACTCCCCTGGAGGAAGCAGGGTGTCTGTGTGGAGAAAAGGTGGCAGTGACTGTGTAAGGGTGGGGGAGGGGATTGTTTGCATCCATAAGAGTTAAAGCAGTTCTGCAGTCTCTTTCCCTGTGCTTTCTAAGATGCAGGCAAGGGACCCCATGGCAGTTCCAGGTGCTAGGGCAACTGTCCATCATGCAGTTGCAGGATAATAGGGTAACTCCAATTCCACATTCTTTTCTTCTCTGGTTATTTCTATTACTTTTGTTCTTCATCCTTTGCTCATCTTGGTATATTATTGGTTTACTAAGATAATGGTTTATTGTTCAGTAATTTGTCTATTATTTCTAGAGTTCTCTCTATTGTTCTGGCTTTCTTACCTGTGTGCAATACTCCTTTAGAATCTCCTGCAATGCTGACTTGGATATCACAGATTGTTGCCACTATACTTAGGATAGATCCTTATAGCCTTTAATTTTGAAGGGTAGTTTTCTAGGTACAGTCATCTTGGTTGATAGCTGTTGTTTCCTTTCAGGGCATGAATCCTGTCATTATGATCTTTTGGCCTTTAGTGTTTCTTGCCTATGTGAGAAACTCAGTCCTTCTCTCTTGCGACCACCAGTTTATTTTCTTTTTTCTATAAACTTGGAATTTTGACAATCAAGGCATGAAGAAAGCTTCTGATCTATACCTTCATTTTAGTTTCCTGTTTCCCTGGATTAACATGACCCTTAGCATCTTGAGAGCTACTGTGAAGATAAACCAGAGACTCTAAAACACAACTAAAGCAAGAACATGGGCAGAACTATTCACAGGATGAATAGTAATGATAGAGACTGATAACACTTCCTCATAAGAATCGAGCCATGGAATCAGTGTGGCAGTTCCTCAGCATGATGGGATCAATCTTCCTATGATCCAGCTGTACCCCTCTTGGGCATATACCCAAAGAATGTTCCATCCCACTAGAGAGACATTGCTCAACCATGTTCATTGCTGCTCTATTCATAATGGTCAGATATCAGAGGCAGCCCAGAAGAATGGATAAAAAAAATGTGGTACATTTATACAATGGAGTAACTACACTTGTCTGTGAGTAAAAGGATAAGATTTATAACGTAGTAAGAAATTATGCTCATCTAGCAAAGTGGCGGTTGTAAATTATTCTCTAAGGCACATGACCTTACCAGCCCCAGGAAGCATGCTGAGTTTCCAGTACCAGATGTGATTTCCCTGGTGAGTAGACATTAACTCAAATAGACAGCAATGTGTGAGGGCCACTTATTGTACCCTTATGGATATTTTGCCATACTGGTAATTGTCATGGTTCATGGATGTGACAACCGGGTAGGTCAGTTTATTGTTTCATCCCTTGCACTTGGCAGATTGCATACTATTTTCTGAAACCTTGGAAGATAGACCATATGAGAGAGCTTTTCAGGTTAGATCCAGGTGGAATCATCCAAGTCATGTGTCCTCAGTGTGAGGTGTCTTTAGCGAAAGGGCACTCAGCCCTGAGATGCAATTAAAGGCTACATCAATAATCTATATTGTTTTAGGACTCCAACTAGCTACCCTGATCAGTCATTCAAAAACAGGTTCTTTATGCCTGGTACTGTTGTTTTTGGTTAGTCTCTGGTTCTTATGGAGAGCATTTTCAACCCAAATGCCTTAACTTCCTTTAAGATATAGATATGTTTATATATAAAGGAATATATAACTTATTCTTTCATTAAGACTTATATATTATCATATTAAGATAGATATTATCTTATTACTATATATCTTAAAATAGTATGTATTCTTTTAAGATGTATGTATCTTAAAATATATGTATATATCATAAATATATAACACATGTACAATATAAAAAGTATAAAATATCTGCATATATAATTTTAGGTTATATTTATAAAATATAACTACTTGAGCCATTACCAAACAACCCTGGTGTTCAGCATTTCTAGTTCTTTATTGAATTAAGTTTTCATGTCCTGAATAATCCACATTATTTCATTAAGTCATTTATTTGTGTTTTCTTAGATCAATCAGGATTTCATTTCTGTCTACTACTTGTTATTTAGGGAATTTTTTGGTAATTCACAATTTTTTTTACCATCTTCATAGTTATTTGTAATTCAAGTTCTCCAGTTTCTTCTAACTCGCTCTCATTGGGAACCTATAGAACATGTTAGGTTTTTGGAGAAAGGACATATTGTTTTGGATTTTATTATTATTCTCTTTTTCCTATGAGACACTCCATCTAGAGTTAGGCTGTTGATTGTGTCTTTGATATGAGACTTTAGCCCACTGATCCTGAATCCTGAGCTGAAGCTGCAAGGTGATGGATTGGAGGGGTTGAGAAGGCTCAAAGCCACACATGAGCTGTGTCAGTCTTGCTGCGTGAGACCATGGGCACTGAGGCCTTGCAGATATGGTTCCTGGGGGAAAGATGATAGACTTATGTGGGGTCTGACTCTCTTACAGTGAGTTCAACCCAACGGGCTGGAGTCCTTGTGGAAAAGGTCCTGTGGTATAAGCCGAAGACACACCAGGAATTTGGAATTACAATAGAAAGAGTTAGCATTCCCAAAAGTGGTCTGCTTGACCTCTTCATGAAGGGTTAGAAAATATATTTATTTATGGACATTAATTACTACTTCTGTTGACACTCATGAACAAATCTGGATGTACTTCAGTAGTAAATAATCCTATGAAATTAGTGCTGCACACCCAGATGACTAGTAAGTGTGGGAAGAACATTACAGTCACAGCAGAGAGAATGAAGGGAAGACAGTTTTTACCAGTTCATTGGCCACTACAGTAACCTTAACCCTATGTTTTTAAAATAAAATCTCTTGAGTGAGGTTTCCTGTCATTTAAAGAGACACAATTCCATGGCAACTTCCCTGGTCCTCCAGCCCCTTCAATCTTTCCACTCTCTCTTCCTTGCTGCTCCGCGAGCCTTCAGTGAAGAAGAAGTTACATTGTAAAAGTATCAATTGGGCTGGGCACCTCATTTGTTCTCTGTATCTAAACAAGACATGAGGAAGTAGAGCACCAATAGACTTACTACGGTGGAAATGGGAAATCTCATGAGACCCTACCCACTGAGAAACAACCACAGCAGCTAAGAAGTGCTGAGAGTAGGAAATAGTCCTCCACAGGAATGAACCCCCTAATTCGTTACCAAGGCCAAATGACCAGCCCTGAAATTATATACCTATACATAATACTAAAAAGATTGCCAAGATTTTATTAATGTATTTAGGCAGGTGTGTGTCTGCAGCATGTTCATGTATGTGAGTGCATGTGTGCATGCATGCGTGTGTGTGTGTGTGTGTGTGTGTGTGTGTGTGTCTGTCTGTCTGTCTGTCTGTCTGTCTGTCTGTCTTTCTGTGTTTCAGTGTGTCTGCGTTTGTGTTTGTCTGTTTGTGTAATAATGACAGATAAAAAGAGACCATGATTTTAAGGGAGCAAAGGGACATCCATAGAGGGGTTTGAGGAAGGAAATGGAAGGGGGAAGTGGTGTGATTATATTTAGTTTTTAAAAGAAAATAAATAAATGCAATATAAAAATATCAAATGTCCTATAAAATGTCTCCCAAGGTCTTACTTTAATTCCCTAGGACCTTTCTATCTTGCTTTTGTTTGAAGTAAAATTTAAAATGTACTCATAATTTTCTGACTTTAGAGCTATCTTATATGTTCTCACCTCTTTTAATTATACCTGCTTTTACTTTTTGAGGTTTCTCCACTGGGATACTTGCATTAGGGTTTGATTCAGCCCTTCTATTTACAGCTGCTAAAGAGAGTTTAGTTATGTGAGGGAAGTCTGGGTCTCTGAGTAATTATTAGACAGATATCCATGAGCCCAGGGAAGTTAAATGTACATGTGGATGAAAAGTTCCTAGAGCATTGTAGTATAGTTGGAAGTTTTTCCTGTGTCCCGCCTGGTCCTGTTGCTCAGATCCAAGTACATACACAGAGGGTTATATTAATTATAACTGCTTGGTCATTAGCTCAGGCTTATTACTAACTAGCTTACACTTAAATTAACCCATAATTCGTCTCTATGTTTAGCCAAGTGGCTTGGTACCTTTTCTCAGTTCTGCCTTGTTATCTTGCTTCCTCTGTGTCTGGCTAGCGACTCCTGAATCAGCCCTTCCTTTTTCCAGAATTCTCCTTGTCTGTTTACCCCACCTATACTTCCTGTCTTGCTACTGGCCAATCAGCGATTTATTTTTCAAGCAATCAGAGCAACCCATATTCACAGCATACAGAATGACATCCCACAGCATCTTAGTATACCATGCAACCAAACAGTGAGCACACAGGAGGTCAAAGTTTCTCTGGGAGGAATAATAAGAATAGAAGTTGTTTACTTTCTAAGTCATTCATTCAGTAAATAATTTTGAACTGATTACAGTGAACCATTCACAAGTCTATATGCTAAGAATAAAGCTGCTACAAATAGAAGACCTTGATATCTTAGAATTTTTTTTCTAGTTGGTGAAATTGACAATTAACACACTGACACACAAATGCACTGCATAGTTCAATTTTATGAGTCTCCACATCAGAGAGATGAACAGAGTGCTATAATAGAGTAAGTAGAATAAGATGGAGCGATGATAGAGCAAGAGGGGTATGATAGAGTAAGTGGGAGCTATGGCAGTAGGGGAAGGACTGTGGTAGAGATGGAGGAGGGCTGTGTTACTGGAACAAAGGAGTTGTGATATTTTAAAATGAGTGTTGTAATAGAGATAGAGGTGGGATATGATAGAATAAGTGGTGGTTATGATACAGTAGTAAGGGCTATGATAGAGTAACAGGAGGTCCATGATAGAGTAACAGGAGGCCCATGATAGAGTAACAGGAGGACCATGATAGAGTAACAGGAGGACTATGAGAGAGAAAGGGGCATGAAACTTTACATGGGAAGACCAGCATAATCTGTGGGTATCCTCATAGAAGTGACACCTGAGCTGAGACATGAAGATGGTCAAGAGTCTGGTTTACCAAGTTTTGGACAGAGAGTGTTTCCTATTCAGAAAGACCTAGGACCGCATCTGGGAAGTTCAGCAAGTCAAAAGAGACCAGCATTGCTGCTGCAGAGAATTGGGATCTTCCCCCACAAAAAGCTGATGTTGACAGTTCAGGCCTGTACAAATCCTGTGCAACATTGTCTATGACAGCATGAAATTTGTGTTGTATTCTTGAAGGGACAGAAAGCCATTTAAATACTTTGGGAGAGTGTAGATGGCATCTGGTTTACAGTGTATTTTATGTGATAGGGTGTTAAGTTGTATGTCTGCCCTCCCCCAAGCACTGAAACTGCTTCTGAGACTGTATAGAGAGCCAGCTGCCCTTGTAACAACTTGGAGTTCACAAAAGTTGCACCCTTGCTTCTCAAACTCTTGTGTTTGGGCATGACCTGATCTAATTAACAGAAGGGAGAACGTTCTCTGTGCAGAGGAAGTTCCAATCCTCTCTGCATTTCTGCCCCTTCCTTCCTTCTCTTCCTTCGCTACAGGAATCCTAGGACTGGGGACACTGTGCTCTCCCATCACCTCTCCCTTTATACTTTGAGAAAACATTATGCAGAAGCCCCCTTTCCTGGCATGTCCTGTTCCCTGCAAATATAAAATACAGTGAGCTCTCCCAGAGAGCTGTGGAAGAAAATGAGGAGGACAGACTTCATCTCCTATGACAAGCAGAGACCTTCTTTGGTCACAGGCTTTACTGGGGATCTCATGCTCTGCATGAGGCACTTTTGCATCAGATTTTGGTTTAGTCCCAATCAAGAGTTGAGTGTGGAAGACTTTAATTCTCGATCTTCTACTGTGGCTATTAGTATGAATTTTAAGCCAACTAAAGAAATGGAGAGGCACACAGCACAGAGGAACCAAAGAGATCCCAAAGGCAGAAGCTCAGCATCAGGCCCCTGTGCTGAGTTTGTGTTCAGCTCCCCCTGCAGTTTCCACCACTGTGTCACTCAGAGCACAGTAGTACACAGCCGAGTCTGACTCTTGGACCGAGGCTTTCTGCAAGTGGAAGGAGGTGGATTCTTTATCGTGAGTAGCTTCAAAACCTCTGCTGCTTCCCTTCTCATTGGCCTTTGTGACTCTGAAGAGGAGCTGTGGACCTTCTCCAGGATATTGAACATACCAGAAAAGAGTCGGGTATCCTGTGGCTGAATAAGTACAATTTATAAATAGGAATTCATCTTCTGAGAGAGTCACTTGACCTTGTTTCTGGGTTACTGAGTCTCCCTGGGTCCTCCCTGGAGGAAGAAGAGAATACCTATGTCACACTAAGGACAAAGCTCTTAGATGATTAAATATTTTTGACATCATAAAAGAAAAAGCATAAATTCTAAGTCACTTCACTTACCAAGCATGAACAGCAGCATCACAGTCACTAAAGCTGGAGAAGTGTTCATCTTTAGGGTCACCAAGTAATGTTCTTAACACTTCACATGAAGAAATGATGAAATGACATCAAATGATGAACCTAGGATGCTTATAATTCACAAAGATGATCTTGTGTTAGGAAACTCCTCCCCCTGGTGGACAGAGACTAAACTAGGGTCTCTTGCATACCTCCCGGAAGTCAGAAATGGGCTATCATTTTGAAATCATTCATAAGGCACATGTCAAATTTTAAGTGTTTCTTACAAACATAAAGGAAATAAGCAATGGTCATTAATATATTCAATGTTGTCATTCTTAGGATTCAACCTGATTTGAAAGTTTTATAGTAGAGCAACTGATGGGTTCTTTGTTTTGGTTTTTTATCATGGGGTAAATTAAAGACAAGAAGTCAATTTTACCAGTTCATATTCACATATTTGAATTTGTATTAAGATATCATGCAGGCCTAAAGTGATGGCTCAGGACTTCGAAGCACTTGTTGCTCTGACAGAAGCTCCAGGTTTGATTCTCAGAATATTCATAGTGTTTCTCAACCATCTGTAACTCCAGTTCTGGGGAAACTGACTCTCTCTTCTGACCTCCATGGGCTCCAGGCACACATATGGTACCTAAACACAAATGCAGGCAAAACACTCACAAGCATAAAATAAATAAATCTTTAAATTTTCTTACAGGTATTGTGAAATGAAGTGATTACAAACTGGCCTGGGGAATGTGTAATCATTAAAATCTGCTCTTTTTACCTTCTAGAAATTTGAAATAATGGTTTTATGTTGCCCATTTACTTAGAAGGTCATTGGTGTCTTGCAACACTGTTAGAAGATGTGGCTGGCATCCAGGACTCACACGTTGTGCCATGCTCTACATCAAATATAGGCTATGACCATTTTCTTAACTCTTCAGGAAATGTCATTGTGACCAGTAGTGCATGCTTTTAGGAATCACAAAGCTGACCATCATTTGGGTTTGGGGTGACATTTGTGACTCTTCCTTGCAGACCTGACAAGGGCATTGCAGGCAGCCAGCTCACATAAGTGTCTTCAGAAAAGCTTCTACCTTCAACTGTCAAAGCTTCTACTCATGAGTCTGGCTTTCACGGCTGCCACCTTTCTGTGGGAGCTCCTTCTATTTTTTAATTTGTTCTTAGTAATATTTTATCACTGACAGAATTTATTGTCTCACAAAACCATTTTCCCTCACCTTTGTCCACATCTGTTTCCTAATTCTTGTTGTTTTTACATTATAAATGTAACCTGTAAACGCCAGCCTTTGGCTCAGAACCTTTGTCTCTTACTGTTCAAGATAATGAATGTTGAGCCCATGTGGATTATCCTAACTTATAACTTCTGAAGTTGCTTCAGAATGTGTTGTTCATACAATTTCCCTATATAAGATGTAGAATCATTTCTCAAAGCAATATTTTCTTTCTTTTTTTTATTTTTACAATTTCATAGCCTTAGACTTTTGCACAGACTGACACACTGCATATGTTCCCCCTCCTACATAGCAGGCCTCAATCCCAGGGGAAAGTAGTTGGTCACCCCTACAAATCATGAGGTCACTACTGTACCAGTGGGCATGCCTTGCTTGTCAGGTTAGTCATTTAGAACACTGGGGCCACAGCACACAGCATAGGTTTGAAACAGAGTATCACCAACTCCTGTAAGAATCCGTTATACAGAGCTTTTGGATTGCCATACACATGGACATGCTAGAATCAACTCACACAGAAAGGAGATGAAAGCTTACCCTTTACTTCAGCTGTTGCTGTCTGAACCTACTCCTCAAACTGTTCATTTTCCACTGTTTATTTAAACCAAGATATTACAGTGCACAATACATGCTGAATATACACAATAAATGTGAATTAAAAAAACGTTAAACATCAATCAACAGTATAATCTAAACTTCCTTGGTCATTTTGACCTACACATTGTAGATGTAACCAACCGTCTTATTAAATAAGAAACACAGAAACAATGTAAAAGAGAAAGCCGAGAAGTCAGAGCTCAGAGCTAAAATCTCACCCTTCCTCCTGCTGTCCCAGCTTCGCGAAAAAAGACCTACTTCCTGTCGGTTCGTATTTTTAAAGTATGTTGTTCTGCCTTCTCATTGGTTGTAAACCCAAACACATGACTGCCTCGTCACTGTCTGAATGTACAGCCCCCTGGGTCTTAAAGGCATATGTCTCCAATGCTGGCTGTATCCCTGAACACACAGAGATCTTATGGGATTAAAGGCGTGTGCCACCACCGCCACACTCTTGCTATGGCTCTAATAGCTCTGACCCTGAACACACAGATATCTATGGGATTAAAGGCGTGTGCCACCACCGCCACACTCTTGCTATGGCTCTAATAGCTCTGACCCCCAGACAACTTTATTTATTAACATACAATCAAATTAATATTTCAGTACAAATCAAAATAATATTTCAATACAATTAGATTACCACCACATTTCCCCTTTTCTATTTTAATAAAAAGAAAAAAAGCAAAAGGTTATGACTAACAAAAGAAAAACTATATACAAAAGTACAATAACTATATACAATATATACAAGTAATAAATACCTAAACAGGTATTTGACGAATCAGAGAAAATAATTCCATTATCTATCCTATTTTGATAATTCCAAGATGTATCTAATGTACTTTCTATCCTAATTAATTTTCAACTATAACTAACTAATCTTCAACCATAATTAACTAATCTTCAACTCCCTCAGAGACCCAAGAAGGGAATAATATTAGCTAACAAAAATAAAAACAGGAAGTGCATGCAAGCAACTTCCAAAAAAATTTTGTGAGTTGACAGAAACAGCCAGCTGCCTGGGCAGTCACCTGAGGTTTCTCCGCAGTGTTGGGGCATCATCTTCAGCCTATAGGCTTAGTGTATCTGACAGACTCATTTGTGAAGTAGGATGTACACAAGGTCAACAGTTCAACCTCACATTGGGTGAGAGCAGTCCACGTACTAGAAACACCTGAATTCCACTAGTGTCCTGTCATGATTCAGGATTTTAAATTCTGGAAATTGTTGACAGTTTTTTAATTCAGCTGTCCATTCTTCTTGGCTGTGTATATATGGCTTCATCTCAGCATCCCCTTCTTCTCCACATCCCTCTATTAAATGCCAGTCTACTTTTGAGAGGCATGAGCTTTCAGCTGCTGTTCCATTGTACAACAGAATCCATCGGCCCTCTGCCTGTTAAGCTGCCTTCGAAGAAAAGGGCACCGTACCTTTTCCGGATGCGAAGGCCACTTCAGGGATGGGGCCATATTGTCCTGGCCTCAGAAGATGCCTTTTGATAAAGCCATAACCACACTTGTTTTGGCAAGAATCAGTAGTCCCTTGTTTCGTGATCTGTCTGTCCATTTTGTCCTGTTGATTCGAGGATACTTTGTTGTCCAGTGGCTAACTTTTGCCAGAATGAAAGTTGACTCCATATGCAGTTTCTTCAATGCCCATATTTTCTCTAAAGTAGATTGGTACTGCCAGGAGCCGACATGTCTCAAAAAAGAAAAATTTTCTAAGTTATTAAAACATTTTAAATGCCATATTCTGTAGATCTCTGAAGGGTTTGAAGATGACCTGTCTAAAACATCTCTGCTCAATTTTTAAAACATATCCAATATGACTACAAGTTCTATGATAATGTCTAACTACTAGCTTTCATTTCTTTATATCCTAATAGTTGATAATAATAACATTCAAGGATCAGAAATTTGCATTACATTGTTAAATGGATGGAATAAATACAATTAGAAATATACATATAGCATTTTCTAACAATATCAGTTTCAAATTTGTGTACAATATAAAACAATTCAATCCAATGTAAAGTATTTAAAACTAGTAATTGTCTTTTTCTTTTCTTTCTTTCTCTTTTTTTTTTTTAAACAAGAACCTTAAATCTAATCTCCTTTGCTTAGCCTTTTTCCTAACCCTTGACAATAACTTGTAACCAACCCCCCTAAATACTGAAAATTATCCCAGACCCAAAACCCATTAAAAAGACCAAAAAACCACCCGCCCCACACCACCTCTTTGGGAATGTGGGCGTCGTATTCTTAAAATTGCTTCCTGCTGGGTATGGGCAAAGTTTTCTTTATCCTGAAAGAAAAATTTTAGGTTAATTGTCAAATTCTAGGAGAGGTAACTATATCCTTCATTATCCAGTCTGTGTATAATGCCAAAGTTGAGGGTTTATCTCAAGTCCTTATTCAAGTAGTCTTTGAGACTGGATCATCTCAGCTAGTCATCTCAAATTTGCTCTGAGCACCTTGTAGTTCAAAGCTGATCTGTGGATGATGTTTGTCAGCTTAATGATATTATTATTGTCCACGTGGAATTGTTGTTGTTGTGGGGCCCCATCTTCTTTCTGGAGACTTCAGTTGATGTTAGGCCTGGCCATGATTTCCTGCAGAAAACTGATAAGAGACTCGAACACAAAAACATATATATGCAGCTAGCCTTTTTTCTAGAATTAGTTAGTACTCTATGTGACCATTCATATCTTAACAAAGTTTAAAATGTATATATATATTAATCTTGTAAATTTTGATATAAAATTTATACTTTGAGAACAGTTTAAAGAATCAGAATAGAATCAAAGAGTTGATTTTAGTAATAGAATAGTCCCTTAATTAATTTTGCTTTTGTCCTGTACCATAGCAGAAATGGCTCTTATTCTGGCATGATACAGGGAGTTTGCATTTTCCTTTTAACAACATGCTTGATTTTAAAGAAGGAGAGAGCCATTCTCCAACTCCAAAGTCAGCTTTAAATTTTAATTGAACTGGGACTGTTAGAAGACCAATAGTGTTAAATCTTTAGAGAAAAGCAGAAACAAACATTTAGGAAGACATAAAATTTTTTTAGATAATATATACCCATACACCGTTTCACTCTGTTTCTTGGGATAGATGATTTGTCCCTTTTCTTCAGTTGTCTCATTTGTCCAGTGTTCTTCAGATTCCTTAACCTTCATTCTCCTAAAAGACAAAAACAAAAACCTTTCCCCAAGACTAATTTTGGGGATGTTCCTTTTTGGCAAGTTATTATCTGATGAAATGAAAAGGCATGTTTTATTGATACAAGTTAGTTTAAATTGGATGTTCATGCTGGTTGATGAACTATCACCTCCTCTAATTAAGAGGTCTCTCTTGTTCAAATCGAACCTTTATCAATTTTGATGGTACCCACAGCTTATCTTCTCCTGTAGAAACAAAAGCAAAACCACGTCCCCAACGTAATACATACCCTGGTTTCCATTCTGAGGTCAGCACATCCTTAAAGTATATAGGCTGATTTAATTCTGTAGTTTTTTCTATTATCCAATGTCTCTCTGCAGCTGTTGTTCCTTTCTCATTGGCATTCAGAAAATTCAAAGTTAGAAGAGCATTATGCAGTGTATTTCTGGGGGTTTTTGTTACCCATTTCTGTTTATTTAGCATATCCTTTAGAGTTCTGTTTGATCTTTCTATAACTGCTTGACCTGTAGGATTATGTGGTATGCCTGTAATATGCTTTATATTGTAATAAGCAAAAAACTGTTTCATTTTAACAGAGACATATGATGGAGCATTGTCAGTTTTGATTTGTGCAGGTATACCCATGATGGCCATAACTTCTAGCAAATGAGTTGGACGGTCTATATGTCAAATTGCTCTGATTGGTCAATAAATAAAACACTGGTTGGCCAGTGGCCAGGCAGGAAGTAGGTGGGACAAGGAGAGAGGAGAATTCTGGGAAGCAGAAGGCTGAGGCGCAGAATCACCGCCAGCAGCTGCCATGACCAGCAGCATGTGAAGACGCCGGTAAGCCACCAGCCACGTGGCAAGGTATAGATTTATGGAAATGGATTAATTTAAGCTATAAGAACAGTTAGCAAGAAGCCTGCCACGGCCATACAGTTTGTAAACAATATAAGTCTCTGTGTTTACTTGGTTGGGTCTGAGCGGCTGTGGGACTGGAGGGTGACAAAGATTTGTCCTGACTGTGGGCAAGGCAGGAAAACTCTAGCTACAAATGGCGCCCAACGTGTTGGCAAAAGTTTCTACCTAAAACCTGAGAAAAGATTCTAAAACAGAGCTAAAAACAGCTTCCTAATTGTCTCTCTCAAATGAGCGGCAGCTGCTGGTTTGAGCTACTGGCGGGTTCCTGGCGTGTGCGCTCGATCTGCAGTATGGCGGGAATGAGGCCTCTGCAAGTGGCACATTAAGCTGTGTGGTGGATTTAGCCTTTGCTAGTACAAAACAAAAAGAGGTTTCTAGGCTGCACGCTGCTTGGATAAAAGCACAGACCCACGATGGCTCCCAGAGCTGGCGGAAAATGTACCACCGCCATGTTGGGAAGCTGAAGTGGGCAGAGTCAGCAGCCACAGTGCCGTTTCAGGCTTAAAAGGCTGCAATAGGCCTCAATTAAAAGCAATAGGCTCAAGCTAATATAAAAAATAAGCCACATAAAGATGGCTACCACACAGAGAATCTGGATTATGTTCTCTTTGATATTCGTAACTGAAGAGAAACATTTGATTGCAAAAGCTGTTGAGTTATGCCAAAATGTGTGTTTTAAAGGTACCTTGACTTCAAAATTTGGATGTAAGGATATGTTGCTTTGGAAAGGAGGCTCTGCTTTTGTTTCCACAGAAAGCCAGAGGCTATGGATTTGTTCCAGATTAAGATACATCAAGTTTGACCAGCCAAGACCACCTGAAAGGTCTCCGATGACACCATGGCCCAGATGATCCAACATCCAGAATCGTTTCAAGGCAACTGGCTCAGACGATACAGTCTCACGGACTACTCCATGATCCTAAAATTTTCTTTGTGTCCCCATAAGATACAGCGCCCCCCTCCAGCAGGAAGTAGTAAGAGAAGCTACGCCCAAATTCCCAAATATACCAAGCTGTAAAAGTTAAAACCTTCCTTTTAAAAAAAAAGAAAGGGGAAGTGCTGTGGGACGGTCTATATGTCAAATTGCTCTGATTGGTCAATAAATAAAACACTGGTTGGCCAGTGGCCAGGCAGGAAGTAGGTGGGACAAGGAGAGAGGAGAATTCTGGGAAGCAGAAGGCTGAGGCGGAGAGACACTGCAGCCACCGCCAGGAGAAGCAGCTTGTGAAGACGCTGGGAAGCCACCAGCCACGTGGCAAGGTATAGATTTATAAAAATGGGTTAATTTAAGATAAAAGAACAGTTAGCAAGAAGCCTGCCATGGCCATACAGTTTATAAGTGATATAAGTGTCTGAGTGATTATTTTATAAGTGGATTGTGGGACTGCGGGGCTTGGGGAACCTGGAGAGAAGCCCTCCAGCTACAACACATATATATTTTTAATATTTGTATGTTATTTTCTACTCTCAAACAATGTGACAAATGTTTTCCTAGAATGACACAGCAAAAAGGGTGCCACTCCAGCCCTGGTGTCAGGTTTGAAGACAGGCTGCAAGTGTCTGGGGAGCAGTGTGTATCTGCTGCACAGAAGTACATGGCTGAATCTGCAGGCTGGGTGGCTGTGATGTGCAGGGAAAGGTGTTTGGCTTTCTTATCCAATAGAAGGATGAGTCTTGGCTCCTGCTTTCTTTCTGCATTTGACCGGATGTCAATGATGACCTGAGAATGCTTCCCAGGCTCTTGCTTATACCAAGGGAAGTAGGCTGAGAGACTGTCTGTGTAAGTGCAGTTGATGACAGCGCTGTCTCCCTCCTGGACACTCAGGGTGGAAGGATGCTGCTCTACCTTCTCACCTCTGCTCTCCCCTGTGTAGAAAGATGGAGAGAAGGGAGAAAGGTTATCAAATCATTTTTCTTCCTTATCTTTTTTCCTGTAGTAAATAAATAAAATCCAAATGAACCATTTTTCTGAACATCCATGGACCTCCCACTAACATACCCAGTCATCTCACAGTCCTCAACTCACAGTACATCTGCAGCCAGAGGAAAATGAATAAAGCATGAACAGCTGTCTTCATTGTGCTTCTTACTCGGATCAGTTGTAGGTGCTCAGTCTCCAGCCAGCTGAGCATCTTGAAAGTTCCAATTGGCCTTTTGTTGTTATAACAATCATACATGCTGAGTTATTTGCCCAGCCAATAAGAAAAAGCCTGTTAATTAAAAATTCACTAAGATGTACTTTTGGTGCATCAGCTGAGGTACACTGCCACCCTGTGGTCATATTTCTAACTGCAGAAATCTAGTTTTACACTTAACTCTAGTGAGGATTCTGCCCACCTCTGCCATCCTTAGTCTTCCAACGTAGCTGTGATCATACAGACTGTGCATCTACTCAACCAGACGAGAGCACTAACTCTGTACTCACCCATGTGAGGACCACATTGTTGGACCTGGCTTTGTCATATAGCCTGTGAATCAGTCTAAGAAGGTGAGTGCTCCAGATCCCCAATATGCCACTCAATCTTCACACTCCCACGCCTACCTATGGTTACACCACCTGTGCACCAGCCCAGCCAGTTGAGTGTTTCAGATCCCATCCACTCACATCTTCCCCACACTCACAGAAAGACTACTTTGAGTCCTGCAGCCTTCATACCAACCTACAGTGTTAAGTTGCCCAGAAACTCTGCATATCATTCCCACATTCCCAGGCAAAGCTGAACTTGAACAGCTTTTACACCAGCACACAGACATAGATCTGACATATAGTCACACACTTTCTTGATAACCATTGAATTGGAATCACTCTCATCCCTGCCATCAATAATGGGTATCTCTATTTGAAGGACTGCCCTACCAACCCTTCAAACCTGATCTGAAACCAACCTGATCTGAGCAACAGCAAAAACAGAAACCAAATTCTACTCAACAGAGGCAGGCTACAATATCAGACACAATGAAAGAAGTCTACTTGCCTACATCATATCACAAGCACACGCGCATTATTAAAGGCCAACACAAGACAACCCCCACTCCCACAAAACCCACCAGTTCTATAGAAATATTCTCCAATGGGAATTAACTAAATGAACCTCAGGACAGTAAACAGGGACTAAGAAGGTATGGGAAAAAGAAGCAATAGAAGGACAGGGTTTCTATGAAGTGGAAATGCGAAAAGTGAAGGGGGCTTTAAATGGCGAGTGAGGACAGAGATCAGTGTAGGGGGAGAATGAGGGAGGAGGGATAAATTACATTAAGAGTGTTTGAAAAAGTCACAGGTAATCATTATTTTCTATTTACCCCAAATACATGTTGTGTGTATGTGTGCATGTGTATATATAAATAAATAATCAAAATGATGTTATGCCATGTGGGGTGATAATGCTCCCCTAGAGCCATAGACTGTTTAGCATAACACCTGGCATGAGAAACCTCATTTCAAGTGTTCGGTCATGACAGCCCAAGACAGGACTCCCCATATAACACAGACTATTGTTATTGTCTTTAGTTAATTTCATAAATTTGAAGATAAGTACCTATTCTCAAAATATTATATATTTTGTACATAGGACTTGGAAGAATAGGCTACAACTGACCTAGGAGTCTATTTCCTGAGGACTCTAATAGTATTCAGAGATATTTTGAAACCAGCCAAGAAAAAAGGCAGCCAATACTCCTACACAGCTGTAATACCTAAGAGCCACAACAATGACCAGCATCCAAATCACCAATAGTGTCACTTAGGTCTTGGATGTAACCAACAACCATTGAACTGGACTTACAGCTCACTCAATGGGAGGGAATTCAGACCTGGTACTGTCAACTTCACCAACTACTCATGACTAGAGAGGTCAGGAACTCTAAAAGAGAACTACCCACTGCCATTTTCCTAAACTAGTGTAATCCCTAACTGCATTCTAAATGCTTATCCTCATGGCCACAGATGTTGTGGAATATTATTTTAACTATGTAAAGATGTGTTACATTTGTTTATGCTACAGAATATTACTTAAACTATGTGAAGGTGTGGTACATTTGTTTCTGCTGTCTTAGTTAATGATGGAAATATCTGTTACATTTGTTTGCACTGCATTTGTTTAATTATGTAAAGATGTGTTGCTGTTTCACCATGCCTGCCTAAGATACCGGATGGGTCTAAAAAACAAAGTTAATGGCAAATAACTAGGCAGGAGAAAGATACGCAGGGCTGGCAGGCAGAGGGGGGGAAAGAGGGGATAAATCTGGATTTGTGAGAAACAAAAGAATGAAGAGAAAGAGGAAGAAAGACAGAGACACACCCAGGCTCAGAAGCCAGGCAGCTGCCAGCCATCCAGCCATGGATACAACAGGAAAGTAAGATATACAGAAGGAAGGGGGGAGTAAAAACCTCTGAGGCAAAAATGTAGATGAAGAGAAACAGGTTAAGTTATAAGAGCTAGCAAGAAACAAGTCTAAGCTAAGGCCAAGCATTCATATTTAATCAAATCTCCCTGTCATGATTTGGGAGCTGTTTGGTGGCCTAAAAAAAAAAAGCCTGCTACACACAAATAAGTGCTCCTTTTTGCAGCAGTAGAAGACGAGAAAAGAAAATACAACTAGTCAAAATGTAAAGAACAACTGACCATGGAGTGTTGTGGAATTTAATATTTGTTTAACTTTGTAAAGATGTGTTGTGTTTGTTTGTATTGTAGAATATGTAAGGATGTGTTACATTTGTTTATGTTGTATTTGTTTAACTAGATAAAGATGCATTACCTTTACTTTACCTTGCCTGCCTAAGGTACCTGGTTGGTCTAGTAAAAAGCTGAACAGCCAGTAGCTGAGGAGTAGAAGGATAAGCAGGGATAGCTAGCAGAGAGAATAAGTAGCAAGAGGAATCTAGGTTCTGGGATGAGAATGAGGGAGTAAAAGAGGGAGAGCCAGCCAGGGCCAGACAGACAGACAGACACAGAGGAAGCAGGAAAGCAGGATGTACAGTACACAGATGAGGTAAACAAGCTTCAGGGAAGCACATAGATGAAAAGAAATGGGTTAGTTTAAGTTTAAAAAAAAGCTAGCCAGAAACAAGCCTAAGCTAAGGCAGAGCATTGATTATTAATAATAAGTCTCCTTATCATGATTTGGAGGTTGGAGGTCCAAGAAAGCCTGCTACAGTTGGGTGCCTATGACAGCTGATGCATGTACAGCACAAGCCCTACAGAGAGCATTGCAGAAAGGCTGGTCCAAGGCTAGAATAAAATGACATAGCATCAAGTTAGGGTGCAATAGAACCATTTCTGCATTACCTCTGGGCTTTCACTGACTTTTGGATGAGCTGAAACACTCCATCCCATTAATGGAGATAAATAAATCTTGCTATGAAATCTAAGCTGGCCTCTAGCTTATGATTCCCCTTCTTCAACATCCAACACAGACATTTTTGTGTGTATGCTTTAGTTATAGTTGTTATTCTTTAACAAGTTTTGTCCCTGGAGGAAGGTTGTGTTGCCTTGTTTTTTTGTTTGTTTGTTTTTGGATTTTCAGGATTATTTGAGAGAATATTGAGTCGGGCAAGTAGGGAGATGAGAAGGATCTGGGAGGATTTAAGGTATGGAAAAGAATATAATCAAAACTGCTGCGGGCCGCAGAAATATATCATAAGAACTCAGCTGGTTATGGCAAAGTCACTACCTGGAGGGATCAGGGAATTCCTCCAGAGGAAGCCAAATCCCAAGGAGTTTTTGGTGTTACTTGGCTTGTTATATATCAGCTGTATTCTGTTATGAAAATCATGTGTGCCTTCATAGTTTTCCCAATTGACTTTTCCCCAAGAAGGACTGAGCACTCTCTGGACATACACATTCCAGGTAATTTGGAGAACAGCCTCAGGAAAGGCTTTCTCTGGTATCAGATTATCTCCCTTGGCCACTTTCAAGGACTACAGGAAACACCACCCAGGTGGGCGCCCATTGTTAGTCCCAGGTGGACTAACAATGATAACAGCCCACATGCAAGTCTCCTGACTAACGGGTAAATTCCACAAGGGGACACCGCCTAGGTCAGGTAGACATTAAGTAATAGCTTTACACAATTTAGCTCAGACCCCTCCTTTCTTACAGCCTTACTAACTTTATAGACCTCTAACTACTTACCTAACCACTTCTAGGAATATTTAGATAACCTTCTGTGCTAACAGCTATGCTCAGCCAGAACTCCCAGTTCAAGCCTCCCTGTAATTATCATTATTGGTAGCATCCGGCCAGGTCCATCACTGGATGGAGGAAAGTACCTTATCAGAGATACCTTTGTACTCTCTAAGAACAGACTTAAGCATCCAGGCTACCTGTTTGAGAAGGCCTGGCGGATGTGTCAATTAAGCCTATTCTTATCACCCCTCCATTTGACCCTGGAAGCCTGGCTTTGCACTGCTAAGGAAATACTGCTTGTAAGTGTATATATACCAGAACTCCCAGGGCAGGAGAAGACAGAGAAGAGAGAAGAGAATGGAAGAACGAGATGGGTAAGAACTTGAGAGGAACAAGCTGAGATGGGGAAGAACTAGATTGAAGAGCTAAAAGAGAGGACTAGAGGAACGAGATGGAAGATGAGGAAGAGCCAGATGGGGAAGAACAAGATGAGGAAGAGCCAGATGAGAGAGAAGGAGACAGGAGAGGAGCTGATAGGGGAAAGAACTAGATAGATGAGAACCTAGAAGGGACAGAACTAGATGAAGGAATTAAGATAGAACATAGAGGGGACAGTAGATAAATATAGAGAGAAATCAGGCAAGAAAGGAGCTAGACATGAGAACAGAACTGAAGCTGTGTATAAAGGATGTTATGCCAGAGGAATTAAAGCGAATGGATCAAAGAACTCTGAGTGCGTAGACTGATTTACCGACCCTAAAGATTCTCTGCTGGTTGATAGAGCCTTCTGTGGACCCTGGGAGGGGACTATCGAGGGGCTGGACCCCCATAGTCCTCGTTACAAAACATATTGTATAAACAATTCAAAAAATGATAAAATTGTAACAAAAATACTGACTTACTCTGTTGGTGTATCTTGGGTTTTGGTGCAATGATGTATGATATCCTGTGACTTTTCTAACTTCACCTTGTACAGTTTCACTCACTAGAGTTTACAATATTATTCTTTTAGAAACTTCCTTTTCAAGTTGTATAATTGGATGATGTCAGGTGCTTCTCAGAAATACAAAACTCAAAGTAAACATGTGACAATTTCTGAATTTGGGAAATGACAAAGCTGACACTTGAGCTCTTGTGGCTACTTCATGTACTGTGACGATAGCAGCAAACACATCTAATGAACAGTTGAAGACACAGGCTTTATTAAATCTAGGTTTGATGATTGTAGTGGAGCAATGTTTCAGAAATGATTTAACTCCTAATACAAATGAGTTTTGTGTAAGTCTTCTTTTATTATAAACATAGACTTATATAGTAATGGTTTAATATTTCAGACTTTTTTTGTAAGTTTAGGAGACCTGACAAAGTGAAAATGGCTTCATTATTTGTATCTTAGTTACTGTTTATTAGTATAAATAGACACCATGACCAAGCAACTTATAAAAGAAATATAATTTGGGGCTTTGTTAAAGTTTCAGAGGGGTAGTCCATTATCATCATGGCTGGGAGCATGACAGCAGGCTGCAATGGTCCTGAAGAAATAGCTGAGAAATTTTCGATCCTGATCAGTAGGCCACAAGCAGAAAAAGAGACACTGGGTCTGGTGTGGACTTTTTAACCCCAAGCCACTTCCAGTGACACACCTCCTCCAACACTTCCTCCAACAAGACCACACCTCCTAATCCTTTCCAAACAGTTCTTCAACTGAGGACAAAGCATACAATTGTATGGGCCTATGGGGGCAATTTTCATTCAAACCCATATATTCTGGATGTACATGACAATGCTTACTGATGCATTTTATCATTGAATTTTCAATTATAAGGAGAATTAATTTATATGAACTCAAAGCCGTTGGAATAGAACACACAAACCTACACAAGCCCAAGCTACCCAAAATTCTAGCGTGGGGTATGAGTACAAAGTCTCATTCTTAACTAAGGATATAACGACATTGGATATCAAATGGAACAGTGAGAATCTTTTTTCTTTAAGGTTATGGCCCCAGGAGGTCAACCACACTCCAGGGAAGGCAACACATTCAAAAGGTATGGACAGCACAAACCGTAATTGAAAGTATTGTCTTTTCCCAGAAACAAAGAGAGAAAAGCTGGAAAGTAAAGAGGAGAGGTGGGACTGGTAGGAATTGGTGGAGAACTGAATATGATCAAAGTCCATTGCATGAAATTCTCAAAAGACCTAATAAAAGTCCCATTCTTCTGATAATGGAAAGATATGCAATTGACTGAAACACTGAATAATCTCTTTTCTGTGTGATGCCTTTGTAGAGCAATGATTGAAGAGCAGTGAACACTGTGCAGTGGGTCTACCTGACAGCACTGTGAACCTGGTCATCTTTGTCAGTTGTCTCAGTACTCTCCATGAGAACTTCTTCCTGAAAACGGGAATCTGTGAGGAAAGGGTGCACTGATGGGAAACAGCAATCCTGAACTGTCTATGTTAGTGGAGAGGACAGAGAAACAGCATAAATTGGAAACCCCACAGCTGTGCAAAGCCTCCTGTAGAGTCTGCCTGTGTCAGGGCTGTAGCTGCACACCCAGCTGCAGTTTGGGGCCAGGCTGCAGGCTTGCTGGGAGCACTGTGCATCAGCAGCACAGAGGTAGGTGCCTGAGTCCTCCAGGTGGGCATCCTTGATGTGCAGGGTGCTGTAGCGCTCCTTGGAGTCGAATGTTGACTTTAACCTCCCATTCTCCTTTGTTCCTGGAGTCATGAAGAATAGCCTGAGGAGGCTGCTGCCGGGATTCTGCCGGAACCACTGCACAGTTGTCATGGTTGTAGAAAAATTGCATGTCAGAGAAGAGCCGGCTCCCTCCTGGAGACTGAGGGCTGGAGGATTCTGTTCCACCTGCATCCCTCTCACCCCTGCTCAGAGAGAAAGGAAAAAAATGACAATCCTTCTGCAGGTTCCACCCTGTCAGATATCCCAGGAGACAGCCATGAGGAGCTTTGGGTCAGCTGTGTTCCGCCCCTCCCACTGGCAGCTCTGGAACACCCCTAACCCATCTGGGAGAGCCACAACTCACAGCAAACCTGCACCCACAGCAGCCCCAGCACAGCTCCCAGGCTCCTCTCCATGGATCCTGTTAAACTGCTGAGACTCCTTCACCCCAGTTCCAGACAGTGTCTAAGTTAGTTCCAACCATGAGCAGGCTCTCCCTTGTTCTCCAGGCACCAATAAAATCTGAGCTCTTTCATCTTGACGGAAATCCCCACCCACAGCAGCCCTGTGAGGCCTCACAATAACTGCTCCCTAGCTGTGGATGAAAACCCTGCAGGGAACAGGAAGCTATGTCATCTACAGCTTGAAAACTAAAAAGGGTTTATTTGTTTGTTTGTATGTTGTAACAGTTAAAGTAAAAGATATTTGAGGGAAATTGTGAGAAGGAGGGGATGATATATCAGGAAAGAGCCGAGATCTTCATACATCATAGAACTTAGAAGGATAGAGAGAATAAGCTATTTTACATAATTTTACAGAATTTGAGAAATCAGTTGTATGAAACTTCTGATAAAAGAAAACTCTTTGATGGTGTGCAATGTGTGTTGAGGAATAAATATACTTTCTTGAAATCAGCAGATCACCAACTGCTAAGTAATTTTTCCAATGAAACTTTCATTTGTTAAAACAATCAGATCATAAACACAACATTCACCCTGATTCATTTTCTACCTCTGTCCTTTTCCAGTCCCTCCCCTGTACCCTGCAGATGCACACATTGCTGGTCAAGTTCAATAGTATTCTCTCTATTTTCTTCTTCTTTTTGTGCCTTATTATTTTCATCCCTTGACTAATTATTTGTGTTCCTGCTAGTCTGAGAGGAGTATGAAAAGTTTGGCTATCACAGGTATTGGAATAGTTTCAGGGTACATGAACTCTGAAGATTTTCATCATAAAATTTTAAAACTTGAAGTCATGGAGTTAGATCTTTTCTATTGAGCTTCAGAGGTCATGTTGAACATTAAATTCTATTTCCTCATCTGTCCTCAAGAAATCATTCTCAGAGTGGATTTCTAGTCACCTCAAGTTTTATAGTTCCACAGAATAGCACAGCTAACAACCAGGAATAAACTTTGCTGTCTGTGACTGACAGCCTCACATGTTCTCTGGTCTCTTTAAACTGCCCAACCCTTCAGGAACTTGAGAAAGTCATTTCTGGGAAGCCTGCAGTGCCCCCTAGTGGACCAACACCATCAATCAGCAAAGGTGACTTGAGGCCATAACTCCACATGTCACACAAAAGCAACCCCCTTCACTCCTTTAGTTCCTGATGGAGGAAATGCAAGATGGTCAGAAGACATGACAGTCTAGACTGAGTAGGGGTAAAAGTGAATCACTTTGAAAGTGATACATCATGGAGATTAAACCTCTAAATACTATGTTATTTCTTATCATCAGATATTTATTAGATTTATATAATTTAATTCAAAATAAATCTATAAGCATTGACTAAAATTTTACTGAAAGTGATAATAAGAACATAATAATAAGAATAATAAAAGTGGAGGAGACACTGATTTACTCTGTAATGAATCAGACTAAAATACAGGGATCTGAATAAAACAAATAGCATCAGGGAAGAGTGTAAACTGAGAGTTGTGTGATCCCAGGAACAGGAGAAATGTCCACATGCAGATGGTCAGACTCTGAAGAAAGCAGGTGTGATGATAGGATAGTAAACATAAATGACCCCCAAAATTTTACCAGGGAAATTCTACAGCAGATAAATACCTTTAGCAAAGTAGATGGATACAAGATTAACTCAAAATAATCAGTTGCCCTTAAATATACAAAAGACAGATGGGATGAGAAAGAAATCAAGAAAACAACACCCTATACAATAGCTACAAATAATATAAAATATCTTGAGGTGACTCTAACCAAACAAGTGAAAGGCCTGTATAACAAGACTTCAAGCCTTTGAAGAAAGAAATTGAGGAGGCTATCAGAAGATGGAATGTTCTCTCACGCTCATAGATTGGAAGGATTAATATGATAAAAATGGCCAGCTTACCAAAAGCAATCTAAAGATTCAATGCAGTCCTCATCAAAATTCCAACACAATTCTTTTTCTTTTTTTTTTTTTCTTGTTTTTCTTTCTGGAGACAGGGTTTCTCTGTGTAGCTTTTCTCCTTTCCTGGAACTCACTCTGTAGCACAGACTGGCCTTGAACTCACAGAGATCTTTCTGCCTCTGCCTCCCGAGTGCTGAGATTAAAGGTGTGTGCCACCACTGCCCCCCAACACAATTCTTTACAGGTCTTAAAGAAGAAGACTCAACTTCATATGGAAAAATGAAAAAAAAAAAAAAACAAAGATAGCTAAAACAATCCTGTACAATAAAAGAACTTCTGGAGGTATCACCATTCCTGATTTCAATCTCTACTATTGAGCAATAGTAATAAAAACAGCATAGTATTGGTGTTAAAAAAAACAGACAGGTGATCAGTTGAATCACATCAAAGACCAGACATAAATCCACACACCTATGGACACCTAATTTTTTGATAAAGAAGTCAGAAATATATGATGGAAAAAAAGCATCATCAGCAAATGGTGCTGGTCTACCTGGATGTCAACATGCAGAGGAATGAAAATAGAACCATATCTATCACCCTGTTCAAAATTCATGTCCAAGTGGATCAAAGACCTCAACATAAAACCAGATACACTGAACCTAATAGAAGATAAAGTGGGGTATAGCTTTGAACCATTGGCACATGAGACAACTTTTTGTACAGAACACCAATAGCACAGGGACTAAGATCAGCAATTAATAAATGAGACTGCACGAACTGAAAAAAACTTCGGTAATGCAAAGGATACTGTCAATAGGACAAAATGTAAATGATCAGAATGGAAAAAGATTTTCAACAACTCCACATATGACAGAGGGCTAATTTCCAAAATAAATAAACTAGACCTCAACAAACCTAATAATCCAATTTTTAAAAATGGAATACAGATCTAAATAGAGAATTCTCAACAGAGAAACCTCAAATGTCTGAGAAACAAAGAAATGTTCAACATTCTTAGCCATTAGGGAAATGCAAAACAAAATGACTTTGAGATCCTATCTTACACCTGGCAGGATAGCTAAGTTAAAAAACAGGAGTGACAGTTCATGCTGTTGAGGATCTGAAGCAAGGGGAACACTCCTCCATTGCTGGTGGGAGTACAAACTTGTACAGACACTTTGGAAATCAATATGGCAGTTTCTCAGAAAATTTGGAATTCATCTACCTCATTATCCAACTGTACCACTCCTGGGCATATACCCAAAGGACTCTCCATCTTACCAAATGGATGCTTGCTCAACTATGTTCATTGGAGCTTTATTAGTAATATTCAGAAACTGGAAACAACCTAGATGTCCCTCAATCAAAGAATAGATTTTAAAATGTGATATATTTACACAATGAAGTGTTACTTGGCTGTTAAAAAGATAAGAAGGACCATTCTTGGGCTGTGCTTATAAAGTGAGCATTCAACTCCCCATGGTTGAAGGAGTAAAAAGATTCTAATGAAGCAGAGAGAAATCTTTAGCTTTGGAAGGAGCAGGTGCTGAATGGCTTCCCCTGTGTCAGAGGAGAGACTCCTGGAAAGGAAATATCAGCTTCTGTTCAGTTCAGAGAGAACGAATTAGCAAGGATGCAGAGGCTGTGACCTGTGATATCAGCAGGCCCTTTGCTGGACATTCTATTGTATCCTGGAGAGCTCTTGGAATCCCCAGTGATGTCACTAGTGTTGTAGCAACACCTTGTGAGCTTAGTACATTCCTTCAGTGCCTATAAGGTTCACCTACAGGCATGTTGTCAAGACTGAGGTGTCTACTTGGGAGAGAGAATGGACAGCATGGAAAGACCAGAGTGAGAAAGAAGGAAGCTGGCCCTAGGTCTCACTGCAAAACATGGAGAAATAAATGGTCCTGGGGAAGACACAGTGAGTTCATGGAAGGGACTAGGGAGCTTTCTGGATATGATGCCCTTGAGCTTCCCAGGCCTAGGGCTCAGGAACTGGGAGCATCTGGGGAGCAACAGACCTATCATGCTTCTCTGGGTTCCTAAAGGACTGACCTACATCATGGATTAATGATGGTGTGTTTGACAGTCATGAATTGACAAGGCTGTAGACTTTATGCTGGGGACCCTCTGCTTTCACGCTGAGTGGAAAAGGAAACACAGTGGAACTAATGAGATTTCAATGCTATCACTGCACTTTTCCCCCACTGGAGTCCTTTAGGTTGTGTGCCAGTAATAATAGAAAAGGAGAGTGCCCTGGCAAAGCCTGAGGTTGTCATGCTTTACATCACATCCTTTACCAGGGATGAGGCAACAAGTGACTTCCAGTGACCCCTAGGCTTCTGACTTCCCAGCTGTGGGTGGCATACAGGTCTCCAGTTCAGCCTGAGAGTTACTAGAGCCAGTGGACCTGTGTAGAGACTGCCCTTCCTGCCAGTTCTTGGTGTCCTGGGCAGTTCTGCCATCTTGCAGCATCCAGTCTTGAATAGACTTAATGACCATAGATGTGGGATTATTTTGACAGGCTGAGGATTGGAGTGACAGATTTGAGGCTCCAAGAGAATAGTTTCTCCAATTACCTCAACATAGTATGACTAAGTTGTATGCTCCCCTAGGAATTTTCAGTCCCTAAGGGATGAATAATAGTATTGTGTGTCTCAGTTGAAACACCTGATGTGCAGAGTCTAAATTCAACTGTTCATTCAGCATGATGTCCTCTTCGTTGTTTTCTGCTCATTTATGATTTATGTAGTCTTTGTGTGATGTATGCATGTGTGTGTGTGTGTAGATATGTACATTGGTGTGTGTGCACAGGCCAGATGCTGACATCTGGTCTTGTCCTCTGTCACTCTTTCCCTTATTCTCTTTATCCCATGTTTCCCAGGGAACCTAAAATTTTCTGTTTTGGTTAATTTGGCTGGACAGCACTGGATCTCCTGTGTTCTCCAAAGTAGATCTTCTGTCTTGTCTTGTCTCTTCTAATTGTTACAAGTTTCAATAGCTCAGAAAGAGGAAGGATGTAGTAGCTCTCTCTTTATTTTACACTTATTTATTGTTTTGGAATTAATGTGTTTTGTAATAAATAACAAAAGTCAAACAATACAGCTCTTTAAAAAATAAAAAGCAGATTTGTTTTTCCTTTCAGTGCACAGAGCTAACACCATAGAAAATATCTGGTTTGTCTCATTGGCTTCATTACACAGAATCCCACAGTGCATCTCCTTGCTGACATTGTGTTGGTGACTATATCATGTGCATGGCTGTGTCTCAGAATAGATTCCCTCTCATAGCTGTGCCAAGTGCTGCATTCCTGAAAAGTACTGCAGGTGATGTCACTATCCTTCTTCTGACTGACATGTGGCTGAATTCATATCATATGCACTGTAATTGTTGAAAACTTCCTGGGTGTTGACCATGGGTCACTTTCTTTCACTTAAGCTGTAAAGGTCTTCTGTGGAGAACAAGGTAGGTTGAGTGAAGAGATTATGATGGGTTAACTTGAAACCTGTGGGAACAATGAGTCTCGGGATAGATAAAGTTCATGGAAGCAGGCCAGGGTAGCAGAACCTGGCTGAGTCTAAGAGCCTTGTAGACAACAGGAAGGACCCACTACCTCCTCCTGCATCAGAAGAGGTTAGGAAAGACAGTAGTCTTCTCCCTGGTTATTCTGTATGAATAAATGTGTGTGTGTGTGTGTGTGTGTGTGTGTGTGTGTGTGTGTGTGTGTGTCTGTGTCTGTGTCTGTGTGTCTGTGTTGTGTAGTGCATTTCTGTTCATCCCTCTGTGTGTGTGTAACTCTATGTGTGTTTGTGTATGTCTACTGCCAGTTGTTTGCACAATAGTGTCCCTTTGTGTGTGTATGTTTCCCCATGTGTTACTGAGTGTGGTTATTTGTGTTCATGTTTCCTGTATTGTGTAGGAGAAAGTGCTTGTATTGTATGAGTGTTTGTGAGTATGGGTGCTTACATGTGAAAATATGTGATTGTGTGCACTGATGTGTTCACTTTGGTATGTGTGTGTATTCTGCATTTTTATGTTTGTTTACTCAGGAAACTTCTTTAATGATGATGGTGTCCAGCTCTATTGAGAAAGTACTGTGCTCGCTCACTTGCATCCATGAAATATTGTAAGCTACTGCCTATCTTTCTGCATGTCCACCTAGCTCTCTAGAACAAAAGGACACAAAACCTACTGTAATTCAGTGGTTTTGAGGTATTTGTACATGGGAAAATATTTATCTGTAAGAAAGAAAAGGCTTTGGAGCAAACCAAAGAATGTGGTACAGGAAGGTGAGGAGGAGGCCACTGTGGCAAATCGAGGTGTCTGAGAGGCAGGATAGGCTGACTGAGGGTTCATGTCCATTCTATCCCCCGGGTGAATGGTGCTGTACATTCAATGGTCAGGTGGATGACTGTGTCTTCTCTGTACCCTGTTTTGTCCTCATCCACATTGCCTGCTATCATTTTCTTTCCACCTTTGCCTAATTGTGGCTCACTTAAACTTGGCCTTGGAGCTTGGACTGGATTTTGTTCATTGAGAGATTCTGACTTGCAGTGTTTTTATAGCTGCATCTAAGTCCAGCAGAAGTCCCATAGCCATGCTTTGGTGTGAGAATGGGGCTGTCTCAGTGCACCCCACTTAGGCTAATGATAGTTGAGAACACTCACCATGTGCTCTATCTGTAGCAATCAGTAACTGCTATTATTAAAGTTGTTCACTCTGAGTTAAAATTAGCCTCATGGAGGGTTGGGGAATGTGAGGACCCTCAGAGATTGCTGGTGGTGTAAAAAGATGTAGCCCAGTGAAAAGCCACACAGAATTCTTCAGAAAGTTAAAATGCAGTCCCCAGGTGACCCAGTGATTCCAGAACATGAAGTAGGTGTCCACAAAGAAGCTAGAGGATATCAGAGTTGTAGCATTCCTCAGAGTAGGGGCAAAGTAGAAACTATCTAGATTTCCATCATTACATGAGTGAAAAAGTACTATGTGTTTGAGTCTTTCCGTGGAATATTGTTTAGCATGAAATAGTACATGCAATCATTTGGCCATATGTGCTGATATATTATGTTCCCCAATATATTGTGCATCCTAATAAACTTATCTGGGGTCAGAGGACAGAACAGCCACTAGATACAGAGGCCAGAAAATGGTGGCACTCACGCCTTTAATCCTGTCACTTGGGAGGCAGGAATCCATCTAAATCTCTGTGAGTTCAAAGCCACACTGGAAACAGCCAGGCATGGTGACTCACGCTTTTAATCCCAGGAAGTGATAGCACAAAGCAGAAAGGTATATAAGGCATGAAAACCAGGAACTAGGGCTGGTTAAACTTTTAGGCTTTTGAGCAACAGTTCAGTTGACATTCATTCTGGATGAGGACTCAGAGGCTTCCAGTCTGAGGAAACAGGATCAGCTGAGGGATTGGTAAGGTGAGGTGGTTGTGGCTTGTTCTGCTTCTCTGATCTTCCACCATTCACCCCAATACCTTGCTCCAGGTTTATTTATTAATAAGACCTTTTAAGATTCATGCTATAGCCATAACTTAGGCAGACTTTTGTTATTCAAACACATCCCTGAGACCTTACAGGAAGGAATTGTTGATTTTTGAGTTCTGGTTGTGGAGATTTTCTGCTTTCCTTACCTCATTGCTTTGGGTCCTAAGTGAGGCAGCCTGTGGTAAAGGGAGCTCTTTTGGAGGAAGTTGTTCACCTTAGGGGCCACTGGGAAGCAGTGTACAAGACTAGTGGGCTCATCCACCACCATCCCGTGGTCCTGTGCTGGAGAAAATTCCTGTACTGCACAGGTGGGGAACTTCCTAAGCAGGGTTGGCTAATGGGCCAGGACCCCAGAGGTCCACCTGTGTGTGCATTAGGTTCACAGTATAGCACTCTAATGACTGAGCTGCCTGTCTCTTATGCACACTGTGTTTTTCCCTCATCCAACAAAAGTTAACCATCTTCTCAATAGTATCCCTGGTGATTGCTCCTTGTATTAACATTAACTGATAAACTGAATATGTTACTGCATTACAATGTGCTTGTATATGCACATACATGTACTTGTGTCTGTTTATGTGTTTATGTGTGTGCATCTGAGTGAGCAACCCACCATGAGAACACAATCTTCTAATGAACAGGTGTAAGAAAGCCTGGATGAAAGATTAAAACACTTGCTGAAGCAGGAGCTGGTCATCCAGCACAGGGACTTGGCAGAAAAGCTGCCACATCACTGCAGTGTCTCTGAGAGGAGGTAGGAGGAGGAGTTAGAACCATGTAGGTCACCTGTATCTGGATCTCAGTCTTTTGTGGGATTCTCTCCATCTGAATGGCTCTCAGCCATGTGCAGGAAAAGAATGCCTCAAAGTATTGTGCTGGCCCAGTTAACAAGAACATCTCCAGGAAACACTATGTTTGATCCTTAGTGTTTCTGGGGAGTGTGTACCCCTTATTCACTTCTGAGCTCTTTGGTATCTTCTCATGGGCTTGTCTTCTGTGTCTCACCACAAGTCGCCTATAGTATTCCTAAACCTAGCAGGACGAGAGTTAGTTGTGGAGGACAGTGTGTTCTCCTGCAACTTTATTTTCATTCCAGAACATCACCTTTACAGAGAAGTTCCTACCTTTGGGCAGATCTGCATGCAGCATACTCCTGCTCATTACAGGCTCTCTGCAGTGTGCATCGTTTTCCTATGGAAAGATTTTTCTGGTTATAAGAAGTTTAAAGGGTTAAGGAGTTGGACTCAGACAGGTTTCTGTGCTGTAAGAATAATTAGAACCTTCAATGGTTTTATTTTATAGGCTCCCCTAGAGGGTCTACATTCAGTTTCCCAGGTTGTTCATATTCACCTGGTGTCTATTCAAGGCTATGCATATCTGTCCTCAACTGTCACTCAGACATTGCTACACTAATTTTTTTTCCAAAATAATGTATCTGGAGAAATGTGCTGTATTTTCTTGTCCAGCATAGTGTAGTTCTCAATTCATATTCTAGAAGATTTTAAAAGCTGAGAAAAAAAAATCAATCCAGGCCCAGGTGCACTCTGACCTTTCTCCCTTGGGGAATGCAGCGAATGACTTCAGCTGAAGGATCAGACTGGATTTTCTAGCTGTATAGAGCTGGTTCAGGCCCAATGGCTGACATAGCAGGCCCCACCAGGCCTGTTTCCTACCTGTCCCCCTCCTCTAGGTCAGAAAATCTCCATTCTCATTTGGAACAGTCCACAGCCCAGGATGAGAGGCTCCTACAGACAGCTGCTGCAGCAGGAGCATAAAGTATCACAGGAAAGTGAGCCACACTGCATTCCATCCCCAGCAACCAGAGCATTGGTGGCAGGACTGAGGCTCTGGACCTTGGCTTCCAGTGTGAATAGGCTCTGATCTTTTCTAGTCTGTGCCCCAGCCAGGCTGCTTCTGGGTCTGATGGCCTTGCCTCCTCACATAGCAGATCTAGGGAGAACTGAGGAGTTCAAAGAAGCCACAGACACCTTGGACCCATGACATTCTCTACCCTCGGATCAAGGCCTCCTCATCAGAATGAACTCACCAGTGAGGCAAACACCAGCTGACCTCCAGGTGATCCAGCCCCAATTGGGTCCATGTGTTTGTTGACTCAGTACTCCTGAAGAAAAGAAAGCATCAAAAATGAGCTTGAGATACAAAAAAACCTGAAAGAAGAATGACTGAGAATCCTGACATTCAACTTGTGAGGGTACAACAACATGGAGGGTAGAGATGTTGATGAGCAAGACTTTATCTGACAGTTTAATGTCGACAGTTTTGGCAAGCTGACTCAGTCCTGAGCCCTCCCTATATGGTGGGGAATCTGTCAAGGAAGACTGCGTTGATGTCAAGATGTCCAGACAGACCACACCCAAAAGCATCATATTTCATTCTCCAGTTCAGTGTTAAAGCTGATTCCATGTCATTCAAAGCATTGCTGAAGATAATGCACCACAGAGATTGTAACTGTTCCTGATTCCTAGTCTTGATCAATTTTCCTCCATGTGTGAAATGAATGGGTTTTCTTCAGTTTCACAGGCTGGACTGAAGTGACTGGTCCTGGAAAGGATGTACAGATGACATATGTGTCATTTTTTGATGTTCTTGGGCACTTAGATGCTGCACACAGATTTGTTGGGTCTCTAGTAAGCACACAACTCTATGTTAGTTAAAAGAATAAAACAGTGGCCAAGACATTGATAGTTTATCAAAAGCTTCCCCACAAGGCCACAAAGAATGCTCTCTAAACATGTCTCATCCTTAATTTTGGTGAGGGCTTGACCCACAAAGCCCCAAGGAGGCCTGGCTATACAAGCGTTGAAAAGGCTTTTTATACGAGGTGACTGCCTTCCTACCATGTTTCCAAGGCCAGCCATAGATTGCAGGTTTGTGCTGCTAAATCTGCAGCAAGTGAATGCTTCTGGGCTTAATTTTTTGTTTGGTTTTTGGTTGCATTTTGTTTGCTTTGGTTTTTGTTTGTTTGTTTGTTTTCTATGTTATGGTTTGAGGTTTTGCAATTTAGTTGTTATTTTTTTGTTTTTATTGTTTTGGCATTTTGCTAAGGCTATCCACTGTTCATATTTAAGCTTCTATAGATTAAAATGGCTATATTTTTATTAATAAAAATGATTTACAACTCTTCTCTCTTAGAATGAATTTCTTGGTTCAGGTGTGGTGTCTCACTTCAGTAGCCCTAGAACTTCCTGTCAGACCAGAAGTCTTATGTACCCTGCTTGCGCTGCATAGTGAGTTTCCAACCAGCCAGGGCTACACAGGACTTTGGATATGGATGGTGTTGCCAAGTCTATGGATATCCATTGCATGATGGAAAAAATATCCATACTGTATTCTTGTGGTATTATATTTAGCTATGTCTAAAATATAGCATTCTGTATACACTTTTCATGAAATAATCATGTGCACCAAATTAATGACAAACACAGCAATATTGCTCTAAAGCCTCTCAGGAAATGAAAACATTTACTAAGGGAGTGTGAAAGAAATCCATGGCCTGCTTGCCACCTGGGGCTGTGATGATACCTCTGCCTGGGCTGCTGCCAAGTACCATGTACTCTCCATGGCCCTGGCAGAGTCTGTGTTGATATTTATATGACTCCTCTTACCAGTGAGGGCCTTGCAGCTACATGCAGTCTGGGCCACCACCTGTGACCCTGTTGGTGTTAAAGGAATATGCCCCACAGGGGCATGTGTGTCTTAGAAGCCTGTGCTGCTACCTAGGACCATAATGACATCTGGGCAGGGACTCTTGCTGAGGGTATTGGTGAAATTATTAAGGCCACTCCATGTAGTTAAAAGGAAGATTTATTTAGTGGGTAACTTATAAATGAAGGGATAGGTAGGTTGCAGGGTCTGGGGAAGGTGTATCCCAGTCCAGCATTGTTTTCTGGAGCTCTGCTCAGTCCACCTCCACCGTCCAGGGTCCAGGAACTGAGAGAGCACTCGCTAATCCAGATCTTGGGTCTCCAGGCACCTCCCTTGGCACCGCCTTGTAGGCGTGACAGTTGCCAAAGCCTCAATGGGGGGTGGAACTTCCAGATCCAAGCTGGAATGGCTACCCACTACATCTCCCCCTTTTTGTCTATATACTGGATATCGCTCTATATAAATAAAACACTGTAGGCAGGAGGATCTCTGTGAGTTCAAGGCCAGCCTGGGCTACCAAGTGAGTTCCAGGAAAAGTTGCAAAGCTACACAGAGAAACCCTGTCTTGAAAAACCAAAAAAAAAAAAAAAAAGAAAAGAAAAAGAAAAAGAAACACTAATTGGCCAGTGACCAGGCAGGAAGAATAGGTGGGACAAGGAGAAAGGAGAATTGGGGGAACAGGAAAAAGGGGGGAGAGACACTGCCAGCCACCACCAGGACAAGCAGCATGTGAAGATGCCGGTAAGCCACGAGCCACATGGCAAGGTATAGATCTATAGAAATGGGTTAATTTACGATATAAGAACAGTTAGCAAAAAAAAAAAAAAAAAAAAAAAAAAAAAAAAAAAAAAAAACAGTTAGCAAAAAGCCTGCCATAGCCATACAGTTTATAAGTAATATAAGCATCTGAGTGATTATTTTATACGTGGGTTGTGGGACTGTGGGGCTTGGTGGGACCTGGAGAGAAGCTCTCCAGCAACAAATGGTGCCCAATGGCTTGAAATTCCACCTTAAACCTGAGAATAATTAATAAACAATTCTGAACAGAGCCAAAACCAGGTTCCTGCTTCATGGCTCATACAGGCAGCTAGACGCAGCAAAACATGGGTTTGAACTACTGGCAGGTTCCTTGTGTGCACGTTTGACCAGCAGTATGATGGGAATGAAGCATCTGCCAGCGGCACATTACGCTGTGTTGTAGATTTCGTCTTTAATAGTTTTTTTTTTTTAAAGAGGTTTCCGGGCTACACGCTACTTTGATAAAGCTTAGAGCCACAATTTCTGAGACTTGATGGCTCACAGAGCTGGTGGAAAACTTACCACCGCCATGTTGGGAAGCTAAAGTGGGCATAGCCAGCAGCCACAGTGCTGTTTAAGTCTTAGAATGCTGCAGTTTAAAGCAATAGGTTCACAATAAGACTGATTCAGATGAAATAGTTTACAATGTGTGTAAAATATACGTAGGCTTGAAAGAGACACAAAAGGTAAATTAATATAAAAAAAGCCACATAAAGATGAAAATTACACAGAGAATCTGGATTGTGTTGTCTTGGGTATTTTTAACTGCAAAAAAAGAAAAATAAAACATTTGATGGAAAAAGATGTTGAATTAAACCAATATGTATATTTTAAAGGTACCTTGACTTCAAAATTTGGAAATGTTGCTTTGGAAAAGAGGTTCTGCTTTTGTTTCCACAGAATGCCAGAGGCTGTGGATTTGTTCCAGATTAAGATACATCAGGTTTGACCATCCAAGACCCCCTGAAAGGTCTCCAATGACACCATGGCCCAAATAATCTAACATACAGAATGGTTTCAAGGCAACTGGCTCACACAATACAGCTTCACGGACTACCCCATAAGCCTAAAATTTTCTTTGTGTCCCCATAAGATACGGCACCCCACTCCAGCAGGAAGTAGTAAGAGATGCTATGCCCAAATTCCCAAATATACCAAGCTGGCTTTAGAGGTGGAATTGGCTCACTCCCCCTCTAAACCCAGACATATTGCTTTAAAAAAATGGTTAAAAGATTCTTCTGTCGCAAATCAGAAGACTTGCTGGTGTGGGACAGAGAAAAACCAATATTTTTATTTAAAACAGGTTGATTATAAATGCGATATCTTTCTAAAAAAGAAAAGGGGATATGATATAGATATATAGGAGATAGAGATAATAAGATAAAAGGGTAGATTAATGAACCTACTTTAAAGAACAACAACTTGTTTAAAATGTTTTACATTGGTATAGATTTTAGTTTATGTTTAAAATGTTTTACATTGGTATAGATTTTAGTTTATATTTAAAATGTTTTACATTGGTATAAATTTTAGTTAATTGATACAAACTTAAAGTTAATTTTATTACACTGTATATATATTTCTATTCTTGTTTGAGGTGTTATGTTTATGTAACTCATTTAAAATTGTAATGAATAATTAAGAAATAGATTAATAATTATTCATCTATGATAATCATATTTATAGCCATGTTAGTTAAGTCTTCTAGATATACATAGATATATTTCAGATAGATAGGCAGTCTTCAAACACTTCAAAGACCTACAGAATATGGCATTTAAAATGTTTTAAAAAATTAGACGTTCTAGACAGTGAGACAAGTCTGCTCCTGGCAGCACTGGATTTACTTTGGAGAGGAGGATGGGCATCAAAGACACTCCATATGGAGTTTGTCTTCATAGAATGGCAAAGATAGCCATTCAGGCAAGAAACTGTTCTTGCCTGGACTGCTTGATCGACTGGACATGCAAGACCCATGGAAGGATGACCACTGAACTTTGCTTGACAAGATGGTCCTTCAAGTTCCTGCTTCGCAGAGAAAACTGCCAGACATTCTACAGCACACTGAGAAAAATGAAGGAGAGACTCTAGCCCTGTGTCCACATTGTTCTACTCCTAGATGAAGACCTACAGATTGTCAAAGCTGATGAGAAAAGTAGAATAGTTTATTAGTTTTCCCCAGACACAAGCTCTCACAGAGGTTCACCAATTGTACTTTTTCACACCTGAACACATGTACATATGGACAAAACAAATGGACTCAGTAGGCTGCATATACCAAAGATGATTCAATTTCTCTTTATGTAAATAATTTGTCTACATTTTTTGGCACAGGCTATTGGCAGCCATCACTTCATTTATCCATCATAAAGAACTTTGCAGTAGACATTACCAACAATCACATTAGGAATAAAGAAATCAAGCATGAAAATTATAAAGCAGTCTTCCAAATTCCCCTCAACTAATAAGTGGCAGGTCCAGAACTTCAAGCCAAATCTTTGTCTTTGGAATGTCACTATGCTATTCAAGGAGGGAAGCTTCAAGAACTTTGGCATGTCCAGTAAGCACTAAACAGGAAAACACATGGAAATCAAACATCACAGTAGCTCCAGTACTTCAGACACTTGTTGAGTCTGCTTACCATGTTCTCCTTTGAAGACCAACAGGCATTCACTGAGGTTGCAGTGTCTGCCCACAAGACAAAGCCCATGGGAAGTCGTCTGAGATCTACTTGGCAGTGCATCCTAAGGACAGCTTTCCCAGGTTTTCCCAGGTGTCTGTGCTCCATCACATGTCTTAGAGCCCATTGGGAAAACCTTGTATTACCTTGGAAGGGAGGAGGCCGAGTGAAAGATGACAAGAGCTCACTGTGCCATGTTTCCTACGGTGGCTTCTTCTCCATCACTGACTTGTTCTTACCTCCCAGGACATATCCAAAATACAAAAATTGGCATCACATAAACACAAATTTCACTTAGTAAAGAAAAACAGCATACATTGGGCAACCAGGCTAAGCCTCATATCTTAAGCACTTTCCTGCTCTCCAACTCAGAGCATCCAGGATTTATATTAGACACTCCCACATGAATCACAGTCACATAAGACAGCAGTGGATCAAAAACCACAAACTTTCAGAATCCTCCCACCATGACTATCACCAAGTTGTAACTTCAGGTCAGAAAAGATAGCTGCCACCACTACTACGTGTTCTCACAATTTAACTCACAAGCACCAGAGGGCAGCCGGGAGCTCAGCTCAAAAATCAAAATTCTTCAGATCTCTGGTGGCAGAGGTTCAGTAAAAACTACTTCCTTTTGAGTTTCAAAAAGACAAATATGGCATGTTTTTCTCATATACAGGCCCTAGGTATTAATGTTTATACATACATAGATATGTGGAGGAATGCCACTAGTCAGAGAAATTGAAAAGGACATAGAAAGAAGAAAAGAGAGCAGCAAAAAGAAAAGAAACAGAAAATTATACAGTAACAGAATAAACATGACATGAAACCAGAAGGGGCATCAAAGGGAGAGCCAAGGAGCCAGTAGGAGGGGACAAGGGAAGCGGATGTAGCAGAAATTCTAGTGTTAATCTAGGGTTTTACAGAGTACATTCCCAGGAACAGACAAAGGACTGGATATCAGTATAAGACAGAAGATGAGCCTCAGAGGAGGAGGACGTAAAGCTTTATCCTTTAGGAATGGAGGGTACTCTAAGGCTGAGAGTTCATTAAACCGATTCTGAGCTGAGTCTTTGGTAGCTCTCTGGGTCCTCCTCTTTCCTCTGTGGGGCCTGTTCAGATAGCAACACTCTTTCCTTCCAACTGCTTCCATTCACATGTCTTCGAGGAACCAGAAACTTCCATCTCAGGGAGCTGTTATTCTTTCCCATCCACACATATGAGTCTAACTCTTCTAGAAGTCCATTACATTTATTACTACATTTTAAGACTGATAAAATGATTTACTTTATAAATAAAAATTTTCAAAATAAATATTTCCCTATTCTACATTTGGAATAGGCTAGAGCCTGATATTCAACGAGGAAAAAGGAAAGTCTTCACAGGCTGTTGCATTTGATTCAAGAATTATAGGGAGTGCCAAATATCACCAAGCTGGGAGTTGATGAAACAACACCATGGGGAGGCAAGGCAAAGGCACAGAGTTGAGAATTTGAATTTTACATGTATTAAGAAGATTTCATTGTTTACATTTAGTGGGTTCTCTAAGTGTCTGTTGCTTTACCTTGCATTCCTTTGAGGGATTCTCCTGCCAAAATAAATGTTGTAGCCTTACAGAATCCCTTAGTGATTTGTCTTTACTTAGATTTATGTTATCTACTGCTATTTAGCAGGGAGTGTGCCTGAACTACCAGACATAATGCCTCAGCAGAAGTCCCAGTGCTGACTTACAGTGGAAAACACTAGGGCACTTTTCCAAATCCCCAATAGAGTTCAAAGACAATGTTTGTGTGAAAATGTACTTCTTTTGAGTTAATGTGTAAGTCATAAAGAGAATAAGGAAAGGAAAAGGATAGAAGAACTGAAATTAAAATGAGAAAGGAAGCATGTGAGACACAGTTTAGGACAATAGAGAAATTGTTGTAAGATGTGAGTTCTAAAAGCTTTGACAGCAAGATTAAATTATAAGACAGCAACCTAACAAAATATAAACTTACAAATACAAATAAAGACAATCTTCTGGAAATGACATGGTCATGCCTGCTATGAAATCACAACAGCAATGTCTACAAGCACAAGATTGTACCTTTAAACATTCTATCATTGTCAGGATGTTCAGCCCTATCTGAAGAGCTACACTGGGGAAGTCATATTCCTCAGGGGTGTAACGCTGAGAAGAATTTCACTTTCTCCAGGAACTCCCCTGCCCAGGTCCATGCTCATGGAAGAAATCCTACTTGAAGTAGTGGGTGACAGGAAAAGGATATAAATATAAGGCAAAAATGATACTTGTGGGAAAGATGAAGGAGTTTGTGGGGAGAGGGAGAGTAGTCAGAGAGGATAATAGGGGAATACAATCAAAGCACATTGTGTGTGTGTGTGTGTGTGTGTGTGTGTGTGTGTGTGTGTGTGTGTGTGTGTGTGTAAAACTGTGCAAAAATAATAGATTAAAACACCCAATATCATAAAGTAAAAGGCATCATGCACACAATCATTGTCTCATCCTCTTCAGGATGAGGTGGTTTCTCCCTCTGCTTGGAATGACTTTATATCAGTCTCCACAGATGACAAAAACAACTAGTCTCATGAATCCAAACAAGTTATCAGTTGGTACTTTCAGAAGAGGATTTCTGTGATGAAAGACGACGTTTCTGTCAGAAGTTTTTGAGGTGAGGCCCTGTTCTCTTTTGGCTTGGGTTTCTGTGATAGAAGCCATTTCAAAATCAAGCTGGATAAGAAAGAGAGTATTTCAGATCATACTTCTACCTCACTGTCCATCATCGAGAGAACCAAGTCAGAATTCAGGGCAGGAATCCAGAGCTAGGAACTGAAACAGACACCAGGAAAAATTTATTGGGACAGCTGGATTTTCTCTCTCTGGCTCTCAGGGAAACCATGCAGGCAGACACTTCACTGCTGGCTGCAGCTGGTGGTAACTGCAGGAGCAGCTTGTTACATCTCTGTCCCTTGGCTGGTTCTTTGTAGAGAAAGAACCATGTCGGATAGTTTCTGTTGTATTAGCTCTTGCTCTTCAATGACCTATTGCAGTTTCACCTTGCCTCTATTTCCTCTTGTCTCAGAAACCCAACATCTAACCCCACAGTTTACCCAGAAGCCCTATGGTAGCTTTGTAGTCTCAATGTAAACTATCTGGAAACAGGGGTTAGAACATTGACTCAGTGGTTAAGAGAACTAGCGGCTCTTGCAGAGGACTCAGATTCAGTTCCCAGCACTCACATGGTAACTCACACACTTCAGTAAATCCAAATACAGAAAATCTAGTACCCTTCCCTGGCCTCCATGAGCTCCAGACTTGCACAAAGTACAACCGCAAATATGCAGAAAAAACAGTAACACATACAATATAAAATAAATAAATAACTCTTTGAAAACATGTCTGGAACACATTTCCCAGAATTTCCTTCCCCATGTTGTTCTGTTTAAAGGTTGAACTTCGAAAAAGCAATTACAGGGAAGTTGAGAAACAGGTGGGATGTATTTATATACATTTATATTTTTTTATGTACTTCAGTTGATAGAGGCCAAGGCACATAAGATTTCAATGAGGTTCCAACTCATATTTCAGTTTCTTTCTCTACTCCTCACTTCTAGAGTTTTTCTTTATCTTAGGTCAAGTCTGAGTGTAGGGTGTTGGATAATACCATGGTTTCTTCTGAAGTTCCATCAAATGAGTGAGACTGAGTAGATGAGGGAGGTTTATCCTTCTAGATTCCAATTGATTTATGAGACTCACTTTGTTTCCAAAAGTATGAGTACAATCAGGTGCTGCCCTCATGCTGCTGTCCTTCCCTATTTTGGTCTAGCTGAACTTCTGTATCTCAGGCTCAGTACCAGATGACAGTGATTTGCAGGGACTCCCCAGCAGTTTCCTGGGGTGAACTCCTCCTAATGTGTCTCTGACAACTTTACTCTTGATGGCTCTGCTTCTCTCAGTTTCACAAGGAAATTATGTTCTTTGCTCTTCCAGATGCCTAGTCTGAGCTCTGTGCTGTGACCAACTTCAAGAAAAACTAATACTTTAGATTATTGTGGTGTAAGATTCCCAAGTATAGAAAATACTGCATGTGTGCTCTGTGGTCTATTTTTAGCTAAATACTTTCAAGACAAAGAATTAAAAGAAAGACACACACCAACTGATTATAAATTTCATGATATGAGGTTTTACTCAGAAACACACTTCTGATGCAGACCACAGATGAAGGAGCCATGGTTGGGAACTTCTTGTCTGGGATGTGCAGGTGTGCTTCTTATCTGGGCTCCCAGAGAGAGACTATGCTTAAGGGGCTCCAGTTTTTGTTCAGCTTGTGCTATCATTTCAAACACTGTGAGTGTGTTCCCTGAGCACACAGAAATACTTCACTGAATCTTCTAGCTGTGAGGCTGAAATCACAAGGCTGATGGACTTGGATGATTCCTGAAAGACAACAGAGTAGCGGCTGCTCTTCTCAGTCTGAGTAGAAGATGAAATCTGGCGAATAAGAAAAATCATCTCTCCACTAAGAAGCTGTTTGTACCAAAAAAGAGAATAATATTTCCAACTTGTCTCATATGAACAGTCCAGGATGACTGATTCCCCCTCCCGCGTACTTGCAGTTGATTGGACCTGAGTCACTTTCTGGCCCAAATTGGATCCTGGAGAAAAATCAAAAGAAAGAAAAAAGTTCATTCTGTGATAGTGTGAACAAAACACTGTTGGAATTTGCTACCTTGAGACCCAAGACAAACCTAACTGAAGACATATTCTGCTTGCTTCTCTCTAATCCCTGTTCCCCATCACGTCCATGTGAACTGCTATATGCCTAGGGTGATGCTTCCTGCTTAATATACTTAACTATATGTAAGACATCCATACCAGAGAAAGCCAAGGTCACCAGCACACAGAGCAGGCTGTGAGGAGGTGTGCAGCACATCTCCTTCCTATGAATATGTCTCTTCGGCCTTAGATCAGCATCAAGTGACTGCACGTGTACTGTTTCCTACATCGCCTCAAGCAGGAAATGGGGTTTTGTATGATCATAGGCCACAAGTTCCTTGTACAGAGGAAACAGTGTAGTTCACCATAGACTTTTATTTCCTTCCTGTCTTTCTTGGTAGTTAAAAGAGGCAGCACTTAAAAGGGAGAATGGGAAAACCCGTCCCTGCTGAGCATAAAGCTGCTTTGAACTCATGGTTGTTATTTGGAGGGATAATTTAGGAGAACCAATGTCAGATTCATAAAGAGGCATGTGCAATCTTTAATTCACTTCCAGACCATTGTCATATGTTTACTTCTGTACATCTATTGTCTAATAAAGCCTAATTAAAAAAAAAAAAAGGTCCTCAAAGGGCTGTGAATTTCCCTGTGAAGCACTGCCATCTGAAATAATCTTTCTCCTTTACTGCTCAGTTCCATATAAATTCAGCAATTAACAGAGTTACTTTTAAATCACATGGTAAAGGGCAGTGCATCAGAATGACAGAAGATACCTGTTTATGTTCTGTGAAACTGTAACATGAGTAAATTCATAGTCCTTACAGACTAAAGAGAGGCTCAGTGTGTCACTTGCCTGCTGTGAATCAAGAGGACCTATGTGTTGATCTCCAGAAGCCACTTAAGAATCCAGCTGATGTGGGTGCACCTGCAGTCAGAGCTCTGGGAAACAAAGAGAGAGAAATCCTGGGGTCTCACTAGTCAGACAGTGTAGTCCAATTGGTGAGCTTCAGTTACAATGAGAACCTCTACCACATAAATAAATATATTAATTAATTAATTAATTAATTAAATGAATAAATAAATATGGAGAGCAATAGAGGAAGATAACCAATACTGACCACTGGATTACACACACACACACACACACACACACACACATACTCACACACATACACATACACATACACACACATACATACACACACGTAGAGAGGGAGAAACAGAGACAGAGAGAAGTTACACTAATTTAAAAACCTACTTTTACAAAACCCGATTTGCTTGTAATAGTCTAACATTTAGTTTTATTCAGAAAATGTCCTATTCTTGCCAAAACAAAGAACTTACTTATTACATTTCCTAGAAGCTTCTATACCATTGCCCTGAAGCATTCAATCTCACTTGTTAAATTATGTGTATATTTTATTACAAAACAGTATCATGATAATCTTAACAGGCCTGTCTGTGACTGCAGCCTATTATATGTACATGATACATGAAACTTGAAAGTACTTAGGGGCATGTTAATGCCACATAAATTTGAGGTTGGATTTGGGGTACTGCTGTATCATCATTGAAAAATGTAGCTCTTAATCATTCATTTGTTCTCTTTATCCCAATGGATAAAATGAACCAAATGGCATTCAGAAGAGAAAGTAAAAACTATATCTCTGAAAGAGTTCCAGTTCTTGCTTTGAGTTTAAGTAACTAGTCAATATGTACATCGGGGAAGATTTCCTGGTATCTGAGATGTACACCTCTGCCCACCTCACTGCTGAGTGCTGACAGGCAGCACATGCCCTGGACTGCAGTCTCTGTGGATGAGCAGGAGACCATGGGAGCCACAGCAGCCTGGGGAGCTCAGGATGGCAGGGCTGTGCCCCTGCTCTAGTTATCCATGGAGCAGGTGGATGCTCTCCATGCTGCATGGCCACAGCCTCTGTGGTGAGGCTTTGGAGCACATTGGGGTTGAGTGCTGGGCTGACCAGTTGGTCTCATGCTAAATGCTGCATTGTCTGTCCTTGAGATTTAATTGGCAAACAATACTTCCTAGTGAAGATAAAACTTATGGTTGGTAAAGAGATAGTTCCGTTGGAAAAGCACATGCTGCTAATCATAAAGATGGAAGTTCAGACCTCAGGACCCACTTGACTAGCTGAGCATCATGTAAAACCTGCAACTCCAGCTCTGAGTGATTGGACATCATCTTCTGTCCTTCACAAACACACATTTAGGTGTGCCCATGAACTCACACAAGTTTGTGTAGACTCGCATGGACCTGCACATGCACAAATGTAAATAAAAATCAAATGTTAAAAACGATTAAATCTCAGTCCTTAAGGAATCATACAAAAGAATTCAGTCATTCACTAAAATTGGAATTAGGGTTAATGGGGGGGGGGGTAACTTTGTCACTTTTCAATTGCCTTGAAGATATACCATGACCAAGCACACTGTTATAAAAGAAAGTGTTTAATTTGGGACTTGCTTAGTTTCAAAACTTTAGTCCTTTATTCTTGAAACAGTCAAACAGTAATGCATGATGAACAGGGCCTTTAGAAACCATGAGAGAGGCTCCAGGAAAAAAAATCAGAGGGCCATTTAACTGAAGTGCATTTTGTTCCCTGGATTGGTCTTGGATTTGATTGCATGCCTCCTAAGTTAAACATCTCTATTCAATTCATAAGACATGTTTATTACTGTTGAATGTCAGAATATAGCTATATAAACCAATCTGGTGAGTATATTCTCAATCTTGATTTGGCCTTCTGCCTTGATTTTGTGCCTCCTCATACATAATCTATAGTATGTGCCAGGCAATTGTGTTTAACTTGTCCTGTCCAGAGAAAGTTCTCTCCAAGGCTGCTCTGTTAACATTTATTATGTGCTTACTGGTGTTTATTTACATGTTTTTCTGATTGTGTCTTGTTGTACCCAGTCAGTCTTCTTTGAATCATTGCTTTCTTTGTTGCATTTGAGTATAAACTTATGCTGAAACTGAAATATGGTTGTCTATAACATTAGACTGTATTTGGCCCCATTCTTTCAGATCCTCAGATGCCAGGTCTAGCAGACAGACCTGCATAGGTCAGCACAAATCAGCACATTCTCATCATGTTAGGGAACATGGTGGCATTCAAGCAAGTACTGGGGCAGTAGCTGACACATACATCCTTATGTGAAGGCAGAGGAGAGAGAAAGAGAGGAGGGATACTGTAGGCTTGATATAGGTTTTTGAAACCTTAAAGCCCATCACCAGTGACACAGTTCCTCCAAAGAGGCTATAGTTCCTAGTCCTTTCAAATAGGGTTACTTCCTGGTGACTAACAATTTAAATCTATGAGCCTCTGGGGACCATTCTTATGCAAACCACCACATTCCACTCCTTATTCCCATAAGCTTGTAGATATATCATAATGCAAAAATGCATTTGTTCCAACTTCAAAAGTCCCTACATTCTAGCATAGCCTCAACATTGTTTAAAAGACCATCTCTTCTGAGACAGAAGGCAATCTCTTAACTGTGATGCCCTGTAAAATCAAAATCAAAAAACCGGTCATATATTTCTAACATATAATGGCACAGAGTATATATTATTATTCCAAAAGGGAGGGAAGGGAACATAATTGAAAACCATCTCGGTAAACTCCAAACTCTGCATTTCCATGTCTGATGTCAAAATGCTCTTCAGATCTCCAACTCCTTTCTGCTTTGTTGACTGCAACACATTTCTTTCTTTTGGGCTTGTTGTACTACCTGTTAGCATCTGTCCTGCCAGATACCCCAAGTCTCTGACATCTCTAACATCTTAGTTTCTCCAAGGTAATCCAGGCTTAACCTTCACAACTTCATGGAGTTGCCTCTCTGGACCTCCATTCAGGTACACAACTGCTACATGCCTGGCCTCAGAAGCTTTCCTTGGTTACAGAGGGAGATTACACAGAGTTCATCCTTGATTCTAAAATAGAATCCATGTGACCAGGCTGCCACATTTTTCTGCTTGCTGGAACTAGGATTGGCTCCCTTGTTAAAACACATCTTCACCACCTTCCCGATTTCAATTGTCACCATTACCACCTAAGCTTGGCTGTCCTGGAACTCATTCAGTAGACAAGGCTGGCCTCAAACTCAGACATCTACCACAAGATAGATTTTGACTACCACATAAAGACACCCAAATGGTGATAATTATGTTATTATAAATTAACCTGTCTTCATTGTCTCTTAGATCTCTTTAAATATTTTCCAGCGCTTAAATCCCTAGGAAGCTCAGAATTCTGTCTTGAAGCATCCAGAATTTCTCAATTCTTTCTTCTGCATCTTCAAGGATACCTTTGCTCTCATGCTGACTGCTGAGCTAGGTGTTTGTATTCAGTGACACCTATTCCAATCTGATACAAATACTGTTCCCAACTTCTGGCTCAAGTTTAAACTTGACAAGGATCTAACACTTGGAAAGACGTGGGGAGTTCACCCACTGGTATTGTGAGATTTATCTCCTACTGCTAAGAGCCAACTGACTGATTTGCCTTCTTCACTCTCTCTTTTGAATATTGAAAAATTACTGTGTGAATGGAAAGGAACGCTTGCAGGCTTTACATGCTTAAGTTAAATATCTTCCACGTTGTTTTTGCTGGATTAAGTTTTCTAAGACAAAGTTTCCCTATGTGGCTCAGCTAGACTTCCAATCCTAGGCTCAACCATGCCTCCTGTCTTGACTTCCTAGGTAGTTAGGGCTCCCGCAACCTTCAGCTATGTACCATGAAAACATTTAATTTTATAAGCTGATTACATTTGTCTCCAGTGCAAATCTTGTTAGTATGTATGTAGCATTAAGTGAGTAAACTCTGCAAAGTGTTAGGCAATGAGAAGTCCCTTTTCCATTCTGTGCACTGTCGATGGCCATAAAGACTGCAGCTGCTTCTGTTAGCTAAAAATTTCACCTTCAAAATCTTATTTTGTTCATCTATGAAATACACTTGTGACAATAGTTCTTTAGTGAAATATATTATATTTTTACATATTATTATATAGTGAAATATTATATATTTTCATGATATGAGTAAATTGAATTCTTCTTTCCCTCACACATGTCATTTGTCTATTGTAAACACACCTGCATCCTTGTAAGTACATCCTGGTTTCCATACATGAATTTCTTGAAGGTAGATGGAATATAAAAAGCAAAAAAAAAGCAGTTAGATGTAGTCAGTGGTCACATACATCACCACTTCCCTGGTAATCAGAGGAGATTAAGGTGAAAGATAATTCTATGTAATTTCTATCACATTAGGCACAAAATGACTGACATTGTGCTGTTTAAACACATTAATAGCATGTTGACAAGAGTGTAGGGTGATGGGAACTTTATCATTTCCACTTGGTGCAAACCAACCACACAGAAAAACATTTGTACAACCACTTAGGAAACAATTCAACTAAGATAGTTAAGGAAATGGATCTAAAACTTCAGTGGTGCCTGAGGAGGAAAGGGAGGCTGGAGAAAAACAAGCCCTGACTTCACCTTGGTCTGTCTGTGGCCTGAATGAGTTTAATCCTTACATTCGCTGTGTCACCTGTCACCTGCTCCTACAAATAAAACCCCTCTGCACCTCTGCCAGGCTCAGCCCCACAGTGGGGTTTTGCTGGAGCCTCAGCTGCAGGGTTGGGTATGGGCTGCAGGTGCCTGGAGAGCACTGTGCACTTGCTGCACAGAAGTAGGTGGCTGAGTCTCCAGGCTGAGAATCTGTGATGTGCAAGGAGAACTGTTTATCACTTTTTCTGAAGAAGACTGTGAATCTTCCGTCTTCCTTTATATTCAACACGGATCGTATGGCTATCAGAAGTGTAGGGCCTTCACCAGGGAACTGCCGGTACCATGGGAAGTAGTCAAATGCACTGTTCTCATAAGTGCAGTTCAGAACTGAAGTCCCTCCTGCCGAGACTGTCAGAGATTGGGGACTTTGTTGCACTTGCTGCTGGTCACGTCTGTCCTGTTGCTGGCCACTCACCCCTGTGTAGAGACACAACAAATGCCATTAGTTTCCCAGGTTGTACTACCTGCTTGTGGTGTCAGCATTCATGATTTTGTCCTGTGCCCCTGTTCCCTCATGCCTCCACATTAATTACACATCCTGAATTTTCTCCTCCTTGACTCACAGGCTAGGTGAAGGGCCAGGACTAACAATGATGACTTCAGGATCTTATCCATTCCTCCTAGACTGAAGCTTGGGGAGAACTCCAGTGGCCTTTTATCTCCCCACAGAACACTGAATCTGCCTTCACAGGCACTTAGTTCTTTCAACAGGCTCCACCCCTCACAGACACTTTGTCTTAAGCTGTTTCTGACATGGAAAACACTTTTCCCTTTTGGTCAAATTTAGTGTTTCAGAAAAAAGTCATTGAGAGTCAGAAATCCCCTCATTGTAATTCTACCATTATACACTGTTGGTAGGAATATGTGTTGATAAAGCCACCAAGAATAGCACTGTTATTCTTCTGAAGTATTAAAAGAAAGAAATCAAGCAGGAAGGAACGTAGGAGGAAAGGAAGGAAGGAAGGAAGGAAGGAAGGAAGGAAGGAAGGAAGGAAGGAAGGAAGGAAGGAAAGAGGAAAAAAGAAAGGAAGGAAGGAAAGAAGGAAGGAAGGAAGGAAGGAAGGAAGGAAGGAAGGAAGGAAGGAAGGAAGGAAGGAAGGAAGGAAGAGAAAAAGTCCACTGATCCTACTATTACTACTTATGGGCATTTATCCAGGGAAACTGATGTCATCACATAAGAGAGAGACCTGCATATATGTGGGAGCCCGTTCTGGGGTTCCTCGTGGCTTTACCCAGCAGGTCCGAATAGAGGATGATCAGGACCACGGGCCTGAGTGCAGGTGTCTGAGATGGTCTGCACTTGGCTGTGCTGGGGGAGGAGGTCTTTTGCTCCACCCCTTGGCGTCTCTATAAAAACCCTGGACCAGAGACAGTCGGGGCCCGTTGGAATAGGTTCCAGGCCCTCTCGAGGCTATCCTTTATTTTATATCTGTTTATCTCCGCAAGATTCTCCGCTATAAATCCTTCTATCTAATATTTCCTGCTGCTCGCACTCAAGAAAACTCTGGGAAGCTGTGGGGGTGGTGGGTAAACGCCCCACAGAATGGCGCCGTGAACAGGGACTAAAGAAAAAAAAGGGACTAAAGAAAAAAAGGGACTAAAGAAAAAAAGGGACTAAAGAAAAAAAGGTACTAAAGAAAGGGGAAAAAAGGGACTAAAGAAAAAAGGGACAAAAAAAGGGGGGACTAAAGACAAATGAACAGGGACTTAAGACAAAGTAATAGGGACTAAAGATAAAGGAAAATAGTTTTATTACAGAGTTTTTGGTGAAAGTGCTGAGTCAGCCCTGCCAGTGGAAAGGCATGCCGGTGTTATGGAATATATATATTTTTATATATATATATTTTTGGTGAGGCCAGGGGTTTTATCCTCGAGAGAAAAGGAAAGCGGACTGGAAGGATGTCCGATGCTGCAGCGAAATTCTCTTCTGTCAAAATTTTCTATCTTCTATCCCTTTCTCAATTTCTATCTGTGATAAGTAAGATATAGGGTAGTAATATAGTTTAGGAAAAACTTAGAAATGTAAGATTGTGTAGGAAAAAATAAGTAAGGCAACTAGACAGAAAAACTCTTCAATTTTCTAACTTTGGGGGCTTTAAAAGCAAACTGGGGAAAAATCTTTCTTTGGGCTTTATGGGTAGTAAAAAAGCTCTTCTTTGAGCTTATGGGGAAAGAAAAAGTTTCCTATGGAAGCTTTTGACCTGGGGACAGCTGAAATGCTAAGTCCAAGCAGCAGGAGAAAGTAATTTCTCCCTGAGGCAAAAATGGGGGTGTAAGAAGTCAAAGTTTAAAGTTGGGATGTTTTGGGAAAAGTTGGTCTTTCTCCTGGGGAAAAAAAAATCGTTCTCCTAAACTCTAAAGCTTTTCTTGAAAAATTTTGGGGGGAAAAATCTCTCTAAAAAGCCTTAATCTTTCTCAAAAGCTCTCTTAAACTTAAAAGCTAAATTTGTCCTTCTGGGAGATGACAAAAATTAGAATCACCTGAAGATATTAGTATAGGGGACCACCTGTGATTAGCTCTAAGGGAAAACAACAAACCTCTTAAGACAGCAAAACCTCTAAGTTCTTTCAAGCTTTAAAAATCATCCCTGCAATGCAGGAGGCAAGGACAAGTTTCTAAAAACCCCTTCTAAGCTCTGTCTCTTCAAGCTAGTAAAAGACAGTGGGTCAGAGTACCCTGAGGGAAACGCTTGGGGAGAGTGTGGGTGACGAGCTACAGAGAGCCCAAAAAGGGCAGGAAACTTGACCTGAGAAAAGCAAAATAGTCAAGCTTCACCGTTACAGCTGAGCTGAGGCAGCAAAGGTTTTGAGTGAACATTTCAGAATGAAAAGTTGCTCCTAATCCTCCTAATGCAAAGATCCCCTGAAGCAATGCAAACTCTTAGCATTGAATCCTCCGCTTCTGACCAAAAACCCAGAGGTGACTGGCCAGCATCTCTGAGTTGGAGTGCTTTTCGGGGATACTAGGGTTCCTGCGTTGTAAACTTCCTGGAGCACAGAGCTGAGGCAGGAAGGTGCAGGACCCAGGGGAAGATTGCTAATGAACAAACAAAGCTAAAGCCGGTGGGAACGGCACAGTTGTCCACTTTCCTACAAGTCCCGGGTTGATAGGTCCACAGCTACAAAAAGAAATCAGAGAAAAAGCTTTCCTATCAGAGAAAGGACCTTTCTGGGAAAACAGTAAAGCTGAACTGTGTCTGAAGCAGTCTTGCTGCCGAGTCAGAACGCTGTCTGGGGAAAGAGCCCAGCCAGGGCAGAACAGAACTATCCAGGAGTAAAGCTTTCTTTTCTGTCAGAGAAAGCATCTCTTTGAGAAAGCTTTGTTTCAACTGACTCCCGATGAGATGAGGGAGTGTAGCCCTGAGGGGTGATTGCCTCTGGCATAAGCTCTGTCCTTGAGCACCCAGACAAGCAAACACAACCCACTGGGGGACTGGGCCAGGTGAAGGCCTGATGAGGCAAAACACCTGTCCTAATGGGAGTTTAGAAACGGCAAAAACCTCCCTTGTTAGATTTTCAGTCTGTACGCAAACAACACAGACCCCGAAAACAAATAGACAAAAAGCCCCTACCTTCAGTAGTAGGGAAAACCGCCGCTCTAGTGTCGGAAACTGTTTCTGGGGTAGAGGGGATAAATTGAGACCAAACTGGAAACTGTCTGGGAGAAAGACTCTGAAGAAACAGAAGGGACAAACACCTCCCCAGAAAATGCATGACCTGACAAAGCTGCTAGAATTTGAGGCAGATTCAGGGGGAGAAAAAGAAAGCCCCTACCTCCAAAGGCAGCTAGCAGAGGTACAGAGCCGCAGATAGCTGAAGCTCTGCGTCTGGGGAAGGAAGGAGCAAGCAAAATGAGATAAATCAGTGGGAGAAAATCTCTCTGAAAGAGCTATGAAAAAGCTGTTGTAAATGATCTTGTTTTTCACTGACTGGCTAAAACAAACACAAGCCCCGAGAAAAGTTGCTATCAGAAATGCCAGCCTCAATGCGTGCTAACGAGGCAGGTGCGGTTCTGATTCGGGGGCCAGTGTCTGATGAAGGAGAGACACCTGTTGAAGCCAGCTGAGGAGAGACCAGAAACCTCCCAATGTGCCATAGCTGAAAATGTAAAATGTTTGTTCAAATCTCCCATTGCAAAAGCAAAAAATTTTTGTTCAAATCTCCCGGGCAAGAATTTGTAAGCAAGTTTGGTAAAAGAGAACCAGTTGACTCTCAAACACGATAAGAAATATGGGAAATGATATAAGGGACTGATATGGGACTGAATTATTATGGACTGATATAAGGGAAATGCATTCTGGGAAAGGTAGTTTTTCCACTAAAGATGGCGACATTGCCCTGAAACACTTTTGTCAGCTCTAAAATTAAAATACAGCTTTTAAAAATAAGGAGGAAAATCGTCTAAGGGTTTAAGTGTCAGTTCCGATGAAAAATTGAAAGGATACGGAACTAGGATATTCACGGTTTGGGGCTCCGTTGGTAAAATGCCTTATTTACCCTAATAGCTGTGCAAATTTTTACGGTAGTTGGATGACAAAAAGCTACCTTTAAGAGCAAACAAGCCACTTTAAAATCCTTAAAACAAGTGAAAGCAGTTTATACACTGAATGTTGTCTTAGACATGAAGAAACTTATGTTGAAATTAAAAGTTCTTTGCCTTTTAAACAAACTGCCTGCAATGAGTAATTCCTTTGCAAATCTAATAAGGAGACAAGGAAACAGGCATTCAAAAAGAAATGACTGCTTTCTAGATGGGAAACAAACTTCAGAAAATCTAGCTGTCTTACAAAAGAGTTGCTTTACCTGAAAGTTCCTTATAAGAAATCAATGCTAAATATCACCGCTGCTGATAACATCAGGAGTTAAAGCTAATGAAGTGAAAATACTAAATCCTGAAACTCAAGTGAAATGGAAAGATCCCTGCTCGGGATTATGGAAGGGTCCCAATCCTGCGTTAATAGGGGGTTGAGGACATGTTTGTGTTTTTTCACAAGAGGAGAATGAAGCTCGGTGGTTACTGGAGCGTCTGGTAAGGAGCGTGGAACTAAGAAAAGTCAGCTCCAATGACGTTCCTCTAAAGGAACCAGAATGATAGTGGCTCGATTAGTGCTTCTGAGGTTTTGTCACTGGTTAATGCAAACAGTGAGGAAATAAGAGTTCAGAGCTGTGCCACTTTTGGCTTTACTAGCTTCTTTAGAAAAATACCTTATATCACCTAATAGCTGTGCAGTATTGGCGAAGAGCTTTACAGCATTTAAATACAGTAATTTCACCCTCAGCGTAAAGATTTTCAGTAGAACAAACCAAAAGTACTGCTGTGTTAGAAAAGTTTGTTTGAATTGAAGTTCTTAGGGGAGCTATTATGAATTTGGGTGAAGGGACAGCCTCTAGTTAAAAACCGTTTACCACTGACAGTGCATCTCTGCCAGTTCGGAAAGGCCGAGAGAACTAGGCAACTTTGGGGTGTGGCTTCGTCCCGAGAATGTTACAATCCCCTAGCAACCAGTATCACAACTCTATAATGACAACACTCACTAAATCCCAGTGCTTTATAACAAAGCTAACTATAAACTGTAAACTTTAGAAATGATGTATGTACTTCCTGTCTAGTTAAGAGAATCTTTCTGATAGATGGTGATAATAATTAAGAGTAAGAAGTAGAAAGACGAATATAAGATATGTGAGTTTGTAAAATTCTGTCTTGTTAGATCTGTGTTAAGAAATCTTTAGGTGTTTGCTAAGTTAGATATATGCTAATGGTAGCCTATATAAGTTTGTAAAATAGATCAATAGAGTTCCTTTAAGAATATAAGCTTGTAAGAAGTATCTAAGGTAGTCTTAAGACATGTAGTAATAAGCTTGTAAGATGCTAGTTGTAAATGTAAGTTTAAATAAGAAATAAGATGGAATGAATATAAGTATATAAGAATTAATAGGAAATATATTTGCTAAAGTAGTTCTATAAAGTATAAATAAGTAGATGTTAATATGTTGTATGTGAGTTTGTAAAAACGTGTAAATGTTGAATATGAGTCTAAATGCTTTGCAAGGCAAAAAATGTTATATGTGAGTGTGTGAAAAAGTGTAAATGTTAAGTGTGAGTCTATTCTTAATGTATATGGTGAAAACACCTGAGACACAGGAGATAGTGTCCTAGTAGACTGCAAAGTAGGCAGTCTGAATGGTTTCAAAAGCTCCAGAAGCCGCTAAGAAGCTAAGAATGGCGGACGCCAGAACCAGCACAAGGCATCCGCAGCTGAGATCCGTGGAATATCTACGCAGTACAGAAAAACCTGAGCTAACAGCAAAAACGGTGCAGTTTAAAATATTACTATAACTAAAAAGGTCTGTCTGTGAGAACAAAAGTTGCAGAGACGCTTGTTTGAACAAAAATTATTAACTGCAAAAAGTTTTGGTTGAAAAACGTCTCTTCATATTTGGAAGTGAAAGCCTGATACCAGAATTTATTTCTTGTTTGAACTTTTTGAACTTAAAATGAGATAAAATTACAAAAACATTTTGGTTATGGATTTCTTCAAATTTGGAAGGCTAGTACCAATATTTATCATTTGAATTTTGGTACTTAAATGAAATGAACAATAGAGATTTCATTGCAATGGGACAATTTTGAGCTTACTTATAGTAATGACCTAGGAACAGTTTTCTGGAATTGGGTTACAAATGGAACTGTTTAAACAGAAAAGTTTGGGTTTTCTAACTAGGCTTGAGATTTTGCTTAAAAATTATAAAGAAAAGGAGGAGCTATGAGATTGAATTATGTTCGCAGAAACCTATTGATATTAATGCACCCTGGCTTTGTGGAATTGAGGAAATGTTTAAGTTTGTGAATACATCGAAGTTTTTCCTATGTTCTGTTAACAAGAAAATTCAAATGACTGAGTTAAAGTTGTAAGACGGAAAAATTGTTAACTATATATAGCACCATATATGCTAACTCTAATGGTTCTGTTAAGAGTTTGCTTTGAGTTGTAAGACTGAGAGAATTGTGACTATGTATAACAATATTTATGTTAACCTGTTAATGGTAATGATGAAGCTAAGGGATTCTTTAAGTTTGTAGTCGCCTTAAGAGTTTTGGTTTAGAAAGGGCTTAAGGCAGCTAAGACTGCTGTGGTCACCTTGGACCTAATTCAAAAGAGAAATGCCATCTATATCATCCTCTACTCCCATACTTGGGAGGTGTAACAGCTATGGAGATTGCTGTAAGCCATTAATAGTTATTTTTTTATATATTAAGAAGGGGGGACCTGTGGGAGCCCGTTCTGGGGTTCCTCGTGGCTTTACCCAGCAGGTCCGAATAGAGGATGATCAGGACCACGGGCCTGAGTGCAGGTGTCTGAGATGGTCTGCACTTGGCTGTGCTGGGGGAGGAGGTCTTTTGCTCCACCCCTTGGCGTCTCTATAAAAACCCTGGACCAGAGACAGTCGGGGCCCGTTGGAATAGGTTCCAGGCCCTCTCGAGGCTATCCTTTATTTTATATCTGTTTATCTCCGCAAGATTCTCCGCTATAAATCCTTCTATCTAATATTTCCTGCTGCTCGCACTCAAGAAAACTCTGGGAAGCTGTGGGGGTGGTGGGTAAACGCCCCACACATATATATGTTTATTACAGCACCATTCACTATTGCCCGCATGTAGCCTAGGTATCTCCTGTCAACCAATGAATGAAGAAAATATTGTACTTCAAACAACAGAGCAAAATTCAACCACAAGGAAAAATGAACTGGTGCCATCTCAAGAGGAACAGACATGATGTTAAACAGATTAAAGCAGACATGTAGAGACACCCAACACATGTGTTCTCATATGTGAAAACTAACAAAAAAGGAAAAGAAGGAAAAAAAGAAAGTAAAGATGCTCTGAAAATTGAAGTTAGACAAATGAGTAAGGGTAGGAGGAGCAGAGACAGGGGAAGGGAGAGAACAACTGAGGGTGAAGGAGAGATGAATATCAGGAAATCTATGCAAATGCCTATACTAAAATTTTTCAACACCCAACTACTTTGTACAATTAGTGTGTGTTTATTATTATAATTAAAATGAAAAAATAGTGGGTCAATTTAAAATTTCCTTCATTCTAGAAGATTATACACACATAAATAAAAGGAGTTAAGATGGAGTTACCCTGGGACAAGAATAAATCTACTAGATACCACAGGGTATCAAATAAAAATGCCAGTGCCAGGAATGGGTTACCTCTTTTGGTGTTTGAACTGTTGTAATCTTCTGCTTGAGTTCCTGCCTTAATTATCACCAATGATGGACTATGACCTGGAAAGAAAATCTAAATAAATCCTTCTACCTTCTCAGTAGCTTTTTCTCAGAGTTTCATCACAGCTACAGAAAGGAAACTGGAGCATCCAGCAGTCTTCCATGACTTGATGCTCTTCTGTTGCTACAGTTTGTTTTCTCCTCACTGACCTTGACCCTGTCCACAGCAGGTTCACCTGGAAGCCTTTGCCTTTCATTCTCTTTCTCCTCATCCTTTGTGAATTCAGCACACTGTGGCTTAAATGATCACATTGACTCTGTCCTCCCATCAGCTTCTCTGTTAGTTCTAAGATGGGCGTTTATGATTCAAAAGGGATTATATATATTGAGAATTTACACATCCAAATCCTTAACCTTCATGGCCAAAAGCTTATCCCAGGTTAAAACTCTGCCTATACAGAATAGGGATATTAAATCAAGCAGATGTTCTGTTGTGTTTTCAGGATGTCTTGTAACTGGGAAAGGCCAGGCCCACCCAGCTGAAGGTTTGTGTACTGGCTGCAGGTGTGTGGGGAGCACTGTGCACTCATAGCACAGAAATAAGTGCCTGAGTCTGTGGTCTGGGAGGAGGAAATGTACAGAGAGCTGCGACGTTCCTGAGCGACTGTCGTAGACATCAGTCTTCCACTCTGCTTTGTTCCAGAAGGATTGTAAAACAGGCTGATGAGGTGTCCCCCAGGACTTTGGTGAAACCACTGCACTTGGGCTACTATGGTAGAAAAGTTGCACTGCAGCTCTGCATGCTCTCCCTCCTGCAGAACCAAGGACACAGGACTCTGCTCCACTTGTTGACCTTTCACCCCTGGGTAGAAACAGAGAAAGAGACACAGATGGGGTCACTGAACATCCACAGAACCCTGAACACACCCCATGTCCTCTGAGAAGGTGGGAGCTCTGCAGGACTCCTGAGCTGCTTCCCCACCCTCCATGTGCTGACAGAATCCTCTCTGTCCCCTGAATGTGGACAGCCAGACTCACAGCAAACCTGGGTGCACAGCAGCCCCAGCAGAGAGCACAGCAGCCTCTTCATGGTGCTTGTCTGGCTGCTGGAGACAGAAGCAAGGAACCAAGCCCTGGGCTGTGGTGTCAGGATGACTGTTGAATGTCCCTCCTCCTGCCACCAGTCAGCTCCACCCAGGAACCCTGCCAGGCCAGACACTGCAGAGTTCCCTCCTAGTCTTCTGAGCCTGAAGCTCCTCCCAAACCAGACCTGCCTGAGAATCTGGGCAGAGCACAACAGAGGTGGCAGTGTGGGGGAGGAACATTTTGATGAGACCCTGAGGTTGTAGGGGATCCAGGAAGCAGGAGAGGACAAGTCCCTCAAAAGGAGAACAAGCCTCAGCCCCACACAGTCTGGCACACTCAGAGACACAACACTAGAAGTTTAACTCAGGAAAGAGATGCATGTTCTAACTAAGGACACTTTACTGGGGCCTGAGGGATGGCTCAGCAGATAAGGGTCCTTGCCTTTCCAGGAGGCCTTAGTTCCATCCCCAGCATCCACATGAGGTGGCTCACAGAGTCTGTATCTCAAGCTCCAGGGGACATGATTCTCTGTGTTCTCCTCAAATCCTGCACACATGGGCCAGACCCACTCTCATACACATTTTTAAAAAGAATCTTCATCTGTGAAATATTGAAGTGAAATCACGGCAGTAGAAGAAAAAATGGGAACATAACAATAGAGTAAGGTGATGGTTTCATAGGTTTATAATGCATTTAAAAATTGGAACACTCCTGCAACAGTCAGGGTTTGTTCTAAATGTTGTTTAAAATATGACCACGTAAGAAGGAAGTGGACTGGGAAGCTAATGTGGGAGTCCTGCATCCAGAGTGACAGGGCAGCAGCCCTGGTGTGCTACTGCACGTGGTGAATGAAGGGGACAATGCACTCGAGTTCACAACAATACAGGAAAGTATTTTGAAGTTTTTCCCATTAAGATGACTGCTGGAGATATTAGACTAGTCATAGGAAATAAACAATTGCCTCAATAATAACTCACAGCAATAGCCTTGCTTTCTTTGTACCGCCAGCTTCTGAATAATGACAGAGACTTTCTTAAATGTGAAAGCATGGCCTAATGTTGGGCTTATTCCCAACTATCTCGTAAAGCTTAAATTAACCCATTTATATTAAGCTATGTTCTGCCATGTGGCTCATTACCTCTCCTCCATACTGTTTGTCTGTCTTTCTTTGTGTCTCACTTCTAATCCCCTGCATCAGATTCTTCCCAGAGTTCCTATCTCTGCCTGGAAGTCCTGCCTATCCTCCCCTACCTATTGGCCATTCAGCTCTTTATTAAACCAATCAGAAGATGCCTTAGACAGGCAAGGGAGGACAGAGACACATCTTCACACAGAATGATCAAATATTCCACAACACACACCCAACCTTACTCCATTTCAGCCCACTATTCTCTCAAACAGTATTAGACCAGCTAATGGCTTCAAATACTGTAGGATAATTTCAAAGAAATTTTGACTCAGGTGAAAAATGCTGTGAAAGACATTTTTTTTTCCTGAGTCAAAATTCTACTAAAGGAGAAACCAGACATTTCTTTGCAAAATGAGAAACAAATAATTGGCATCTAAGATCTACCCCATAGGAATGAAGCGTTTCTCAAGATTCCACTTTCTCTTTACTGTTGCATTTATGGAACATGACAACTGCTTAAAAGTGCTGAGGCTGGGACCCTGGTTTTTTACTCTGCAGGTCTCAAGTTGTTTGTGTTCAGCTCTATACTTGTGACTCAGAGCACAGGAGCACCCAACTCCCTCAGTCCCCTGTCAGAGGATTCTCAGGTGGGAGGAGATTCCATCTTTCCTGCACTCAGTCTGAAAGCCCTCCAAGCCTGGGACAGGCTGGCTTCCTGGTGTGAGCTGCAGGAGGTGCTGGAGACCAAGGTGAGGGTATTACATATGCAAGAAAGGACACTGAGGGACAAGGAATGAGCAGCTGTCCCTCAGGGCTGGAGACACTATTGTAGCTGCACAGAAGCAGCCATCAATCAGGCGGGGGCTCTATCTGGGCTCTGCTTTCTCCTGCAGCATCAGTGCTGTGTAGGGATCTCAGCCTAAAGGAGAGTCTTTGTTCACAGTGAAACAGCACAGTGCTCTTTCTATGGATGAGACCCTAAAGCAGAGTGACAGTGGACAGTATGGCTACTCTGAGCCTCACGATCCCCAGGGAGGTCAACAAGGTGAGCAGGAAGAAGCTTACTGTTTCCTGAAGATCCCCAGCAAGCAAATACAGCCTCAAGAGTCAAAGAGGTAGACATAGAATTTGCTCCAAGCTCTAGCAGGTTTAGATACCTTTAACCTAGGGACACAGGGGAGACAATCCAGAAGAGACACTGCCTTTCCCTTGGCCTGTCTCTAACATCTGCATAAAATATGTTCTGTCAAAACACCTACTGAAGCATTGGAGGAGGTTTAAAAACAAATACCTAGTAACTTCATACATGAACATAATGTATTCCGATAGTATCCACCACCACCCTGTTCCCTCTACAACTCCTCCCAGAACCCACTAAATTCCCCTCCCCTTGCAGAAGCCAGGAAACTAGAACATGGCCAAAAGGGCCAGAAGACAGAGCTTAAGAGAAAGCGGTAGGGTAGTAGAACACAGGTGATGTAATGTCAAAGGGGACAGGAGGGGCTCTAAGCATAGAGGGGCGTGACAGGGTAGGGGGAGAAGGAAGGTTTCTGTGAGTTTATTCTAATCTGTGAAAACACCATTTACCTTTTAGAAAGGAGCACCCTCTAGAGGCCCATTTGAGAAATAACAAGTTCACAGCTGCAGTAGACTTCCCCCTGTCTTTGCTGACTTCTGAGTGTGAATCCAAGGCTTTCATCATGCACAAAGGAAGCTTAATGCTTTCTAAGTAGAAACTCATGAGTTTTTAGAAAAGAAGAATATAAAGTTATGAACTGAAATGGGAGAATAAGATATTTTAGAGTGAGAGAATCACAGCATCTTTACACATTTCAAAACAAATAGCAGGGACATAGGAATCAGAACAATGCATAGTTACCAGATTTCTACACAATGCCATCAAAATGCCCAAGAAAAAGATGTGGTAGATGTTGCTAGAAATATTGCAGATGTGTTACCACATGAGTAAATTAAGAAGTACAAACTCAAATAAGCATTGTAAATGTACATTTAAAAAAAGCCAGCAAATCTGCTACAGACAATCTTCACTTTGATGAACTCAAAGTCAACTTCAACATACATCGAACTGATAAGAGACTCAGTTCCTGTTCAGTCTCTTGGCTTTTCTTATAAAATACAACATAATTTAAAAGTGTCACCTGCCATATTCTAGGTCCTGCCCACTGAGGAGACTATGCCATGCATGGACACCAGGGGGCAGGAGTTATGATAATTGCATTACAATGCCACTACCACAATTCTCATTCTCTCTCTCTCTCTCTCTCTCTCTCTCTCTCTCTCTCTCTCTCTCTCTCTCTCTCTCTCTCTCTCTCTCTCTCTCTGTTTTCAATCAAAATGAAGTCAGTGAGTACCTTAAGAGTTAGCATTCAATGAAACAATTTTGTGCCAAAGGAAGCAAATTATAATCAGTAATATAGGGAGGGGAGTTACAGATTCCAACATTGAAAAATAACTGGAAATAAATCAACATTACTTTGAGTTAAAAAAAAAAACAAGAAGCAAATAGACATAATGGAAAACACCATTAGATAAAGCCTGTGAAATCTTGATGACATCACCTATGTGTACAATGAATGAAAGTAGGTAACATAAATAAGTCCAACTCAGTCATTCATTCTAGCCAGATCCAAAAGATGTTTATGATAACTTTATAATCACCTGGAAAATGAAAACTGTAAGGAGTATTTGGTGAAGAACAGTCTTCAAAACGTCTTACTTTTTTAACACAATTTAAAACTCTGGACCTCCTTAGACCTTAAACTCTGGTCTTTTTAGACCTATAGTCTGTTTGTGTATAGGGACTCTGGAGCACATGCTCCATTATGCCCACATTAAATATTCTTCCAGTATGAATAATTTATCACCTGTATGTTCTAAAAAGAATATCTTAGTATAATAATTTATCACATTAATACTCATATTATGATTTTATGTGCATAAATCTAGCTTTGGAGAATTTAGATGAACTTATTAAACAAAAATCTCAGTATGAGGCATGGGAGTTTTTGTTCAGGGAAGCCATAGAGGTGTACAAAACAACACAGGTTATTGTCATGGTCCTTGGCTGCCCACTATAACTAGATGATGAGATTCTAAGTATAAAGCCTCCACATTCTACTGTTGCATGACATAGAGAAGTCAACCCAGAACTTACTGAGGAAAGTCTTCCTTGCTGTTTAGCTTTTATAGCACTGGAAAGTCCTATGCAGGCTGCTGGGGAAGAAAGGATAGCAGTAGTACTAACCAGAGCTGGACCCTGCATGCTCAGTACAGAACATCCAGTAATATGTGCTCAGTGGTTTAATTGTGGCCTGACTGCTACAGAATAGCAATGCTTTCTGATTGGATTAGAAGCCTCCTCAACAGGAGGGAATTCATGCTGAGTACTGTGACATGGCCAAAAATCCCATGGTTCAAGAGGCCTTAGGCACTAGGGGAACTACTATTGGTATTTTGCAAAATAACCATGCCAAACAGCCTTCTAAGTGTGTGTCTATCCTCACAGATTATAACTAGGCTCAACTTTGTTTGGAGCATGTGTTTCAGGAAGTTTCTATCACAGATTTTTTCAACTGATTTGTTCAGATGGCCTTTAGTGCTAGTTATCCCTCCCCACATCACTTCCTCTACCCTGTCCTCTCATCCCCAGCTCTGTTAATCCTGCCTGTTCCATTTTTCCATTTATGGCAGTTTTTTTCTGTTTCCTCTTCCACTGAAGATCCCCTTCTCCCTCATGGCCTCTTATTGACACCTAACATGTATGGATATTCCAAATAAAGCACACATATTGAAAGCTAGCATCCACATATTTGAGTAAACACTATGCTTCTTTATTTATTGGATCTGGGTTATCTGGCTCAGCATGACTGTTTCTAGTTCCAACCACCTACCTGAAAATTTCATAATTTCATTTTTCTTATTTACATCTGAATAATACCCCATTGTGTAAATGTACCACATTTTCAGATTTCTCTCATCAGCTGATGGACATCTAGAGTGTTTCTAACTCCTAGTGATTATGAATAGAGCTGCAATGAACTTGGAAGAGCAAGTATCTCCTTTTTCCCCTTTCCTTTTTATTTAAAAGGTTTTTTTTTCATTTTACATACCAACCACAGTTCCCCCTCCCTCCCCTCCTCTGGATTATCCTCCACCTTCCCCCTCCATCCACTCCTCAGAGAGGGTAAGGCCTCCCAGAAGAGTCAACAAAGCTGGGCATATCAAGTTGACGCAGGACCAGTAACAGATGGGAGCAAGTATCTCTTTACACAGATGTAGATTCTTTTGGTTAATTCCTCAGGAGTGGTATAGCTAGTGTGGAAGATTTAAGCTCAGCATTTGGAGGAACCTCCATACTGGTTTCCACATTGTTTATACCTATTTGCATTCACATCAGCAATGACTAAGTCTTCTCTCTCATGTCACACTCTCAGCTGGTGTACTGGTCCTTTGGTTCTTAAAATCCCTCCTGCTATATTTCTGTGGTGTTCCATGAGCCTTAGTTGTAGGAATTGCACTGTAGATGTCTTAACTGGAACTAGAGATGTCACAGCACTTATTCTCTGCATTGTGACCAGTTGTCAAACACTACTGTGGCCTCTATACACTTCAAAATGAACCTTCTGTGATGAGGTGTGAGAACTACACTTATCTCTGTGTGTAGTTATCAATATTTAGAGTACTGTTAGAAGCTGTATTGAATTAGGAGGGTGGCTGTAGTAGATTCTCCTATCGGGTCTATGACCATTCAAGACATGGGTAGCTAACTAGGATTACAGTATCGGGCCTAAATTCCTTCCTTTGAGCATGTCTTAAATCCAGTGAAAGATACATTTTTAGTTTCCACCAAGATAAAAGTTCTACTATTGCACCCTTGTGGGTGTTCTTTACATGATGGTCTTTTTTTTTTTTTTGTTCGTAGCATTTATTCAGCTTGTTAGGAATATGTATTGCTTTTCTCCCTTGGAATCTTGCATATACTTGAAAACTCATCCTTAGGAAGGAGTCTTCAGGTCAATTCTAAATAAATTCTTCCAAGTCCTAAGTCTCAGTTATGTGGTATCATTAGCAAAGGGTTGTTATGTACAATCTCAGAGCAATAAAAGACAATAGGAATAGCCTGTCTCTTTTGGAAGAGACACTTGAAGCGCTAGTGAACAACTTGAAGGCAGGATTCCTGTTGGGGCCTGCCAACAGTCATCTGGGTAGCTGGGTAGAGGAGTGTGGATTGAAGAGACAATGACAAAGACAGAAAAGAGTTGAGAGGTCTGCCAGTCAGTGCAGGACAGCCCCAAGTTTATTTCACAGCCAGCTTATATACAGTTTCGAAGGATGGAGGTAGAACAATGCACAACACAGGCATTCAACCACTATCTATCCTGCCTTGCATCAAGGACATTTTCTATCTCGATGTATCTCTGGCTGGCATCAGCAGCCTGCATCTAGCTTAATAGTGTCTTCCCTCTTGTAGGATAATCAGGACTTTCTCACAGCCCTTCAAGGAGACTCTGCAGGCTAATCAGAACTTTCTCACATCTTTGAAGCAAACAAGCTTGAACTCTATTGACTCAGAATAGACTTCAGATTCAAACTGGGAAACTGAGTCAGTTGTGGGCACCCACAGAGTCCCATGCCTGGCACTGAGGTTTTTTTTTTTTTAGATTTAGCATTCATTTTAGGTTGACAAGCTCTCTTATGAGTCTATTCTATTCTGTGCCATTTAAGTAGTTTTTGGAGTTTAGAAATGCAATTTGACATTCTGTTTTGCTCCCTAACCAGTAAGATAGCATGTACTTCTTTTCTGCTCTTTTTTGTACACAGTTATGAGTCTTTCTTGAGGGACACGATAGTCATTGATTTCAGGTCTTCCTTCCATTACAGAGAGATAAATTTGAGGACTAGAGCATTTTACTTTAAATAAGTACTTTGTTTCCAGAATTGAAATGGAACAAAGCTTTTGTTCCTTCCCCATATTTCAGAAGAGTTTTCTGAGAATCTAGCTCTAATCCTAAGTGACTGACTACACCACATCCTCAGGACTTAGGCAAAGTGCAATGACCTATGAGAGTGGGCAGCCTGACTCCTACATGGTGTACAGGAAAGAGAAGGAGCTGCCTCTTGGCATCATCTTGAGAGTTCAGCTGTGTTTCCTGAGCAGCTTCACTAACTGAATGCTGTTGGGGAGTGTGAAGGTTTCAATGAGAATGGCCACGGGCTCAAAAATCTGAATGTTGGTTCCAAGATGGTGGACTGTTTAGGAAGGATCAGTAGGCATGGCCTTATCAGAGGAGGTGTGTCACTGGAGTGGGCTTTGGGATCTCAAAGCTCAAGCCAGGCCCAGTCTCTCCCACTCTCTGCCTCTTGCTGGTGATCAGATGGAAGCTCTCAGCTATTGCTCCAGGGATATGGCTACTGCCTGCTGCTATGCTTGCCAACACAATCATCATGGCTCACCTCTGAAACTGTAATCAAGTCCTCAGTTAACTGCTTCCTTCTGTAAGTTGTCTTGGTCATGGTGTCTCTTCACAGCAATAAAACAGTAACTGAGGCCACAAGTTGGACTGAACTCTCTGTACCATGGACCAAGGAGAGGAAGAATCTAAATAGCTTGCAGAGAGAGACTCAAGTAGATTTTTAAATACTAAAGCCTATATTTTTCATTTGGTCATAAATTTATGGGGTAGGAACAGAAGATTGCTGGACAATTAAATCATTAATTTTTTAAGACTTCATGGTAGAGATAAATCCTATGTCCAGCTTTTCCTGGAGATGTTTTTCTCTGAGAGGTACTCACTTAGGGAGAGAAGAGTATTTGTAGAGATCAAAACCTGGGTTGTCTCTAGCAATGACTTCCATCCTATCCTGTCAGAATATCCGCAGATTCTTAGGTTTCTAGGAATTTGACCTGAGATGTGCTGTTGTTTCAGGAGGCTGGGTAAACCCCACTCAGAGAAGGCACACAGCCCTCCCTCCCAGGCCACTCCCTCAGCCTCCTGCACCCTGGGTTTGTGTGCAGCTTCCCCTGCAGTCCCCTCACTGTGTCCCTCAGAGCACAGTAGTACAGGGCAGAGTCTGCCAGCTGCACTGAGGACTTCTGCAGGTGGAAGGAGCTGCTGCTCTTCTGGAGAGTGGCCTGGAACCCTTGGTGCTCTATCCTCTGGTTGTCTGTGGCGCTCCTCAGGAGTAGCCGAGGGGCTTTGTTGGGATATTGCACATACCAGAAAAGGGTAGGTATTTAGTAAGTAGTCTGATAGGTGCAGTTCATGATCACAGGCAACCCTTCTGAGACAATGACCAGGCTTTCTGTCTGGGTCACTGAGTCACCATGGCTCCTCTCTGAAAATGAATAAATAAATAAATAAAAAATCATTTTGCTATGTGAGGAAGAACATAAAGACTTCCAGAGTTGTAAGAAAATGATATCATCAACGGTAAATGTAACTTACTGAGCATGAAGAGGAGCAGCAGAACTGAGCAGGTGTCAGGAATCATGTTCACAAAAGAAAATGACACTTGGTTCTTGAGTGCACCAAACTCACAGGACAAGTCTCCTGCAGGAACTTACTGAAACTCCTCACTCATAAACAAGGGCCTCCTTCTGCACAGTGACAGTCTGTCATGTGAAGCCACCACCTGGATGCATACATTAACCACATCTGAAGAGACAGCGCCCTCTGATGATTTCCCTTCAAACTGCACCACAGATGTCTGCACAACACACTGTGAATAAACCTGAAACCTCACTCAAAGGGGACAGGTTTCAATTTGCCAATGGATTCCTGAAATCACCAATGTTCCTGAACTATGTATGTGCTATGGTATTTAGTAGTATGAATATGTATAAAATAATATTCATACATGTATACACACACACCTACCACTGATAAAATTTATCTAGTTTTCTCATCTTATTAGCTCTTAGGGAATATTATGCAATGAATATTTTTTATATTCATCTGCTCCCTATACTCCTGTCAGATCCATTCACTCTTCCCTACCAACCCAGTCCCCCTCCTTTTAAAACAAACACCTAGCCGGGCGGTGGTGGCGCACGCCTTTAATCCCAGCACTCGGGAGGCAGAGGCAGGCGGATCTCTGTGAGTTCGAGGCCAGCCTGGGCTACCAAGTGAGTCCCAGGAAAGGCGCAAAGCTACACAGAGAAACCCTGTCTCAAAAAACCAAAAAAAACAAACAAACAAAAAAAAAAAAAAACACCTTAAGGTTTGCATTACAGTTTGTCCTGCCCATATTCTCTTTGATGTGTGGTCTTCAATGGAGGATGGTCTATGCATCAGGAGCTGCATTTTTTAAAGAAATCTATTCTCTATTCCAGCAGCTACCAACTGCCCCTAGCTCCTTAGCTAAGGGTGGAACACTCAACTCCCTCTGCCCTACTGCAATTGCATCTGGCCTGATCCTTTGCAGATCTTATGTGTGCTGTCAACCTCTGTGAGTCCATGTGTGCAGCTGCCCTGCTGAGTGCAGAAAACGCTGTCTCCTTGTAGTCATTCCCCATAGATGCCTACCACAGTCTTCTCATCCTCTCTTCCTCAGTGACCTCTGACCTTCGGAGGAGGGTGTGTGGTGTAAATGCCCCATCTGGAGGCTGAGTGTGCCATAGCCTTTTCTCTGCAGCACAGGAATTCTGGTTCTCTGTAACAAAATCATCATGTGCTGCAACCAGGGAAAGGGAATGATGAAACTATATTTCAATTTTTAAAAATGGAAAAACTCTCCTAAATTGTTTAAAATGACTTGAAACTAACTTTCTTATTTTGTGTTTTTAATGTCTACACTATAGTTGGCACTTGCTAACTAAAAACTAGCCAGTGCAGTGGAAGGCCTGGGACACAGTGTATAGATGGAGTTCCAGACCTCCTGGCCCGTTTGAGGACAGGCTGCAGGTGCCTGTGGAGCAGTGTGCACTTGCAGCACAGAAGTACATGGCAGAGTCTCCAGGCCGGGTGTGTGTGATGTGCAGGGAGAAGTGTTTGGTTTTCTTATCCTGTAAAACAATCAGTCTTTGCTCCTGCTTTCTTTCCACAGTTGAATGAATGTCAATGACAGGCTGAGGATGCTCTCCAGGTCCTTGCTTATACCAAGGGAAGTAGTAAGAGGCACTGTCTGTGTAAGTGCAGTTGATGACAGCGCTGGCTCCCTCCTGGACTCTCAGGGTGGAAGGATGCTGCTCCACCTGCTCACCTTGTCTCACCCATGCTTTGGAATGTCATTCTGTATGCTGTGAATGTGTTTTGATAAACAAAATGCTGATTGGCCAGTAGTAGCCAGGCAGGAAGTACAGGTGAGATAAGCCGACAAGGAGAATTCTGGGAAGAGGAAGGTTGAGTCAGTAGACACAAGCGTGCTGTCCAGGGAGCAGCATGTAACAGCACACAGGTAAAGCCATGGAACACATGGCAATATATAGATGAACAGAAATGGGCTGAATTTGAATGTAGGAGCTAGTCAGTATTAAGCCTGAGCTAATGGCCGAGCAGTTATAAATAATATTAATCCTCTATGTGATTATTTTATAAAAGGCTGCAGGACTGTGGGTGAGAGACTTGTCCTGTCCATGGGCCACGTCAGAACACAGAGAAACTTCTGACTACACACCCCTATGCACAAAGATGGAAAGAAAGGAGAAGGTTTTCAGGTCATCACTGTCGAACATTCTCTTTTTGTACAGTGATTAGAGAAAATCTGACTAAAATAGAGTTCCTCCTGAATGTCCCAGAAATGTCCAGGAAATAATCTGTTGTCCTAAAATATTCAGTCATCATCCAGCTGCAGCCACAGAAACATGAATAAAGTAGGAACATATGTTTTCATTGTTCTTCCCCAAATTGAAGTAAGATACAGTTTAGAATGTGATGACTAACAGGTCAGCTACAGTTATGGGTTGTTGTTCTTTCTCAGTAACAATTCTATCTCTTGAGTCATCCACTCAGCCACTGAGAAAACGGCTGGGCTTCTGCCCTAAGCCTGCACAATCAGCATGCAAGAAGTGAATGCTCTGCACCCTCCACAGCAGCTGAGGTTTACTGCCACATTATGGCTGCATCCTCTACCAGTGAGGCCTATGGTTCAGTGTCCTTTGTATGAAGAACTCAGACACATAAAGCAGCAATATGTTATAACAAGTGGGTCCTAGTACTGAAAGATCAAGAATGGTATTTGTACACACTAGTAAGTCTGTTTCTTCTCTTTAAATCCACCACAGTTCATGTATAATGTTTCATATATAAATATAAATATATATATACATGGTTTCATTTATAAATGTATGTATGTGATGTACTCATGTGTGCGCACGTGTGCCATTTCATATGCCTAGAATTATATTTACTAATGCACTCCCTTATTGTAGAATGCTCAGATAATTCATCAAAAAACTCCACCTTTTCTTGGAGACAGATAATTAGGCCAATATTTGTCTTTGAGAGATCTATATCACTCAGGAAAAAGCTTTTTTCAGGTCTCTCACAGGCTTTAAGTTGCAAGAGGACCATGTGTTTTTTTCATTTCAGTGATTTCTTCTTGATAATCGAAATATGAAATTTTTTTGCATGCATCATACCTTTCAGAGAAGTTGGCCTGGAATCACAAATCCACATAGGATCTACTCTATGGAAAGTTCTTAGGTGTTATTTGATATTAAGAATAGCAACATCCGTTAGGTTCACTCTCACAGCATCCAGTGATTGGAGACTGAATTACTGACAGAACAGCAGTGATGGATTCCCTGGAGAATCTGTGAAACGTTGCAATGAATCCAGCTTTCAGCCTTCCCATGGACCATTCCAGCCCCTGTTTCTAGCCCATTTCCTCTTTTTTGTGTCAACTGTGAATACCCACAAACACTGTGTAACTGTGTACAACAGGTTAGTGAAGAAGGAAGGCCATCTTCACTGTCCTTCCTGTCCTCCATTTCAGTTCCCTGGTACCATCCCCAGCCCTGTAACTGACCACTCACCTGTCCTCTCACTCTTCCTCCATTCACTGATGACTCAGCAGACCCTTGCTGCATTTCCTTTCCTCCCTTACATTCCTTTTTGTCAAATGCCAGAAGAAACACTCCACCTGGGAGCCTGGTGGCCACACATTTCTAGCGATCAGGTAGTCCACCTTTATTTTCCTTGCTGTCCTACATTGCAATTTTCCCAGTTTGACATCAAGCCCTGTACTGTAGCTGACCACTTGGCAGGGGCATGTCCTTGCTCTCTGCTCCATTCCCCTGGGACTCCACCAAACCTTGTTTATGAAACAGCTTCACTCATTACTATGGATCCTCTCAACACCCCATCTAGTCCATCTCATTTTCTTTGTGTCACCCTCACTAAATAAAAACACTTTCTACTGCAGTGACCACATTGGCAGAGACTCAGGTAGTGATTCACTCTATCCTTCCTGTCCTCCATTACAATCTCTCCATTCTCATCCTCAGTCTATTAAGAACCTGCTTACAGGTCCCCTTCCTGAACTTCATTCATTGGACACTGCAACTCTTGGTTTAGATGCAGGGCCCCACTCCTTCCATCCCCATCTCTCCACATAAATCTTTGCCTTACTGCAACCTACTTCCAGGGTCCCCTCTTTTCACCACACACCAATTCCCTATGGATTATTCCTCTAGGTGTAAACAAGATCCCCTTAGCTAGTTAGCTTGTTGAAATAGGTTTCCATATGACATCTCAGACGGTTGTGAGCTGCCAAGTTGGCTCTGGGAATTGAACCTGGTTCCTCTCAAAGAACAGCCAGTGCTCTTAACTACTGAGCCATCTCCCCAGCCCTTCATCTAATCATTTTATAATGGCATTTTGCAAATATTTTCTTCCTTGCAATGGAATTGGATAAGGGACTTCTATGGATTCTTCTGGCTTTGAAATTCTTTTATGCCACTGAACACAGAAAATACTTATAGAGAGCAATGTCAGGCATAGAGTGATAAAGGACTGGGAGAAACTGTCTCATAGTATGAAAACCTAAGGCCATGCACATTTTCAGGCATCTAACATGTCCGATATTTCCAAAGTCACATTGACAGCTTTCTTGAGTTAAGTACCCTCTTTCCAGAGATAACTGGGAGGCTCAAATTCTCACCAGAGGAAGTGATAAAGTTTGTGGGACCTGATGTAAAACAGAAAATTGTTTTTTCTCTCCAGATACTGAAAAAGTGGCCTATAGTACTATAAAACACAACAGAATTTATACTGAGGTAAAATTAGTTTACAAATTAAAAAGTGACCACTGTAATTTATACAATAATATCAAGACAGGACGTGGTATCACCTAGCAGCCACTGTGCTTTGGCTTGTTCAGGAGATTTGGTGTGAGGATGGCTCTAGATAGAGAAAGGCCTGGCCATGGCTGAACCAGGAGTCATGGCTGCTGTGGATGGGCAACAGCCCCTGAATGCAATGTGTGGTTTAGGATGGAAAGATAGTGAAAGAATTCAAGATGTCACCTAATATAAACTGGAAAGAATTAGTCAAACTTGATCCAGATGATGTGCCACTTCAAGAAGAGTTGGCAGATAATTCAATGTTCTCCTGAGCGAAGGTGGAAGCAAATGAACTAAAAGTTGAAGATAACATGATACATTTCTTCAGAACTGCTCAGTCACTAATGAAGGTGTCTGCTCAAGAAACAGCTGGCTTTGGAGAAGTTGAACAGGCTGAAGAAGGACGAGCAAACTTTGAAAATCAACTAAACAAGCCGGGTGGTGGTGGTGCATGCCTTTAATCCCAGCACTTGGGAGGCTGAGGCAGGTGGATCATTGTGAGTTCAAGGCCAGCCTGGTCTACAAAGGGAGTTCCAGAAAAGACACAAAGCTACACAGAGAAACCCTGTCTCAAAACAACAACAACAACAACAACAACAACAATAATAATAATGAAGATCAACTAAAGACAAAAGAAATGAGACTGGTAAGTGAACTGGAGATTTTTCAGCAGGTGAACGTGATACTTGGTTTTTACATGATGAAAATCATCATCTTGAAAACCAGTTGAAAAAAAAGGAAGTTAAATAATGTGGAAAATGAATCAAATAATGAGAAGAAATTTAATGAACAATTGGCTCTTCAAAATGAAGAGGCATAAAATGGAAACAAGAAATTAAGAAGAAAAAATGAACATCTTTGTCAGACATTACTGTGACCCGAAACAAAAAGGTTCACAAAAGGAATCATTTTGATCAGGAGAAGAGAAGACAGTGAAACCAATCATAGTAGTCTAAAAATAAATAAATAAGTAAGTAAGTAAATAAATAAATAAATAAATAAATAAATAAATAAATAAATAAATAAAGTGAACTTGTTCAGTATCTGGATGAAATTCAAGCTTTGATGGAAGCTAATGAGAAACTTTAAGTTTAGGAAGAAGAAATGAGAGAGAAATCTAGAAGAGTCAGTACAGGAAATGGAGATGATGAATGGCTATAACAGGATGAAAGCTATTGTGCATCAGGCAGATACTATTGTGGACCAGACTTAAAAAGAGAATGTGTATGTCAACTTCAAATGTGAGAGCTCACAGGCCTTCTAGAAGCATCGGAAGAAGAGGATGATCCAGTCAGATGGCTGTGGATGTAAAAGTAGAAGAATGGAAGGCACTTTTCTCAATTGATACTTTTTCTCATTTTGTATCTTGGTTGAACTTTAATTTTGATTTTGATTTTAAGGATTTACAACAGAAAATAACATTTACATTGCTTTTTTAAAAAATTATTGTATGTCTTGTCTAGAAACATTCTAAAATTGTTGTCTTTAATTGTCAAGTTCGTTTCTTAATAAAAAAAAAAAAAGTGCTTTCAAGTCCAAATTAATTAGGAATGAGATTAGGTAAAACCTCTATCAATATCTGTTAGACAACCTTTTCAGAGTACCTCTTTCTGTGCCTAATTGTTCCAATCTCAGGTAATTCCACACCATACACTATCAAGAAGCTAGAATCATGGTAGTTGCTATTTGTGAACCCTCTTAGATGACTGAATCAGCAATTCTTATTGAAGAAGCTGTCACTACTATTGTCAACACTTCTAACCATCCTCATGTAAATCTTACTGACAATTAGAAATTGTTTATTACCTGGGAAGCTCCGATAATCTATATATGAAGCAGATGTATTTGCAATGGGGATGAAGCTAAATGAATCACAAAGGGGTCAGTGTATTTGTGAAACTCTAGAAAGTAAATGTTTAGCCAATCCAGTTGCTGTTGTAACCACTCAGCTGCTGTTTCAATGTGAAAACACAATGAACAGATAATTTCAGAATGAGTGAGCATGGCTGCGTTCCAGTTCCTTACAGAGACAAGTGGCAGGCCAGAGTTTTCAACTGTGGAATATATTCTGTCAACCCTTGAGAAACAGCAGTTGTTTAGATCTCATTTAATTATTGTATAACGAATTAGTCCCCTATTGTGTGACCTTAGGAGGTTTCCAGTTTTTCTTTGTAAGCAATGTTTTTGTTATTATTGTTCTTTGTGGGTGGGGGCTGCTCATTTTCTACTGTACCACACACATCCACTTCTTTTTATCTATTTTAAAAACATTTTTATTCATTTTACATACCAACAACAGATCCCCCTCTCATCTCTCTCCTGCCCCCACTCCCACCCCTTATCTCCTTCTCCAAAAGGGTATGTTCTCCAATGGGGGCACAGCAAAACCTGGTACATTCCGTTGAGGCAGGACCAAGCCCCTTCCCTCTGCATCAAGCCAGAGCAAGGTGACAGATCATAGGTAATGAGATCCAGAAAGCCAGCTCATGCACCAAGGATAGATCCTGATCACACTGCCAGGGGCCCTTCGAACAGATGAAGCTACACAACTGTCTCCCATATATAGAGGGCTGAGACCGGTCCCATGCAGATTCCACAGTTCTCGGTCTGAAGTTCTTGAGTTCTAGGAGCTTGGTTCAGTTGTCCCTGTAGATTTCCTCATCGTGATCTTGACCCCCCATGCCCCTTGCTCATAGAATCCCTCTTCCCTGTCTTCCACTGGACTCCTGGATTTTGGCCAGGTGCTTGGCTGTGGATCTCTGCATCTGCTTCCATCAGTGACTGGATGAAGACTCTATGATGACAGTTAGGGCATTCACCCATCTGATTACCAGAGTGGGCCAGTTCAGGCACCCTCACCACTATTGCTAGTAGTATAATCTGGGGTCATCCTTGTGGATTCCTGGGAAATTCCCTAGCACCAGGTTTCTCCCTAGCCCCATGAAGTCTCCCTCTATCAAGTTATCTCATCCATTGCTCTCCCCTCAATCTCTACCCCAGCTCAACTATCCCATTCCCTCATGTTCTCATCCTCTATTCCCTACCCCTATTGTCTCTCCCTATTCCTAGTTTACTCATGGAGATCTCCTCTGTTTCCCCTTCCCAAGGTGATCTGTGCATCCTCTTAGGGTCCTCCTTGCTTCCCAACTTCTCTGGAGCTGTGGGTTGTAGTCTGATTATCCTTTGCTTTACATCTAGTATCCACTTATATGTGAGTACATACCATGTTTGTCTTTCTGAGTCTGGGATACATCACTCAGAATGATATTTTCTAGTTTCATCTATTTGCCTGCAAATTTCATGTTGTTATTGGTTTTTACAGTTGAGAAATATGCCATTGAGTATATGCACCACATTTTCTATATCCATTCTTTGGTTGAGGGGCTCTAGGTTGCTTCCAGGTTCTGGCTATTACAAATAATGCTGCTATGAACATAGTTGAGCAAGTGTCCTTGTGATATGATTGAGCGAGCATTCCTTGAGTATATGCCCAAGAGTGATATCATTGGGTCTTGAGGTAGATTGATGCCCAATTTTCTGAGAAGTCGCCATACTGATTTCTAGAGTGGCTGTACAAGTTTGTATTCCCACCAACAGTGGAAGAGTTTTCTCCTTGTTCTGCATCCTCTCCAACATAAGCTGTCATCGGTGTTTTTGGTCTTAGCCATTCTGAGAGGTGTAAGATGGTATCTGAGTCTTTTTAATATGCATTCCCCTGATGACTAAGCATGTTGAGCAATTCCTTAATTGTCTTTTAGCCATTTGGAATTCTTCTCTTGAGAATTCTCTGTTTAGCTCTGAAACTCATTTTGTAATTGTTTGGTATTTTGCTGTCTACTTTCTTGAGTTCTTTACATATTTTAGAGATCAGTCCTCTGTCAGATGTGGGGTTGGTGAAAATATTTTTCCATTCTGCAGGCTGTCATTTTGTCTTATTTACTGTGTCCTTTGTCTTACAGAAGCTTCTCAATTTCAGGAGGTCCCATTAATTAATTATAGATTTAAGTGTCTGTGCTACTTTTATATTATATTTAGGAAGTTAGGTGGTATATTTAGGAACTAGTCTCCTGTGCAATTGCATTCTAGGCCACTTCCTACTTTCTCCTCACCCAGTTTCAGTGTAGCTGAATTTATGTTGAGGTCTTTGATCCACTTGGATTTGAGTTTTGTGCATGGTAATAGATATGGATCTATTTGCAATCTTGTGCATCCAGATATGCCAGCACCATTTGTTGAAGATGTTTTCTTTTTTTCATTGTACAGTTTTGGCTCCTTTGTCAAAAATCAGGTGTTCATAGGTTTGTCAGGATCTTCAATTTGATTCCATAGGTCCACATGTCAGTTTTTATGCCAATATTAACCTGTTTTTATTACGATAGCTCTATAATAGAGCTTGAAGTTAAGGATAGTGATGCCTACAGAAGTTGCTTTATTGTAAAGAATTATTTTAGACATGGAAAGCAATGTTTTAATGAGAAATTTTGCATGTATATTACATTGCAGATACATAAATGTTTTGGTAGAAGAATCAATTGCTACAAATATTATTATGATATAAATTGCAAATTCATCTCTCTAGTTTGTGATATATCTTTTGGCGCACATATTTTTTATGTGAATTATTTGTTTTATATTGCACAATTAAAAGTAGTATATCTTTTAAAATATCAAGACATTGTGGAAATCATGTCTTGATTTAATGATAAGATTTATTTGTCTTTCTTTATTAATTAGATTCTCAAAATTAAATTTTTTATCAACCTTATATTGAGCAGATTAGCTGGAAGTGTTGTCTAATGCTCTCTAAACACTGGATGAAAACAGTTGCTCTCAGTTTCCAATTTTAGGGACAGACCAAAATAATTCTGGAGTGTGCAAGAGGGGTTTATATTTTATGACATTAGCACAGCATTGGATAAAATAAAGTGTAGATTTTAGTCATGTGAGCTGATGTTTCTGAGCATTTATCCTTCTACAAATCAATATCCCATCAGCTGAATTTAAGCTTAACCATCTGCAGCAGTATTTTCCTGGTTCCTCACACCTTCTTTGTAATTGGTGGAGATCTCATAACGCCACAGCTGTACAAAGCCTCCTGCAGAGTCTCCCTGTGGCAGGGATGTTGCTGCACAGACAGCTGCAGTTTGGGGTCAGGCTTCAGGCTTGCTGGGAGCACTGTGCCTCAGCAGCACAGAGGTAGGTGCCTGAGTCCTCCAGCTGGGCATCCCTGATGTGCAGGGTGCTGTAGCGCTCCTTGGAGTTGAATGTTGACTTTAACCTCCCATTCTCCTTTGTTCCTGAAGCCAGGTAAAAAAGATTGGTGAGGCTGCCCCTGGGATTCTGCTGGAACCATTGCACACTTTGCATGGTGGTCGAAAAATTGCATCTCAGAGCAGAACTGGTTCCCTCGTGGAGACCTAGGAATGAAGGACTCTGCTCCACCTCAACTCCTCTCACCCCTGTTGGGAAACAAAACAGAGTCAGTGAGGAGTTTTCACCCACACCTGTCTAATATCCCAGGAGATACCATGAGGATGACTGCACAGGAGCTTTGGGTTGGCTCATCCCCTCCACCACTGACATTTCTGGAGAGTCCCTAAAGCAGCTTAGGTGAGCACAACTCACAGCAAATCCACAACCACAGAATCCCCAGCACAGCTCCCAGGTTCCTCTCCATGGCCCCTGTCCAATTTCTGGAGTGTCCTCTCTCCAGATATGAGGGAGTCAAGTCTTGTGGGCAGACACACTTGTGTTTACACACAACACGTTCTCTCCAAAACACCTGCCTTCTTCTTTCATCTGAACAAGAAACCCCACCTACCTCCACCACATGACTCTGCACAAAAAATGTTCCACAACTGTGTAGGCCAATATGCAGGTCCCAGGACAGTATATTTCTGATGTAAAACTTCTTCTTAGAAGAGGACTTGGGAAAAAATTGTGTGAGGATGGGGAATACATAAATGCAAAATATTTGTATGAAACCTAAGAGCTCCAGTTGCTAAAGTAGAACCTTGAAAGATCTTAGTACTATTTTTTTAATCTTCTAAAAGAATTTTATACAATATATTATGATCCTAGTCCCCTCTCCTCCTATTCCTCTCAGACCTCTCTCACATTCTCACCCAACCAACTGTGACCTTTCTTTTTGCCTCTCTTTAGAAAGCAAACAAGCAGGCAAACAAACAAACAAACGAACAAAAAAATCCCAACACCAGAATTTAAAAACAAAAATGAAGAACACACACACACACACACACACACACACACACACACACACACACATAAAAACACAAGATAGGAAGCCATATAAAATGGATAAAAAATCAATAGGACCAAAAAGGACACACAAACTATGCAATGTGGTATAAAACACCATTGGGTTCATTCTGTGTTGGCCACCTAAGGCTTGCAATGGGCCCTCCCTTAAGTGTGGTTAATACACCCAGTGAGAAAGTCCTAGTAGGATTCTTAAATTACACAATGCAAAAAAAAAAAATTAGCATGCAGTGATCCTCTTGATATTAGCAGATCATCATGTGCATAAAAAATGTTCCCAATGACAGTTTTGTTGACTAGAAAAAAACAAGGCATGGCCATGTTTCCACCCTGAATTTTTTCCATCACTTGCCTTCTGCCTAGCTGCTGTGAACTGCTGTACAGGAAAATACAGCTGATTCTAATCAGGCTGGGAATGCCAGCTCAAGTTCAGTGAGGCCCTATTCTTTTTAATTTCATACCTGATTATCCAGTTTTTCTCAAGTAGTTGTTCTTTTTCTTTTTAGTTTAGAGTATATGTTCTGTCTCTCTCTCTCTCTCTCTCTCTCTCTCTGTGTGTGTGTGTGTGTGTGTGTGTGTGTGTGTGTGTGTGTTATAAAGTGTACTGGAATAATTTGGAATAATTTCTAGTTCTTTGAATTTGGGGGATTTTCAAAATGAAACTTTTTAAAAATGAAACAGTGAAGTTGTTCTCTCTTGATTGTTCATCATTATAATACCCAGTGAGATTCAATTTTGTTGAGAGAATTGTTCTTAAAATAGATTTATAGGCACATGGGATCCAGTGAACAGGCTCTAGATATCTTTGGTTTTATATAGAATGATTAGGAGCTAAATATCTGGTGAACTCCAGGCAGTCACCCCTACTCCTTGCTTTGTGAGTGGATTGCCTTATGTCTCTTCCCAGCTCTTCAAAGAGGCACCTTAAGAAAAAGAAGTTTCTAGGAACCCTGCAGTGCCCCCTAGTGGACTGACACCACAAAAAAAGTGACTTCAGGACATCTCCATAAGTCTCAATAAACCAGCCCTTTACACATCATCACTTCCTGGTGAAGGAAATGCAGATGGTCAAAAGACAAGACTGTCTAGATGGAGTTATAATAAGGAAAAATAAAAATGGCCAAGAAATATCTCAAAATTTTTCATCATCATTGGCAATTAGAAAAATGCAAATTAAAACAACTTTGAGATTTCATCCCACCCCAGTTAGAGTATCTCAAATCAATAAATATAACTGACAACAAAGGCTGGGGGAGATTGTGGGGGGAAAGGAACCCTCATTCACTGTTGCGGGGAACAAAAATTGGTGCAGGTACTCTGGAAACCATTGTGGAGAATCTCCAAAACACTAAAGACAAAATCTACCACATGATCCAGCAATGCCACTTCTTGGTATATGTCTAAAGAACTCTCATCCTGCTCCACAGATACTTGGTTAGCCATTTTCATTGTTGCTCTCTTCACAGTTACTAGGTAATGGACACAACTAAATGTCCTTCAATTGATGAATTGATCAGGAAAAAGTGGCCCCTATGCTTTATGTAATATTCTTCAATGTAGAGGAAAATTGCATCATAAACTTTGCAGGTAGATGGATGGAACTAGAAAAGATTATTTTGAATGAGTTGACTGAGACCCCAAAAGACAAATTCCACATGTTCTGCTACTGAACTTGTAACTCCATTGGGAATTATATAGGCTCCGAACTCCAAATCTTCAGATGAAAAAATATTAACTTGGAGAAACAACAGAAGCCAGAAAGGTACAAAAGAGAACATGGGGAGAAGCACTAGAGAAAGGAATAGGAGGACAAATGTAATTTAATGGGAGAAACAGGAAAAATGAGGGCAGGGTATTTGGAAGGGGAAGGGAGGTCAACACAGAAGGAGAGATAGCAAGGAGGGTGAAATAACAGTAAAAATGTCTAAAATAGTTATAAGAAAACATATTAGTATCCATTTACCAAAAGTACATAAAATACACATAAATATAAAATCTGTGCATACATACACACACAAACAATTTACATTAACTGTTTTCATCTGGACTGACAATTCTTCCCCCAAGAGTCATAGATATTTCTAAAAAGAACCTCAATACCAGTCACATGAATCCCTCATTCAAGTTGTTTGTCCCAGAATTTCAAGAGACTCCTAAAACGTTATAGACTATTATATTCTTGACCTTGGTTTCATCCCAGAAGCTGCCAGCAAGTCCCTGTGGTTGACGATACCATGCATTTGAAACACAAGATCCAGAGGATCCCAGCTTGATCAGACTTGAAGTCCTTCTCCTGATGACTAACTTTCGTAGTGCCAGAGGTTGACACGCAAGCTTTCAAAAGTTAGAAGCAATCAATTACTCTACCCAGCTCTGATGCCATAAACTACAAGGACCAATATTGCATGAAAACCTATAGATGCAATAGCGGCCCTCATAAATAGGTGGCAATCAACCGCTCTCTAATTGGACATAAGAAATAATGAGAAATACTATGCCTGGTACTGGAAACCTAGCCAACTACCCAGGAAAACGGACAACTGCTAACTTACTACACCAGCATAATCCCTAACTACATTCTAAATATCTATCACTGTACCCACAGTTAAGTGTAGTCCTCAGCCCTTATCAAATAATCTCTTCTTTACAAAAGACACAGACCTGCTACAGAAAACCATAACCAATCACAGAGGAGTCAGCTCTGAGGCCATGAAAGGGGCATAGCTGGTACTGGCTCTGCTCCCTTGTATGTGGTGCGGTGGTTGGAGTGAGAGAAAGATGGCAAACCTTGCCCCTCCCACTTGTAGCTGATGAGAGAGCTGACTGACCCTCCTCTTTATGAGTTGCAACACTTGAGAAAGCAGGCCCTGCACCTTCTTTGAACAGCACAGCAGAGCTGATCCTGTTGATGGAGGTACAGGTGAGCAGCCCCAAGAATGCAAGCATGGGAGATCTGCGTCCTTCCCATCACCTGTCATATCGTGGTGCAGGTGAGGGAGAGACACCCCCACTCCAGCCTCCACCCCTTGCTGTCTATGGCAGGTGGGAGAGCTGGCCCTAAGATAATAAGGGTAGGAAAACTGTCCCTGCCCCTCACCAGCTGCAGCACTCGCCAGCACAAGGCAACAACAGGATATCCAAGAGGAGTCCAAGTGAGGACCCAACATCGATTGAGTAGCAGAAACAGAGACCTCAAACTAGAACAAAGACTCTTTACAATGAATACATATACATAAAAATATATGGATAAAAGGGTTACTGCATGATTCACTATGTCACATTACTGCTTCTGTGATGAGAGTTTTTTTTCTTTTTTTTTCTCCTCTTAAGTTCTATCTTATGTTATTTTGGGGGGAGGTTGCCAGGGCAGAGGATGGATACAAGGAAACAGGAAATGAAGGGGATCAAGATGCATGATGTGAAAGACACAAAGAACAAATAAAAAGAAAGCAAAAGAGAAAGATAGAACCAGAAAGAGCACAAAAAAATGTCGTAATGATACAAGTCATGATTTGGAAATTAACCAATTCAGTAGACAAGAAATATTAAAAATCAGAGCAGAAATTAATAAAATAGAAATAAAGAAAATAAGGAGGGGGCCTTTAACTGGTGTTTCTGGAAGAAGAGCAATAGAGAGAGAAAAGGGAAGAATGGATAAATAACACCAGGTATTTTTTAAAAGCCATAGGGAAGCCGGGTATAGTGGCACACTCTTTTAATCTCAGCACTTGGGAGGCAGAGGTGGGTGGATCTCTGTGGGTTTGAGGCCAGAGTGGTATACAATGTGAGTTCTAGGACACCCAGAGCTACACAGTGAGACTTTGTTTCAAAATAAATGAATAAATAAATAGCCATAGGTGATCATATTTTGCGTTCTGCTGTGGAATAATGCTTTTGTATACTGGTTTAATAAATGCTGATTGGCCAGTAGCCAGGCAGGAAGTGTAGGTGGGATAAGCATACAAGGAGAACTCTGAAAGAGGAAGGCTGAGTCAGGAGATGCCAGCCTGCTGTCCAGGGAGCAGCATGTAAAGGTACACAGGTAATGTCATGGAACATATGGCAACATATAGATTTACAGAAATGGTCTGAGTTTAAGTGTAAGAGCTAGTCAGTAGTTAGCCTGACCTAATGGCAAAGTAGTATTAATTAATATAAGCCTCTGTGTATTTACTTGGGTCTGAGTGGCTGTGGACCAGGTAGGGCACAGGAAAACTTCTAGCTACAATGTTCATTTAAAATAATGTATAGTATATGTAAATATGTTACACATCACACACACACACACACACACACATGCACACACACATTAAGTGTGCTACTTGAGGTGGTAATGCACTCTCAAGAGCCTATCTAACAAAAAACCAGTGCCATGGATGAAAATTCTCTTTTCAAGTTGTTGCTTAGGGGAGTCCAAGAGTTCCCCCAAACAGTATATGGTATTACAGTTGCCTATAGCTGCTTCTCAGAATTTGAAGCTAAGTCCTTATTGTTAAAGACAGTGGAAGGTACCCTGTAAGCTGCCAAGGACCAAAAGCAATTAATAGTGATACCCTTCTGTAAAGCTTTTGACCAGCACAAAAAGATATTCCCAAAGATGCTGTAGTGGCAGTCACAGCTTGATGGTAATGAACAGCCATCTAATTGTACTCAAGCCCCACTCATTAAGAGGGAATTTTTGTCTGGCACTGTAAACCCAGAAAACTGGGATTGGTGAGGTCATGGAACCTAGAGGAAAGCCTACTACTGCTGCTTTCCTCAATCTATATAATGTCTAACTACATTCTAAATACTTAACTTTATGCCCACAGATAAGCACAGTGTTCACATCAGATAATCTTCTTTTTGCAGCAGGTAGAGGATATTACAAAGATCCCCAACAGGTCAAAATTCAGAGAAAACTGAACATAGTTTGCCCAAACAGAGCTGATGCACCTACAACACAACTTCTACACCTAAGTCTCAGGGATAAGGGAGGATAGAGGGGAAAGAAAACTTGTTAAAGCCAGAAGATCAGAACAACCATTATGGGACTGTGTCCTCTGTATTTGAGAAAGAAGATGCACCCACTAGCAAGTCATGGAGAGCAAGCCTGTAAGCAGCACTGTTGCAAGGCCTTTGTATCAGCTCCTGCCTCCATGATCCCACTCTGTTTGAATCCTGTCCTGACTTCCCTCAATGATGGACTGTTATGTGGAACTGTAAGCTGAAATAAACCCTTTACTCTCCAAGTTGCCTTTGTCCATGGTGTTTCAGCATAGCAATAGATACCCTGACTAAGATAAATGGTCATTTTGTCAAAGGAACAAGAGATTACATATAGATATATAAATGATAGTAACAGCAGAACCATAAGTGTGTCTAACATTAACTGTTAACCATAAGGCATTTCAGGAAATAAACATTTGAGCTTGTTTTTACATATGTCTCTCCTGAAGAAAAATATGATCTGACTGTTTTCCACTTAGTGAACACCAGCAGCAGCACTGTCACTACTAATGATCCAAACAAAGGATCTGAAGTGCTTAGTATTCCTCTCACAGTAATGATGGCATCACACAGGAAACATAAGTGTCCAAACCACACAGGTGTACAGTAGACCACCCTGGGAGACTATACAGAGAGGACCCTTCCATGGTACAGACATGGCTGAGTGACCATTCCTGCCAAGGACAGACATGCTGGACTCTCTCATGATTATTAATTCCGAAGTCCACTTTGGCCTTCTAGTCTGTGCATGGAATGTTTGTAACAACCCCTCAACAAAAGGAAACCTTAATTGCTACATTAGAAACAAAAATTTTCTTTTAAAATGTCGTGGAAGTGGAAAAATTTGGGGAAATTGAGAGGGTTTGGGGGCACAAATGAATGAGAGCTCAATAGAAACGGGAGAGGCTGAGAAAACTCTTATTCTAGAGACACTTAAGTGACTTCAAGAACCAATTTATCTTTGCAAAAGGCAACATCACACTTCAAGTACCACCATTCAGCTCAAAGTAAAGGTGATTACAATAGGAATAATAGAGTGCTGTGTAAAATACATCATAACAACATAAAAAAATAGGCTTATGGTTGGCATTGGGAAATAGTCATGCCAGGGTACACGTGGAAGTCAAAACTGCTCTGTATGGTGCTAATTGTAGTGAAACTTTATGGGAAATTTTGCTTTATGTTTTAATGGTTGTCCTACACTGTGTACTCATAATCTTCTAATATGCATTAAGTACCTTTATTAAAAGATAAGAGCCTTTCCATCATGATGAATATTCTCTACAAGTGACACAGAGATGTATTTGGAATGGGGCAATCTAGTTGGCACCTGACAGTCAAGTCTACATGTTAATAAATAATCAGTTATTATCATTAAGAGATCCTTCAAGATGCTCTAGCACTTGTTGTATGTCTAGAAACAGATAAAATACAGAGAATTCCTCATCTCAACAATGGAAAATACATCTGTCTTCAGCCCTGGTCTCAGTTTTATGTACAGGCAGCAGATGCCTGGGGAGCACTGTGCATTTGCTGCACAGAAGTACGTGGCTGAGTCCTCAGGATGGGCAGCTGTGAAGTTCAGGGAGAGTTGTTTGTCCTTCTTCTCCAGGAGGACAATCAGTCCTTGTTCTTCTTTTCTGTCCACACTTGAAGGAACATTTATAAGGAGCTGGAGACCTGCCCCAGGCTTCTGCTTGTACCAGTAGAAGTAATAATTAGTGTCTGTGTAGGTGCAGTTGATAACGGCGCTGTCTCCCTCCTGGACACTCAGGAGAGAAGGCTGCTGCTCCAGCTGCTCTCCTCTGCTCTCACCTGTGCAAAAGAAAACAGCAGGAAGACTGTCAGGCCACCATTCCACAGACATTGCTTTTCTTCCCATGATGACTATGGACAATCTGGAGGAACCAGTCCACCCCTCAGACTGATAATGAACATTGCCAAATCTTGTTTCCCAAAAGCTCTCACTCACAGTTCAGCTGCAGCCACAAGCACAGGACAAAAGGTCCAGTTAGTGTCTTCATAGCTCTCCCTAGGGACTGTGGTTTTCACCAGGCCAGATGCTTCTGTGATCAGCTCTCCTCCTCTGTCCTCCACAGCACTCACTGCAAGTTCTTCAGTTGTCTGCACAGATGGCTGTTGACTGCAGAGGCTCTTTCAGAAGTCAACCAAAAATTCCCTAAGTGCAGCAACAGAGATGCTCTGCCACCTGGTGGACAGTTCCTACCCGCTGCAATCCTCCTTTATACTATTACATTTTATTCATGTGTTTATTTTCTGCTTTTAGTCAATATTTGTTCTTGAGAAAACAAAATGCAGAGCTGAGAACTGATTTAATATTGTCTACCTATAACACACAGTTTCATATGCTCGTATAATCTTAGAATAAATATTTCTGAGACAACCCCCAATGGCCTCATCCATCACAAAAGATATTTATTACTGAGTAGAATTAGAAAACATTAATTGATTCCTCCAGTAACAGATTCCAGTGGTCTTCTGCCTCCCCAACTCCCAACACGTTCAGGAGACAACACCTAGTTTAGACATTAGACACCCTAATGTTTACAAATTGGACATATTCTGGAGCCAGTGAAAACCTGCCTAATGAATAGGTTGTAAAACTGACAGGGATCAGAAACAAGCCTGGTACATAGAAAGGGGAATCACCTTAAGTGATTGCCGCACTCTTGAGCAACTGGCACTTGCCTCCCCACAAAGAAAACAGAAACACTCCCCCCACCACCCCCAACACACACATACACACACACAAGGATGTGTCCTGGTGCTTAACACTTAGTGACTATAATAGCCACTCATCATTGGAACTTAGCTATGGTCAACTTTACAACACCAACACCCAACAATCAGGAAAAAAAATTCAGAATTGAAAGGCACCATGGATCATATGGCTTTACAAACATTTACACAACATTCCAATAAAGCTCCAGAGTATACATTTTTCTCAACAGATATGTAACTTTCTCTAAAACAGATTACATTGTTGATCATAATTTAAGTCTTAAAAATACAGAAGAATTAAAATTATTTCTTATTTTTTATAAGAGTGAATTACCATAATATTAGAAGTAAATAACAAGAGAAACTACACAGCTACATAATAGAAAGAAAAAAAACAAAAAGGCTCATGGTTTATTGAAAAAGAAACATGGAAGAATTTTAATTTTTTTAGAATCAAATGAAAAACAAAAGCAAAAAAAATATAAGAATGTTTTGGATATATCAAAGGCAGTTCTCTAGGCATCAAGATGGTTTAATGAGTGAAAACACTTGCCTTGAAGCCGGACACCTTGAATTCAATCCCTGAAACATTGTTGGTAGAAGGAAATAAACAACTCCTGAAAGTTTTCCTTGTACATACATACATACATACATACATATGCCCTCATACACACATGTTCTCTCTCTCTCCTAGCATGTACACACACACACACACACACACACACACACACACACACACAATGAATGTAATTTTAAATGTTAAAAATTTTAAAGCAGCTTTTATAGGTTTATAATTGTAAATACTTCCATTGGGATAGCAGAGTGGACCCCTCTTCTCCTGCTGAGACCACCTATACCACCTGGGAACTAGGCTTCAGGCATTGTCCATGGCCTCATGAACTGGGCCACTAAAGCTTCCAGCAATTTAGCTCCAGGAGTCTAGCCCACACAGCCTCCTACAATAAGTAAGGAAGACAGGCCTACACAACCCAGGAACTTAGTGCACAAGAAACAACCTGCTGGCATCCTACAGCAAATAAAGAACATGTCTTCTGCTGTGCAAACCAATGTACGCCATTCAGAAACTATCCTCCAGACCCTGGCCATCCTACTGCACTGGACCCATATAAAACTCCTAGAAATTTTGTTCTGGGGACCAAGTCCACCCAGCTTCTTGAAGCAAGTACGCTACCTGACTCCTCCTGCTTAATCCAACATGCACTGCTATGGATGATTCTGCACCACCAGCCCATGGACAATATTGTGTATCTCAACATTATTATCTCTTAGTCCTTTCCTGAACATTATACACGCTTCCACTGAAAGTAGACACGCAGCTTGAACAAAAAGCAGGGTTCGGGGAGAGAGGAGCAATTCAAAGGAAGGAACAGGAAAAGGAAGGAAAAATCTCAGCCTACAATGTACTTCACATGTGTAATTCCTAACACAGAAACAAGATAAAAAACCAATACAATGATCTTCTCCACATTACTAATCCCATATTAATGGTACATACAAATGACACAGAAAAAATTCCAGACAAAGAATTCAAAAGAATGATGATAAGTATGCTTACACAACACAAAGAAGGAATGAATATACTTCAGCAGAACAAGAACAAATAGATGAATGAAATACAAGAGTCGGCCGGGCGGTGGTGGCACACGCCTTTAATCCCAGCACTCAGGAGGCAGAGCCAGGCGGATCGCTGTGAGTTCGAGGCCAGCCTGGGCTACCAAGTGAGCTCCAGGAAAGGCGCAAAACTACGCAGAGAAACCCTGTCTCGAAAAACCAAAAAAAAAGAAAAAAAAAAAAAGAAATACAAGAGTCAATACCACACATAAAAACATATGCTAGAAGATTGTAGCATCTTTTTGCTGCTTCCAAGAAACATACCTTAACATCAAAGACAGGGTAAAGAAACATGGAATAAAAAGTATTCAAAGAAAACTAAGGTAAAGCAGGCATAAGTACTGTAATATATGGGAAAATAGACTTCAAATCAAAGCAATTCAAAATAAATAAAGAGGTAACAATTCATAGTAACTAAAGAAACATTCTCCAAAGAGAATGTTATAGTTCTAAACACATACACCAAACAAAGGTCACCGAATTTCTAAAAAACTAAAACCAAAAATTAACCCCAATACAATGATAAGGGGTGACTGCAACACTATTCTCTTACAAATAGTTAGGTCATCCAGGCAAAAACTACACAGAGAAGTATTGGAATTAAATGATATCATAAATCAAATGTATATAACAACATCTACAGAATTTTCACCCCAAGCACTAAAGAATACACATACTTCTCAGTAGCCCATGCAAAGTCTTACAAATTGACCATGTATTAGGACATTCTCAACAAATGTAGGACAATTGAAATAATATCACAAATTCTATCTATCACAATGTATTAAAACTAACTGTCCACAGCAGTGGGAATTACAGAAAGTACACAAGGTCATGGAGACTTCACATCCTACTACTGAATGGTAATGAAGCTAACAAAGAAATCAAAAAGGAAAATTTAAAATTCCTGGAATTGAATGAAAATGAAAACACAGCAAATTCCATGGGGCACAATAGAAGCATTCATAAGAAGAAGTTCATTTATTCAGTTTTGAATTTTTCAGACAGGGTCTCTCTATGTGTATTCCTGGCTATCCTGGAACTCTGTATGTACGTAGTTGTGAGTTCTTTCCAGGTTGACCTCAAAATCACAAAGATTCAATTGCATATGCCTTCTGGGGGCTAGAATGAAAGACATTTAGCCACATCCTGCAAGAGAAAAATTTATAACAGTGTCCACCTACATGGAAAAAATGAGAAATCTTCAATCGATAGCTAAAGAAACACTTGGAAGCCTTAGAAAAATGTGAACAAACAACACCCGTAAAATAATAGATGAGAAGAGATCACCAAATCAGGGATGAAGGTAATTCAAAGCAAGTACTACAATTTGTTAATTAAACCTAAGCTTGGTCTTTGGAAATACTAACAAGCCTTTACCTAAGTTAACCAATAAGTCATAATACTAAAAATAATAAAATTAGAGATGAAAAGGGAAACATCACAGACACAAAGGAAATTCAGAGAATCAGAGGAATCTAATATAAACATTTATATTCCACTAAACTGGAAAATCTAAAAAAAAAAATAGGTGAATTTCTAGATGCATATAACTTCCCAAAGTTAAATGAAGATGAAGTAAAAACATTGAAACACATGTATTGCAACAAATCCAATTACTGGAAGCAGTAATTGAAAATCCCACAACTATTAGGGAACAGTGGAATATGCCTATAGTTGCAGAACTTGTAAAGCAGGGGCAGGTGGATATCTGTGAGTCCGAAGTCAGTCTGGTATACACAGTAGGTTCCAGGAAAGCCATAGGTATGTAATAGACTCTGTCTAAAAAAAGAAAGAAGAAAAATAAAAGTCTTTCAACTAGGAAAAGCTGAGGGTCAGACGAATTTAGCAGAGGGTTTTACCAGAACTTCAAATAACTAACACAGATATTCCTCAGATTATTTCATAAATCAAAAGAGAAGGAACTTTTTCAAATTCATTTTATAAATCCAATATTGCCCTCATATCAAAACCAGAAAAAAGAACTAACAGAAAGAGAAAGGTATAGACTGATTCCCATAATGCACAGAGATGCAATAATTCTCAATATAGCACTTGCAAACTGAACTCAAGAGCACTTCAAAAAGATTGCATCAACTGTGATCAAGTAGGATTCATCCTAATAAACATAACTAGATATGTTTCACCCTGAGCAAAATTAAGCTTCAAATATATCAAGAGCCTCAGCATAAGACCTGATGTCCTGAACTGTTAAAAGAGAAAGTAGGAAATTTGCTTCAACTTCAAAGCACAATTTTAAAAAAGCCATTCTGAACTGGACTCTAGTACCATGAACATGAAGACCAACAATAAAAAATCAGTACTCCATCAGACTAAAAAGCTTCTGTACAGCAAAGAACACCATCACTTGAATGAAGTCAGCCTAGAGAATGGGAAACATCTTTACCAGGCATACATGACAGAAAATAGGTGTATATAAAGAACTAAATACCAAGAAAAAAACTGATTAAAAAATTGGAGATTTGAAATATGCAGAGAGTTTTCAAAAAAGAAATACAAATTTGAGGAATTTTTTTTTTTTTTTGGTTTTTTGAGACAGGGGTTCTCTGTGTATCTTTGGATCTTGTCCTGGAACTCATTCTGTAGTCCAGGCTGGCCTCAAACTCACAAAGATCCACCACCTGCCTCTGCTTCCTGAATGCTGGGATTAAAGGCATGCACCACCGGGCCCAGTGAGAAAAATTTTAAATGGTCAACATCCTTATCCATCAGGGAAAATTAAATTTAAATAGTTATGCATATATACAATGAAAATTAATATTATTTTAAGAGTTAGTTTTATTCCAGTCAGAATGGCTGGAGAAAATGACAACAAACTATGGCATGGGTGTGGAGACAGGGGGATAGTTGCTCACTGTTGGTGATAGTATAAACCAGTGTAGCCACTATGGTTCTACTCTATTAGGTTTCCATAGGGTCCCTCAAATGGCCCTTAATTTTAAATATCCCAACCTATATTTATTCACCTGCCCCTCCATTCCCTCTCCCTCCTCATCTGACCATCCTGTCCCAGACTCCTTCCTCATCCATCTATAACAATCTATTCTATCCCCCCTTCATGGAGATCTGTCCCTCCCCCAGTCCCTTACTCAATACCTAACGTGTGGTTATACAGATTGTAGCCTACTTATTCTTTGACTCAACAGCTAACATCTATATAAATGAAAACCTACCATATTTATCTGGACCTGGGATATGTCACTTAGTATGACCTTTTCTAGCTCTCTCCATTTACCTGTGAATTTCCTGATTTCTTTCTGGTACTGAATCCAACTGATACATCTGCAATGCAACCCCTACACCTAAGACTCAAGAGAATCACAGAAGAGGTGGTAGAAAGATTGAAAGAGCCAGAGGACAAGATACCTGTGTCTAACACAGTTTCCCATAAGCATTCTAAGGGAAATAGCCCCATGAATACAAAAAGAGGGGTTTCCTGAGCAAAGCCAATATCATGATAACACCAGTTGGCATGGCAACATGGATGGGGAGAGTCCACATGGTTCTACTCCTAAATGAAGACCTACAGATTGTCAAAGCTGATGAGAGAAGTAGAATAGCTTAATAGTTTCCCCCAGAGACAAGCTTTCACTGTGGTTTACCAATCTTGCTATGTTATGTCTGAATACATGTACATATGAACAAAACAAATAGACTCAGTAGGCTACATATACCTCAGAATGATCCAATTTCTCTTTCTGTAAATAACTTTATTTACTTTTTTGGCACAGGCTACTAAGCATTGGCAGCCATCATTACATTTATCCATCATAAAGAAATTTGCAGTAGATATTACCAACAATTACATCAGGAATGAGGAAATCAAGCATGAGAATTATAAAGCAGTCTCCCAAATTCCCCTCAACTAAAAAATTATAAAGCAATCTTCCAAAATCACCTCAACATATAAGTGGCAGGTTCAGAATTTCAACCCAAATCTTTGTTTCTAGAATGTCACTATGCCATTTAAGGAGGGAAGCTTTAAGAACTTTGGCTTGTCCAGTGATCACTAAACAGGAAGACACATGGAAATCACACAGCACAGTAGCTCCAGTACCTCAGACACTTGCTGGGTCTGCTTACCGTGTCCTCCACTGAAGACTAGCAGGCACTCACTGAGGTTGCACTGTCTGCCCACAAGACAAAGCCCATGGGGAGTCTTCTGAGATCTACTTGGCAGTGCATCCTAAGGACAGCTTTTCCAGCTTCTCCCAGGTGTCTGTGCTCCATCACATGTCTTAGGGCCCATCGGAAAACCTTGTATTACCTTGGAAGGAGGCAAAGTGGAACATGACAAGAGCTCACTGTGCCATGTTTTCTAAGGTGACTTCTTCTCCATCACTGATTTGTTCTTACCTACCAGGATATACCTGGAGTATAAAAAGGGGCAGCCTATAAACACAATTACACTTAGCAGAGAAAAACAGCATACCTTGGGCATCAAGGCTGAGGCCCATATCTTAAGCAATTTTCTGCTCTCCAGCTGAGAACACTCAGGAATCACATTTGGCACTCCTACATGAATCACAGTCACATCTAACAGCAGTGGATCAAACACCACAACCTTCTTTCTGAATCCTCCCTCCATGATTATCACAAAGTTGTAACTTCAGATCAGAAAAGACAGCTGCGGCCACCACTGCGTGTTCTCACAATTTAACTCACAAGCACCAGAGGGCAGCCGGGAGCTCAGCTCAAATATCAAAATTCTTCAGATCTCTGGTGGCACAGGTTCAGTAAAAACTACTTCCTTTTGAGTTTAAAAAAGACAAATATTGCATGTTTTTCTCATATACAGGCTCTAGATATTAATGATTATACATACATAGATTTGTGGAGGAATACCACTGGTCATAGAAATAGAAAAGGAAATGAGATAGAAGAAAATAGAGCCTACCAGAGGGCTGAAAAAGGAAAAGAAACAAAATTATACAGTAACAGAATAAACATGGCATGAAACCAGAAGGGGCATCAAAGGGAGAGCCAAGGAGCCAGTAGGAGGGGACAAGGGAAGTGGATGTAGCAGTAATGCTGGTGGTCATCTAGGGTTTTACAGAGTATGTTCCCAGGAACAGCTAAAGGACTGGATGTCAGGAAAAGACAGAAGATGAGCCTCAGAGGAGGAGGAAGTCAAGCTTCATCCTTTAGAGATGGGAGGGGGGCATATTCTAAGGCTGGGAGTTCACTAAACTGATTCTGAGGTGAGTCTTTTGTAGCACTCTGGGTCCTCCTCTTTCCTCTGTTGGTCCTGTTCAGATAGCAACACTCTTAACTTCCAACCCCTTCTGTTCAAGTGTCTTATAGGAACTAGAAACTTCCATCTCAGGGAGCTGCTTATGCTTTCCTATCCACAAATATGACTCTAACTCTTCTAGAGGTTCATTATATTCAGTACTACTTTTTAAGACTGATAAAATGATTTAAGTTATAAATAAAATTTCTGAAAACAAATACTTCCCTTTTCCACATTTGGAGTAGGCTAGAGCCTGATTTTCAAGGAGGAAAAAGGAAAGTCTTCACAGGCAGTTGCATTTGAGTCAAGACTTACAGGAAGTGCAGAACATCACCATGCTGGGATTTTATGGGACAGTGCTATGGGCAGGCAAGGCAAAGGCTCAGAGTAGAGAATTTGAATTTTACATTGTGGGATGGCTCATCCCTAACGGGCTTGAGGGCCAGATGGCCCAAACAAGTAAAAAAGATACTTTCTGAGAGCCAGCCTGATTATTTTGTTTACTTTGATAACTTTCTTTTTTTTTTTTTTTTTTTTTTTTTTGGTTTTTTGAGACAGGGTTTCTCTGTGTAGCTTTGCACCTTTCCTGGAACTCACTTGGTAGTCCAGGCTGGCCTCGAACTCACAGAGATCCGCCTGCTTCTGCCTCCCAAGTGCTGGGATTAAAGGCGTGCGCCAGGACCGCCCGGCTTTTGATAACTTTCTTATTTAGTCACTGATTTTGAGTCTCTTACATTGTTCTTATGCTTAATTGACTCCCACAGATGGTCATTTATATTCTTTCAAAGGAGAAAACTTAGTCTTTACCTCGTATTTTAGCTGTCCCATTCTCTTTGGCGTCCACTACTGAGCAGTTGTGAGTTTAGGTGGATGTCATAGTGGATGGTTTTCTCATATAATTTGTGTTTATTCATTGTGCTTTGTGTATCTAATGGAAGTTTCTTCTAACTTTCTCCTCTGTTTTATCCTGTTTGTCTCATGTGACTTCTCTGATGATTTGTCTTTACTTGGACTTATGTTACCTACCCTTATTAGCAGGGAATGTGCCTGAACTACCAGACATAATGACTCAGCAGAAGTTCCAGTGCTGGCTTACAGTAGAAAACACTAGGGCACTTTTCCAAATCCCCAATAGAGTTCAAAGACAGTGTTTGGGTGACAATGTGCTTCTTTTGAGTTAACATTATATCATAAAATGAATAGGGAAAGGAAAAGGAGGAAAGAAGGACTAAAATTAAAATGAGAGAGGAAGCATGTGAGTCACAGTTTTGGACAATAGAGAAATTGTTGTAAGACTTGAGTCATAAAAGCTTTGAAAGCAAGATTAAATTATAAGACAGCAACCTAACAAGTTATAAGCATAAATATGAATAAATACAATCTTCTGGAAATGACATGAGTATTGCACTTATGAACTCACAAAAGCAGTGTCTACCAGCACAAGATTGGATCTTTAAACATTGTCATTGTCAGGAGGTTCAACGCAATCTGAAGAGCTACATTCAGTTGTCTGTTGGTGCTTGCTTGGGGAGGGGAAGTCATATTCCTCAGTGGCATATACCGATAAGCAATTGTCTTTATTCAAGTAACTCCACTGCCCACATCCATGCTCATGGAAGAAACCCTACTAAGGTACAGTGGGCCACAAGAAAAAGATATAAATATAAGTTAAAAATGAGACTTTTTGAAAGGAAGTTTGAGGAGAGAGGGAGGATAGTCAGAGAGGATAATTAGGGAATACAATCAAAGCAAATAAGTAAAAGTGCGCAATAATAATAAATTTAAAACATTAAAATACCCAGCATCATGAAATAAAAGGCATCGAGGACACAGTCATTGATTCATCATCTTCAGGATGAGGTTCTTTATCCTTCTGCTTGGGTTGATTTTATATCTCTACATAAGGGAAAGGCTGCTAGTGTCATGAATCCAAACAAGTTACCAGTTGGTCCTTCTGTAAGAGAATTTCTGTGATTAAAGACCACTTTTCTATGATATGAAGCCCTGTTCCATTTTGGTTTGGATTTTCTATGATAAAACACAGATCAAAACCAGTCTGGATTAGAAAAAGAATATTTCAGATCATATTTCTACCTCACTGTCTATCATTGAGGGAACCAAGTTAGAACTCAAGGCAGGAATCCAGAGCCAGAAACTGAAGCAGAGACCATAGAAAATGCATTAGGACAGCTGAATTTTCTCTCTAGGCTCTCAGGGAGACCATGCAGGCAGACACTTCAATGCTGGCTGCAGGTGGTGGTAACTGGCAGGGGCAGCTTCTTACAGCTCGGTTGCTTGACTGGTTCTTTGTGGAGAAAGTAAGATCTCAGATCTTTCCCTTTGCTTTATCTCTTTCTCTTAAATGACCTATTGTGGTTTTACCTTGCCTCTATTTCCTCTTATCTCAAAAATCCAACATCTAATCCCACAGCTTACCCAGAAATTCTATAGTAGTTTTGTAGTCTCAATGTAAACTATCTGGAAACAGGAACTAGAACATTGACTCTGTAGTTAAGAGTACTTGTGTCTCTTGCAGAGGCCCTCCTCGGGCCTCCATGAGCACCAAACATGCTCACAGTACACACACATACATGCAGGAAAAACAGTTACACAAACAATATAAAATAAATAAACAAATCTTTGAAAGTATATCTGGAAACACATTTCCCAGAATTTCCTTCCCCATGTTCTTCTGTTTGGAGGTTGGACATGGAAAAAGCAACTGCAGAGGAGCTGAGAAACAGGTGGGATATATTTATATACATTTAATAAATGTATTAATACATTTAACATTTTTCATAAACCTCAGTTGATTCAGGTCCAGGCACATATGATTTCAATAAGGTTCCAACTCAATTTACCATCCACTCTCTACTCCTCACTTCTAGAGCTTTTCTTTATGTTGGGTTAAATCTGTGTGTAGCATGTTGGCAATGGATGGATCTTTTGAAGTCCCTCAAAATGAAAGGGATTGACTTTTGAGCCAGTGTTTTCAAAAGTATGAGTACAATCAAATGCTGCCCTCATGCTTCTATCCTTCCCTTTTCAAGTCTAGTGGTCCTTCCGTATCTCAGGCTCAGTACCAGATGCAAAGTCAGTGATGTAGGGACTCCCCAGAAGCAGCAATTTCCTGGGGTGAACTCCTCCTAATGTGTCTCTGACAACTTCACTCATGATGGCTCTGTTTTTCTCAGATGCACAAGGAAATTATGTTCTTCTTCCAGATGCCTAGTCTGGGCTATGTGCTGTTACCAACTTAAAGAAAATCTAATACTTTAGATTATTGTGGTACAAGATTCCCAAGTACAGATGCTCTCTGTGTTCTATTTTTAGCTAAATACTTTCAAGACAAAGACACTCACTACAACTGTTTCTAAATTTCATGATATGAGGTTTTACTCAGAAACACACTTCTGATGCAGACCACAGATGAAGAAGCCATGGTTGGGAACTTCTTGTCTGGGATGTGCAGGTGTGCTTCTCATCTGGGCTCCCAGAGAGAGGCTGTGCTTAAGGAGCTCCAGTTTTTGTTCAGCTTGTGCTATCATTTCAAACACTGTGAGTGGGTTCCCAGAGCGCACAGTAATACTTCACTGAATCTTCTAGCTGTGAGGCTGAAATAACAAGGCTGATGGACTTTGTTGATTTCTGGAAGACAACAGAGTAGCGACTGCTCCCCTCAGTACGAGTAGAAGAAGAAATTTGTCGAATAAGAAAAATCATCTCTCCACTAAGAAGCTGCTTGTACCAAAAAAGATGGTATAAGTTTTGACTAGTCTCATATGAACAGTCCAGGGTGACCTCTTCCCCCTCCTGTGTGCTTGCAGTTGGCTGGACCTGAGTCACTTTCTGGCCCAAATTGGATCCTGCAGAAAAATCAAAAGAAAGAAAAAAGCTTATTCTGTGATAGTGTGAATAAAACACTGTTGGAATTTGCTACCTTGAGACCCAAGACAAACCTAACTGAAGACATATTCTGCTTGCTTCTCTCTAATCCCTGTTCCCCATCACATCCATGTGAACTGCTACATGCCTAGAGCAATGCTTCCTGCTTAATATACTTAACTACATGTGAGACATCCATACCAGAGAAGGCCAAGGCCACCAGCACACACAGCAGGCTGCGGGGAGGCGTGTGGCCCATGTCCCTCTCTGTGAGTGTGTCTCCTTGGCCTTAGATCAATGTTGAGTGTCTCATTGCCTGACACTGCACGTGTACTGACTGTGTTTCCTACATCGCCTCAAGCAGGAAATGGGGTTTTATATGATCATAGGCCATAAGTTCCTTGTACACAGAGAAACAATATGTCTCACCACAGACTTTTATTTACTTCCTGTCTTTCTTGGTAGTTAAAAGAGGCAGCACTTAAAAGGGAGAATGGGAAAACCCATCCCTGCTGAGCATAAAGCTGCTTTGAACTCATGGTTGTTATTAGAGGGATAATTTTGGTGCCCCAAAGTCAGATTCATCATGAGCCATGTGCAGTATTTAATGCACTTACAAACCATTGTCTTATGTTTACTTCTCTACATCTATTTTCTAATAAAGCTTACTTTAAAAAAAAAACATCCTCACAGGTCTGTGAATTTCCTTGTGAACCACTGGCATCTGAAATAATCATTCTCCTTTACTACTAGGGTCCATAAGTTCAGCAATTAACAGAGCTACTTTTAAATCACATGGTAAAGGACAGTGCATCAGAATGCTAGAAGATACCTGTTTATGGTCTAAGAAACTATAACATGAATAAAATCATAGTCCTTACAGACTAAAGAGAGGCTCAGTGTGTCCCTTGCCTGCTGAAAATAATGAGACCTATGGGTTGATCTCCAGCAGCCACTAAAGAATCCAGTTGATGTGGGTGCACCTGCAGTCAGAGTTCTGGGAAGAAGAGACAGAGGAATCCTTGGGTCTCACTAGTCAGACAGTATAGTACAATTGGTGAGCTTCAGTTAGAACCTCTACCAAATAAATAAATAAATAAATAAATAAATAAATAAATAAATAAATACATACATACATACATACATACATACAAGTACATGAATAAATAAATGTGGAGAGCAATAGAGGAATGTTAACCATTGGATTACACAGAGAGAGACAGACAGACAGACAGACAGAGAGTGGGGGGGGTCATACTAATCTGAAAACTCACTTTCACAAAACCTCATTAGTTTGTAAAAGTCTAATAACAAGTTTTATTCAGACAATGTCCTGTTCTCTCCAAAACAAGAACTCTGCTTATTACAAGTCCTAGAAGCTTCTATACTATTGCCCTGAAGTATTCAGTCTCACTTGTTAAATTCTGGGTATTTTTTTATGTACAAAATGGTCTCATGATAATCTTGCCGTGTTTCTCTGTGACTCCAGCCTATTATGTGTACATGATATGTATAACTTGAAAGAACTTAGGAGTATGCTAATGTCACATAAATTGGTGTTTAGATTTTGGGTACTGCTTTATTATCATTTAGTCTGTAGCTCTATTTTTATTAAGAAAATATTTTATTCATTTTACTTACCAATCAAAGATCCTTCTTTTCCCTCCTCCTGCCCCTCAAACTTCCCCCTCCCAACTATTCCCCATTCCCTCCTACAAGAATGTAAGGCCTCCCATGGGGAGGTACATTTCGTAGAGGCAGGTCCAAGGCTCTCACACTGTCTCAAGACTACGTGAGGTTTTCCATCATAGGTAGTGGACTCCAAAAAGCCTAGTCTGTAGTTCTTATTATTCACTTGCTTTCATTATTCCAATGGATGAAATGAACCAATAGGCAATCAGAAGAGAAAGTACAAACAAGGTCTCTGGAAGAGCTCCAGGTCTCACTATGAATTTAAATAGCCAATCAACATGTATATTGGGGACAAGCTTCTGGTATCTGAGATGTACACCTCTGCCCACCTCACTGCTGAGTGCTGAGAGGCAGCACATGCCCTGGACTGCAGTCTCTGTGGATGAGCAGGAGACCATGGGAGCCACAGCAGCCTGGGGAGCTCAGGATGGCAGGGCTGTGCCCTTCTCTAGTTCTCCACAGAGCAGGTAGATGCTCTCCATGCTGCATGGCCACAGCCTCTGTGGTGAGGCTTTGGAGCACATTGGGTTTGAATGCTGCGCTGGCCAGTTGGTCTCATGCTAAATGCTGCCTTGTCTTTCCTTGATTTTAATTGGCAAACAATACTTCCTAGTGAAGATAAATCTTAAGGTTGGTGGAGAAGTGACTTGTCAGTTAAAGGCACTTGCTGCTAAGCATAAAGATGAAAGTTCAGAACCTGTTTTAATAACCTGAGCTCCCAGCAAAATTTGTAATTCCAGCCTTGATTGATTAGATACCGTCTTCTGGCCTTCGTATGCATACAGGTGTGTGTACCCATGTGTACACACAAGTTTGTGTAGACTCACATGCAGGAGCACACACATATGTAAATAAAAGTCAAATCTTTAAAAAATAAAGCCTAATATTTTCGGAATCAACAAAAGAGATCATTCATTCAGGAAAATGAGGATTAAGTATACTGGTAGGATTGGATCTTTTGTCACTGGTTTACTGCTGTGAAGTTACACCATGACCACAGCAACTCTTATAAAGAAACCTTTAATTGGTGTGGCTCACTTACAATTTTAAAGGTTAAGTCCATTATCATCATTGTGGGGAGCAGTGCAGTATGTAGGCTGTAGTGGTATTTGCTCGGCCCATAACCTTGGGCTATGAGGCCCAAAGAAGGCGATGATGCTTCTTGCCATTGTGTATGACCTCTTAAAAGGAAAAGGAGAGGGGTCATGAGGTCCCTTCTCCCTACTTCCTGCTTCCTGGTATGATAGAACTGCAAGGTGGATTCACTCCAGGTCAGAAAAGAGCATGACTTCAGCTGTCTACTCGGTTCTGTATTTGTGAGTGTATTTCCTCAGATTATATCCTAATAAATTCCATAATACTCCTTTAGCAAACTCCAGTGGATATCTCACAATAGTAGGCAGACATGGTTCTGGCTGCATCTCCATCAGAAGGAAACCTGAAAATGGTCCATGACACTGGGAGTATCTTGAACCACAGAGACCTAAACCCACCCACACAGTGAAACACTTCCTCCAACAAAGCCACGCCACCTAATAGTGCCACTCCCTTTGGGGGACATTTTCTTTCAAACCACTATAATGGTCGAAATAATGATGCCTGGTGAACAATGTCTTGGGGGACTATAAGAGAAGCTCCAGGAAACAAGACAGAGGACCTTCTACCTTAAGTGCACTGTGTTACCTGGATTGGTCTTGGACATGATTTTGTACCTCCTATGCCTGCTGTAGGATGTCTTTCTGTACCCTGTGAATATGTGTTGCTATGATTGGTTAATAAAGACACTGCTCTTCCCTATGTCGAGTCAGGTTATAGCCAGGCAGGAAATTCAGGAGAGAGACAGGAAGAGGAAGGGCTGAGTCAGAAGCTGCCAGGGAGACACAGAGGAAGCAAGATGACAAAGCAGAACTGAGAAAAGGTACCAAGCCATGTGTCTAAACATAGATAAGAATTATGGGTGAATTTAAGTGCAAGATCTAGTCAGTAATAAGCCTGAGCTAATGGCCAAGCAGTTGTAAATAATACTATGCCTCTAAGTGATTATTTTATAAGTGACTGTGAGTCTGCAAGGGACCCAGAGGGACTGGAGAAATCTTCTGACTACATATGCCAAACATTTACATCAATTTATAAGACATGTTTATTACTGTTGAATGTCAGAACATAGCTATAGAAACCAATCTGGTCAGTGTACCCTCAATCTGGATACAGCCTTCTGCTTTGCTATTATGCTTTCAAAGATATGATCTATAGTTTGTGAAAGGTTGTTAATGTTGGCCTGTCCTGAAAAAGTTCAGGGACAGGGTTTCTCTGTTAATATTTAGTATGTGCTTTCTGGCACTTATTATTTTCATGTTTTCCTAATCTTTTTTTGTTTGTTTTTCACTCAAACATCCTTCTTTGAATCATTGCTGTCTTGGTTACATTCATGTATAAAAGTATACTGTAATAAGTGGCTGTTTGAACCATGCCCTGAAGTACCACCCCTAGTGAGGTAACAGACAGCTGTTACACCTGCCTATGACCTTGACATACATGCCCCTGGGGAGTGGCTGTGGAGGGACCATTAAGACCTGGGATGGATGAGTGTGCTCTCTCTCTCTCTTTGCTACCTTGTGGATTTGGATGCTGAGACCTTGGACCAGGCAAATCAGCGTGGGACATAGCTCAGCTTTCATGGACCCTATGATAAGTCTCCCTTGGTTGTGAGTTAACCCCCAAATAAATTCCTTTGCTCATTACATAGACTCTGTGGATTAATCCCATTATCCTGGGAGTTAACTTGCAACTTCTAATATACAACAGCACAGAATATACATTACTGTTCCAAAAGGGAGGAAAGGGAGCACAGTAAGGAAATGCTGGACCAAAGCAAGACTGAAAACCGGTCTTTGGCAAAGTCCAAAATCTGCATTTCTATATCTGATGTCAAAATACTCTTCAGATCTCCAACTCATTTCAGCTTTGTTGACTGCAGCACACTTGTCTTTCTCTTGGACTGGCTCCATTACCTGTTAGCAGCTTTCCTTGGCAGGTATCCCAAGACTCTGGCATCTCTAACATCCTGGCCGACCCGAGCAATACAGACTTCACCTTTCCAGCTTCATGCGACTGCCTTTCTGGACATCTTCAGGTATACCCCTGATGTGTGCCTGGCCTCAGTGTCTTTCCTTAGTTGCAAAGGGAGATTACACAAATCCTTTCTTATATCCTTGGTTCTAAAGCATGAACCCATGTGGCCAAAGTTGCCAAGTTCTGTTGTTTACTGGGACTGGAACATAGACCCCTTGTTGAATTATATACATCTTTACCAGCTTTGTGTTTTCAATTGTCTCCTTCGCCACCTAAGTTGGCTGTCCTGGCACTTACTCTGTAGAGCAGGCTGGCCTCAAACTCGGAGATCTACCTTGACTACACATGAAGACACACAAGTGGTAATGATTGTGTTATTATAAATCACCTGTCTTCACTGTTTCTCAGATCTCTTTAAATATTTTGCGGCTTCTCATCCCCTAGGAAGCTCTGGGTTCTATCCTGAGGTACCCAGAGTTTCAAAGTTCTCCATTCTCTATCCTCAAGGATGCTTCTTTTCTTTAGCTGACTTCTGAGCTAGGTGTTTGTATTCAGTGAAACCTATTCCAATCGGACACATATACTGTTCCCAATTTCTAGCTCAAGTTTAAACTTGAAACAGCTATAACATTTGGAAAGACTTGGGGACTTCACCCACTGGTATTGTGAGATATATTGCCTATTGCTAAGAGCCAACTGACTTTATTTTCCTTCTTAACTTCCCTTTTTGCATACTGGAAGCTACTCACTGTGGATGAGAAAGGAGCTTGCAGGCTTACAAGTTTAAGTTAAATATTTTCCACATTGTTTTTGTTGGTTTGGGTTTTCTAAGACAGAGTTTCACTATGTTGCTCAGGCTAGACTTCCAATCCTAGGCTCAAACATTCCTCCTATCTCCACTTCTTAGGTGGTTAGGGCTAACACAACCATCAACTACATGGTTTAAAAACATTTAAATTTATAAACTAACTAAATTTTTTCTAGTGACAATTTTGTTAGTATGTATGTAGAATTAAGTGGGTAAACCCTACAAAGTGTTAGGCAATGAGAAACACTCTTTTCAATTCTGTGCACTGTGAAGGCCATAAAGACTGCAGCTGCTTCTGTTAGCTAAAAAAAAAAATTACATTACACTTTTTATTTTTTTTCATCTGTGGAATACATACATGAAATAATTTCTTTAGTGAAAGTTATATATTTTCATTATATGAGTAAATTGAATTATTTTTCCCCATGGACATCATTTGTCTACTATAAAATTTGTCAGTTGTAAAAACCTGCATCCTTGTGAGTGCCTCCTGGCTTAATACTTGAAATTTTTTTTTAATGTAGATGGGGGTAGAAGATTCAAAAAAAAAAAAAAGAGAGAAAGTAGGAGTTGGTGGTCATGTAATTGACCACATTCCTTGTCATCAGAGGATATTAAAGTAAATGACAGTTCTATGTGATTTCTATCACACAAGTCACAGTCAAAGTGACTGGTATTGGGCTATAATAACCATTAACAATACCCTTGACAAGAGTGTAGGGTACTGTGAGAAGGTCTGTATGTCTGTTGGAGACCGACTCTGGACAGCTGTGTCTTGAACCTTGTGTTACCTGCCACGATTTATCAAGCCTCCTGTAAATAGGAGGCTTTTAGTCTAACCTAGGAATGTAGGATTAAATAAACCTCTTTAAATCAGCTAGCTGCAGGGGCCTGGGACCAAAGCGACCTCCTGCTGACCCTCCTTAGGAATTTTCTTTGTCCTCTCCTCACTCCTGCTCCCCCTCCCTACCTGAAGCCCTGTTTATAAGCTCTAACACCCAGTCAATAAAGTGAGACCTTGATGCAACTCAGACTGACTTTGTCTTTCTTCACGCGCTTGGTCTCCTTTCCCTCTCACCCCCCATTGATTCACAGGTGGTCCCTCCTCGAGACCCTCGATAACCTGGCCTGCTGGATGGGTCATATGTCAAATGCTCTGATTGGTCAATGAATAAAACACTGATTGGTCAGTGGCCAGGCAGGAAGTATAGGCAGGACTAACAAAGAAGCAAATTGAGAGAACAGGAAGGTGGGAGGAGACACTGCCAGCCACCACCATGACAAGCAGCATTTGAAGATGCCAGTAAGCCACTAGCCATGTGCCATTTACAGAAATGGATTAATTTAAGATGTAAGAACTGGATAGCTAGAAGCCTGAGCCATTAGGCCAAACAGTTTAAACAATAAAAGTCTCTATGTGTTTACTTGGTTGGGTCAAAGTGGCTGTGGGACTGGAGGATGAGAGAGATTTGTCCTGACTGTGGACCAGGCAGGACTGGAGAAAACTCCAGCTACAAATGGTGCCCAACATGTTGGCAAGAGTTTCCACCTAAAACCTAACAAAAAAGATTCTAAAAACAGTTCCTAGTTGTTTCTCTCAAGTTAGCGGCAGCCTGCATGTTTGAGCTACTGTGGCAGGTTCCTGGCATATGTGCTCGACCTGCAGTATGGCGGGAATGAGGCCTCTGCAAGTGGCACATTAAGCTGTGTGATGGATTTAGCCTTTGCAAGTACAAAACAAAAAGAGGTTCCAGGGCTACACGTTGCTTTGATAGAAGCAAAGTCCCACTATTTCTGAGAGTTGATCGCTCCCAGAGCTGGCAGAAAACATACCACCACCATGTTGGGAAGCTGAAGTGGGTGGAGACAGCAGCCACAGTGCCATTTCAGTCTTAGAAGGTTGCAGTTTAAAGCAATAGGCTCAAGGTAATATAAAAAATAAGCCATGTAAAGATGGCTACCACACAGTGAATCTGGATTATGTTCTCTTTGATATTTGTAACTGAAGAAAAACATTTGATTCCAAAAGCTGTTGAGTTATGCCAAAATGAATATTTTGAAGGTACCTTGACTTCAAAATTTGTATGTAAGGATATGTTACTTTGGAAAGGAGGCTCTGTTTTTGTTCCCACAGAAAGCCAGAGGCTGTGGATTTGTTCCAGATTAAGATACATCAGGTTTGACCAGCCAAGACCTGCTGATAGGTCTCCGATGACACCATGGCCCAGATAATCCAACATCCAGATTGGATTCAAGGCAAATGGCTCAGACGATACACCCTCACAGACTACTCCATAATCCTAAAATTTTCTTTGTGTCCCCATAAGATACAGCGCCCCCCTCCAGTAGGAAGTAGTGAGAGAACCTATGCCCAAATTCCCAAATATACCAACCTGGCTTTGGTGATGTGTAAAAGTTAAAAACCTTTTTTTTTTTTAAAAAAAAAAAAGAAAGAAAGAAAGAAAGAAAAGAAAGAAAAAGGGAAGTGCAGTGGGATGGTCTGAATGTCAAATTTCCCTGATTGGTCAATAAAGAAAACACTGATTGTCCAGTGGCCAGGCAGGAAGTATAGGCAGGACTAAAAGAGAGGAGAATTGAGAGAACAGGAAGGTGGGAGGAGACACTGCCAGCCACCACCATGACAAGCAGCATGTGAAGATGCCAGTAAGCCACTAGCCTTGTGCCAAGGTATAGATTTATAAAATGGATTAATTTAAGATGTAAAAACTGGATATCTAGAAGCCTGAGTCATTAGGTCAAACAGTTTAAACAATATAAGTCTCTGTGTTTACTCGGTTGGGTCAGAGTGGCTGTGGGACTGGACAGTGAGAGAGATTTGTCCTGACTGTGGACCAGGCAGGACTGGAGAAAGCTGTAGCTACAGTAGGGAGATGGGGATGTTATAATTTCCACTTGGTACAATCCATCCACACAGATAACTATTTGTACAATTACTCAGGAAAACAATTCAACTAAGACAGTTAAGGAAATACATGCATAACTCCAGTGGTGCCTGACGGGAAAGGGAGACTGGAGAAAAGCAAGCCATGACTTCACCTAGCTCGGTCTCTGGCCTGAAAGAGTCTGATCCTTACATTCACTCTGTCACCTGTCACCTGCTCCTGCAGAGAAAAACCCTCTGCACCTCTGCCAGGCTCTGCCCCACAACAGGGTTTTGCTGGAGCCTCAGCTGCAGGTTTGGGTATGGGCTGCAGGTGCCTGGAGAGCACTGTGCACTTGCTGCACAGAAGTAGGTGGCTGAGTCTCCAGACTGAGTCTGTGATGTGCAAGGAGAGCTGTTCATCACTTTTCCTGAAGAAGACTGGGAATCTTCCATCTTCCTTTTTATTCGACACGGATCGTATGGCTATCAGAAGTGTAGGGCCTTCACCAGGGAACCGCAGGTACCATGGGAAGTAGTCAAATGCACTGTTCTCATAAGTGCAGTTCAGAACTGAAGTCCTTCCTTCCCAGACTGTTGGAGATTGGGGACTTTGTTGCACTTGCTGCTGGTCATATCTTTTCTGCTGCTTGCCACTCAGCCCTGTGTAGAGAAATAACAAATGTCTTTAGGTTCCCGGGTATGTACTTGGTATTGATGCTTTTAACATTTATGATTTTGTCTGGTGCCCCAGTTCCATCATGCATCCACATAAATTCCATATTCTCAAGTTTCTCCTTCATGACTCACAGTCTAGTTGAAGGGCCAGGACTAAAAATGATGCTTTCAGGATCTTGTCCATTCCTCCTAGACTGAAGCTTGAGGAGAACTTGGGAGGCCTTTTATCTCCCCTAGAACACAGACTCTAACTTCACAGGCTCTAAGTTCTTTCCACAGGCTCCACCCCTCACAAACACTTTGTCTAAAGCTGTTTCTGACATAGGAAGTATTCCCGAATTTTGTTCAAAGTTACTATTGCGGAAAATACAGTCACTTAGAATCAGAAATCCTGTCATTGTAATACTATCATTATACATTGTTGGCAGAAATGTGTATTAATATAGTCACCAAGAATAGCAGTGTGAATTTTCTGAAATACACAAAGAAAGAAAGAAAGAAAGAAACAAAGAAAGAAAGGGCGGGAGGAAAAGAAGGAGGGAGGGAGGGGGAGTAGGAGGAAGGAAGGAAGAAAGAAAAGAAAAATAATAAAATTCTATCTAAATAGATTATACTTCAGCATCCTGGAGGTGTTTTGTTCCTTCTTTATCATTTTGGTGTCTTTTCTTTTTCCTTTACTCCTTTCAGCCAGACATCTGTCCATTATACTCCACCTCCGTCATCAATGGGGAACACCCTCCATGATGTCCTAAAGTCTCAAATCCCAAGTATTGCCGAGCCACACACACACATTGTATTTTCTGCTATACATACATATGCATGCCCGAAAAGCTGTAACTCTTTCACTGAAATGAAATACACGTGCCTTTTCTTATGCATATCTAAATGGCAGCACCACACAGCACTGATACCTGCACAGTCTTTCTGATGACACAGATGGCTGCTCAGTGAAAACAGACCAGTGGCATGGACAGCAGGGAGATGCAGAGCAAAGATGATCACAATTAGTGGTGGGGAGTTTCTGATAGTACCAGGAAGAAGGGGTGATTTAAGACAAATGGACTTGTTATTTTTGAAGTTTTCACTAGCTATTAAAATATCAAATGATTGAAAACAGGGACATGAAACTGAAAAAGGTAAACAGGATGAGGAAGAAGTTCTGTGTATTTGCTGAGTGTCTAACTGCCTACTGTACAGGAGTGCTCGGGTGTCTTTCATGACACACACTGTTCTATCTTCATTCTTGTCTCAGTACTCAGAAACAGAGAACTGAAGCCTACCGAAGATACCTGTGAGTCTAGACAGGATGATGAAGGAAGGGTATGGACACTGCTTCCTGATCCAATCAGAGAAGATCCTGATGGAGAAGATTGAGCTGGCTTCAAACCATGAGTAGATTTCCCAGTCGAAAGGATATATAACATAATTCTAGGCACAGGTCATATCAGGGTGACTGGAGATCAGACCAAGTGTGGGTGACAACCTTAGAAATGTACATTAGAGAAGGTGATGTGGCCCCAGCCATGAAGGATAGCATGTATCTTCATAGTGTTCTCTTGCAAATTCCTATTTGTCCTCACTATGGGCCCTAGATATTCAGGTATAATATAGGTAAAAGGCTAGACAGATGCATGTTTTCTTCTCTAGTTAAACTTAAGGACGGAGGAGATAATGGTTTTGTTATTTTAAATAATCATCTCTAGCTTATTGAGCAGTGTGTGGAAGAGCCACAACCTTCACCTGCTCTGAAGCAGCACTGCCTCTCTGTGGACAAATAAGGTCTTCACTCAACAGTGTCCTGAGCTTAGAAGACCACGCCTTGAAGAAAGAAATGCATTGAATCTTCCTCTGGAGCCAATATTTTTGACATGGAATGTGAATGTGTCTTTGTTGAGGTCAGCTATAGCCTAGTTTCTCTCTTTCCCTTTCAGACTTTTCTCCATGTGTCCCCATGGTTCCCTATCTTTCTATTGAGCCAAAAACTACCTCATTCTGGAGAATGAGAGAAGCCAGTCATAAGACAAAAGGAGATGACAATGATTGTTATTTACAATAAAGCTTATAAAATAAGCAAATGTTTGGATTTCATGTCAAATTTATTGACCCCTTATATAGACTAATTGTATACATGGTGATTATTAAATCAGTTTTCTTTCACTCATTTTTTTATCATTTTTTTATTTTTGAGATTATAATGTAATCATGTCAATCCCTCCCTCCAAAACTTCCTGTGTTCCCTCCTTGCTCTCTTCCAACTTTATGGCTTTTTCTTTCATTAATCATTGTTACACATATGTGTATAATCATATTTATTCCAAAACACATCAATACAATATGCTCATCTGTAAAATGTTACTTATAAGTCCTCAATTCTTTCTAAGATGGATATTTATGATTCAGGAGGGAGAATATATTGAGAATTTAAAGACAAAAATCCTTAACCTACATAGCCAAAAGCTTACCAGAAGTTAAAACTCTTTCTATACAGAAAACGGATATTAAATCAAGCAGATATTCTATGGTGAAAATTTGATGTCTCATGACAGGGAAGAGCCACACCCACCCCCCTGAAGGTTTGTGTACTGGCTGCAGGTGTGTGGGGAGCACTGTGCACTCATAGCACAGAAATAAGTGCCAGAGTCTGTGGTCTGAGAGGAGGAAATGTACAGAGAGCTGCGACGTTCCTGAGCGACTGTTGTAGACATCAGTCTTCCACTCTTCTTTGTTCCAGAAGGATTGTAAAACAGGCTCTTCAGATGTCCCCCAGGACTTTGGTGAAACCACTGCACACTGCTCAAAACTGTGGAAAAGTTGCACTGCAGCTCTGCACGCTCTCCCTCCTGCAGAAACAAGGACACAGGACTCTGCTCCACTTGTTGACCTTTCACCCCTGGTTAGAAACAGAGAAAGACACAGATGGGGTCATTGAGCATCCACAGAACCCTGAACACACCCCATGTCCTCTGACAAGTTGGGAGCTCTGCAGGATGCCTGAGCTGCTTCCCCACACCCTGTGTGCTGACAGAATCCTCTCTGTCCCTGAATGTGGACAGCCAGACTCACAGCAAACCTGGGTGCACAGCAGCCCCAGCAGAGAGCACAGCAGCCTCTTCATGGTGCTTGTGTGGCTGCTGGAGACAGAAGCAAGGAACCAAGGCCTGGGCTGTGGTGTCAGGATGGCTGTTGAATGTCCCTCCTCCTGCAACCAGTCAGCCCCACCCAGGAACCCTGCCAGGCCATACACTGCAGAGTTCCCTCCCAGCGTTCTGAGCCTGAAGCTCCTCCCAGACCAGACCTGGCTGAGAGTCTGGGTGGAACACAGTGGGGGGCAGGGCATTTTGAGATGACTCTGGGGTTGTGTGGGGTTAGGGATCCAGGAAGCAGGAGAGGGCCAGCCCCTCCCAAGCAGAAAAAGCCTCAGCCACACACAGAGCCAAGCACACTCAGAGAAACAACAGCTAAAGGTTTAACTCAGGAAACAGATGCATGTTCTGACTAGAGACCCTTTACTGAGGCCTGAGAGATGGCTCAGCAGATAAGGGTCCTTGTCCTTCCAAGAGGCCTTAGTTCCCTCACCAGCATCTACTTTAGGTGGCTCACAGCTGTCTGTAGCTCCAGCTTCTGGGACCTGACAATCTCTTCTGTCCTCCTGAGAACCTGTACACAGGTACCATACATTTTACATAGATTCACTCTCATGCACATTGAAAAATAAGAAGAATCATCACCCATGAAATAATTTAAGTAAAATCACTACAGTAGCAAAACAGACAGCATCATAACGATAGAGTAAGTATATATGTAATGGTTTAATAGTTTTAGAATCATTTTAAAAATTGGGATACTCCTGCACCAGTAAAGGTTTGTTCCAAATATTGTTTTAAATATTACTGTTGGGAATCTCTGCTCAGGCACCATTCCTCCAATTCCAGATCCTGCCCCTCAGAAAGCCCATCAAGGGGCGGCTCCTCTCCTAGAGATGCTCAAGACCACATATAGGGAATTTATGACATGGTCTGTAGATCTGCAATGTGATTTCTCTCCAGCTTCCTTTCCAAGAGTCACCCAGGAGTTGCTTTGCTCACATTAAACCTGGTCTTATTAACTTGGCCTGATATGATTTATTGCATCACCGGAGAAACCCACAATCAGGGTACAGAAAACTTTCAATGACAGCATAAGAAGGAAGTGCAATGGGGAAAACCAATATAGGAGTCCTGTGTTCCGGAGTGACAGGGGCAGCAGCGGTGGTGTGCTACTGCACATGTGACTGCTAGGAACAATGCACTTGAGTTCATAACAGTAGAGGGATGCATTTCAAAGTTTTCACTATAGAGACGATTGCTTGAGAAATGAGACTAAAAATGAGACATGAACAGCATGAAGACTGGGAGAGGTAGGCAGAGGTTGCTCTGAACTTAAGGAGTTTTAGATACCTTTGTCATCAGGACAATGGAGAGACAATGAGGAAGAGACAGTCTTTCCCTTGGCCTGTCTCTGGCATCTGCATAAAGTATGTTCTGTCAGAACACCTACCGAAGCAGTAGAGGAGGTTTAAAAAAAGTAACTATTTAGTAACTTCGTACATATACATAATGTATTCAGATCATATCCATCACTACCACCCTGCTTCCTCTACAACTCCTCTCATAACCCATTAAATTCCCCTCCCCTGCAAAGAAGAGAGAGCTTAGGAGAAAGCCATAGGGTAGCAGAACACAGGTAATGTAATGTCAAAGGGGACAGGAGGGGCTCTAAGCAGAGAGGGGCGAGGCAGGGTAGGGGGAGAAGGAAGGTTTCTGTGAGTTTATTCTAATCTGTGAAAACACCATTTACCTTTTAGAAAGGAGCGTCCTCTAGAGGCCCTTTTGAGAAATAACAAGTTCACAGCTGCAGTAGACTTCCCCCTGTCTTTGTTGACTTCTGAGTGTGAATCCAAGGCTTTCATCATGCACAAAGGAAGCTCAATGCTTTCTAAGTAGAAACTCATGAGTTTTTAGAAAAGAAGAAGATAAAGTTATGAACTGAAATGGGAGAATAAGATATTTTAGAGTGAGAAAATCACAGCATCTTTACACATTTCAAAACAAGTAGCAGGGACATAGGAATCAGAACATTGCATAATTACCAGATTTCTACACAATGCCATCAAAATGCCCAAGAAAAGGATGTGAGAAGCAACAGCCAAAGGTGTTCTTTTGAGGTTTTTTTTATTGTTAATTTTTTCTTATTTTACATAAAAACCACAGTTTCCCCTCCCTCCTCTCCCCCACCCATGTCCTTTCTACTGCCCCCACCCCCATCTGCTCCTCAGAAAGGAAAAACTTCCCATGGGCGTCAACAAAGCAGGGCCTATCAATTTGAGGCAGGACCAAGCTCCTCCCCACTGCATGAGCTAGGCCTCCCACCACAGGGAATAGGTTAGAAAAAGTCAGCTCATGCATCAAAGACAGATCCTTGTCCCACTGCTAGGGGCCCACCAAACAGACCAAGCTACAGAACTATCATCCACATGTAGAGGGCCTAGGTAGGTCCCATGCAGGCTCCCTAGCTGTTAGTCTAGAGTCCATGAGCTCCCAACTGTGTCTGTGGGTTTTCCTGTCATGACCTTTAACCCCCTTGCTTATATAACCCCTCCCCCTCTGTCTCTTCAACTAGACTCCCTGAGCTCAGCCCAGTACAGCTAAAGGTTTAATTTAGGAAACAGGTATGTGTTCTGACTAAAGACCCTTTACTGGGGCCTGAGAGATGGCTCAGCAGATAAGGGTCCTTGTCCTTCCAGAAGGCCTTAGTTCTCTCCCCAGCATCCACGTGGGTGGCTCACAGCTGCCTGTAACTCCAGCTCCAGGGGACCTGATGTTCTCTTCTGTCCCCCTCAGAACCTGTACACAAATACCACACATTTACACAGACCCACTCTCAGACTCATTAAAAAAAAAAAAACAAGAACCTTCACCCATGAAAGAATTTAAGGGAAATCATCACAGTAGAAAAAGAAAAGAAACAGGAACATAACAACACAGTGAGTATAATGTAATGATTTCAAAGTTTTGGAATGCATTTAAAAAATTGGGATACTCCTGCTCCAATAAAAGTTTGTTCTAGGCATTCGGCATTCAGCCGTGGCAAATGACTCGCTGTCTCTTGTCTCTATTTTTAATCCGCAGCCCTTCGCTCGGACATGGTGAATGGGTATCGGTAATGCGGGCATTACCGCTACAAATGGAGGCTCCTACCGAGATCAGAGAAAGAAGGAACGAGCTGACGGACACTCTTGGAAGGCCGGCCAGCATTTTAAAGAAAAAAGGAGAAAGGTAAGAGTGAATTGAAATGGGTGCAGCTAGCTCACAGTCAGTTAATTGGACTGTTGAAGCAGGAAGGCACCAAAGTTAAGAAGGGGCAAGACAGCTAAAGATTTTAAATAAAAAAGGAAATCTTCCCAATAGAGAAGAGGGAAGGAAAGGAAATTTCCTGTGAGAAAAGGGAGAAAAAATTTTAATCAAGAAAAAAGAATTTTCCCGGTAAAAAGGGGAAAAAATTTTGAAACTCGGTCTAAAGATTTGGGTCTTGTAGAGGAAGGATGAAGGAAAGAGAGAAGCCTCTTCCCAGTGGTAATGGAGGATGTAAAGACTTTTTCCAGTGGTAGAGCTTTTGGGATAGCTGAAAACTCTTGAGTTTTTTCGTCCTGCAAGTGGAGAGTGGCAGCATCTGAATTACAAAGAATCGGCAGGTAGGCCTCATTGCTGCTGGCTGATCAGCAAGCAAGCCCAGAGCTTAAAGTTTTGCTGTCTGTTTGCTTAATTTTGATTAAAATGTTTTGTATTTTTCCCTCAGAGTGGAAATAATTCAATATTTAGGATCCCTTCGTGGGAAATGTTTTTCTGTTTTCCCTTATGGTGGGAATAACTCGTTATTAAGTAGTCCCTTCATGGGAGTAGGAAGTTTAAAGATGAGTTTGTGTGGGGGCGCGTGGCAGACAAAGGCGTGTGCAGCGCATGCAAGATGGCCTGAAGCAGCAGGCAGACTGGTACGCGCCGGTGGGAGGCAGAGCGGTGATGGAGTGCGGCCCAGGCAGGCACTGGCAATAGAGCCTGAGCACTGGGCAGAGCCAGCGAGCTGGGGCCGGGAAGGGACTAGCACTAAAAGTTTAAATGGGCCTAACTTCTGGTAAAAAATGGTTTCAGTCAGGACATTGAATGCTAAGTCAATGCTGTTTGAATAAAGGATGTTCTGTTCTTTTGATTGTCTTGATAAATGTTTGGATGGATGTTTGGATTTTCATGGTAGATAAACTAGAGGAACAAAATTCATAATTTTGAACTATATATTAGATGTGCTCTTGTCTGTTGATCATTACTGAAAATTTGGCTCTGCAATTTAAGTTGCTTTCTAGAAATTCTTGGTTTAATTCTATAAAAATATAATACCTAAAATAGATTGGGTTATTAGCTTATTAAATAACGTTGCTAAGTTAAACCCATAAATGATAATCTCTTACTGGTAAAAAGGTTACAAAATTATTTTTACAGTAAATAAAATGCAGGTAAATTGTTTGGTCCATGTTGTTAATAATTGGCTATTTGTGTTAATGTGTTACTTGAAATCTATAAAAAAGAATCCTCTTTTTAAGATTTTATAAAAATACTCAAGAGTATTACCTAAAGTTTGCCTTTTCAAATCCTATAGAAATTGTATTTAATGCTTTTATAATTGACATATGTAATAAGGACCATGGAAACAAAAGATGGTGATAGAATTGCTCAATTATTATTGCTTTCATAATTTAAATTCAAAATGGCGCTGATATATAGAACTAGAGGCTTTGGAAGTACAGGGAAAAAGGTATTTTAACAAACAGTTATCAATGATAAACAGCCTAAATTAAAAATAAAATTATATGGGATTGAGATTGGAAGATTATTGGATTCTGGTGCTGGATATATCTATAATTTCACAAGAATCCTGAGATCCCCAATTGGCCCCTTAAAAATTCCACCTCTAACCTACAAGGCACAGCTCAGATGCCATTACAGAGCAGGCTACTTTTAAATTGGAAGGATGAGGAAGGTCATGCAAGAACTTTTCAACCATTTGTGCTACATGACCTTCCAGTAAACTTGTGGGGATGGGATGTGTTAAATGATATGAGAACAGTGCTTACTACACAGCCTGTACAACAGATGCTAAAGAGTCAGGGCTACTGCCCGGACAGAGGCTTAGGGAAAATGTTACAAGGAGACCCGCTCCCTGTGGCAGACAAAAACTGTGTCACTAAGGGTCCTGGGGATACTAGAGGATTAGGGTCTTTTCCATAGGGGTCACTGCACAGCAGCCTTCAATAATACAACCGATAAAAATCACTTGAAAAAGTGATGACCCTGTATGGGTGGAGCAGTGGCCCCTTACTAAGGAAAAAATGGAGGCTGCGTATGCATTGGTTAAGGAGCAGTTAGATGCTGGACATATCATTCCTTCCACTTCACCTTGGAACTCACCTATATTTGTTATTAAAAAGAAATCAAAAAATGGAGGCTATTACAGGATCTTAGAGCTGTAAATAAAACCATGCTTCTCATGGGAGCAACACAGCCTGGCTTGCCTGCCCCTGTGGCAATTCCTAAACATTGGCACTTAATTGTGGTTGACTTGAGGGATTGTTTCTTCACCATTCCTTTGCATCCCGAGGACAGTCCTCGCTTTGCTTTCAGTGTTCCTTCAGAAAATCTTAAGGAACCTTATTAGAGATATCAGTGGGTGGTATTGCCTCAAGGAATGGCCAATAGCCCTACTATATGTCAAATTTATGTGTCTTTGGCCCTAGCTCCAGTTCAAAAAGCTTTTCCAGGTGTTTATATAATTCACTACATGGATGATATATTAATGGCTGCTAAAGATAAAAAAACTTGTTTTTGATGCCTTTTCGAATTTACAAGAGGTTCTTTTTTTTTAAAGATTTATTTATTTATTTATTATGTATACAGAAGAGGGTTCCAGATCTCATTACAGATGGTTGTGAGCCACCATGTGGGTGCTGGGAATTGAACTCAGGACCTCTGAAAGAGCAGTCAGTGCTCTTAAGCTCTAAGCCATCTCTCCAGCCCCACAAGAGGTTCTTAGCCTGGCTAATTTACAGATAGCCCCAGAAAAGGTACAGGTATCTTTTCCCTATCATTATTTAGGTCATAAATTGTTATGCACGGGCATACGCCCACAAAAGATTACTCTGCATACAGATCAGCTACGCACACTTAATGATTTCCAAACCTTTCTGGGAGATATTCAATGGCTTTGGCCCACTTTAAAAATTCCAACAGGTCAGCTTCGCCCCTTGTATGATGTCTTAAAGGGCGACCCTGACCCTTCATCTCCCCGTAAATTAACAGCTAAAGGACGTGTAGCCCTACAAGGTGTACAAGAGGCCCTAAAACAGGCTCATGTATAGTATATAGATCTTAATTCTCCCTTATTGTATTTGATATTTTGTTTTACTCATTCACCTACTGGAGTGTTTTGGCAAATAGGTCCTATTTCTTGGGTACATTTCCCAGCTTCTCCAACAAAAATCATCACTCCTTATCCACAGGCTGTCACTCAGATTATATTTAAGGGAATCAAGATCAGTGTTCAAACTTTTGGTAAGGAGCCAGATATTGTGGTGACCCCATACACCCAGTCTCAAGTAACATAGTTGCAAGCTAATAATAATGATTGGGCCATATTGACATGCTCCATACAGGGTCGGTTTGATACTCACTACCCCTCCAATGATGTGTGTCAATTTTTTAAATTGCATCCTGTTATATTTCCCAAGATAGTACAAATGACTCCTATTCCTCAGGCCCGTGTGGTATTTATTGATGGCACTTCACGTGGTTTTGCTGTGGTGGTTTCTGGTAACATCATAAAGAAAATAAAAGTCCAGGGCACTTCTGCCCAGGTGGCAGAGGTACAGGCACTGTTGCTTGCTTTACAGATGTTTTCTGATGAGAATGTAAATATTTATACTGATAGTCAGTATGTGGCACATGCCATTATGCCTTTGGAGACAACAGCCTACATACCATCCATTTCTTCCATTCATAAATATTTATTGCAAGTGCAAGGACTTATATGGTCCCGCTCACATAACCTTTATGTGGGCCATATTAGAGCTCATACTCAATTGCCTGGACCTCTAAGTAAAGATAATCAGAGGGCTGACGCCATTACTCGTATGGCTGTCACATTAGTCTGTTCTGCCTTTGATAAGGCTACTCAGTTGCATCAACGATATCATCTTAATGCTGGATCACTCCGCATCATATAGACATAACCCGGGAACAAGCTATCCAGATAGTTAAATCATATCCTATTTGTGTGGAATTTTTACCTGTTCCTCATTTGGGAGTTAATCCTCGAGGACTTTTACCTAATCATGTGTGGCAGATGGACATCACACATGTGCCTTCCTTTGGAAAATTACAATATGTCCATGTGTCTATTGATACATATTCTTCTCTTATTTTTGCTTCTGTCCATTCAGGGGAAAAGGTTAAGGATGTAAAGAATCACTGTCTTCATGCTTTTGCTTACATGGGAGTGCCAAAATGCATAAAGACTGATAATGGTCCTGCCTACAGTAGTATGGGATTTTCAAAATTCTGCCAAGATTTTTCTGTTGTTAATAAGACTGGTATTCCTTGTAATCCTCAAGGGCAGGCTATAGTAGAACGCTGCCATAGTACCTTAAAAACTTATATTGCTAAAGTAAAAAGGGGGGAGCTAGGGACTCATCTCTCCTCTCCACATTCTATTCTTTCCCTTGTTTTATATATTTTAAATTTTTTATCGGTGGATTCTGCTGGAGCATCCGCTGCAGATAAGCACTGGAGGGCTCCTGTTGCAAATCATCCTCTGGTGCGATAGAAAGATCTTTCTACTGGCACTTGGAGGGGACCCGATCCGGTGTTGGTGTGGGCCCGGGGATCTGTTTGTGTATTTCTGCAGGACAATGAAGTTCCTCTTTGGGTTCCTGAACGCTGTGTGTGCCCTGTGGCTGCTGCTGAATCCCAACATGGCAGAGACCTATTGGACCTTTGTAAAACACTCTCCCCTTCTGATGCCAATGGGCATTGAGAGCCCAATACGGCCATCCTTGGCAAACATTATTGTAAGCCTAGGAACTGTAGCCATGTGGTTGGATTCTTCAGAAGGTATTGTATGGTAACTTTTTTCAAAAATGTTGAGAATGTATCACACCTTGGAGATTAAGGATAACTCTGAAGGTCAATGAATTTCATTTGCTAACAGTAGCATGCCAGCTAAGCCTTTTTCGAATTTTGCAACCCCCTTCAAGCTGGTGTAGTACCCACTTTTCAGGAATGGCTCTGTGCAACATTTATTGGCCTCCTGAAATTCATCTAGCCTTTTTGAAGATACCTTAAAATTTGTGAGCCTAAATGTAGCCATTATTGAGACCATTAGTTCTGCTCCTTGTTTGCTGTTTTTGTTTTTTTGTTTTCTTTATGTTTCTCAGTTGTTCTCTTGCAGACCTGCCAGCCTAAGTAGTGCTGGGATCAAGAAAAATGGGCCTTGGTGGTTCGTGTTCCTGGAGCCGTGTCCATGCCAGTGGACCATGGCAGCTAGACACAGATGATGCTCACATGCTCCAGAAGAGACTCTGACATCTCTGTTGCCGTTGTTGCTGTTATAGTGGTGGTGGCCACTGCTGCTATTGTTTCTGGGATTGCTATTTCATAATTGGTTACTACAGCTAGCACAGTAGAGACCCTGGCAGCAAAAGTAGCTATCACAGTTAGTTAATCTTTCTTCTTATTGGGCATGATAAATTTTATTCCACTATTATACATTAAAATTGGCTTTGAAAGTTGTAAAATTATTAAATCTCAAGTTCCATTTGCTTATGGGATACCACCTTACAAGAACTCCAATTTGCAGTAAGGCTCGTTTAAGAAGGGAATGGTTCAATTGCCTTTAGCCTCCTGGGTGGCTAAATTTAAGCTATGGGTGGGTTAGGACTTCTGTTGGTCTTTTCTGTGTCGCACAGATTGCAAGCCCAGTGCCACTTTGAGATCTTTGGCAGCAGTCACTCTACAGCTCACGCGGTTGAGTCTGTATGATAATGAGTATTCAGAGATGGTTAATGCTTGGGGGGCGGCCATCAACCTAAGACAGAGCACTTGTGTGGCCTGGGCCGGTGTCTCTATGATGGGTAAGGTGGTCTGCTGATGTCCCATGCAACCTAAGTCAGAAGCTCATTTAATAAAAAGGGGGGACCTGTGGGTGCCATGGGCCCTGGCCCCCGACTGTGAGTGGCTGCCACCTTACTTGCTGACCTTGACCAGATGTCCTCCCTATTCAGATTCCCTGCCAGTATCCATCCTTCTGAATGCTTAAGGGAAGTTCCTTGTGCCGGGCGTTGGTGGCGCACGCCTTTAATCCCAGCACTCGGGAGGCAGAGCCAGGCGGATCTCTATGAGTTCGAGGCCAGCCTGGGCTACCAAGTGAGCTCCAGGAAAGGCGCAAAGCTACACAGAGAAACCCTGTCTCAAAAACCAAAAAAAAAAAAAGGGAAGTTCCTTGTTTGTGTATCCTGCACATTGGGCGTTAACAACTTAGATGCAAGAATGTAGAACATTGGGTCTGGAATGTAGACCATTGGTAGCGAACTTCTGCACTCCGGCGGGGGTTCCTCCATTTGTGTTGTAAGCCTGTATTTAAGGTTTCTTCCCTCTTTCAATAAACGGCATTCGGCATTCAGCCGTGGCAAATGAGAAAAAAAAAAAAGTTTGTTCTAAATGTTGATTAAAAATATGAACACATAGGAAGGAAGTGGATTGGGCAAAGCTAATGTACGATTTCTGCATTCCAGAGTGAAAGGAACAGCAGTGCTAGTGTGCTATTGTGTGTGGTGAAGGGAGGAAACAATGCATCATGAGTTCATAACAACAGAGAACATGCAGTTTAAACACGTCACCAAAAAGTTGACTGCTTGAGAAATGAGACCAGTAATAAAAAGCAAACTCAGAAGCTTTTCAAAAACAACTTACATCCGACCTTACCTCATCTCAACCCATCACTGTCTCAAATAGTATTAGAGCTAGGAACGTCCCCCAATGTTGTATGATATTTTGGGTGAAATTTTGACGGAGGTAAAAAATGGTGTCCCAGAAAACTGTGCTGTTTCACTCTGAACAGGACCCTCCTTTGAGGTGAGTTCCCCACACAGCACTGATGCTGCAGGAGGATGCAGAGCCCAGGTGGTGCCTCAGCCTGAATGCTGCATCTGTGCGTTTGTAGCAGCTGTTCTGAGGCTGAGGGGCAGTTCCTCATCTCTTGTCCTTCGGGGTCATAATTCTACTGAAAGAGAACTCAGATCTTTTCTTTGCAAAAGGAGAAACAAGTAGATGCAACTAAGATCTGTCCCATAGGAGTGAAGCATTTCCCAAGATTCCACTTTCTCTGTGTGTTGCCTTCCTGGAACATGCCAACTCTCTGAACATGTCTGAAGCTGGGATCTGATCTCTTATCTGTAAGTTTCCAATCATTTGTGTCCAGCTCTGCACTTGTGACTCAGGGCACATGAGCATCCAGGTCCCTCAGTCCCATCGTCAGGATAGGTGACATGTCTTTTCACCTTTCCCACAGTAAGTCTGAAAGCCCTCCATGCCTGAGAAAGGCTGGCTTCCTGGTGCGAGCTTCAGGAGGCACTGAAGACCCTGATTAGTGTGTTGCACATGTGGGAAAGGACCCTGAGGGACAATCTTCACATTGATGAACTCAAAGTCAAATTCAACAAACATCAATCTAATTCGAGACTTAGTCGTCGTCGTCATCATCGTTGTCGTCGTACCCCCCCCCGCCCCCTCCCCCGTGCAGTCCCTTTGCCTTTCTTATAAAGTACAACATAATTCCTAAGTGTCACATGCCATATTCTAGGTCCTGCCCACAGGAGGAGACTATGCCATGAATGAACACCAGGGGGCAGGAGTTATGAGCATAGCCTTCCAATGCCACTACCACAATTCTCATTTCTCTCTGTCTCTGTCTCTGTCTCTGTCTCTGTCTCTGTCTCTGTCTCTCTCTCTCTCTCTCTCTCTCTCTCTTTCCCTCTCCACCTCCTTCTGTGTGGTATGTATATGTGTTAATGTGTGTATGTGAGAGAAAGAGTGTGTGTGGTGTCAGTCAATATGAACTCATTGAGAACCAAATAGGTGCCATTCAATGAGGCATTTTTGCACAAAACGAAGAACACAAAGGATTCAGTCTTCTTTAGACAGATCAGAGTGCACTGTGTGGTACAGCAAACAGTGAGGGCAGAAATTAATATTGGAAGCAGAATTATAAACAGTAATTTAGGGAGGGGAGATACAGATTCCAACACCAGAAACTGTCTGGAAATAAACCAACGTGACTTTGAGTTAAGGAGTCAAGAAGCAAATTAACATAATGTTGAACACCACTAGCCAAAGGCTGTGGAATCTTGATGGCAACACCTGTGTGTATAATGAATAACAGTGGGTTATACTAATAAGTCCAACCCAGCATTCATCCCAGCCAGATCAAAGATATGCTTTTGGCCATTTTATCTTCACCTGGCAAATGAAAAGTGTAATTGAGGGGAACCCAGGAAATAACTCTTAATCATGGTTTACTTTTGAACACAATTTAAAACTCTGGACCATACTACTGGGGTCTCCTTAGACCTTGAGTCTGTTTGGGTAAGGGACTCTGGAGCACGTGCTTCATTATCCCCTCATGAAATATTCTTCCAATATGAATAATCTATCACCTACGTGTTCTACAAAGAATATCTTAATGATTTATCACTTTAATACTCATATTATGGTCTTTCACATGCATAAATCTAGCTTTGGAGAATTTAGGTGAGTTTACTAAATAACAATCTCAGTTATTGATCAGGGAGGCCCCAGAGGTATACAAAACAACACTGGATATTGTCATAGTTCTTGGCTGCCCACTGTAACTAGATGGTGAGATCCAATGCTTAAAGCCACCACATTCTCTGTTAAATGACATAGAGAAACCAACCTTGAACTGGCTGGGGGAAGTCCACCCTGTTAGCTTGAATTCATAGCACTGGAAAGTCCTATGCAGGCTGCTGGGGAAGAAAGGATAGCAGTAATTTTGACCAGAGCTGGACCCTGCATGCTACAGTACTGAACTTGCAGGTAATATGTGCTCAGGGGTGCGGCAGTGGCCTGACTGCTACAGAATAGCAATGCTTTCTGATTGGATTAGAAGCCTCCTCAACAGGAGGGAATTCATGCCTAGTACCACAATGTGGCCAAAAATCCCTTGGTTCAGGAGACCTTAAGCATAGGGGAACTACTATTGATATTTTGATAAATAATCATGTCAAGTTGCCTTGTAGGTTTGTGTTTACTCACAGATTATAGCTAGGCTCAAATTTGGTTGGAGCATGTGTTTCAAGATGTTTCCATAACAGATTTTCCATACTGATTTGTTCAAAAGCCTTTAGTGTTAGTTATCCCTCCCCTCCTATTTACCTGAAAATTTCATAATTTCATTTAACAGATGAGTAATACCCCACAGTGTAAATGTACCACATTTTCACAATTCACTCTTCAGTTGGTGGACATCAGTAGGTGTTTCCAATTCCTAGTGATTATGAATAGAACATAATCAACATACACGAACAAGTATCTCTACAGAAATATTAGACTCTTTAGGTTAAATCCTCAATAGTGGTATAAGAGATCTTTTTGTAGATGTATGTTCAGCATTTGGAGGAACCTTCACACTGATTTCTATAAGGTTTATACCCTATCCATTTGCAGTCACATTGACACTGAGGAAGTTTCCCCCCTCATGTCATCCACTCAGCTGGTGTCCTGGTCCTCCTGCTCCTTTTCTGTGGCTTTCCCTGGCCTTAGGTGTAGGAATTGCATTTTAAATATAGTAACTTGGACTGGAGACCTCACAGCCGCTTATTCTCTGCATTTCATCAGTTGTCAATGACTGGAGTAACCTCCATCTGCTTCAAAATGAAACTTCTTTAATGAGGGGTGAGAACTGTTCTTATATGTGTGTTTAATTATAAGTTTTTGTAATTCTGTTACAAGCTACATTAATTAAGAAAGTGGCTAGAGTAGGTTCTCCTATGGTCTACGACCTCTTCAGACATGGGTAGTTAACTAGGTTTGCAGTATTGGGTCTAATTTACTTCCTACTTAGCAGGCCTTAAGTCCAGTAAGACATATGTGTTAGTTTTTACCAAGATAGAAGTGCTACATTGCATCCTTATGGATGTCTTGCCATTGAGGTCATTGTTTTGGTTCATAGCCTTTATATAGCTTGGTAGGAATATTTATTGCTTTTCTCCCTTGGAATCTTGCACATGCTATGAGAACTCATTCTTTGGGAAGAGTCTTCAGGTCATTTCTAGATAAATTCCTCCATTCCTATGTCTGAAGCATGTGGTGTTCTTAGCAAAATAGCCTTACCTACAAATTCTATGAGGCAATCAAACCGATGGAAATAGCCTAGGTCATTTGGAAGAGGCTCTTGAAGCCCCTGACCAACAACTTGAAGGCGGTTTCTCATGCCTGGCACTGAGGTTTTATTAGATGTAGCATTCAATCTAGCTTTGACAAGCACTCACCTCAGAGATTCTGTTCTATGCTGTACCATTTGAAGTAGATTTTTGGAGTTCAGAAATGCATTTTGACAATTTATTTTGCACCCTAACCAATAAGATAGAGTGTACTTTTTTTAACTGATAGGCCAGTTACTCTGATGTGCTCATTACATGTTCTATGACATTATTTTTTATTCTTCTCTCATATATTATATGCCAATGGCAAATCCCCCCACCCTCTCCTTCCCCCAGACTCTCCCCATCTACCTTCCATCTCTCCAGATCCATCGCCCTTCTGTTTACCTTCAGAAAAGAGCAGGCCACCCAGGAATATCAACCAAACACTGTTGTGGGATATTTGATCACACTGTGTAAAGATGTGTTGCCGTTTTACCTCATCTCCCTCAGGTGCCTTCTGATTGGTTTAATAAATATCAGAATATCCAATAGCTAGACAGGAAAAGATGGGAGGGAATTCCAGGTAGTAAGGAACTCTGGGGAGACTCTGAGAGAGGGGATTTACCAGTGAGACATGAAGGAAGTCAGATGTACAGAATGGAGGAGAGGTATTATGCCATGAGGCAAAATGTAGATTAATATAAATAGATAAAATTAAGTTATAAGAGCTAATTAGGAACAAGCCTAAGCTAAGGCCAAGATTTTATACTTAATAAGAAGTCTCATTGTCATTATTTGTGAGTTGACTCTTCAAAGAACGATCTGTTGTGAAATATGACATAATAAACTACAAGAAAACCAGACATACACTGTCACATCAAGGCTGGACAAGGCAAACCAGTAGGAGGAAAAGGGTCCCATAGACAGGCAAAAGAGTCAGAGACAACCCCTGCTCCCACTGTTAGGAATCCCATAAGAAGACCAAGGCACTCAGCCTTAACATATGCAGAGGACCTAGGTCACCCTCTGAAACTGTAATCAAGCCTCTGATTAAATGCTTTCTGCTATAAGTTGTCTTGGTTATGATGTGTCTTCACAGCAATAGAACAGTAGCTAGGACCGGAAGTTAGTTAACTGTCTATAACATGAACCAAACAGAGAAAGAGTCTAAATTACTTGTGGAGTGAGACTGAAGCAGATTTTCAAAGACTAGCGTCTATGTTCCTCATTTACTCATAAATTTGTGGGCTAATAACTGAATATTGCTGGAGAATTTCAATCACTAAATTTTGTTAGACATCTTGGTAGAGATAAATCCCATATCAGGTTTTGCCTGGGGATATTTTCCATGTGAGGTCCTTCACTTAGGTAGAGAACATTATTTTATTTAGGGATCAAAGCTCAGGTTGTCTCCAGCAATGACTTCTATTGATCCTGTCAGATATCGACAGATTATTAGGTTTCTAGGATTTTGTCTTGAGATGTGTTGCTGTGTTTCAGGAGGTGGGGCAAACCCCACTCAGAGAAGGCACACAGCCCTCCCTCCCAGGCCACTCCCTCAGCCTCCTGCACCCTGGGTTTGTGTGCAGCTTCCCCTGCAGTCCCCTCACTGTGGCACTCAGAGCACAGTAGTACAGGGCAGAGTCTGCCAGCTGCACTGAGGACTTCTGCAGGGGGAAGGAGCTGCTGCTCTTCTGGAGAGTGGCCTGGAACCCTTGGTGCTCTGTCCTCTGGTTGTCTGTGGTGCTCTTCAGGAGTAGCCGAGGGGCTTTGTTGAGATATTGCACGTACCAGAAAACCACAGGACCTGAGTACATAGTCTGAAAGGTGCAGTTCATCATCACAGGCTTCCCCTCTGCTATAGTGACCTGGCCTTCTGTCTGGGTCACTGAATCTGCATTGATCTTTCCTGAAAATCAATTAATCATCAATCAATCAACAAAGAAATTACATTGCTATGTGAGGTAACAGGCTAAAGACTTTCTCGGTTGTAAGAAAATGACAACCACACTTAGGGTAAATGTAACTTACTGAACATTAAGAGGAGCAGCAGAAGTGAGAAGGTGTCAGGAAGCATGTTCATAGGAGAAAATGACACTTGGTTCTTGAGTGCACCAAACTCACAGGGCAAGTCTCCTGCAGGACCTTACTGAAACTCCTCACTCATAAACAAGGGCCTCCTTCTGCCCAGTGACTGTCTGTCATGTGAAGCCACCACCTGGATGCAGACATTAACCACATCTGAAAAGGCAGCGCCCTCTGCTGATTTCCCTTCAAACTGCACCACAGATGTCTGCACAACATTCTGATTAAACTTGAAACCTCACCCAAAGGAGGCAATTCTCAAGTCCACAGTGGATGTTTGAAATCACTAGTGTTACTGAACTATGTGTATGCTATGCTTTTTAGTGTGACAAATGTAAATTAAATAACACACACACACACACACACACACACACACATGAACACCTCTGATAAAACTGATCTTTACCTGATAAAACTTACTTTTTTCTCATTTTATTAGTTCTTAGAGAATGTTATACAATTAATTTTGATTATATTCACCTCCACTCTTGAAAGATCCATGCACTCTTCCTTACAAATCCAGTTTTGTGTCCGCTGCCCCAACTTAAAAAAATACATCAAGGTTTGCATTACAGTGTGTCCTGTTCATATACTCTTGGATGTGTGGCCTTCAGTGGAGGCTTGTCTATGCACTAAGGGATTCATCTTTAAAGAAACCTGAATCTTTCTCCCGGTAGCTACCAACTGTCCCTAGCTCCTTAGCTGAAGATGGGATTCCCTCTGCTTGCTGGGATTGTTTCTGGTCTGATCCTTTGCAAATCTTATGTGTGCTGTAAATCTTTGTGAGTTTATGTGTGCAGCTGCTATGCTGAGTCCAGAAAACATTGTCTCCTTGTGGTCATCCTTAACTATGTCTGTTACAATATTTCCTCTTCCTCAGTGACCTCTGACCTTCGGAGGAGGGTGTGTGATCTAGATGTCCTACCTGGGGCTGAGTGTGTCACAGCCTCTTCTCCTCTGAAGAACAGTAAGTTCTGGTTCTCTGTGACAATCATCATGTGCTACAACCAGGGAAAGGGAATCATGAATTTTTATTTCAGTTTTTAGAATAATTGTGTTTGTTTTTGTTTTTTAAAACAGGGTTTCTCTGTGTAGTTTTGGTGCCTGTCCTGGCTCTCGCTCTGTATACCAGGCTGGCCTCCTCGCTCTGTAGCTCAGGCTGGCCTTGAACTCACAGAGATCTGCCTGGCTCTGCCTCCCAAGTGCTGGGATTAAAGGCATATGCTGCCATTGTCTGACTAGAGTAATTTTTTTAATGAAGAAAAGAGAAAAAAAACTGTCCAAAATAGTTTTAAGTGACTCGAAGACAACTTTCTTATTTTGTGTTTTAAATATCTACACTATGCATGGCACTTGACAACTATCAACTGACAAATGCTGTGCCTGAGACACAGGATGTGAATGGGGCTCCAAGCCCCGTGGCAGGTTTGAGGACAGGCTGCAGGTGCCTGTGGAGCAGAGTGCACCTGCAGCACAGAAGTACATGGCAGAGTCTCCAGGCCGGGTGTCTGTGATGTGCAGGGAGAAGTGTTTGGTTTTCTTATCCTGTAAAACAATCAGTCTTTGCTCCTGCTTTCTTTCTACAGTTGAACGAATGTCAATAATGAGCTGAGGATGCTCTCCAGGTCCTTGCTTATACCAAGAGAAATAGGACGAGGCACTGTCTGTGTAAGTGCAGTTGATGACAGTGCTGTCTCCCTCCTGGACTCTCAGGGTGGAAGGATGCTGCTCCACCTGCTCACCTTGGATCACTCCCATGCAGAAAGATGGAAAGAAAGGAAAAAAGGCTGTCAGGTCATCAGTTTGCAGAATTCTGTCTTTTTTTTTTTATAGTAACAGAGAAAACCTGGATGAAGTATAGTTCCTCCTAAATGTCTCAAAAATACCCATTGAGTATTATATGACCCTAAAATATTAACTCACCATCCAACTTCAACCACAGATACATGAATAAAGTAGGAACAAATGTCTTCATTGTTCTTCCAATTAAACTAAGATCCAGGGCACAATCGGGATGACTAGCAGGTCAGCTACAGCTACCAGGGTGTTGTTCTCTCTCAGTAACAATTCTGCTCTTGAGTCATCTACTCAGCCACTGAGAGAAAGGCTGGGCTTCTGCCCTAAGCCTACACAATCAGTGCAAGGAAGTCAATCCTCTGCATACTCCCCAGCAGCTGAGATCTACTGCCACCTTGTGGTTGCACCTTTAATCACTGAGGCCTGCTAGGGACTCAGACATGTAAAACAGCAGTATGTAGTATCAAAGTGGGTATACGTGCTGAGGGATCAAGAATAGTATTTGTACATACTGATGAGCCTGTTTCTTAAACTTAAATCTAACATAGCATATATATAATGCTTCACATATAAATATATATTATGTTTTCATATATAAATATACATATTTAATGTGTTCGTTTGTGTGTGTGTGTGTGTGTGTGTGTGTGTGTGTAACAACATTTAATTGGTCTAGAACTGTGTTTACTAATCCACTTCCATATCTCAGAATTCTGAATCACTCACCAAATATTTCTCCCTTTTCTCAGAGGCAGACAAATAGGTCAGTATTTATCCTTGGGGGGTAATGGCACTCTGGAAAAGGCTAATTTAGGTCTCTCATGGGTTTGAATTACAAGAGAAAAATGTTCTATTTCAGTGAGCTCTTGTTGACAATCCAGCTATGTTTTTATGTATGTATCTTACTTTCCAGAGATGTTTGCCTTGAATCACAAAAGTGCTTAGCTATTCTTAAGTAAAGTACTCAGAAGTCATTTGGTCTTGAGGATGGTACCATCCATTTCACTCACTCACTCCCACAGCATCTAGATAGAATTACTGATGAAAGAGAAGTCGTGGATTCCCTGGAGAATCTGCCAAACCTTGCAATAAACCAATCTTTCCTCCTTCCTGTGGACCTTCCCAGCATGCCCTGCTTCTAGTCCATCGCCTTTTCCTTCCTGTCAACTGTGAACGGCTACAAACTGTCTATCTGGGAACTCAGTGTACACACATGGTTGGAAAGCAGATGGGCCAGAGTCACTAACTTTCCTGTCCTCTGTTTCAGTTCCCCTGGTACCATTCCCAGCACTGTAGCAGACCACTTGTAGGTCCTGTCCTTGCTCTCTGCCTCCATCCCCCAGGGACTCCACCAAACCTTGCAGAGGCCTCAGCTTTCCTCCTTCCTGTGGACTACGTCAGCATCCCCTCTAGTCCACCCCCTTCCTTCCTCTCACCGTCTGACATACAAAAGCAGTTTCCAGCCCAGTGACCACACTGGAAGGAACTCAGGTAGGTTATTCACACTATCCTTCCTGTCCTCCATTACAATCTCTCCATTCTCATCCTCAGCCTGGTAACAATCTGCTCACAGGTCCCTTCCTCAACTTCATTCACTGAACACTACAACTCTTGGGTCAGACCCAGGGTCCCACCCCTTCCATCCCCATCTCTCCACATAATCTTTGCCTTACTGCAACCTAATTCAGGATACTCTCTTCTCACCACATGCCCAACTTCTTATGGATCCCACCTCTAGGTGTGAACAGCATCCCTTTAGCTTGTTAATGAAGCCTCTCAGCTTTTCTCCTAGTCTATATCTATGCCTTTCTGTCAAACATTGGCCCATAGAAGTACTCCCTACAAGGCAATAACAACCATGCTTCACTAAGATCCACAGAGTTCATCAGAAACCAAGAAATAAAACATTCACTGAACAAAGAAAATACCAGTTATTAAAACATAAAAATACAATTATCCCAACTCTAGACATGTGCACATAAAAATCATTAATAACCAAGACAATATGTCTCCACCAGAACCCAGTACCCATACTTAGAACAGATCCTGAAAATGCAATTTAGCCGAACCAAGGGGAAAGGACTTAAAAAATAGATATTATTAATATTTTCCAAGGATCTTAAAGATAATATGAATAAATCCCTTAATGAAGTCTGTGAAAACATAAACAAACAGTGGAATAAAATGAAATAAACCGTTTAAGACCTGCAAGTAGAAATAGAATTACTAAAGAAAATACAATCTGAGATAAAACTGGGAAATAAAAATTTAGGAAGTCAAACCAAAGACTCAGAGGTAAGATTTACCAATGAAGCAGAAGACACAGAAGAAGGAATCCAGGCACTGTAGACAAGGTAAAAGAAATGGATGCCCCACGTTAAAACAAAACAAAACAAAAATAGAAAACATACAAACAAAACAAAGCAAAAAACTGTGAAATCTAAAAACAACAGACAGAAATGAGGGAAACAACACATGTCACAATGTCCTCAAACATAAAAAATATCTTAGATAAACTCTAATCATGCAGGTGAGAAACTAGCATATCAACAATTTTAAAACACAGAAGAAAGAAACAGAAGTAATCAGATGATGAAAGTATCTCCCCTGCTCATGGATTGGTAGGATTAATATAGTGAAAGAGGTCATCATATCAATAGTAATTGACAGATTCAGTGCAATCTCTGACAAAATTCCAACACAGTTCTCCAGGGAACTAGAAATCAACTAATTTTTCTGATTAATAATGAAACACAAAACACTCAGGATAGCTAAAATTATCACAAAAAATAAAAGAACTTCATAAAGTATCACCACCCCAGATTTTAATTGTATTGAAGAGTGGTAATCAGAAAAACAGTATGGTGTCAACATAAACACCAGACACGCTGATGGATGGAAAAGAAGTGAAGACCCAGATATAAGTCCACATAGCTATGAATGTCTCATTTGATAAAGAAGTCAGGTATACATACCAGGAAAAAAGACATCATATTTAACAAATGATGCTGTTCAAACGAAATGGCTACATGTAAAAGAATACAAATACAAGAAGATTTATCACCCTGTACAAAACTCAAGTCCAAATGGGTCAAAGACCACAAAATAGGTCCAGATACTCTGAATTTAATAGAAGAGAAATATGAAATAGTCTTGAACTCATTGGTATAGGAAAAGGCTTTCTGGATAAGACACCAATAGTAATGGTCACTGGAAACAATAATTGAAGAGAGGAAAGTCATAAAACTGAAAAGCTTATGTATGGGCAAAGTATACCATCATTTGAACAAAGTGTCAATTTTCAGCTTCTTAGATGCTTACGGCCTGAGGATTCTCTTCTGCTTCTAGGCTGTTCACCTCTAGACAGAGACACAAGCTAGAGATCAGAAGTCAGCATTTATACTATCCAAGTACATGTTCAAATTATTAAAAACACTTGGCCTCTTCAATGATGCATTCCCTGAACTTAGATGTTCCTGTTCCCATTACCAACCAATAGATTGAACTCACTAGCTAGTTGTAGGCATATAGCCACCAGAACTCCCAGAGTTTACTCAGTCTCCCTTTTTTCACACGGGATGCAGCTCTGGACTCTGATTTGGAACTAGGTTCTAAGAGAGAAAAGTTAGTTCCCCCGATTGAGTGTGTGTTTAGTCTATTTCCCAGAGCCTTTGTTTTAACCTAACCAGTCAGAGGAAAGCTCAGTCTACACACACACACACACACACACACACACACACACACACACACACACACACACACACACAGGGAGGCATGGCTTAAAATCAAGTCTTAAGGGACAGAAGCATCGCCATCTTGCCATCTGTCATCTGGTGTTTGCCACCTCATTTTTCTACTTGACCATGGAATGAGATAGTTGAGGATCCAGAGCTGATTCAGAAGAAATTGCAAAGCTGTTTCAATCTCTGTCTTGTCCTAGAACAGATTAAGAGGTAACAGTCTAATTCATGTCTTCATGAACGAGGACAGAATTACATATGGATCCCAGAAATGCAGAGTTTGTGTTTTGCTTTTTTGGTTGGTTGGTTTTTAGTTTTTTGGTATTTAGATAGCAGGCCCTTTCACAACTCAGTTGTACATGACCAAAGGCCCTGGTGCCAGTCACTGACATTCACCAAAAATTGACCTGGAACAGTGTCTCTGAGTTTGTGATCTGCTGTCAATGAAGGCAAAAGATATGGATTTTTGTATGGGTATGCAAAGTCAAGGCAATCTTTATTAAAAGAGTTACAGAAAAGTGAGAAATTAAGGAAAAGTAAGAGAAATTTCAGAAAAAGAATAATTTCAGAGAGGAAGGAACTGTCACCCTCCTTGTCTAGGGTCTTTATAGGGCTATGGAAGGGATTGGACAAGTACTGATATAATTTTACTGGGATTGGTTAGTTTTCTGGGTGGTCACAGGCTGAACCAGTAGAAACCCCACATGCTCTATGCATATCCCAAGTTAGGAGATGATCATGTGATGTTCAGGTGCTACCTACCCAATCAGAAGTTGATAAAGCCTCCCTCTACCCACCTCTGACTTTTGCTTTCTTGAATGCTGACCTTGGCTGCCTCACAGCTGATAGTCACTGACTAGTATTGATACTTCTACCTTGCAGGGGTCTCTAGTGCTGATGAATATGTTCTACTTTTTATTCCCGTAACTTACAAGAAATAGCTTTGTAGAAAACAGAGAACGCTGTGAGATTGCGAAAGGAAACTGAATTGGATCTACACGAAATTCAGCAAGGTAGAAACTGATGGAAACTAAAATATACATGAGAACTTTGACACAGGCTCCAAGCAATGCAAAGGATGTTGCCATGGACTCAACAGGAGCAGAGCCAGTGGTTTGCGCCTGGACCCCTGAGGAAATTCAGAGAGGTATAACCAGATCTGAGACTCCATCTATGAAGCACTTGTCTTGAATAAACATTGATAATCTGATCATCCAAATAAAAAGCCAAAGAGTATCTCCCAGCTGCAAAGAAGGAATGTGAATAAATTCAGACAAGAGCCAACAGTCAGATTAGTGTTGCTCTTAACCTTGGTCAAAGATGCTTTCTTTCAGTGAGTTGACAAAGAGATGCATAACCACCCAAGGTATTGAGAATAGGTGTTGAGTGTCCAAACCTAAGTGGGGCATCTGTATCAGCCCCTCCAAGGCTAGGAAAACATCACAAAGGAGGGGGTTGAAAAATGTAGAAACCCAATCATAAGAATGCTCAAAGTGCTAAGAAAAATAGACTGTGAGTGCTCAGCCACAGATGAAACACCTCTACCAACTCTTCATCCCAACAATGCTTAGGGAATATCTTGGAAGAAAAGTGAAACAAAACAAACAAACAAACAAACAAACAAACAAAAAACAGTTAAAACTAGAAGATGGGGAGAAGAGCTTCAAAATACTTTTCTCTGGACATGACAAGGTTGTTACACTTGAACTCACAGGACCTGTGGTTACCTGTACCAGACATACACAAAATCAAGACAGCTTGAAATTCAATCATGGCGGTGAAAGGGGATCCTGAGGCCCTTTTCTTGCTGAGGAGCTATTGGCAATGGATGGCTATTGGCACAAGGAGAGTCATTTTTCTTTAAGAAGGTGCACACTTGTAGGTTGCCCATGCATCAGGAGATGATCCCACAACCATACTAAGCACATGGGCAGCACTAATTAGAGTCAGTGGGTTGTGAAAAAAGAGAATGAGAAGGAATATGAGACAGGAAGCTTAGAGTACTATTGTCCTTTTTAAAAAATTGTTTCTGCCTTTCAAGCCACAGCTGTCCGAATCAGCAACTGCAACTCTGCTGTTACCAAGAGCAGTTAGGCCGCAAGGGGACATTCTGTTCCCTGTGGTGGTATTGTGTTCCCCAAAATATTGTGCACCCTAATAAACTTATCTAGGGTCATAGAACAGAACAGCAACTAGATACAGAGGCTAGAAAATGGTGGCACACACACACCTTTAATCCTAGCATTCCAGAGGCAGAGATCTACCTGGATCTCTGTGTGTTCAAGGACACAGCCAAGCATGGTGACTCACGCCTTTAATCCCAGGACGTAATGGCAGAAAACAGAAAAGTATATAAGGTGTGAGGAACAGGAATAGTAGCTTTTGGCTGGCTAAGCTTTTAGGCTTTAGTGAGCAGCACAGTTGAGCTGAGATTCATTCTGGATGAGGACTCAGAGGCTTCCAGTCTGAGGAAAAAGGATCAGCTGAGGAACTGGCAAGGTGAGGAAGCTGTGGCTTGTTCTGCTTCTCTGATCTTCCAGCATTCACCCCAATACCTGGCTCTGGGTTTTATTTTATTAATAAGGACTTTTAAGATTCATGCTACAGTCCACTCTGGTTCCAACTCTTGCAAAGCTATGAAGGGAACTTAACTAAACCTCTCTCCCTCTAAAGAACTCAAGATTCAAAGGTTAAGGTGGCATTCTGCTCTTCAGAGAGGTTGAATAGCAAGTAGCTCACCTCTTCTACCTGCTAAAGTGCTCCAAAAAGTCCTCATGCTTCTCCTCACCCCTACTTATAAACCCTTTTTCATCTGGCTCCTCCTTACCACAACCTGTCAGCTCATTGCTGACTCAGCCTCCTGATTGCAGGTGAATTTTATTCAATCAAACACATCTTTACACCATTAAACAAACATTCCAGACCATAAAAAAGTAGCATACCTTGAAATAATAGTCTACAACACACTATGTGTTCATTTTCATAAAGTAAATACTTTTTAAATAGCGTTCTCTAGGTGCTCTGGTTCAGGCCTTGTCAGGGCCCAACAGGTTTTTGTGTAGGCTGCAGGTGCCTGGGGAGCACTGTGTGCTCACTGCACAAAGGTAGACAGCTGAGTCACTGGGCTGGGAGTCTCTGATGTGCAGGGAAACATGCCGACTGGCTTTGTTGAGGTGAACTGTGAATCTACCTTCTTCCTTCTCACTATTGGTGAAGATGGACATCAGTGCCTTGGGGCTTTTCCCGGAATGCTGTCTGTACCACCAGAAGTAATCAGAAGTACTACTATCACTGAATGTGCAGTTGAGAGAGGCCATGGATCCCTCTGGGACACTGAGGGATTCCGGGTTCTGCTGCACCGTCTGCTGGCTGCTCACCCCTGAGAAGAGAGACAAAGGTCACACAATGAAGACTAGAGGCACATGGATGCTAACACTCTAAAATGGCTATTCCATGGGCCTCCCACCCCTTAACTAGAGATGAAAAATTTGTGTTCCTACCATTATCCTAGAGTAGGCAGCAACTTCACATATCACACCTTATATCCAAAAGAAATGCCAAAACTCACAATTAAACTGAAGCCACAGGACCACTAGTGAAACACTCAAGGATTTCATTATTCTTTCTTCTCTCTTCACTGGGGATCCAGATTTTAAGCCTGGTTAAAAAAAAAATCAGTTTCACGTTTCTAATGTTTCTCCTTCAGGAAGCATCAAGATACTGTGCCACCAAGTAGGAACACAAAGCTCTTGTGACCCTTGTGACACCAGCAAACCCTCTCCCCTCCCCAAACTGTCACTCAAAACCACTTGAGAGGTCCCCATGTCTCTAAGAAGAGACTGCCACCTTGTGGATACTGACAGTGACCAAAGATTTGCTAAAAATAAACACTTATGTGAGCAGCTAAAAGTAAAAATATGGCATCTTAGTTAAATACAAACTTAACAGACATTTGCTCCAAGTCAATGTGAGGAAACATGTATGTTTTCATGAATTTCAAGTTAAACTTCAAATATTTCCTGAGTTACCCCAAGCAGCCACTTCCATGTCAAACTCTGAGGAACATATTTTTTGTTTTTGAGGCAGTCTGATATGGTATTTTAAATTTAACCCCCCCCCCAGGCTCATATGTTTGAATGTGTGGTCCCTAGTTGGTAGAAGTTTTTGGTAAGAATTGGGAGATGTGGCCTTTTGGAGGAGGTACTTCATTGGGATTGAGCTCAGAGGTTTCAAAACCCCAAGCCATTTCCAGTCAGCTCTTTGTCTCTGTTTCCTGCTTGTGGATCAGGACGGAAGCTCTCAACTACTGCTCCAGCACTATGCCTGCCTGCCTGCCTGCCTGCCGTCATGCTACCTGCCCCGATGGCCATGGACTTACCCTCTGAACTGTAAGCCCCAATTAAACTGTTGTCTCTTCATAGTAATTAAGACACAGGGTCACTCTTTATAGTTTGGATGGCTCAGAACTCACTTTATAGGTCAACCTGTCATATTACTCACAAATCTACCAACCTCTGCTTCTTAAGTTTCACCTTTAAAGGCATGTACCACCATGCTTGGCTATGAGGAACACTTTTTATTAGTTGCCTTTATTTTTTGAAATTAAAATACAATTTTAACATGCATAGAGTCCAGAGTCCCTTACAATGCATTATTATATTTTGCATTATGACACACTTATGTCCAACTAGCAAGCCAGAACTATTTGATGGGTAGAGCAGAAGCCAAGACGCTCATGCTAACATCTTTTTCAAGAATATCTTGCTCTTGAAAAACAAAACAAAGGCATTTCTCAAGAAATGTGAGAACCATAATAGGCATGGCCACAGCACAAGAAAGCATCCATCATGCCTTAGATAATGTCTGAAAATTCAATATGAAGCCTTAAAGACAAGACATGGGCTTGAGGCACAGTGTTTATGATAAGAACACCAATTTGTAAGGTTTTTAACAAGAGACACTATGAAATAAATAAGACATCAAATGCAGTAGAAGATGCAAGAACCATGTCATGCTACAAACTTTTTAACAGAGTTGATCCAGCTGAAATCAGAGTTGTCCTGCAAAAGTTAAAATTGATGGTAAGAGAGTATGAAGTCCTACAGGTACATAGAGGGTGGTATTACCTTTGACCATGAACCAAAAAACCTAGCATGACATTCAATGTCACAACTTCATTTTCAATGAAGTAAATAACTATTTATTCCACAGGAAAAGCTGCTATGATCCTAAGATTACATGAATTTCAACTATGCAAATTGTATTAAAATGATGTCAGGAACCTTTTATACATGTAAAACTACACATATATTTACTTGTTATGTTGCTAGGAACACATCTATAGTAGTATCTTCTGCATTTATCTTTTAAGCTAGGTAAAAGGGAGCATGCTACAAAAGATATTAACTTTTTATTTATCTACGTAGCACTGTTTATCATTGTTCATTAATTTTGTTTGGCTCCAAACTATTGCATATTCCTTTTTCATTTCAGCCTATAATATTATCCTTATGATTTCAATTTTTAAATTTTAAAAATACTTTTTATTAATTCTTCCAGAATTTCACATAATATATTTTAATCCTATTTACACCCTATCTACTATCCATGGAAACCCCAAACCAACCCAGGCTATTGTCAGGACTATATATTGCTCTCCACAAACTGATGACAAGGCCCCCAAGCTGAAGACAACACACCACTCATTAATCATGGAGAAAATGAGCTGATGCCTATGTAGAGTCTTTGTTCCCAGGTTATAGGTATATAACCTAGGTTATAGGGATATAGGCATCTTTGTTACTGAAAGGTACTCTGCAAAGTATCAAAAGAAAAATATAAACACCAAACCCATTAAAAAAACCTTTGATCCTCAATGGTGCCCTGCTTAGATGTACTAAGGCAAAGGTAGTAAAATTTGTGAGAGTAACCAACCAATATCAGGTTTAACTTAAGGTCTACTCCAGGAGATGGAAACCACATTTGACACTGCCTCAGTGACCAAGAACCTGAGACTAGATACCCAGGGACCTAGGGTAAAAGGAAATACTACTGTTTTAAAAACTCTAGAAATAAAATCATTCTTAATGACAGTCTTCTGTACTCATAGATCAGTGTCTTGCTCAGGCATCGTCAAAGAAGTATCCTCTTGCAGCAGATAGAAACAAATGCAGAGACCTACGACTTTGAAACACTCAACCACAAATAAAATGTCTACTTCATATTCCTTCACTCAAGGATTAAGGAACCCTGCTGAAGAGGAGGCAGAAAGAGTGTGAGAGTCAGAATGGATGGAGGACACCAAGAAAACTAGGCCCTCTAACTCAACATGATCAAAGCACATATGAATTCAGAGAGACTGAGGCAGCATGCACAGGGCCTGCAAGGATCTTCACCAGGTCCTTTTGGTATATATTATGGCCTCCAGTTTAGTTTCCATGGAATTTCTGAGTGTATGAACAAGTGGGTGTCTGTTTCTTGTGCCTTCTCTTGGGCTCTTTACTTTGGTTGGTTTGTCTTATCCAACTCTAACATGTGAGTATTTGTTTTATTTTATCATGTTTTATTTTATCACTATCCTTTAAAAGCCATGTTGTTTCTAATGAGAGACAGAAAGGGAGTGGATCCAGATGAGAAGGTGGGAGGAATTAGGAACAGAGGACAGCAAAACTATTATCAGTGTATGTTACATGAGAAAAACATCTATTTTCAATTAATAAAAAACATGGAGCAAAAGCAAGAGCATGCAGCATGGTGGATTTCTACCAGCTTTCAGCTACCTCTCTCGTAAGTTCTGTGCAGTACAAATGTGAGGTGTTTTTTGGCTACTCTAGACTAGTCATCTGGCATAATAATAATAGGCTCTCCTTACCATGGGCCTCTGGTTGCAGGCAGTGGGCTATTCCTGGGACATTATTTTAACCTGTGCCAACTCACAGTTCCAGTTATTACTCTTTGCATGATATGATGGGTGTTGTGTAACAAAAAGAAGCCCAGGAAATTCCCCAGTCTACCATTCCTACATGCAAAGTTTCTTAGCATTTCTAGCCCTCCTTTCTTCCTCTGAAGTCTTCTTGTATTTATTTATTTTTGTTGTTGTTGGAGGAGTAGTTTTAGTTTTTTCAGACAATGTATTTTGATCATGTTTTTACCCTCCCCCATCTCAGATTCTTTCCTTCTCCCTACCCACCCAACTTTATACTTTCCCTCTTTCTCTTTCAAACCAAATAAATAAATACCATATAACAACACAAAGCAAAGCAAACAAACACAACCAAATGAGACAAAAAACAAACAAACATGGAGTTCATTTTTTGTTGGTCTGCTACTCTTGGGTATGAGACAACAGCATGTGTTTCGTATACTCAATGAGAGCTAAACTGAAGAAAAAAAAAACAGGTTTTCTTTTCCCCAGCAGGTAAAATTTCAAATAGCGTCTTGGTTATGGGTACAACCACATCTCTACTTCCTGCTCTTATCCTCTCAGCATTGGGACCCTGTCTGGTTTGAACCTATGCAGGTCTTCTGCCTGCTGCCACAGTCTCTGTGAGTGCACACAAGCATTAGTCCTGTTTTGTCAGAAAGACACTATTTGCTTGGAGTCAACCACCACTTCTGACTGTTACAATCTTTCCACCTCCTCTTCCACATAGACTCTTGAGAATATAGGAGAGGTGAATGATGAAGACATCCCATTGAGGGCTGAGTACTCCAAAGTCTCTCACTCTCTGCTCATTGTCCAGTTGTGAATGTCTGTGTTACTGCTCATCTACTGAAAGAAGAAGCTTCTCTGATATGGTTGAGCACTGTAATGCACTCATCTATGGGTATAGGAATACACCATTAGTAGTTGTTTTATTGCCATGTCCCCTTGGACATGTTAGTAGTACTAGGTTTTCCCCTAGGCCATTGACCTATCCAGTCTCAGATTCTTGCACACTTAAGCAGTAACAGACATGGGTTGGAGCTTAAATCCACTTTTTAAAAGTGTTTGCTTTCTCCCATAGCATCTGAGCCGCTATTGCTCCAATGTATCTTGCAGGGGTTATTGTTATAGAATTTGTAGCTGGTGGTAATGACAATTACCTTTCTTTTCTAGTACCATGCAGCTTATCTTCGAGCACTGTGAATACTAGTCAGTAGGGATGAAATTTCTAGTTGAACACTAAACTCACCTTCTCTGTGTTTAGTGGCATGAGTAGTAAGGCAATAGGAATAAGCAGTAAGCAATAGGGCCTTACTATTAGTTTGTGAAAAGAAATCAATAACCTTGGAAATAGGCTACAGTGCTGCTGGAGGAAGTGCAGACTAGTATAACCATATGGAAACCAGTGTGGAGGTTCCTCAAAAAGCTAATTATAGATTCAATACACCACTCTTGGAATGATACCACAAAATATTCCATAACTTACTAAAGAGATACATGCTCATCCATGTTCATTACTTCTCTGCTATGAATAGCCAAAATTGGAAACAACCTACATATCCATCATTCGATGAATGAATAATGAGATTGTGGGACATTTACACAGTGAAATACTATTCAGCTCTAAGAAAAAATAAATGTGCTGGCAAGCATATGGAACTAAAAATAATCATCTTGACTGAGAAAACTGAGACCCAAAAAGACAAACACTGCAGGTTTTCACTTGTGAATGGACGTTAGCTTTTAAGCTTTCCATATGTGTGCTATAAAATGAATGATCACATGGGTTACATACTTAGTAAGGGACTCAGAGAGAAGAGAGAATCTGGATGGAAACGGGGAATAGAATACAGAGTTATGAAGAGATAAAGGGAAAATATAATAGGGTGGGGTGGGAGAGAAGGGTAAAGGAAAGAATAAAGGGGGGGAATAACACTGAAGCCATTTGAAAAACCACATGGAACCCTGCTACTGTGGAAGCTTCCTAAAAATATACATATATGAAGAGAATCAAAATGGAGTCATCATACAATAGGGAGAGAAAGTCCCAACTACATGTCTTATGCCACCAAGTGAAACCTTCAGTTCCAGAAATGGAAAACATCTTGTTGATTCATTGGCCAAAGGGCTCCCATGGACCCCCAACACACACACACACACACACACACACACACACACACACACACACACACACACCATCCATTACAGACTCTGAATTCTCATTAAGCTTGGTCTTCCCTGTCCTCCAGGCTTGCAAACTTTATGGTCAGAAGAAATGGGAAGAGAGCTCTACAACTTTCTAAAAGCACAAAACATGCTTGTTCTTTCCTTTTTCAAACCACAACCTCAGCAGCACTGTGCATCCTTGTGCTATCAGCTTCATCAGAAAGTTGTTAAATTGGCCTCTATGTCTAGCATGGTGACACAGGCCTTAATTCCAGAACAAGAGGATCTCAAATTTTAAGCCAGCCTGAACATACTGAGCTTTGTCTATATGCTAAGACCTTGTTTCCAAAATCCTCCACTACCATCACCAACAATAATAATAACCTGAATTGTAGATAATATATCAGGATACTCTTACTGGAAGATATGATTTTAGATCAGGACAATAACTGCTTTTAGTTCACTATCCCATTAGGTACTGCAGAGTGGTCCATGAGGGTCTAATGGCAAACAATGAATCTCTGCAAATCTCATAAAATTCCTTACCTTTGTTCTCTTTCTCCTTATCATTGTAGTTACTTTTCTATTATTGTGAAGAGGCATCGTGATGAAAGCAACTTAGAGAAGAAAGAGTTTGTTGGAAACTTCCACTTCAGAGGGTGAGTCTTTTACAGCTTCAAAACTTGCCTCCAGTGACCACCTTCAGTAAGCACAAACCTCCCAATCCTTGCCAAATAATTCTACCAACTGGTAACCAAACAGATAAGCCTATGGAAGCCACTCTCATTCAATCCACCACACTTACAGAACAAGGTTCAGGTACACTAAGAGATTACGAAGAAAAGAAAAGGAAGAAAGGAGGAAGTTAGGAAAGAAGGAAGGAAGAGAAGAAAGAAAGAAAGAGAGGAAGGAAGGAAAGAAGGAAGGAAGGAAGAAAGGGAGGAAGAATTTTATGATTTCATGCTAGTAGAGAAAAAGAAACAACTTTATCAATTGGCAAGGGAGGTTCCTTGTCCCGTCTGGGTGTGGAAGGGTGTGCAATTAATGCTCTTTTGTTCTTAATCAACTATTATAGCTCATAAAAATAAAAATAGCTCTGTGAATCTCTTGCAGTACATGTTTTATTGGTTTTGTTAATAACATGACTACCCTACCTGTACCATTTCTCTGAGTGATGCCATGAGGATGCAAACTAAAAGGATAAGGTAGTATCTTAGTTAGGGTTACTATTTCTGAGATGAAACAGCATGACCAAAATCAATTTGGAAAGGAAAGGGTTTATTTGGCTTACACTTAACACTGTTGTCCATTGTTGAAGGAAGTCAGGATAAAAATTCAAACAGAGTAGGAACCTAGAGGCAGGAGCTGATGCAGAGACCATGGAAGAGGTGCTGCTTACTGGCTTGTTCATCGTGATTTTCTCAGCCTGTTTTCTTCTAGAACCCAGAACCACAAGCCCAGGCATGGCAGCACCCACAACTGGGCTGCCCCACCCAGTGAATCACTAATTAAGAGAACACCTTGTAGACAGAACTTATTGGGGCATTTTCTCCTCTGTGGTTCCCTCCTTTCAGATAACTCTAGTTTAAGTCATGTTGACACAAAACCAGCCAGCACAGATAATATCTCCCTCTGAGACAGAAAACTCACTCACTACTTCTACTGAAGCAGGAGAATCACCAAAATCAGAGTTCTATTCAATGTAAAGAAAATGAAATCATAAAATTTTCAGGTAAATGGACAGAAATCAAAACTATTACATTGAGTAATGTAACCCTAACTCAGAGAGAAAAACACCACATGTTCTGTGTTATTTGCAGTTCCTTGCCCTGAATCTTCAGATGTGAGGACACAGCCTGTAGTAACTGCAGAAAATAGGAAACTAAAAACGTGTCATTGGGACAAATGGAAGAAGGAGTCCTAGAAAGGTGGAGAGTAGGATACAGGTGCTACAAAGGGGAAAATTTGAAAAGCAAAAATAGCATTTTACTGGGAAGAGGGAAAGCAAGAAACTGCAGAAGGTACTAAGGATGTCTGAAAAAAAAAAACATCGGAAAGCATATAATTCCATTTTATTTAAAAACACATGCTCTCTCTCTCTCTCTCTCTCTCTCTCTCTCTCTCTCTCTCTCTCTCTCTCTGTGTGTGTGTGTGTGTGTGTGTGTAGATAGTTGACAGATGGTAGATATATTGATTGATGATAGATGATAGATAGATAGATAGATAGATAGATAGATAGATAGATAGATAGATAAATAGATATAGATAGATAGACAGATAAATAGACAGTAGATGAAAGGTGATAGAGAGTTTGAATGAATTTACTCCACTTGGAGGGATAATGCTCTCCCCAAGAGTCACAAACTATCTGACAAAACCCCAGTGCTAAGCATGGGAAACTTTCCTTTGAGATGTTAGTCAGAGAAGTCAAAGAGACTCCCAAATTAACATGCTTTGTTGCCATTGTCACTGATTGCCTCCCAGAACCTGAAGGTAAGAGCCTATTGTTTAATACAGCACACACTTGAGATTCAAGATTTGGGAGAATCAACTGGGAACATCCTTGAAATCTCTTCTCTAAGAATTAGCTCTCACAATATCCAAAGGTGATATTCATGCTTCTGAAAGAGAAAAGTAATCAAGAGTCCTACTTATGTATACTGTGTATGAACCACACAAAAAAAAAATGACTAGCTTTATACAGTGTATATCTTGATAGCTACCAACAGCTGTCTAGCTGGACTTAAATCTCATTCAATAGAAAGAAATCCACACTTAGTATTGTAAAACTAGCTCACTTACCCAGGGCTGATGAGGCCATGATCCCTAGAAGAGCATACTAATGTCACTTCCCTAAACCAGTATAATTTCTAACAAAATTCTAAATATCAATCATTATACACACAGATAAGTTCTCACACCTCATAAAAAGAGCTTCATTTTGTAGAAAACAAAAGAGACCATTACAGATGCCCAAACCTGGTCAAAGTGCAGGGCACAATAATCATAAAGCATCCAACCTCGATTGATATGTCTACATTCCAACCCCTACACTCAAGACTCCAGGAACACTGAGAAAGGAGAGGATGAAAGATTGTAAGTGCTAGAGGGACCAGAACATCTGCTGTGAGAGTCTGTCTTCTGTATATGTCAGGGAAACTTGTAGTGGCATTCCTGCACAGCACCTAGCCCTAATCCTTCCTTTGTTTAGCCACACCTTTTATTTCTCTTATCGCCCTATGTGAATATTATTTGAGAGTCAAGGTTAAGAGAGTCCCCCAAGGATCAAAGGCCTATGCAAAACTTGGTCCAGGAAACCCGGAAAACCATGGTACCTGATAAATCAAGTAATTTGCACCTGGCCTTTGGTCTCTGGGAGCTCCTTTGGGTTGCTTTAAAGGTACGGAAATTAACTATCTAAACTGTAAAAAAAGAGTAAATAAATATGCCCTAGGTGAAGGGAAGAGTGCTTCAGTCCTTCGAGGCTGGACCCCCCTGCAGCCATGATAGGCTAGATTCATTCTTAAGATGCCTCTATGTCTTCATTCCACCGATCCACGTGAACCCACACACTCGTGTAGCGACCACACAGCTACAGAAACTGCACCCAAGAAATATCAAAAAATGTGATCAACTAAACAAGACTTGAAAAATGACAGTGCCAACTGACATGTCAGCATAGATATGGGAAATCTCATAAGGTCCCACTCCTGGATGAAGAGATGCAGACAGTTAATGATTGCTGAGAAGGGGAGAATCAGCTTTCTCAGGGGTAAGACTTCTGATAGGTTATGCAATCTCAAGAGGTCACCCTAAACACATACACATAGGAGCAACACTAATTGGACTCAGCAAGATGTATTTGTGTGTGTGTGTGTGTGTGTGTGTGTGTGTGTGTGTGTGTGTGTGTGTATGAAACAGCAATTAAAGAAGAGGACATGAGTTTGAGATGGAGTAAGGAAAATGTGGGAGGAGATGAAGAGGGAGGGTGAAGTAGAAATTATGTAAGTATGGCACACCTGTATGAAATTCTCAAAAATGTTTAAATTAGAAATAATTATTTCTCTTTGTAAAAGGTTAACATATGAAAGAAGGAAGATTGGATGCCTTTCCTCATCTGGACCTCATCTAGGGAACTTGGATTGTGCAAAAACACTCAGGCAAAATGCGTAATAGAGATGGGGATTCTATGGGTCTTATGAAGAGCTGTACACAGTGTGGTCAGATGTTTTGGGGACTCTCTCCTCAGCTCATGAGCACACATCCATTCTTAGGAGTGTTTTTCCTTCTTAATAAGCTATTTCCGTTTTTAAGCATGTATTTCTGGTGCGATCCTTTTTTCTGGGACACAAAAGTGTGGTACTGACTGCCCTCTACATACAGATCCATGGCTCAGCACTCCTGAGCTTATTTCCCTGATATTCTGAGCTTTCTCACTGTTTCCTGACCTCTGTGGTAAACTGAAAAGGCTAACATTTTCTCCATCTCCTCACCTCATGGCGGCTGCCAGGATATTCTGCTTTCCTATACTGTTGTTTTTCTCTCAAAATCTATTAAAATTGTCCTCAAGCTTTCTTTTCAGGCTGTTTTAAAATTGTCTTTCTAATGAGACTAATAAGCCAAAAAGGGAAATTTAGTTCCCTAGTACAGTGTTAAAAAGACTGTTCTGTCACCTCTGCCTCCTTGAAGCCTCCAGGAGAGGTTTTGGTTCTGGCTTCAAGTATCTGTGGAGCATGGTACACCCACCACACAGATGTAGGAGGCAGTGTCCTCTAGCTGGGAGGCTGTGATGTGCAGGGTGCTATGTTTAGCATCTGCATCCAGAGATGCTGAATATCTTCCATTTGACTTTTTGTTCTCTATGTAAGTCATGACTGCCAGAGACACAAGACCTCTGCCTGGGTCTTGTCGGTACCACCTTAAGTTGCCAGCGGGGCTCACAGTGTAATTGCAATGAAGGATGCAGTTCTCTCCCTCCAGTACAGCAAGGAGCTTGGGAATCTGTTCCACTTGGGTCTTCCCAGCAACCCCTATTCAGAAAACAGTGTGAAATTACAGAAATCAAACATCCACACTTAGTAATTGTAGTTCATATCCTTTGTTACTCTCCACGTGAATCTCAGGTGATCTAGGAATAGGCCTATTTTCCTCCCTCCACTTATCCCAAGGAATTACATCTTTTCCCCAAATCCTAAGAAAATGTTTTTTGACTTCTTATGGCCCCCTGAAACCTCCTCTAACTTACACTGGAAATACAGCCATAAAACCACCCAGCAGGCACTCAGGTGCTTCTCCATTGTTGTTCTGCAGAAGTCTGCCCCCAAAGCTGCTGCCTATTTCATAGAAACAGTAACATAAAGGAAGGCTCAGGAAGTACAGCCAGCCAATCGGAGACCTGATACAAACCTCAGCTCCTGGAGACAGGACCAATGCCAGCACTGCCATCTTGGGGTCAGAGCTGGACTTGCTTAAGAAGTGTGGGTAAACTTTTTGTGGTTTCCTTTTCACTGCTGGCAATGTGATTCCTGCTGTAAATTCTTACCTATCCATAGAAACACAGTGGAGTGTCAATTAGATTTGATTTCAGGGCCTCAGTTCAATTCTAGCTCTACAAAGGACATTAGACAGGACAGATAATGTTTACTTTCCTCATCTGAAAGCAGATGTCGAATGATTTTTCAAGGTTAGAATAGAAATGATTCATGGCAGAGGCTAGTGGTAATGACTAGCCTGCGCTTAGTCTGAACCTAAAATGGAAATTCCTTTAGAATGTGAGTTTTCCCCTGTTCTATTTGTTACTGTGTCACCAGGTTTTTAATAAAAATGAGTTTTGTCAAGAAACAGATACATTAAAATTCTGTTTAAAAATAAAATATTTTTCTTAATTCTTTGACAATTTCACATCTGCATACAGTATATTTTTGAGTGAATGTTAAATTCTGCTCTCATGGTAATGGTAGGACTTTTAATCTGCCATTATTAGTTCAACAATCCTTTTCAAGACCTACTGTTGTCAAAGGCTGTCATAGATGCTAAGGATCAGCAGTGTTCTCTGCTCCTGAATTAAACACTGAGGGAGGAAAAGTCAAGGATCCTGCACAGGTACTGAAAAGTGGTAAGTGCTGAAGGTCTTGAAGATTCCTTTCTTAATGCTTCTCATCTCTCAGTGAAATTGAAGCCTATGAAAATGTGAAAGTTGTTTAGTTAAGTGAAGGTTTACTGTACATCTGAGATCTGATGCATAGACATGGAGAAAGCAAAGGAATGGAAACGTATCTTGCCTGAGAAATCAAAAGGAAACCAGAGAGTCCACTCATATAGGACAAAACGTGTTCCTAATAGAGAATTATGAGAGGTCAAGACAGTGTGATCACTGGTTTTCTGACAGTGTGGCCAGTCCACAGTACCCAAATATAACACTAATCTAAATCTCACTGTGAAACTGGTGGATATCATATGATCATTTGAAGAGTATAAGAGAAAAATGATAGTTGGGCATAGTGACTCTTGCCTTTATTGTCAATACTTGGAACACAGAGGCAGGGTTATCTCTGTGAGTTTGAGTCCACCCTGGTCTACAAAGAGTTTCAGGACAGTCAAGATTACATAGAGAGACTCCATCTCAAAGAAAGAGAGGGAAAGAGAGAGAAGGAGAAGGAGGAAGAGAGGAGATGGAGGAGGAGGGGGAGGATGAGGAGGAGGGAAAATAATGGGGTTCCCCCAAAATAGAAGAAATTCTGTCTGATTTACCAGGAAAGTGACCTGTCTCCTGCACAATGAGTGTCCCTCCCTTCAGCTCTTCGTGTTGCTGTTTGCATGTGAGTTCTGCTCTTCCTCCTTCTCCTTAAGAATTCCACAGGGCTTTGTAAGGGAAGGATTGCAGCTTTCTGTCACCTTTCCTGCCAAACCCTGTTAGGTCACATTATGCAGATGTCTTTTTCTCCAGCACATTTGATTATCTAATGATAGATAAGGTTTTAAATGTGGCTCAGTGGCAGACCACTTGCCTGGCAAGTTTAAGGCTCTGGGTTGATTCTCAGCACTGCAGGAAAATAACTTAAGATTCGGCCCCAGAGACTGCTCATTCTTTTAATAGTTTGTGAAGTTGCATGGTCTGGCATGAGAACATTTACATTTTTTCACCAACAGAGATTGTGAGTCCACACACCACAGGGTGTGCTGAAGCCAGAGGGATTCAGAGGCAGGTGCTCAGCACCTGTTGCCTCTCAGTTTGTGTTCAGCTCCCCCTGCAGTTTCCACCACTGTGTCACCCAGAGCACAGTAGTACACAGCCGAGTCTGACTCTTGGACCGAGGCTTTCTGCAAGTGGAAGGAGGTGGATCCTTTATCGAGTGTAGCTTCAAAACCTCGGCTGCTTCCCTTCGTGCCAGCTGTAAGGACTTTCAGGAGGAGCTGTAGTGTTTCTCCAGGATATCGAACATACCAGAAAAGAGCAGGGGATGCTATGGTTGTGACTGAATACGTGCAATTTATTGTCAGGAACCCGCCTTCTGAGATGGTCACTTGGCCTCCTGTTTGAGTCAGAGAGTTTCCATGGGTCCTTCCTAGAGTGCAAGGAGAGGAGAAGAGAAGAGAAAAGAGACAGAGAGAGAGAGAGAGAGAGAGAGAGAGAGAGAGAGAGAGAGAGAGAGAGAGAGAGAGAGAGAGAGAGTTCTGTGTCACCCTGAGGATAATGCTCTTAGATAACTTACAGCTAGAGACTTTGCTGTTTACATCACTTTACTTACCGAGTATGAGGAGTATTGCAGTCATGAAGCCTGGAGAAGAGTTCATCTTTAATGTCATCTAGAAAATGATCTTGATGGTTAGCTTGAAGAAATGTTAACTCAGAAAAAAAATGAGTCGGCTTAGATAAAAATCATGCAGGAAATGAGCCTGTTTTAGGAAACTGCACCCCCTGGTGGACAGGAATTGAACTGAGGATGGCTGTTACCCTGTGCCTCCTCCCTGATCTTAATAGTAAGGCATATGTCAGTATCTAGGTCCTTGTACATGTAAAAACAGATATCATCTTACCCATGTCAGATGGCCAAGATCAATATAATTAATGACAGAATTTGTTGGTGAGGATGTGGGAAAAGGAAAACACTTATTCATTATTGATGGTAGTGCAAACTTGTACAGGCACAATGGAAATCAGTGTAATGATTCCTTGGGAATCTACCTTATGATCCAAAAATTTAAACATAAGTGTAACAAATAAAGGGATTGAAGCAGAAATGAAATCCTTTCTGACTAAATAGGTTCAGCCTGAGATATATTATAAAGTGAATCCTGTATTTTTGGTTGTGAGCCTAGCCTTTAATGGCTGAGCTATCCCTCGATCTGGGCTACAGAGTGAGTTTCAGGAAAGGTGCAAAGCTACACAGAGAAACCCTGTCTCAAAAAAAAAGCGTGACTACTAGCAGACTTTCAAAAAAGATTAATAACGAATACTTTTTAAATTATTTTTAAAAATAGAAGTAGAATGAGGACTTCCAAATTTCTATGAAGATAGTATCATTGTAATATCAAAACAATGTAAAGACACAAAAGAAAAAGAAAACTGCCCAATATCTGGGAGAAACACTGGCTGTTTTTCCAGAGGACCCAGATTCAGTTCCCAGCATGCACTCGGCATCTCACAACCATCTGTAACTGTTGTTCTGGGCAATTTGATGCCCTTTGCTGGCCTCCACAGACACCAGGCTGCACACACTGTGGACAGACATATGTGAATGCAAAATATCCATACACATGGAATAAAAACAAAGATAGAGTACATATTACTTGTATTAGTTACTTTCCTATTGCTGTGATAAAATGTTATCACCAAGACAACTTTGAAAAGAAAGAGTTTATTTGGGGCTTACAGCTTCAGAGGGTTAGAGCCCATGATGGTGAATCAGAGGTGGCAGGCAGCAGGTGGATAAAGCAGCAGCTGAGAGCTTAGATATAGCTCCAGAAGCAGGAGACAGAAACAGGGCACACCAAGAATGACACCAGCAGTATTAAAGCTAAGAAGTTCTGCCAGGCATTGCGACACATGCCTTTAATCCCAACACTAGGGAGGCAGAGGCAGGTGGATCTCTTTGAGTTTGAGGCCAGCTTGGTATACATAGCAAGTTCCAGGACAGCCAAGACTACATAGAGAAACCCTCTCTCCAAAAACCAAACAAACAAATGCTGTGGGAGGTTTTGCATGCTGTAAATATGTATTGCTCTGATTGGTTGATCAATAAGGCTAACCTGTATTTTCTATCTGTTTCTCCCCCATTAAATCCTTCTATCTAATATTTCCTGCTGCTCCTACTGAAGAGCACTCTGGGAAAATGTGGGTGTGGTGGGTAGCCCCCCAACAGTACTTGTTTATAAGTAAATATTAGCAGTTAAGTGAAGGATAATCATTCTACACTCTACAGACCCAGAGAGGCCAAGTAACAAGGGGTACTCGAGAGGGATGATAGGATTTCCCTGGGAAAGGAAATATGATAGATTTTGTGGGTGGACTGGGGGCAGGTAGGGGTGGGAACAGGAAGGATCAGGTTAAGGAGGAAAGGACAGAGAGAGAGAGAGAGAGAGAAAGAGAGAGAGAGAGAGAAAGAGAGAGAGAGAGACAGAGACAGAGACAGAGACAGAGACAGAGAGAACCGAGAGAGACAACTGGAATTGGTGGGCATTTAGAGAGCAATATGGAAACCTAGTGCAGGGAAACTGCCTGTAACCTAGAAGGGTGACCCTAGCAAGGACTCCTAGTAATGGAGGATATGGAGTCCGAACTGGTCTCCTTGTAAACAGGCTGGTCACTCAGTGGTGGAATTGGGACACCAACCCAGCCACAAGACCTTCTACCCACAACCAGTCTAACCTGCAAGATGCTCTAGGGCAATGGTGGCTCAGTTTGTGGGAGTGGCCAACCAATGACTTGTTTAACTTGAGGCCCACACCACAGGGAAGAGCCTATGACCATCACTGCCTAGATGGCCAGGATCCAGATGCTGGATAGCTCAGAAACCTAGGGTAGAACCAAACATGACTGACCCTCACCCCCACCCATGCACACACACACATGCACGCCAAAAAAAAAATGCAGTGAAATGATTCTTAGTGGTATTCTGCTATACTCATAGGAACAGTGCCTAGCCCAGTTCTCATCAAAGAGGTTTCCTCCTGCTGCTGATGGGAGTAGATACTGAGACTCACAGCCAAATATTAGGTGGAGCTTGGGGAACCTTGCAGAAGAGGGGGAGAAAGGATTGGAGGAGTCAGTGTGGTCTAGGACACCATGAGAACACAGCCCACAGAATCAACTATGCAGGGGCTCATAGGGGCCCACAGAGACTGAAGCGGCATCCATGGAACCTACATGGTCTGTGCTAGGTCTTCTGCATACATGCTGTGATTGTTTAGTTTGGGTTTTTTGTTGGAATCCTAATAATGAGAATTGGGTGTCTCTATTTGCCTACTCATGAGCCCCCTTTTCTTCCACTTGGTTGCCTCATTCAGCCTTGATGTGAGGGTTTATGCCGAGTGTTATTGTATCTTGTGCTGTGTTCATTTGATAATCACTGCGAGGCCTGCTGTCTTCTGAAGGAAAACTGAGGAGCAGTGGATCTAAGGGAGAGGGGAGGTGGGGTGATGCTGTGGTGGGTAAGTATTGTATGAGAGAATATATTTTTTAAATAATAAAAATAAAAAATAGTGACGTGATTACACATTCTGTTTGGCACTGCCTCAGCAGATACAATTTGCAAACATTTTCTTCAACTTCGGGATTCTCCGTTCACTTTATCAATGGTGCACTTTAAAGCATAAACATGTTAGTGCTAAGACTATGGCTCAGTAGAGCCCCTGCCTTGCATTCAAGATGCCTGCGTTTAGTTCCTAGCACTGACAAAAGTAAAAAATAATTGTTACATTTTGAGTCTGGGATCCCTTTTGGTCTTTTGAAATACACTACAGAAAGGAGGAATCCTTCCTTCCATTAACATGTAAATACCCATCCATTTGACCCTAGTTTTCTTTGAGGACTATGAATCTCTTTGGAATAGTTGTCCACTCTATCTAATTCATAGCCTATATTAAGTTTCAAGTCCACCACAATCCAAGTTTCTTTCTCCAACAATGTCACCCAATTTCCCTGGTGCTTAACTCAGTCTTCTTCATTTGACCTGTTAACTGAATTGAGAACACTCATCTCTTCATCTTAACTCACTTTTTCCCCAGGACCAAAGCACCCAAGATTCAGCATCTTTTTTCTCCAGGCAGATCACAACCATAGACCTGTTGCACTGAAAAAAAAAAAAAACACTAGAAACAGAAGGAAGATGCTACAGAATATGATATATTTTGGGGCAAAAGAATGAAGGAAGCCAAATAAAAATGTCATGAACGTATTTCCTCCGAGATTTATACTTCTAAATTCAGTCAAATGTAAGAATCTTTAGGAATAACAAGTAAACCACTAGACCTAGAGAGGAAGGATAAATAAACCATCTCTTACTGTACTTTACCAGGAAGATATGGAGCATGTGCACCCTTTTAAGCCATGATAATTCCATTAATGACATGAGTTGGATTCCGGGGATAAGAATTATATGGGATGATGAACACATAGACAAATTTCAGCAAGAGATTTGCATTTAAGAAATCACAAATTCAGACAGACTAGTATGGTGGGTCATGCCTACAGTCCTCTGGGGGTTCAGGCAGGAAGAAAAGGAATTCAAAGCCAACCTCAGCTTCATAAGGAAAGAGTTCAAGGCCAGCCTGAGCTACTGGAAATCCCATCTCACAAAACAAAAACAAAAAGGAAATCATCGTGGTATGTGACTGCTTTCACTCATTCTGACCAAGCCTAAGTTAAGGCATGCTCACTTCCTGTTCTCCTAATGTGTTCTTAGTGTTAATTTGCATGGTTTACACTGCAGCAGTGTCTGCGTGTATGGTGAGCGTCAACAAGAGCAGACCTTCCCCTGGTCCCTAAATGAGTGATCTCAGACACACTCAGCATCAGGCCCTGCTTCTCAGAGTTTGTGATCAGCTCCCCCTGCAGTGTGTGACACTATGTGACTCAGAGCACAGTAGTACACAGCCGAGTCAGACTCTTGGACCGAGGCTTTCTGCAAGTGGAAGGAGGTGGATCCTTCATCATAAGTAGCTTCAAAACCTCGGCTGCTTCCCTTCAAGTTGGCCTTGGAGACTCTGAAGAGGAGCTGTGGACCTTCTCCGGGATACTGGACATACCAGAACAGGGCTGGGTACTGTTTGGTTTCATAAGAACAGTTCACAGTCAGAGACGTCCCTTCAGAGATTGTGACTCGACCTTCTGTCTGTGTCACTGAGTCTCCATTGCTCTCTCCTAAAATGATAAATGAATAATAACAATTATTGTGGGCCACCTTGGTGGTGATCTGTATTCTGCCTTGTAGGAAAAATTGTCCTTTGAATTTACATCAATATCATAGAACAAGACAGAAGCTCCACATGTCATTCCACTTACCAAACATTAAGAAGAGTACAATCGCTAGTCCAGGGAAAGAGTTCATTTTCTGAGCCACCCCAGTGTATGAATCTTAATTTCTTAAGTTAGGAAATGTTAAGGTTATAGGGAAAGGATGAATGTGAGCTGAGAATTAAACAGGAAGTACGTGTGTTCTAGGTAGATGCACCATCCCCTCCCCCGCCCCCAACCCCATTTTAGACAATTTGCTAAACTCAGAAGATTGTTGACCTATATTCTCAAAAGTCAGTGATGGAGTGCTACTCTGGGCTCTTTTATTTTGCCTCACACCTTGTAGCTATTGGATGATGCTTCTGTAATCTGAAGAATAGTTGTGATAGGCTTATTGGCACCTTGTCTGTTGTCCTACCTGGGAATGTCATTCCATGCCATTTCTAAGTTTCTTATGTAGTTAGTTTTGGCCATGTGGTAATCCACTGGAAAAATCACACAAGCAAGGAATGCCAACACATGTTTAATCACTACCAGATGACTTTGGAGAAAAGAAACAAGCTTTTTCCATTTTATTACCCTACATTGGACAGATGTCACAAACCTAAAAGATAGCTAACAGATACTTCTTAAATTAATAAATGAATGCTGTTTGTATAAAGGAATATTTGAAATAGCCATTTGTTTCACATTTGAAACACTTATCATAAGAAATTTAACTTAATAAAAGTTTTTCAAAGAAAAATGACAATTTTATATTACATATACATTATTGAAAAATTTTAAATATTATGGGATCAGTGACCAGATGTCTATATACCACAGATAGAGCACCAATGACAGACCAAAGTAATGATTCCACAGAAGTTTAACTTGGAGAACCGATAAGTTTATTTAGGTTACTTATAGAAGCATGGATGATCTAAAGTCAGTCAGCTACAGTCCTCCCCAGCATCTCACAGGTTTGTGTTCAGCTCCCCTTGCAGCCTCAGACACTGTGCACTCACAACACAGAAGTACACAGCAGAATCGCTCAGATGCACAGAGGCTTTCTTCAGGTGGAAGGAAGATTTACTCTTCTGAAACTCAGCCTCAAATCCATTCACTCCATAAACCACAGGGTCTCCTGAAAAGTACCTGAGGAGAAGTTGGAGGCCTTGGTCATGGTGCTGCTTGTACCAGAAGAGGTAAGGAGTTCCACTGTAGGAATAGTTGCATCTGAGCTCCACCGAGTCTCCTTCGAAGACAGTGACATGGGCATCAGGCTGGGTAACTGACTGTGCTTGGACATCTCCTGCAAAATCAATGATAAATCAGTAAATGTGATGCAGACTTTATGGAGAAAATATTCTTACTAAAATTCAAGTGAGAAAAACAGTGAATCGTGTGCATCTACAAACTATACGGATAGTTTACTCACCCAGGAAAAAATGTATCCCCAGGAATGAGATGAGGACTAGAAGCATGGCTGAGCACTGGAAACACCTCTGGTGCCTTTCTGGAAAAGCTTGGCACATGCAGGAAAGCAGCTGCACTTCCCAATTCTTGAGGACAAAGGGCACAAAATTGTCTAGACACCTTCCTTGTTTAGATAAAATTCTCAAACAAACAAACAACAAAACGCTGCAGAAGTGGTCCTGGTCCTGGGAACTTCCTGGCCTCTGACTGTCTTCACTTATCAGATGTTCTAAGAACTCTACAAGATGCAGGGAGGGACTGAGTTGAAAGTGGGGATCATCTGCAAGAATGCAGGCGGCTAGTCTGTGCAACGTCGCCCTCTGGCGGCCAGTGCAGGATAAAGACTGAGCAAATTCATATGTTCTTTCTGTCTACAGCACACCTCGTGTTTCTAAGCTAATCTGTGATATGTTGAGTCCTAACCTAATGAAAAATAGACCATGCAAAATGGAAGGGCAATTTTATTTTGAAAAAAAGGATCATATGATAAAACTATTAAATTTGGAGACCATTACCACTTGAGTATAAAAGCAAAAGCTGCAAGCAGCCCTGCTGCCTGAAACATAGTCAAAACCCAGAGAATGAATCTTTAATGTGTGTTTTGTTGACTCCTGGAAGCCAGAGAAAACTCTGCCTTCCCTGGCATTTCCTCATTAGCATTTTTGTAGAGAGCCAGAACAAAGGAAATCAATTGGAAGTTCAGAGTTATCCTTCTGGCCAGATGCTCTTGGGTCTGAGATATCCTTCCCCCCCCCCTCTCTCTCTCTCTCTCTCTCTCTCTCTCTCTCTCTCACTCACTCTCTCTCACTCTTTCTCTCTCTCTCCTCCCTCTCTCTCTCCCATTTCTTCCTCTCCTCTCTACCTCCACCCAACACTTTGTTTAACTCAGAACAAAGAAATCATTAGCAGTGTGTTTGCCTACAGATTCCTTCTTACAGACAACATCCACATATGCTCTTACTATTCAGAAGCAGTGCCCGGTCACTGTGTCCTAGGACAACCATTACCTATGCAGACACATTCAAATCAGACACCCTTGGCTGTATTATATAAGCCTTTGCTAGCAGTGAGCATCCAATCAAGGAAAGTTCTGGTAGGATATAAAGATAGTGACTTTGGTGAAAAGAAAGAAAAAAAAAAGGATACATAAAATAGTAGTCTAAAATGTAAACCCTTGCCTTAAAAAATGAAACAAGCTTATCTATTTTAAGAATTATGAAGATTCAGTGACTTCAGATAAGCAGAAATGATAATGCAATATGGAGAAAAGATAGCAAAACCCCAATATCATTTGATCTAAATAGTCCTGAGATGATACAGCATCAAAGAAACAATAGACTGGAGGAGCATCTGCAGATGAAAGTAGGCTGACTAATGAAGGTACTTAAAACACACACACACACACAAACACACACACCACACACACACACACACACACACACACACACACACACACACACACACCTTGAAAGGTTTAAGATTTAAGAAAAGAATAAAAGAATATTTACATGAAACATGGACTCCTTAGTGGGAGCAGCAATGAAGCACAGTCCAGAGAAACAGAAACCATGGGAACAGCTGGACCTAGACACATTAGTGTCCAGCAGTTTGAAGTGGGTGGATGTTGGGTAGTCTAATGAGAGCAGAGTTGATGGTGGCCAATAGCATGCCATTCTTCTGAAAGTTTCTTACTTGGGAAATTGCTATATTGCTGTGTTGAACTGGAACATTGGGAGGTACTATAAATAGAATACACACCAGAATAAAGAGAATTTAAAAACACTCTACTGGGTAATCGCCCTTAAATGACACATTTTCTCCATCAACACTTGTCTCCACTCCTCATAATATTTCTAAAACGGAGTAAGGGACAGAGCAGTAGACACAATTTCACTTAGCAGGAAGAAATGTCCCCCACCTGCATATCAATGCCAGGCTTTGTTTCCAAAGCACAGGACTAACTCTCCAGCTCTGTGTGTACATTGTTCATTTCAGTCCAAACAAACCAGGAAAGCAACAGCTGAAAGAAGAGCCTGTCTCCCTGAATCTTTCCTGGCATGACTGCTACACCAGGAATTTTACTTCAGTTTGGGGATGGACGCTTCTATGAAGCTAGGCTTTGTCAAATTTAACACATGAACTCTGCAGGGCAGCAATGGAGCCAGTACAGACATCACACATATGTGAGCCAGACACAAGATGGCAGTGCTCCAATGAAGCACGTCTTCCCCTTCCACAGGGAGCATGCTAGAGACTGATCCTCAATCAGGAAAAACAGACTTAGACATTTTCACAATGTAGTGACCCTTGACTGAACACATACTGGATGGTACTGTAAGTCCTATCAAGAACCTGTGGCTGGAAGCTCATAGACCCTACAGATAAACCCATTATTTTGCTAAATGAACACGGTATAAAAATGCATTTTAAGTGTGAATCTCATGAATAAGCAGGAAAGAATAGTAAGTAAGGTCACACAATCTCAGCAGCTTAAAAAAATAGCTCTCCCTCATATGTTTATCTTAGCCTGGTCTGTATGTGTACACATGTGAACAAATGTGCAGACTTCATCAGAGAAGGTTCTTTACCTAGGATCTCCTTGATGAAGATTCCTGTGGAAAATTACCCAGAAACTGCTAAGATAAGCAGTTAGCTGGAGGGGGTTCTGTGCAAACAAGCAGTTTAGCAGAAGCTAAGATAAGCTAGCTGGGACATCTTGACCTAAAAGTGAGTTGGGTAGTTTTCCACAGGGCTTCTCATCAAGAAGATCAAATTCTAGTCAAGCCTAAAAAAAAACTGGTTCCTGCAAGAACACAAGCTGGAGGATCCTCTGCACTGTCTTAACTTGTCACATTCCCCATTGGTTCTATGGGCATGTGTCAATCATTTCCTTGTCTTGTCCTAGGCGGGAGACACCGATGGTCTTTAAGACCAGAAGCTTAACTGAGTTTACTCTGTTGGATGTAGTTGGCAATGCAGTTGAAGATGCAGGGTTCCACCATTAGCCTGATGAGGATAAGAATGAAATGACTAATGCTGATAATAAAGTGGGGACCAGGTAAGAGAGACTGATACCAATTATCTGATCTATGTCTCCTTTCTTCCCTTCTTTGAGATTTTCTCAAACCAATCCCTGATTACTTGAAATAGAAACCATAGATTTCTCCTAAAGCTATGTAGAATCTTATTTGTTTCATCAAGAGAAAATCTAAGCCTCCTTGGGTTTCCAAAATTACTTCTGCTAGAGTCTACTTGTTTATCTCATCTGGATATGGAGTCTTCTAATATCCCTAAGTCCTTGTATCGATTTGAATAGATGTAGCCTCTATAGACTCCTGTGTGTGAATGCTTGGTCCATAGGGAGTGGCACTATTAAAAGGTGTGGCCTTGTTGGAGGAAGTGTGTCACTGTGGAGGCAGGCTTTGAGTTTTTTATGCTCAAGCTATGTCCATTGTGGTACACTGTATTCTTCTGCTGCTTATAGATCAAGATGTACAACTCTCAATTGCTTCTCCAGCACCATGTCTGCCTACATGCTGCCATATATTCCACCATGATGATAATGACTAAACCTATGAAACTATAAGCCAGTCCCAATTAAATGTTTTCATTTAAAAGATTTGCTATGGTCATGGTGTCTCTTCACAGCAATAGAAATCCTAACTAAGACAGCCTTGGTCCACTTGCTTACTTAATTCTCTGAAGTTTGATCACTGGCTATAAGGGCCAATGTTCCTATGGCTGTTGCCTGAGCAATACTGGCTCCAATCAGTGAAATGAGAAGAGGTATACCTCACTTCTCGAGTTGAAGCCTGAGGTTCATCTTAAATGTACTCTCTCTTCTTCCCCATTATATAAGTAAACCTGGGGCAGGATGTGAACTAGTTAGTACACATAGAAGGGAATTACTATTTTGGATGTCTTGGAGGAGGCACATTTAGGTAAACCATTTGAGCATGCCCACCAAGGAGACCAGAGGAGAAAAGTAATCATTAATCCTTCTATATTCTTTACCCTTGACAAGGTTCACCCTTTGTGGTCTCAGGGGCCATAAAGTATCCTGCTGATAAGAATTGACCTGGAGAGTGAAATAGCAAGCATCAGAGTAAAGTGAATCCTCTAAGCCAAAAGTCCTGGACACCAGACAGGTTCCAGTTCCAAGTAGGACCACAGTGTTAACTTAGGCTTTTCACAGTTACAGTTCTTTTTGTTTTCTGGTGCACTGATGGTCTGACTGGTCCCTTGCCCTATATAGTAGGGGGGGGGGGTTGAGGGTTCAGGCACAGCCAGAAATTCTGACCAATTCCTAGCTAGAAGTGATTAAGCAAAGGGTGAACCTTGTCAAGGGTAAAGAATATAGAAGGATTAATGATTACTTTTCTCCTCTGGTATCATCAAAAATACCTTCCAGTATCATGAACACTAATCAATAGAGGTCAAGGCACCCACTCATCTTCTCCATGTTCAATGAGATATGTAAATGTTTCCTTCAGAATTATAACTTGCCATCAGTTTGTGGACAACAACTAATAGCCTTGGCAACAGCCTGAGCTGTTTGGGAATTTGATTAGATATCAACCATTCCTGGTACTGGGAGTTCTAGTCAATGGCGAACAGTATCTAGTTGGGGCATTGTCTCCCCTATTATTTGGTGACTTTATTTAGATTTCTTCATATATGTATACATTTTAAGAATCTTCTACCATATTAGGTTTCCATACAACCCTTCAAATGGCCCTTAGTGTTAGTTGTCCTTCCCTATATTCTTCCCTTACCCCTTCCTCCCTCCCTTACTTCATCAAATCCTTCCACTCTGGTCTCCCCTCTGTCTCTCCATAACTATATATTCCATTTGCCCATCCTTGGGAGATTTTTAATTTTTGAGTTGCATCACTAAGTCTTTTATTTATGTTCTTTCTGTTTTTTTTTTTTTTACTATAGGTACTGAGAGCTTTATAGTTCCCTCTAGGATTACTATCAATGTGTTCCAGAAGTTTGATTGTGTTGTGTTTTCATTTTCATTTAGTTCCAGCAAATATTTTCTTTCTTTCTCGATTTCCTCTTTGACCCAATTCAGTAATGAGGAGTTTCCTCTCCATGGGTTTGTGTATTTACTAGGAATCTAGTTGCTGTTGATTTTGTTTTATTGTATTGTGATCAGATAGGACATATGAAGTTCAATGTTTTTAAATGTGTTAAGATTTGTTTTGTTCTATTTCCCTTCTCAGGGAGATCCATGCATCCCAGTCTTGAGCTCTCCTTGTTACTCAGTCTCTCTGGGTCTGTGGATTATAACATGATTATAGTCTACTTGACAGCTAATAACCCATTATAAATGAGAACATATCATATTTGTCTTTCTGGGTCTGGTATAACTCACTTGGGATGATTTTCTTCTAGTTCCTTCCACTTGCCTGCATTTCATGTCATTTTTTTAACAGCTAAGTAACGCTCCATTGTGTAAATATACCACAGTTTCTTTGTCCATTCTTCAGTTGAGGGACATCTAGATTGTTTCCAGTTTCTGGGTATTATGAATAAAGCCACTGTGGCTTGGGGAGTGTGGGAAGGGGAACAGGAAGGATCAGGTGAAGGTGGGGTGGAGGGGAAGAGTACAGGGAGGAGAGATGACTGGAATTGGAGGGCATTGGGGAGGTGATGTGGAAAGCTAGTGCAGTAGAAACTCCCAGCATTCTATGAGGATGACCCTGGTTAGGAGGATCCTCCTAGTAATGGATGATACGAGCCTGAATCAGCCGTTCTCTGTAACAAAGCAGCTTCCAGTAGTGGGACTGGGACACCAACCCAGCCACAAAACCTGCAATGTATCCAGCCTGCATAATATGCTGGGGCAATGGAGGCATTCAACTTGTGAGAGTGGCCAAACAATGACTGCTGTAATTTGAGATCCATGCCATGAGAAGTGGTCCAAGCCTGACACTATCTGGAAGATCATGAACTGGGGGCTGGATAGCCCAGAGACTTAGAATAGTTAAAAAAAATTAATAAAATGGTTCCTAATAATATTCTGCTATACTCATATATTAGTTCCTAGGCCAGTTATCATCAGAGAGTCTTCCTCCAGCTGCTGATGGGAATAGATGCAGAGAACCACAGCCAAACACTAGGCAGAGAGAGAGAGCCCATATTAGAGATCTCCATCTGATCCCTGCCTTGGAGCTCAGGGAATGCTACAGAAGAGGGGGAGAAAGAATTTTAGGAGCCAGAATGATAGAGGATACCAGGAGAACATGGCCCACAGAATCAATTTTGCAGGTCTTGTAGGTACTCACAGAGATTGACCCCACATTGGTCTGCACTAAGTCCTCTGTATATTTTATTGTTGTTAATTTTGTGTTTTGAGGAACTTCTAACAGTGGTAGAAGGGGTTTCTCTGATACTTTCACTTGCTCTTGGGATCCTTTTCCTCTAACTGGGTTCCTTCACCCAACCCTAATAGGAGAGTTTGAGTCTAGACTTATTGTATCTTACTGTGCCATGTTTTGGTTTTACTGGGAAGCCTACTCTTTACTGAAGGGAAATGGAGCAACAGTGGATCTGGAGGAGAGGGGTGTTGGGGGTTGGGAGACTGGGAGGAGAAGAAGGAGATGAAACTGCCGTTTGGGATGAGAGAAGAATAATTAAAAAAAAAGATTTGTTTTATTTCACAGGACATCAGGACATTCTGGAATTTGAAGAGGTTTCTATGTGCTGCCCTGTGTCATGGAGATCTTGTGGCCCTGGGTCCAGAGACTGCTCCCGCCACACATCCTCCAGCAGATCACAGATGAGATAGATGTTGGGGTGGAAGAACTCATGACCCTGATTCTGGGCCTGGATAGTTGCAGGGATGGTCACCCTGCCAGCTCTTGCTAGTTCATCCCTTGCAGTGAGAAGCAAGGTGTGGGGACAGTTCTGCTTTTATGCCCTCAGGGTCAGGACGCCCACATCTGGACTGTCAGAGCCAGCTCTACTCTGTTGCCAGGGCGAGGTTCCGGGGCCACTCTCCTGAACGCTGCCGCTGGTGAGTGGCAGAGACAGCTCTCACACCTGTCACAGGCAGGGAAGAGGTGGGGCACACCACCATATGGCAGATGAGGGGCAGGGCCAGGTCTCACACTCTCCTGTTCCTGGGGCTGGTTCACCCCTGTCAATGGGGTCAGCTCTGCTGTGCTGTCCAAGTGATGTTCAGGGTCCACTTTCCTTAGTGCTGCAGCTGGTGAGGCTGAGGATCAGCTCCCTCCCTCACCACAGGTGGCAGGGTCAAGTGGTGGAGGGCATCTTTCCCTCACTCATGCTACCACAAGGCATACAGGAGGGGTGCTACCTGATCTCTCATTCTCACTCCCTCAGGGTCAGCTCCCCCATGCCCTGAGAACAGGATCATCTTTATTGTGCAGCCCAGGTGAGGTGTAGGACCCTCTCTCTTGAGTGCTTCAGCTGGTGAGGGGCAGAGCCAACTCTGTACAATCCTATCCTCTCTGCCTTTGGGGGTATCAGGAGTTTAGGACATCAACAGAGACTGTGACTGCAACAGAGTCATGAACTCAGACATGGGCCGCAGCAGCAACCCAGACACAGACATCACCATGGCCCTGGGTAGCAATCAAGCCACCCACCTTAGCCCATTCCTCACCTCTTTTACCTTTTCAGACATGCCTCTGTCCACAGGATATGAACCTTTCTGTCTCTTTCTTCCTCCCATACTATACCATGCATTTGCTTACCTTCATAGTGCCTGACTGCCTGGTGCCGCAAGGTGCTGGTCAGACTGTGTTTTCTCCTCAGATCCATGCCAACTGATCTAAACCTGTATGTGGGTCTCTGTCTGGTTCATTCCATCATGACCCTAGGCAGGACCATGCTTCCCCGGAGTCCTCTCCCAGGCCTGGAGCTAGAAATGTTAGGCTGCATTTGGTGGAGTCTCGCCCTCTCCAGCCACGTGGCTTGGGGCAGAGCTATTGTTCAGGATTTCATTCTTTATGCCTAAGTACTACCCTTCTGTGTATATACAATATTTTCTTCCTGTGTTTATGTGCTAAGTGGGTGACTTACACAATTAATGAATTGCAGCATGCTGGTTGAGTGAAGGAAGCCAAACATGGGAGGGTTTACACTGTGGCTTTATATTATTCCAGCCTCCTGAGAAATCTCAAGAGAAAATGATAGAACTCTTAAATTGTTGTCACACAAGTGAAGGGTGGGGAGCTGTTAAAGGAGCTCATGGAAAGCTGGAGCAGAGGAAATTTTCAACGCATGACACAATCATCCTACTTGGATATAAACAAGCATTCATTTGCATTGAGCTCTGTGCCTATCATTTCTGTGCTTGTGTTCTAATGTATTGAAAATTAAGAGAGGGAAAGAAAAAAAAATAGACTTTAAAAATCATGAGATAAGTAACAGAACCATTACCATCCTGATAATAAAAAGTTATTCCTCCTCAGGGAGGCATAGATAAAGTGTTCAGCCAGGGACCAACAGCACAGCACTGCACTGTTTTATAAACATACAAACATAATAAAAAATAAGTTTTAGAAGGAAGAAAGGAAAGTGCCAAAATATGAAGAAAAATGTGCTCTGAAAGCATTCTCTGGCATTATTAAATTAATGGGCATTGATCTTACCATGGCCATTTCTTGAACTGATGTTGGCGAAGGCCAGATTGACTTAAGAAAATAAAGGTACTAACTACACAGAATTGTTTCTAATAATTTGAAGATGACACAGAAATGAAACTCATGGCTATCTTGATCTAAAAAAGGACTATGTTAGAAAACATACAGGTTTCCCTTATAACCATGTGGCTAGATTATTATGAACAACAAAGAATAATGTTTCAGAAAGCTGTGTGTACCTGTACGGTCTCCTTCCATGACACCCAATACTAGAATCCTGCTGTTCCCTGTCCCAGCTGTACCTTTGAGATTCATGTAAGGGAAGCTCTGTAGACCTATGTCCATGAACAGGCAACTGTCTGGGTCAGATAATGAGATTGACAGGCATCTCTGTCCTCTGGCTGCATCACAGGTTTATTGTCCATGATGCTGCTTGGAAGGAGATCCTGCATATGGGAAAATTATTGGTTTGCAGAGACATATGACCTTCTGCCCTTGTGCTAAAGCCCAGGGTTTAGATGCAGATGCCTGAAAGGGCACAGAGGTCTTCAGGCCTAGAAGTAGTGCTGTGTAGAGAGCTTTCCTTCTTTGATATTGTGGTTTAAGCCTTTCTGTTTTCATCCACAGGAAAAGGTATAACAGGATATAAGCAGAAAAGGAATCCAGCCTGGCCATTTCCCAAGACCCTGCCTAAACCAGTGTAATTCTGTATAACTGCAGTGGAGGTCAGTACCACCTCCGTCCTGGAATGTCAGGATGTCAAGACTCTGATTCCTATATATTTTCCTCACAAGACTGGGTAGGAAAATAAAGTCAAAAAATCACAAATTTGAAAGAATTCTCTTTCATTGCCAGTAGACTCTTATTGTGAAATGATAAAACACCATTCCATCCACTATTGGGGTCTAGGAAACAGCTCTGAGGGTTTGTGTCAGGGCTGCAGGTGCCTGCTGCACACTGTGCATCTGTAGCACAGAAGTAAACAGCAGTGTCTGCAGCCTGGGCAGCAGTGATGGACAGGGAACTGCTCTGGGTGGAGGTGTCGAGGGTCGCTCTTAGTCTTCCACTGTGTTTCTCTCTCTCATTTGAACGTATTATGATTAGCATGGCAGGGCCTCTGCCTGACTCCTGTCTGTACCACTGTAGGACAGTTATGGATGTTTTGTAACTGCAGTTCACGGTGACATTTTCACCCTCCTGGATGCTCAAGGCCCAAGCATTCTCTTCTCCTAGTCGGCTGTTCACTCCTACATAGAAACACAGGCCAGAGAACAGGAGTCAGTGGTTACATTTTCAAACTGCATTTCCAGATTAATAAGAAGGCTTCATCTCACATGGATGTGGACTATGGACTTTGCTGTCCCTGTCGCCCTCACCAGAAACCCAAACTCACTAGTCAGTTGCAGCCATAGTGTCACCATCCACACTCCCAGGAGTCTGTCCATTCTTCCCTTTGAAGAGCATATCACAAGAGATGCAGCTCCAGCCTGATCACAGGTTGGTTGGTTTCTGAGCATCTGCCTTGAAGAGTCTCAGAAATAAGTTCAAGCACCCTCCTCCCTACCCCCTCCCTTTGTCTCTCCCCAACCATCTCGCCTCCACCCTCCTCTCCCCCATCTCTCTGATATCAAACCAAGGGAGTGTGAGGAAGGGGAGACATCTGGTGGTGGCCCCATCATCTTGCTAAGAGAGCATGGCCTGCAATAGTGGGCACAGCTGAAACTACAAGGCTGTTCTACTCTCTGTTCTTATTAAGCTATTGTTAGATTCCTTCAGCAGCATAGGGAGACAGAAGGCAGAAAAAAGAGACTAGAGCCTGATCTCTACAGGGAAGGACAGACACTATCCTGTAGGATGCAGGGTGTCTGTGTGGAGAAAGAATGGCAGTGACTCTGTAAGGGTGGGGGAGTGTATTGTTTGCATCCATAAGAGGCTAAAGCGGTTCTGCAGTCTCTTTCCCTGTGCTTCCTAAGATGCAGCCAAGGGACCCCATGGCAGTTCCAGGTACTAGGGCCACTGTCCATCATGCAGCTGAAGGATAACAGGGTAACTCCAAATCCACATTCTTTTCTTCTCTGGTTATTTCTATTACTTTTGTTCTTCATCCTTTGCTCATCTTAGTATCTTATTGGTTTACTAAGATAATGGTTTATTGTTGAGTTATTTGTCTGTTATTTCCAAAGATCTCCCTATTATTCTGGCTTTTTTACCTGTGTGCAATATTCCTTTAGAATCTCCTGTAATGCCGACTTGGATATCACAGATTGTTTCTGCTATACTTAGGATATATCTTTATAGCTTTTAATTTTGAAGGATGGTTTTCTAGATACAATCGTCTTGGTTGATAGCTGTTGTTTCCTTTCAGGGCATGAAGCCTGTCATTATGATCTCTTGGCCTTTAGTGTTTCTTGCCTATGTGAGAAACTCAGTCCTTCTCTCTTGCGACCACCAGTTTATTTTCTTTTTTTCTATAAACTTGGAATTTTGACAACCAAGACATGAAGAAAGCTCCTCATCTATACTTTCATTTTAGTTTCCTGTTTTCCTGGATTAACATGACCCTTAGCATCTTGAGAGCTACTGTGAAGATAAATCAGAGACTCTAAATCACAACTAAAGCAAGAATATGGGCAGAACTATTCACAGGACAAATAGTAATTGATAGAGACTGATAACACTTCCTCCTAAGAATAAAGCCATGGAAACAGTGTGGCAGTTCTTCAGGAAAATGGGTTCAATCTTCCTATGATCCTTTTGTGACACTCTTGGGCATATACCCAAAGAATGTTCCATCCTACTAGAGAGACATTGCTCAACCATGTTCATTGCTGCTCTATTCATAATGGTCAGATATTGGAGGCAACCCAGAAGAATGGATAAAGGAAATGTGATACATTTATACAATGGAGTAACTGCAATTGTCTGTGAGTAAAAGGATAAGATTTAGAACATAGTAAGAAATTATGTCATCTAGCCAAGTGATGGTAGTAAATTATTCTCTAAGATCCAAGACCTTACCAGCCCCAGAAAGCATGCTAGGTTTCCAGTATCAGGTGTGATTTCCCTTGTGAGTGGACCTTAAGTCCAATAGACAGCAACCTGTGAGTGCTACTTATTGTACCCTTATGGATATTTTGACATTCTGGTAATTGTCATTGTTCATGGATGTGACAGCTGAGTAGGTCAGTTTATTGTTCTATCCCTTGTACCTTGGCAGTTTGCATTGTATTTTCTGAAACCATGGAAGAGAGACCACAAGAAAAGGCTTTTCAGGTAAGATCCAGGTGTAATCATCCAAGATGTGTGTCCTAAGTGTGCGGTGTCTTCAGCAAAAGGGGCTTCAGCCCTAAGAGGCAATCAAGGGCTACATCAACAATCTATAATGTTTTGGGAGTCACTTAGACTAACTAACCAGATCAGTCATTCAAAAACTGGTTCTTCACGCCTGGTACTGTTGTTAGTCTATGGTTCTTGTGAAGAGCATTTTCAATCCAAATGGTTTAACTTCCTTTAAGATATAGATATATTTATATATAAAGGAATATATAACTTATTCTTTCATTAAGACATATATTATCATATTAAGGTAGATATCTCATTACTATATATCTTAAAATAATATATATTCCTTTAAAACATATATATCTTAAAATATATGTATATATCATAAATATATAACACATGTACAATATAAAAAGTATAAAATATCTGCACATATATAATTTTAGGTTATATTTATAAATATAACTACTTGAGCCATTATCAAACAACCCTGATGTTGAGCATTTCTAGTTCTTTATTGAATTAAGTTTTCATGTCCTGAATAATCCCATTATTTCGTTAAGTCATTTATTTGTGTTTTCTTGGATCAATCAGAATTTCATTTATGTCCACTACTTGTTATTTAGGGAGTTTTTCAGTAATTCACAAATTATTTTATCATCTTCATAATTATTTGTGATTCATGTTCTCCAGTTTCTTCTAACTCATTCGCATTGGGAACCAATAGAACATGTTAGGTTTTGGGGGAAGGGACATATTGTTTTGGATTTTCTTATTATTCTCTTTTTCCTATGAGACATTCCATCTAGAGTTAGGCTGTGAACTGTATCTTTGATATGAGACTTTAGCCCACTGATCCTGAATCCTGATCTGAAGCTGCAAGGTGATGGATTGAAGAGGCTAAGAGTGGGCAGAGCCACACTGGAGCTGTGTCAGTCTTGCTGAGTGAGACCATGGGCACTGAGACCTTGCACACATGCTTCCTGGGGGAAGATGATAGACTTGTGTGGGGTCTGACTCTCTTATAGTGAGTGCAACCCAATGGGCTGGGGCCCTGATGGAAAAGGTCCTGTGGTATAAGCAGAAAGACACACCAGGTACTTTGAATTACAATTGGAAGAGTTAGTATTCCCCAAAGTGCTTGACCTCTTTATGAAGGTTAGAAATATATTTATTTATAGACATTAATTACTATTTCTGTTGACACAAATAAACAAGTATGGATGTACTTCAGTAGTAAGTACTCCTGTGAAATTAGTGCTGCACACCCAGATGACTAGTAAGTGTGGGAAGAACATTACAGTCACAGCAGAGAGTGAAGGAAGATAGTTTTTACCAGTTCTTTGGCCACTACTTTAACCTTAACCATACATTTTTAAAATAAAATCTCTTGAGTGAGGTTTCCTGTCATTTAAAGAGACACAATTCCATGGCAACTTCCCTCATCCTCTAGCTCTTTCAATTTTTCCAATCTCTCTTCTTGCTGCTCCCTGAGGCTTCAGTGAAGGAATTATGCTGTAAATGTGTCAATTGAAGCTGTGCACCTCTCCTGTTCTCTGTATCTAAACAAGAACTGAAGAAGTAGAGCACCAATAAATTGCTAACATGGAAATGGGAAATCTCATGAGACACTACCCACTGAGAAGCAACTACAGGCAACTAAGAAGTGCTGGGAGTGGGAAAGAGTCCTCCACAGGAATGAACCCCCTAATTCGTCACCAATGCTAAATGACCAGCCCTGAAATTATATACCTATATGTAACACTAAAAAGATTGATCAGATTATATTAATGTATTTAGGTAGGTGTGTGCCTGTGGCATGCGCATGTGTATGAGTGCATGTGTGTGTACATGTGTGCATGTGTGTATCTAGCATTAATCTTAAAGGTCTTATTAATAAAAACAAAACTGGAGCCAGGTATTGGGCTGAATGCTGAAAGATCAGAGAAACTGAACCAGTCACAGCTAACCTCACCTTGCCAATTCATCAGCTGATCCTGCATCCTCAGGTTGGAAGCCTCTGAATCCTTATCTGAATGGATCTCAGCTGACCTGCTACTAAAAGCCTAAAAGCTTAACTAACTCTAGTTCCTGGTTTTCATGCCTTATATACCTTTGTGCTTTCTGCCATCACTTCCTGAGATTAAAGGCGTGAGTCACCATGCCTGGCTGTTTCCAGTGTGTCTTTGAACTCACAGAGATCCAGATGGATCTCTGCCTCCCAAGTGATAGGATTAAAGGCATGTGTGCCACCATTTTCTGTCCTCTCTGTCTGTCTAGTGTGTGTTCTGTCCTCTGACCCCAGATAAGTTTATTAGAATGCATAATATATTGGGGGACACAATATATCACCACGTGTGTGTGTCTGTCTGTCTGTGTTTCAGTGTGTCTGTGTTTTTCTATTTGTGTAATAATGACAGGTAAAAGAAGACCATGATTTTAAGGGAGCAAAGGGACATCTATACAGGGGTTTGAGGAAGGAAACGGAAGGGGAAAGTACTGTGATTATATTTAGTTTTTAAAAGAAAATAAATACAATATAAAAAATCAAATATCCTATAAAATGTCTCCCAAGGTCTTACTTTAATTCCCTAGGACCTTTCTACCTTGCTTTTTTTTTTAAGTAAAATTTAAAATGTGTTCATAATCTCCTGACTTTAGAGCTATTTTATGTTTACACCTCTTTTAATTATACCTGCTTTTACTTTTTGAGGTTTCTCCATTGATATACTTCCATTAGGGCTTGACTCAGCCCTTTTGTTTACAGCTGCTAAGGAGAGTTTAGTTATGTGAGGGAAGTCTAGGACTCTGAGTAGATGTAATTATTAGACAGATGTCCATGAGCCCAGGAAAGTTAAATGTAGGTGTGGATGGAAAGTTCCTAGAGCATCGTAGTATATCATGGAACCAAACAGAGAGCACACAGTAGGTCAGGGAGGAATAAGGAGAAGAGGAAAAGGACAAAGAGTCAAGTGACATTTGCTTGTTTACCTCCTGACTCATGTAATCAGTAGATAATTCTGAACTGATTACAGTGAACTATTCACAAGTCTATATGCTAAGAATAAAGGTGCTACAAATGGAAGACCTTGACATCTTAGAATTTTTATTCTAATTGGTGAAATTGACAGTGAACACACAGACACACAAATGAACTGCATAGTTCAATTTCATGAGTCTCAGCATCAGAGTGATAACTGGAGTGCTATAATAGAGTAAGTAGAATAAGGGAGAGCAATGATGGAGCAAGGGGGTATGATAGAGTAAGTGGGAGCTATGGCAGTTTAGGAGAAGGGCTGTGGTAGAGATGAAGGAAGGTTGTGTTAACGGAACAAAAGAGATGATATTTTAAAATAAGGGTTATAATGCAGATAGAAGTGGGATATGATGGAGTATGTGGTGGACTATGACAGAGTAGGAAGGGCTGTGATAGAGTAACACGAGGACTGTGATAAAGTAACAAGAGCACTATGATAGAGTAACTGGAGGACTATGATAGAGTAACAGGGGGACTATGATAGAGTAACTGGAGGGCTATGACAGAGTAAGAGGCATGCAACTTTACACGGGAAGACCAGCAGAATCTTTGGGTTTCCTCACTGAAGTGACACTTGAGCTGAGACTTGAAGATGGTCAAGAGTCTGGCTTACCAAGTTTTGGACAGAGTATTTCCTATTCATAAAGACCTAGAACCGCATCTGGGAAGTTCAGCAAGTCAAAAGAGACCAGCATTGCTGCTGCAGAGAATTGGGATCTTTCCCCACAAAAAGCTGATATTGACAGTTCAGGCCTGTACAAATCCTATGCAACATTGTGTATGACAGCATGAACTTTGTGTTGTATTCTAGAAAAAAACATAAAGCCATTTCAGCATTTTGGAAGAGTGTAGATGACATCTAGTTTATGGTGTGTGTATTTTATGTGATAGGATATTAAGTTGTATGCTTGCCCTCCCCCCCAAGCACTGAAACTACTTCTGAGGCTCTTTAGAGAGCCAGCTGCCCTGTAACCACTCGGAGTTCACAAAAGATCCACTGGTAATTCTCAAACTTTGTGTTTGGGCATCAGCCTGATCTTATTAACAGAAAGGAGAACTTTCTGTGTGCACTGGAAGTCCCCTTCCTCTCTGCGCTCCTGCCCCTTCCTTCTTACTCTTCCTTCTCTACAGGAATCCTAGGACTGGGGACACTGGGCTCTCCTGTCATCCTTCCCACCTTACTTTCAGAAAATATTATGCAGAAGCCCTCTTTCCCAGCATGTCCTCTCCCCTGCAAATATAAAATACAGTGAGCTCTTCCAGAGAGCTGTGGAAGAAAATGTGGAGGACAGACTTCATCTCCTACAACAAGCAGACAACTTCCTTAGTCACAGGATTTACTGGGGGAATCTCATGCTCTGATAAGATTTTCTTGTATCAGAATTTGCTTTGGTCCCAATCAAGAGTTGAGTGCGGAAGACTCTACTTCTTGTTCTTCTGCTGTAGCTATTCCTATGATTTTTGTGCCAACTAAAGAAACGGAGAGGCACACAGCACAGAGAAACAAAAGAGATCCCAGAGGCAGGTGCTCAGCATCAGGCCCCTGTGCTGAGTTTATGCTCAGCTCCCACAGTGGTTTCTGCCACTGTGTGTCACTCAGGGCACAATAGTACACAGCTGAGTCAGACTCTTTGACCATGGCTTTCTGCAAGTGGAACGAGGTGGATCCTTTATCATATGTAGCTTCAAAACCTTGGCTGCTTCCCTTGTTGTTGGCTGTTGTGACTTTCAAAAGCAGCTCTGGACCTTCTCCAGGGTACTGGACATACCAGAAAAGAGTCGGGTACCCTGTGGCTGAATAAGTACAGTTTATAAATAGGACATCGTCTTCTGAGAGAGTCACTTGAGCTTGTTTCTGAGTCACCGAATCTCCATGGGTTCTCCCTGGAAGAAGAAGAGGATAATTGTCTCACATTAAGGACACAACTCTTAGATGGTTAAATATTTCTGACAACATAGGAGAAAGAGTGCAAATTTTAAGTCACTTCACTTACCAACAATGAACAGCAGCATCACAGTCACTAAACCTGGAGAAATGTTCATCTGTAGTGTCATCAAGTAATGTTCTTAAGTCTTCACATGAAGAAATGGTGAAATGACATAAAATGATGAACCTAGGAAGCTTATAATTCACAAAGATAATGATCTTGTGTCAAGAAACTCCTCCCCCTGGTGGACAGAGAATAAACTAGGGTCTCTTGCATACCTCCCAGAAGTCAAAAATGTGCTCTCATTTTGAAATCATTCATAAGGCACATGTCAAATTTTAAGTGCCCCTTATAAATAGAAAGGATATAAGCAATGGTCATTAATATATTCAATGTTGTCATTCTTAGGATTCAACCTGACTTGAAAGTTTTATAGTAGAGTAACTGATGAGTTCTCTGTTTTGGTTTTTACCATAGGATAAATTAAAGGCAACAAGTCGATTTTACCAGTTTCTATTCACTGATTTGAATTTATATTAAGATATTATATGAGCCTAAACTGAAGGCTCAGCACTTGGAGGCACTTGTTGCTCTGACAGAAGCTCCAGGTTTGATTCTCACAACATACATAGTGGTTCTCAACTATCTATAACTCTAGTTCTGACCTCCATGGGCACCAGGACCACACATTGTACCTAAATACAAAAGCAGGCAAAACACCCATAAGTATAAAATAAAATAAATCCTTAAATTTTCTTACAGTTATTAAAAAATGGAGTAATTACATACTGGCCCAAGGAATGTGTAATCATTAAAATCTGCTCTTTTTACCTTTTAGGAATCTGAAATAATGATTTATGTTTTCCATTTACTTAGAAGATCATTGGTGTCTTGAAACATGGTTTGAATATAAATATGCAGGACAACCACAACAAAGGAAGCAGTTGTGACTGGCATGCAGGACTCACATGCTGTGCCATGCTCTATAACAAATGTAGGCTATGACCATTTCTTAACACTTTTCTGTAAATGTCATTGTGACCAGTGGTGTAGGCTTTTAGGAATCACAAAGCTGACTATCATTTGGATTTGGGGTGACATTTGTGACCCTTCCTTGCAGACCAGACAAGGGTCTTTCTAGCAGCCAGATCACATAAGTGTCTTCAGAAAAGCTCCTTCTTTCAACTATTAAAGCTTTTACTCATGAATCTGGCTTTCATAGTTGCCATGTTTTTCTGGTAGCTCACCCTATCCTTTAATTTGTTTTAAGTAATATTTTATCATTGACACAATTTGTCATCTCACAAAGCTATTTTTTCTCACCTTTGTTCACATCTGTTTCCTAATTCTTGTTTTTACATTATAAATGTAACCTGCAAATGCCAGCCTTTGGCTCAGAAACTTTGTCTCTTACTATTCAAGGTAATGAATGTTGAGCCCATCTGGACTATCCTCACTTCCAACTTCTGAAGTTGCTTCAGAATGTGTGGTTCATACTATTTTCCTATATAAGATTTAGAATTATTTCTTAAAGCAGCATTTTCTTTCTTCTTTCTTCTTTTATTTGTTCAATTTTACAGCCTTAGACTTTTGCACAGACTGACACACTGCAGGCCTCAATCCCAGGAGAAAGCAGTTTGTTACCCCTACAAATCGTCAGGTCACTATTGCAGCAGCAGCCATGCCTTGCTTGTCAGGTTAGTCATTTAGAACACTGGGGCCACAGCACACAGCATGATTTTGAAACAGAATATCACCAATCATTATAAGAATCTGTTATACAGGGTTTTGGATTGCCATTCACATGGACATGCTAGAATCAGCTCACACAGAAAGGAGATGAAAGCTTACCCTTTACTTCAGATGTTGCTCTCTGAACCTACTCATCAAACTGTTCATTTTGCGCTGTTTATTTAAACCAAGATATCACAGTACACAATACATGCTAAATATAAACAATAAATGTGAATTTAAAAAAAAACATTAAGCATCATTCAACAATATATCAAAACTTCATTGGTCATTTTGGCTTTATTTTATGTATTTCATATATATATATATATAATGTTAGTTTCTACTCTGAAACAATGTGACAAATGTTGTCCTAGAATGTCTGACACAGCAAAAAGGGTGCCACTCCAGCCCTGGTGTCAGGTTTGATGACAGGCTGCAGGTGTCTGGGAACCAGTGTGTGCTTGCTGCACAGAAGTAGATGGCTGAGTCTGCAGGCTGCGTGGCTGTGATGTACAGGGAAAGGTGTTTGGCTTTCTTATCCAATAGAAGGGTGAGTCTTTGGCTCTGCTTTCTTTCAGCATTTGACCGGATGTCAATGATGACCTGAGGATGCTTCCCAGGCTCTTGCTTATACCAAGGGAAGTAGGCTGAGGCACTGTCTATGTAAGTGCAGTTGATGACAGCGCTGGATCCCTCCTGGACACTCAAGGTGGAAGGATGCTGCTCCACCTGCTCACCTCTGCTCTCCCCTATGTAGAAAAATGGAGAAAAAGGAGAAAGGTTGTCAAGTCATTTTTCTTCCTTATCTTTTTCCTGTAGTAAATAGAAAAAACCCAAATAAAGCCATTCTCATGGACATCTAAGGACCTCCCACTAACATACCCAGTCATCTTACACTCCTCAACTCACAGTTCATCTGCAGCCAGAGGAAAATGAATAAAGAATGAACAGTTCTCTTCATTGTGCTTCCTATGAGATCAGTTGTTGGTGCTTTGTCATTACCCAGCACTGTCCTTTGTTGTTATAACAATCATACATGTTGAGTTATTTGCCCAGCCAATAAGAAAAAGCATGTTCAATTAAAGCTCACTAAGATGGTCTTTCCATGCATCAGCTGAGGTGCACTGCCACCCTGTGGTCAGATTTCTAACTGCAGAAATCTAGTTTGTTTTTCTCTTTCTCTTGGAAAGATTCTGAACTCAACCCAACTCTGTCATCCCTACTCTTCCAACCTAGCTGTGCTCACACAGACTGTTCATCTGTTCAACCAGATAAGTGCACTAACTCCCTGCTCACCCAGGTGAGAGCGCTAACTCCCATGTGAGGACCACATTGTTGGACCTGGCTGTGTCACACAGCCTGTGAACCAGTCTAAGCAGATGAGTGCTCCAGATCCCCACTATCCCGTTCAATCTTCACACTCCCAGGCCTAGCTATGGTTACACCGTCTGTGCACCAGCCCAGCCAGTTAAGTGAGATCTCCATCCACTCACATCTTCCCCACATTCCCAGAAAGACTACTTTGGGTCCTGCAGCCTTCATACCAAGAGTAGTAAGTTGCAAAAAAAGTCTGCATGTCATCCCCAAACTCCAAGGCAAAGCTGGACTTGAACAGCTTTTGCACCAGTACACAGGCATACAACTGAGGTATAGTCACACACTTTCTTGATAACCACTGAATTAGAAGCACTCTCATTCCCGCCATCAATAATGGGTATCTCGATTTGAAGGACTGACCTACCAGCTCTTCATACCTGATCTGAAACCAACCTGACCTGAGCAATAGCAAAAACAGAAACCAAATTCTGCTCAACAAAGGCAGGCTACAATATCAGACACAGTGAAAGAAGTCTACATGCCTTCACCACATCACAAACACACAAGCATTGTGAAAGGCAAGACAACCCCCACACCCACAAAACCCACCAGTTCTATAGAAATGTTCTGCAAAGGGAATTACCTAGATGAACCCCAGAACAGTAAACAGAAACTAAGAGGGTATGGGAAAAAGAAGCTCTAGAAAGAGCAATAGCAGGACACAGTTTCTATGAAGTGGAAATGGGAAAAGTGAAGAGGGCTATAAATGGAGAGTGAGGACAGAGATCAGTGTAGGGGGAGAGGGAGAGAGGAGGGATAAATAACATTAAGAGTCTTTGAAAAAGGCACAGGCAATCATATTATTTTCTATTTACCCCAAATTATATGTAGTGTGTGTGTGTGTGTGTGTGTGTGTGTGTGTGTGCAATTGTATGTATAAATAAATAATCAAAATGACGTTATTCCACTTGGGGTGACAATGCTCCGCTAGAGCCATAGACTGTTTAGCATAATACCTGGCATGAGAAACCTCACTTTAAGTTTCGGTCAAGACAGCACAAGACAGGACTCCCAAAACAACATAGACTATTGCTATTGTCTTTAGTTGACTCAAAGATTTGAAGATAAGTCCCTATTCCCAAAATATTATATACTTTGTACACAAGACTTGGAAGAATAGGCTACAACTGACCTAGGAGTCTATTGCCTGAGGACTCTCATAGTATTCAGAGATATTCTGAAACCACCCAAGGGAAAAAAGCAGTCAATATCTTATCCAGCTGTAATACCTAAGAGCCACAACAATGACCAGCATCCAAATCTTCAATAGTGTCACTTCTGTCTTGGAGATAACCAAGAACCATTGAATTGGAATTATAGCTTACTCAGTAGGAGGGAATTCATACCTGGTACTGTCAACTTCACCAACCATCCATGGCTGGAAAGTTCAGGAACTCTAAAGGAGAACTTCTCACTGCGTTTTCCTAAACTAGTGTAATCCAAAACAGCATTATAAATACTTATCCTTATGCCCACAGATGTGGAATATTATTTTAACTATGTAAAGGTGTGTTACATTTGTTTATGCTGCAGAGTATTACTTTAACTATGTAAAGGTGTGCTACATTTGTTTCTGATGTCTTTATAAATGATGTAAAATGTGTTACTTTTTTTGCACTACATTTATTTAATTATGTAAAGATGTGTTGCTGTTTCACCTTGCTTGCCTAAGATACCTGATTGGTCTAAAAAAAAAAAAACTGAATAGTCAATAACTAAGCAGGAGAGAAATAAGCAGGGCTGGCAGGCTGAGAGAAAAAGTGGGAGGAGAAATCTAGGTTTGTGAGAAAGAAAAGAATAAAGAGAAAGAGGAAGAAAGAGAGGGACATGCCCAGGACCAGAAGCCAGGCTGCTGCCAGCCATGGAGACAACAGGAAAGTAAGATATACAGAAGAAAGGGGGGAGTAAAAACCCCTGAGACAAAATGTAGATAAAGAGAAACAGGTAAAGTTATAAAACCTAGCAAGAAACAAGCGTAAGCTAAAGCTGAAAGCTGAGCCTTCATAATTAATCAAATCTCCCTGTCTTGATTTCGGAGCTGGCTGGTGGCCTAAAAGAAAAAGCCTGCTATACACAAATAAGTGTATCTCATCAAAGTAGGTTCTTTTTGCAGCAGTAGGGGACCAGAAAAGAAAACACAAAAAGTCAAAATGCAGAGAACTGTGGGCGCCATGGGCCCTGGCCCCCGACTGGGAGTGGCTGCGGCCTTGCTTGCTGACCTCGATCAGATGTCCTCCCTATTCAGATTCCCTGCCGGTATCCACCCTTCTGAATGCTTAAGGGAAGTTCCTTGTTTGTGTATCCTGCATTTTGGGCGTTAACAACTTAGATGCAAGAATGTAGAACATTGGGTCTGGAATGTGGACCATTGGTAGCGAACTTCTGCCCTCCGGGGGTTCCTCCATTTGTGCTGTAAGCCTGTATGTATTTAAGGTTTCTTCCCTCTTTCAATAAAGGGCATTCGACATCCAATCGTATGAATGACCCGCTGTCTCTTGTCTCTATTTTTTAATCCGCAGCCCTTCGCTCGGACATGGTGAACGGGTATTGGTAATGCGGGCATTACCGCTACAAATGGAGGTTCCTACCTAGATCTGAGAAAGAAAGGACCAGCTGACGGACACTCTTGGAAGGCCGGCCGGCATTTTAAAGGTAAGAGTGAATTGAAATGGGTGCAATTAGCTCACAGTCAGTTAATTGGACTGTTGAAGCAGGAAGGCACCAAAGTTAAGTAAGGGCAAGACAGCTAAAGATTTTAAATAAAAAGAAGGAAATCTTCCCAAAAGAGAAGAGGGAAGGAAAGGAAATTTCCCGTTAAAAATGGGAGAAAAATTTTAATCAAGAAAAAAGGATTTTCCCGGTAAAAAGGGGAAAAATTTTTGAAACTAGGCCTAATGATTGGGGCCCTGTAGAGAAAGGCTGAAGGAAAGAGAGAAGCCTCTTCCCAGTGGTAATGGAAAATGTAAAGACTTTTTCCAGTTGTAGAGTTTTCAGGATAGCTGAAACTCTGAGCTCTTTCTTCCCGCCAGTGTAGAGCGGCAGCATCTGAATTACAAAGAATCGGCAGGTAGGCCTCATTGCTGCTGGCTGAACAGCAAGCGAGCCCAGAGCTTAAAGTTTCGCTGTCTGTTTGCTTAATTTTGGTTCAAATGTTTTTTATTTTTCCCTCAGAGTGGGAATAATTCAATATTTAGGATCCCTTCGTGGGAAATGTTTTTCTGTTTCTCCCTTATGGTGGGAATAACTTGTTATTAGGTAGTCCCTTCATGGGAGTAGGAAGTTTAAACGTGAGTTTATGTGTGCGGGGCGCGCCCAGCGGCTGTGGCGGACAAAGGCATGCACGAGATAGCCCAAAGCAGCGGGTGGACAGGTACACGCCGGTGAGAGGCAGAGCCTTGATGGAGTGCGGCCCAGGCAGGTGCTGGCAATAGAGCCTGAGCACTGGGCAGAGTCAGCGAGCTGAGGCCGAAAAGGGACTAACACTAAAATTTTAAACCGGGCCTAACTTCTGGTGAAAAATGGTTTCGGTCAGGACATTGAATGCTAAGTCAATGCTGTTTGAATAAAGGATGTTCTGTTCTTTTGATTGTCTTGATAAATGTTTGGATGAATGTTTGGATTTTCATGGTAGATAAACTAAAGGAACAGGATTCATAATTTTGAACTATATATATTAGGTATGGTCTTGTCTGTTGACCATTACTGAAAATTTGGCTCTGCAATTTTAGTTGCTTTCCAGAAATTCTTGGTTTAGTTCTATAAAAATATAACACCTAAAATGGTTTGGGTTGTTAGCTTATTAAATAATGTTGCTAAGATAAACCCATAAATAATAATCTCTTCCTGATAAAGAGGTTACAAAATTAATTTTCCAGTAAATAAAATACAGGTATATTGTTTGGTCCACATTGTTAATAATTGGCTATTTGTGCTAATGTGTTATTTGGGATCTATAAAAAAGAATCCTTTTTTTAAGATTTTATAAAATACTCAAGAGTATTACCTAAAGTTTATCTTTTCAAATCCTATAGAAATTGTATTTAATGCTTTTATAATTGGCACATGTAAAAAGGACCATGGAAACAAAAGCTGGTGATAGAATTGTTCAATTATTATTGCTTTCATATTTTAAATTCAAAATGGCGCTGATATATAGAACTGGAGGCTTTGGAAACACAGAAAAAAAGGTGTTTTAACAAACAGTTATCAATGATAAACAGCCTAAATTTAAAATAAAATTATATGGGATTGAGATTGGAAGATTATTGGATTCTGGTGCTGGGTATATCTATAATTTCACAGGAATCCTGAGGTCCCAATTGGCCCCTTAAAAATTCTACCTCTAACCTACAAGGTATCGGCACAGCTCAGACGCTGTTACAGAGCAGGCTACTTTTAAATTGGAAGGATGAGGAAGGTCATACAGGAACTTTTCAACCATTTGTGCTACCTGACCTTCCAGTAAACTTGTGGGGACGGGATGTGTTAAATGGTATGAGAACAGTGCTTACTACACAGCCTGTACAACAGATGCTGAAGAGTCAGGGGTACTGCCCGGGGAAAAGCTTAGGGAAAATGTTTCAAGGAGGCCCACAACCTGCGGCAAACAAAAACTGTGTCACTAGAGGTCCTGGGGATACTAGAGGATTAGGGTCTTTTCCATAGAGGTCACTGCACAGCAGCCTTCAATAATACAACCGATAAAAATCACTTGGAAAAGTGATGACCCTGTATGGGTGGAGCAATGGCCCCTTACTAAAGAAAAATTGGAGGCTGCGAACACATTAGTTAAGGAACAGTTAGATGCTAGACATATCAGTCCTTCCACTTCACCTTGGAACTCACCTATATTTGTTATTAAAAAGAAATCAGGAAAATGGAGGCTGTTATAGGATCTTAGAGCTGTAATTAAAACCATGCTTCTCATGGGAGCAACACAGCCTGGCTTGCCTGCCCCTGTGGCAATTCCTAAGCATTGGCATTTAATTGTGGTTGACTTGAGGGATTGTCTCTTCACCATTCCTTTGCATCCCGAGGACAGTCCTCGCTTTGCTTTCAGTGTTCCTTCAGAAAATCTTAAGGAACCTTATCAGAGATATCAATGGGTGGTATTGCCTCAAGGAATGGCCAATAGCCCTACTATATGTCAAATTTATGTGTCTTTGGCCCTAGCTCCAGTTCGAAAAGCTTTTCCAGGTGTTTATATAATTCACTATATGGGTGATATATTAATGCCTGCTAAAGATAAAAAACTTGTTTTTGATGCCTTTTCTTATTTACAAGAGGTTCTTAGCTTGGCTAATTTACAGATAGCCCCAGAAAAGGTACAGGTATCTTTTCCCTATCATTATTTAGGTCATGAATTGTTACACACGGGCATACGCCCACAAAAGATTACTCTGCGTATGGATCAGCTACGCACACTTAATGATTTCCAAACCTTTCTGGGAGATATTCAATGGCTTCGGCCCACTTTAAAAATTCCAACAGGTCAGCTTTGCCCCTTGTATGATGTCTTAAAGGGCGACCCTGACCCTTCATCTCCCCGTAAAATAACAGCTGAAGGACATGTAGCCCTACAACTTGTGCAAGAGACCCTAGAACAGGCTCACGTGCAGTATATAGATCTTAATTCTCCCTTATTGTATTTGTGTAAAGAATCATTGTCTTCATGCTTTTGCTTACATGGGAGTGCCAAAATGCATAAAAACTGATAATGGTCCCGCCTACAGTAGTACGGGATTTTCAAAATTCTGCCAAGATTTTTCTATTGTTAATAAGACTGGTATTCCTTATAATCCTCAAGGGCAGGCTATAGTAGAACGCTGCCATTGTACCTTAAAAACTTATATTGCTAAAGTAAAAAGGGGGGAGCTAAGGGCTCATCTCTCCTCTCCACATTCTATTCTTTCCCTTGTTTTATATATTTTAAATTTTTTATCGGTGGATTCTGCTAGAGTATCTGCTGCAGATAAGCACTGGAGGGCTCCTGTTGCAAATCATCCTCTGGTGCGATGGAAAGATCTTTCTACTGGCACTTGGAGGGGACCCAATCCGGTGTTGGTGTGGGCCCAGGGATCTGTTTGTGTCTTTCCGCAGGACAATGAAGTTCCTCTTTGGGTTCCTGAATGCTGTGTGCACCCTGTGGCTGCTGCTGAATCCCAACATGGCAGAGACCTATTGGGCCTTCGTAAAAAACTCTCCCCTTCTGATGCCAATTGGGATTGAGAGCCCAATACGGCCAGCCTTGGCAAACATTATTGTAAGCCTAGGAACTGTAGCCATGTGGTTGGATTCCTCAGAAGGTAATGTATGGTAACTTTTTTCAAAAAACATTGAGAATGTACCACACCTTAGAGATTAAGGATAACTCTGAAGGTCAATGAACTTCATTTGCTAACAGTAGCATGCCAGCTAAGCCTTTTTCGCATTTTGCAACCCCCCTCAAGCTGGTGTAGTACCTACTTTTCAGGAATGGCTCTGTGCAACATTTATTTGCCTCCTGAAATTCATCTAACCTTTCTGAAGATACCTCAAAATTTGTGAGCCTGAATGTAGCCATTACTGAGGCCATTAGTTCTGCTCCTTGTTTTCTGTTTTTGTTTTCTGTTTTCTTTATGTTTCTCAGTTGTTCTCTTGCAGACCTGCCAACCTAAGTAGTGCTGGGATCAAGAAAAATGGGCCTTGGTGGTTCGTGTTCCTGGAGCCGTGTCCATGCCAGTGGACCGTGGCAGCTAGACACAGATGATGCTCACACGCTCCAGAAGAGACTCTGACATCGCTGTTGCCGTTGTTGCTGTTATAGCAGTGGTGGCCACTGCTGCTATTGTTTCTGGGATTGCTATTTCATAATTGGTTACTACAGCTAGCACAATGGAGACCCTGGCAGCAAAAGTAGCTACCACAGTTAATCTTTTTCTTATTGGGCATGATAAATTTAATTCCACTTTTATACATTATAATTGGCTTTGTAAGTTGTAAAAAATTATTAAAACTCAAGTTCCATTTGCTTATGGGATACCACCTTACAAGGACTCCAATTTACAGTAAGGCTCGTTTAAGAAGGGAATGGTTCAATTGCCTTTAGCCTCCTGGCTATGGGTGGGTTAGGACTTCTGTTGGTCTTTTCTGTGTCGCACAGATTGCAAGCCCAGTGTCACTTTGAGATCTTTGGCAGCAGTCACTCTACAGCTCACATGGTTTAGTCTATATGATAATGAGTATTCAGAGACGGGTAATGCTTGGGGGGCTGCCATCAACCTAAGACAGAGCACTTGTGTGACCTGGGCAGGTGTCTCTATGACGGGTAAGGTGGTCTGCTGGTCCCACGCAACCTAAGTCAGAAGCTCATTTAATAAAAAGGGGGGACCTGTGGGCGCCATGGGCCCTGGCCCCTGACTGGGAGTGGCTGCAGCCTTGCTTGCTGACCTCGATCAGATGTCCTCCCTATTCAGATTCCCTGCCGGTATCCACCCTTCTGAATGCTTAAGGGAAGTTCCTTGTTTGTGTATCCTGCATTTTGGGCACTAACAACTTAGATGCAAGAATGTAGAACATTGGGTCTGGAATGCAGACCATTGGTAGCGAACTTCTGCCCTCCGGGGGTTCCTCCATTTGTGCTGTAAGCCTGTATGTATTTAAGGTTTCTTCCCTCTTTCAATAAAGGGCATTCGACATCCAATCGTATGAATGACCCGCTGTCTCTTGTCTCTATTTTTTAATCCGCAGCCCTTCGCTCGGACATGGTGAACGGGTATTGGTAATGCGGGCATTACCGCTACAGAGAACAACTGACCAAGGGGTGTTGTGGGATAGAATATTTGTTTAACTCTTTAAAGATGTGTTGCATTTGTTTGTATTACAGAATATGTAAAGACGTATTACATTTGTTTATGCTGAATTTGTTTAACTAGATAGAGATATGTTACCTTTGATTTACCTTGCCTGCCTGAGGCACCTGATTGGTCTAATAAAAAGCTGAACAGCCAATAGCTAGGGAATATAGGCATAGGCAGGGCTACCAGGTAGAGAGAATCAGTAGGAGGAGGAATCTAGGCTCTGGGGAAGAGAAAGAAGAAGAAAGAGAGGGAGAACCATTCAGGGTGGGCTGGCCAGACAGACAGACAGACATGGAGAAAGCAGGATAGAAGGATGGACAGTACATAAATGAGGTAAACAAGCCTCAGGGCAGTACATAGATTAATAGAAATGGGTTAATTTGAGTTAAGAAAAAAAACTGGCTAGAAAGAAGCCTAAGCTAAGACCAAGCATTCATAATCAATAATAAATCTCCTTATCATGATTTGGGGGCTGGAGGTCTAAGAAAGCCTGCTACATTGGGGTGTCTATGACAACTGATACATGTAGAGCACAAACCCTAGAGAGAGCATTGCAGAAAGGCTGGTTTAAGGTTAGAATACATTGACATAGCATCAGGTTTGAGTACAACACAACTACTTCTGCATTACCTCTGGGCTTTCACTTACTTTTGGAGGAGCTGACACACCCCACCTCACTGAATGAAGATAAATCTTGCTATGAAATCTAGGCTGGTCTCTAACTTATGATTCTCCTGCTTCAACGTCCAACAGAAACATTTTGTGTGTATGCTTTTGTTGTTGTTATGCTTTAGTGGGTTTTGTCTTTGGAGGAAGGTTGCTTTGTCTTGATTTTTTGGTTTTTGTGGATTAATTTGAGAGAACATTGAGTTGGGCAAGTAGAGAGATGGGGAGGATCTGGGAGGACTTAAGGGATGGAAATAATATAATCAAAACATACTGTATAATAAGTTCAAAAATTGATTTAAAAATGTAATAAAAAATACTGACATTGCTCTGTTAGTGTATCTTGGGTTTTGGTGCAATGATGTATGATATCCTGTGACTTTCCTGGCATCACCCTGTACAGTTTCACTCACTAGAGTTTACAGTGTTATTCTTTTAGCAACTTCCTTTTCAAGTTATATAATTGGAGGATGTCAGGTCCTCCTCAGAAATGTAAAACTCCAAATGAACATGTGACAGTTTCTGAATTTGGAAATGATGAAGCTGACACTTGAGCTCTTGTGGCAATAGCAGCAGACACATCTAATGAACAGTTGAAGACACAGGCTTTATTAAATCTAGGTTTGATGATTGTAGTGGAGCAATGTTTCTGAAATGGTTTAACTACTCATACAAATGAGTTTTGTGTAAGTCTTCTTTTATTATAAACATAGACTTATATATTAATGATTTAATAGTTTCTCAGACATTTTTGTAAGTTGAGGAGGTCTGATAAGGTGAAAATGACTTCATTATTTGTGTCTTAGTTACTGTTTATTGGTATAAAGAGACATCATGTCCAAGGCAACTTACAAAAAAATTTAATTTGGGGCTTGCTTAATGTTTCAGAGGGTAAGTCTATTTTCATCATGGCTGGGAGCATGGCAGCAGGCTGGCATGGTCCTGAAGATGTAACTGAGATCTTTTCCATCCTGATCAGTAGGCCACAGGCAGAAAAAGAGCCACAGGGCCTGGTGTGGGCATTTTAATCTCAAAGCCTACTTCCAGGGACACACCTCCTCCAACACTTCCTCCAACAAGACCACACCTCCTAATCTTTTCAAAACAGCTCATCAACTGAGAACAAAGCACTCAAATATATGAGCCTATGAGGCAATTTTCATTCAAACCAATATAATTTGATGTAATGGAGAATCTTTAATGATGCATTTTATCATTGACTCTTTAATTATAAGGAAAATTAATTTATATTAACTCAAAGCAGTTGGAATAGCACACACAAACCTACACAAGCTCAAGCTACACAAAATTTCAGCATGGGGTATGAGTACAAAGTCCCATCCTTAACTAATGAGATATTGGCATTTGATAGCTACTAGGAAAGTGAGAATCTATTTTCTTTAAGGTTATGTCCCCAGTAGATCAATCACACTCCAGGGAAGGCCACACATCCGGGAGTTATGGACAGAATAAAACATACTTGAAAATTTTGTTTTTTCCAGAAACAAAGGAAGAAAAGCTGGAAAGTAAGGACGAGCGGTGGAACTGGTAGGAATTGATGGAGAACTGAATGTGATCAAAGTGCATTGTATGAAATTCTCAAAAAAAAAAAAAACTAACAAAAGTCCCATTCTTCTGGATAATTGAAAGATTTGAAATTGACTGAAACATTGGGTCATTTCTTTTCTGTTCCCTGAACAGGATGTCTGTTTAAGGCCTTTATAGATAGTAATGTAAAAGCAGTGAACACTGTGCAATGGAGCTACCTGACAATACTCTGAACCTTGTCGTCTTTGTTAGTTGTTCCAAAACTCTTCGTGAGAATTTGTTCCTAAAACGGGAATCTGTGAGGAAAGGGTGCACTGACGGGAAACAGCAATCCTGAACTGTCTATGTTAGTGGAGATGACAGAGACACAGCATAAATTGGAAACCCCACAGCTGTGCAAAGCCTCCTGCAGAGTCTGCCTGTGGCAGGGCTGCAGCTGCACACCCAGCTGCAGTTTGGGGCCAGGCTGCAGGCTTGCTGGGAGCACTGCGCCTCAGCAGCAAAGAGATAGGTGCCTGAGTCCTCCAGCTGGGCATCCCTGATGTGCAGGGTGCTGTAGCGCTCCTTGGAGTCGAATGTTGACTTTAACCTCCCATCCTCCTTTGTTCCTGGATTCAGGAAAAAAAGATTGACGAGGCTGCCCCTGGGATTCTGTCGGAACCACTGCACCCTCATCATGGTGGTAGAAAAATTGCATCTCAGAGCAGAGCCGGCTCCCTCCTGGAGACTGAGGGCTGGAGGATTCTGCTCCACCTGCATCCCTCTCACCCCTGCTCAGAGAAAGGAAAACAAACCACATGACAGACAATCCTTCCGCAGGTTCCACCCTGTCAGATATCCCGGGAGACAGCCATGAGGAGCTTTGGGTCACCTGTGTCCTGCCCCTCCCACTGGCAGCTCTGGAACACCCCTAACCCATCTGGGAGAGCCACAACTCACAGCAAACCTGCACCCACAGCAGCCCCAGCACAGCTCCCAGGCTCCTCTCCATGGATCCTGTCAAACTGCTGAGATTCCTTCACCCAGCTCCAGACAGTGTTTAACTTAGTTCCAACCCACAGCAGGCTCTCCCTCGTTCACCAGGCACCAATAAAATCTGAGCTCTTTCATCTTGATGGAAATCCACACCCACAGCAGCCCAGTGAGGCCTCACAATAACTGCTCCCTAGCTGTGAATGAAAACCCTGCAGGGAACAGGAATCCATGACATCTACCAAAAGCTTGAAACTGAAGAGGGTTGATTGTTTATGTTTATTTGTTTGTTTGTAACAGTTAAAGTAAGAAAATTTGAGAGGAATTGTAAGAAGGAGGGGATGATATGTCAGGAAAGAGCTGAGATCTCCATACATCACAGAGCTTAGAAGGATAGAGAGAGTAAGCCATTTCTTAAATTACAGAATTTGAAAATCAGTTGTATGAAAATTCTTATAAAAGAAAACTCTTTGATGGTGGGCAATGTGTGCTGAGGAATGAATATACTTTCTTGAAATCAGCAGATCACCATTTGCAAAAAAAAAAAAATGTCTCCAATGAAACTTTCATTTGTTTAAACAATCAGGTTATGAACACAACATTCACCCTGATTCATTTTCCACCTCTGTCCTTATCTACAGTCCCTTCCCTGTACCCTGCAGACCCAGACATTGCTGGTAAAATTCAGTGTTTCTCTGTATTTATTTTCTTCTTCTATTTTTGTGCCTTATTAATTTTCTTCCTCTCAACTAATTATTCGTGTTCCTGCTAGTCAGAGAGAAGACAATGAAAAGTTTGACTATCACTAGTATTGCAATAATTCTGGGTCCATGAAGTCTGGAGATTTTCATCATAAAATGTTAAAACTTGAAGTCACGGAGTTAGATGTTTTCTACTGAGCTTCAGAGATCATGTTGACCAGTACAATTCTATTTTCTTATCTGTCCTCATGGAATCATCCTCACAGTGGATCTCCAGGTTTCTCTAGTTTTATTGTTCCACAGAACAGCACAGCTAACAACCAGGAATAAACTTTTCATCTGTGGCTGACAGCCTCACATGTTCTCGGGTCTCTTCAACTGCCCAGCCCTTCAGAAAGTCATTTCTGGGAAGCCTGCAGTGCCCCCTAGTGGATCAACACCATCAGCAGAGGTGACTTGAGGCCATAACTCCACATGTCACACAAAAGCAACCCCCTTCACTCCTTTAGTTCCTGATGGAGGAAATGCAAGATGGTCAGAAGACATGACAGTCTAGGTAGAGTTGGGGGTTAAAGATGAACCACTTTGAAAGTGATACATCATGGAGATTAAACCACAAAATAAGCTGATACTTCTTATCATGTGCTATTTATTAGATTTCTATAATTTAGTTAAAAATAAATCTATAAGCATTGACTAAAGTTTTACATAAGTGAGTAGTATGAACACATAAAAGGTGAGGAGACACTGGTTTACACTCTAATGAAGAAGACTAAAATACAGGGACCTGAATAAAACAAACAGGATCAAAGAAGAACGTAGTGAGAGTTGTGTGATCCCAGGAACAGAAGAAATGCCCACACGCAGATGGTCAGACTCTAAAGAAGTCAGGCACAGTTTCTTCTCATAAGCACACCTTATGGAAATAATAGGCATGGATCATTGTGAAGCCTTTTGATTTTCCTAGTGTTTATACAAAAAAAAAAAAAAAGCATGAGAATATGAACTACCAAAGTTACAAAACAATGCATCAAAGCTAAATTCCTCTATTGGTACCTCTATCCATTCTGGTCTTTTTACCACTCATACTGAAACTCAGTCTTCATCTTCTTGACTCGGCTGTTAGGCTGCCAATAGTTTTGCTATAGTTTTATAATCATGGACAAAGTATGTGAAATGATAGAAAATTTATGGTAGTCTATTTACAGTATTTATTTATAAGAGTGATAAATTATATACATACCTTTTAGTTAAACATGGCTGCCTACACATGACCTGAACAAGGACAACAACAATAGACATACCAAAGTGGATGGACAAAGACCACACCTTATCCCTACACATAAAAAATTACAGGCAACTAAAGACTGCTGAGAGTCAGAGAAATAGTCTTATCCAGAGAAGAGGGCAATGATTGGTTATCCAATAACAATTATTAGCTGTTGTGGAATATTATTTTAAGATATGTTACATTTGTTTATGCTGTGGAACATTTGTTTTAATGATGCAAAGATTTCTTGCATTATTTTATGTTGCATTTGTTCAACCCTGTGAAGCTGTTGCTTTGCCTGTCTAAAGCACCTGATTGGTCTAATAAAGAGCTGCATGGCCAATAACAAGGCAGGAGAAAGGATAGGCTGGGCAAGCATTCAGAGAGAAAAAATAGGAGAAATCTGGGTAAAGAAGATTGAAGATCAAAAGAAGGAGAAGAGGACACCAAGGGCCAGCCACCCAGCTACACAGCAAGGCACAGAGTAAGAAGTAAAGAAAGGTATATAAAATAGAGAAAGATAAAAGCCCAAGGGCAAAAGATAGACAGGATAAGTTAAGAAAAGCTGGCTAGGAACAAGCCAAGTCAAGGCCAGGCATTTATAAGAAACAATAAGACTCCATATAATTGGGGGGGGGGAGCTGGGTGGATGGCCTCACAAAGAACGAAGAGTAATTTAAAAAAAAATACACGTGGCTGATATGTAGAACTGAATGATGTTGTAAAATAAAAGGAAAAAAATACAGTCAGACCTGAAAACATACATACAAGAAACATTATACAGACCAAGCAAGTTATATTTAGGAATATATAAACATACACATGTACAACATGCACATATACATATATGCCTTTAATTTTAAGAAGGCCATGAATTTGAAAGAGAGCAAAAAGAGGGGTAATGTGTGAGGATTTGAAGGGACAAAAAGGAAAAAGGAAATGATATAATTGTGCAATAATCTCATAATAAAACCATAATTAAAATGTACTAATAAATCTCGTGGGCTTCATTACATTAGCACACAAGGGCATACTGCTACCTGTGTCAACCTCTACTGATCAGCACAGACACTGCTGTTTGTCTAGCTAGGGATCCAGCGTCACTCCAGCTCTTTAAGCATCCTCTCTTTATTCACATGTAGCATGTTTTCCTCTTTATTCACTAGCATGTTTTCCTACCAGGAGAGACAAGGAGAAGGGAAAGACAGTCCCTGAGGTCAGGGGGTATCATGCTCTCATATGGTATGACGGCTTTGTTCTTATTTGTGATTTGTGAATTGTAGCTATAGTTAATCAGCTATTTTGAGGAACTCTAAAATTACTACTTTGTGTATAGTTCATGTGCAGTCTCTGTAACCAACCATTGAGATGATTCTGAAGATAGAAGGCTGGGAAAGGGAAAAGTAGGAACGGAGTTTCTTAGAACAACTATGTGGGAAGAAAAAAGAACACCATGATACAGAAGGAAATGTACAGTACTGAAGCAATTTTATGTATACAGATATCTAATCTAAGACTGATTATTATAAGGCAAAATATACATTATATGTTCTAAAGTGGTAAAGAATTTTAAGTATCTGTCAATGTGATAGAAGATAGGACAATAATAATAATAATAATAATAATAATAATAATAATAATAATAATAAACAAGAATACACTCACCTGAGAAGAGATTCAGTGTGAGATTGTTTAGATCACATTGGCCTGTGAGCCTGTTTCTGGAGGATTTTCTTGGATGACACAACTGATGTGTGAAGACCCTGCCTGGAAGTTGGTGGCAAAATTCCCTGCTCTGGGGTTTTCAACTGTAGGGAAAGCTAGCAGAGTAATAAGCATTCTCATGTTCAGTTCTCCACATCCTGAGGTCCATGGTTGTAAGGAAAAGGGGCTGGCTAAAGAAACCCACCCTGAACCTGGAGCCCAAAATTAGGGAAGGATGGCTCAGATAAGGCCAGTGAAAGAAACACAGTTTGGCTCAAATCAGAGCCATCTCTGCCCCTGGCCAACTGACTTGTGAAACCAACCAATCACAGATCAGGACAGTGGAATGCTGGCCCTGGGGCCCAGGACCAGGGAAAGAAACACAGCCTGGGTTTAGGACCTGAGCCAGAGAAATGAACACTTTATCCCCAAACCCAGAATCAAGAAAACATGCCCTGACTTTGAAACTAGTGCCAAAGAAACACTCTAGTCCCTAGAATCAGAGTCAGTGAAAGAAATGTGTCCTGGCCTTAGTTTTAGTGTCAAAAATCTAAGTACTTCCAGTGAAAGAAACACAGTTTGGCCCTGAAATCAGGGCCATTTCTGTCCCTAGCCCACAAAACTGGCCAATCCCTGGGCAGAAAATAAACTAATCACTGGTCGACTCTGCCCCCAAGACATCCTATATAAACTGTCCAGCCTGGTCAGTTATGAACTGTTCTCTCCACCATGGTAGAGGCAGCTACTCTCATGAACTTCTCCTTCCCAAATAAATCTCTTTCTCAAAAGAGTTTTGGGTGTGAAGATCTTCATTCACTGGTGCAGAGAAGAACCTTGCTGAAACGTCCAATAGTGGACTGAGCAAGGGGGAACTAAACAGAAGAACCTTAATAAGATATCCCATGGTGGACAGAGCAAGGAGGAGATAAACAGAAGATCCTTGCTGTGACATCCCTCTATAGACAAAGGAAGAGAGAGCTTTTCTCTGAAGCCAGAGGAGATTGGTACACTTCTGCAATTTCTTAGGCAGTAAGCAGAGCTCTGCTAGGAAGCCCCATTAAGTGGGGGCTGAGCAAAGCCCATTTGTAAGCATAGATAATAGTTTTTCTTTCTATCTTTTCACAGATGGAAGACATGTCAGCAAGCAGTAGCTGGAGCAGGAAGCTGAGTGATCACATCTTTCCCCACAGCATGAGGCAGAAAGAGGGAACTGGAAGTAGGTGAGGCTACAACTCTCAAAGTCCAGTCCAGGGACTAACTTCCTCAAGAATGATACACCTCCTGAATGTTCCCTCAAACAATGCTACCAACTATGTTCAATAATGAGAACATGAGGAACATTCTCATTCAAACTACCACAGACCTATAATAACATAATCAATATTCAAATTGGAACCTTATCCTGTAATCTTACCAATCTGTCATAATGCCATGAATTAGACAATAAAAAGCTGGACAAATTATTTTTTATTCTAGAACACCATTTTATTTTTCCTCAATGCCTTTTTAAATTTTTTATTATTGAAAATGCCATACATGTACACAATGAAATATATTTACCCCTAGTTTCCCACATCATATATATATGAAGCTCCTCTTCAAAATTCAGGACTTTTTTTTAACCTACTAAGTCCAGTTAGTGCTACCCACATGTCCATGATGGGAGCATCCACTGGAACACTGGAAACTCACCACTAGAGATGTCCTTAAATAAGAATGATTATCTCATGGGGTTGGAGAGATTGCTCATCAGGTAAAAACAGTGCCTGCTCTTCCAAATGATTTGGGTTCAATTTCCTTAACCCACATGGCAGCTCACAGCTGTCTATAACTTCAGTTCCATGGGTCCTGAAACACTTACACAGACATATGTGCAGGCAAAACACCAATGTACATAAAATCTTAAAAACTAAAAATGAATGATTATCCCATCCTTTATATCTCTCTTCTATAGTAAACTACAAATTAAATATCCAATCCTTCCTGTATTTCTGAACCCATAAACTACATAAACAATGTTCTAACATACAGACCACTTCAACTTTACATTAGTTAAGTTGTAACCTCATTTCATAGGTGTAATTCAATCTGTTATAGGAACTTATTACATCAGACATTTTTCCTGGACTTGGCACTCAAGCCAGGTAAAATCCACTGTGCCCAGAGAAGAGGGTGGTAATAAGATCTTCACTGTCTTCACACTTGCTCACATACATATATCTAAAGCCTGTCAACGTGTCTTTGAGACAGATCTATGCAGATCTATGTTCTCCAGGACAAATCCCACTAGTGTCTAGAGCACGTTAACATTCCTTCTACACAAAGAAAGAAAGAAAAGAAAGAAAGAGAGAGAGAGAGAGAGAGAGAGAGAGAGAGAGAGAAGGAAGGAAGGAAGGAAGGAAGACAGAGAGAGAGAGAGAGAGAGAGAGAGAAAGAAAGAAAGAAAGAAAGAAAGAAAGAAAGAAAGAAAGAAAGGAAGGAAGGAAGGAAGGAAGGAAGGAAGGAAGGAAGGAAGGAAGAAAGAAAGAAAGAGAGAAAGAAAGAGAGAAAGAAAGAGAGAAAGAAAGAGAGAAAGAGAGAAAGAAAGAAAGAAAGAAAGAAAGAAAGAAAGAAAGAAAGAAAGAAAGAAAGAAAGAAAGAAAGAAAGAAAGGAAGAAAGTGCATCAAGATTCAGACAGGAATAGAGCCTTACTCAGAGCTTACTATGTAAAAACAACATAAACCCTCTCTTTGATCTCTCTGGCCATACAAGTTTTGTGGTTATTGCTGTTTCATCCAGTTCTCACACTCACTCTGATCCTTCCTTTAGCTCATGATAAATGTAGGTGTTTAATGTGGGTGTGTGGTTGCAGCTGAAAAAAGCAATGCGGTGAGAGTTATAACTAAAACATAGTTATATATCTATAACTATAACTATAAAGTTAGTTTCTAACTTACAACTTTCTCAAGACACTTTTGATGACCTTTTCAGTTCTGTTTTGTTAGTGCATTCCAAATATGATATCCAAATATCTTGAAAGACTAAAGAAAAAGAAGTATATTACTAACTCTAAAGGACATTTGTTAATGTATAAAACATTTTCATGTATTGATGCATAATAAAAATCAGAAACAGTGAATGAACTTGTGGGAAATTTTCAGTGAGCTCCAGGGTGAATATGCTAAGTGAGGGGACCATTTCAGCACTACAACTTACAAAGTAGTAAATGGAGATACTTATGTTGGCACAGGCCTGTAATCCCAGATCTCAGGATGATGAAACAGAAGATCATGAATTTTAGGCCAGCTTAGGCTCCAAAATAAAATTCTGTCTCAAACATAAATGAATTAATGAAAATACATACAGGAAATCAATGAATGAGACAGTTAACTGAGCAAAGAGACAAACTACAAATGAGGGAAAATCTTGTGAGCTAGTCCTCCGACAGAGGATTCACCCACTAGACAATGAAAGCAATCAACCAAAAATGGGCATAGAACTGAACATAGAGTTCTCAAAAGAAGAAATATAGATAGTCAATAAAAGAATCATTGAAAACTCTTAGTCATCAGTGAAATGGAAGTTAAACTAATCTGACACTCATCTCACCCCATCCAGAGTAGCAATCATAAAGCAATCAAATGACAGCAAACGCTGGTGAGGATGCTGGGAAACAGCGAGCCTTCATTCACCATGGGCAGGAGCACAAACTGATGTAACAACCATGGAAATCAATGTGAAGCATTCCTAGAAATCTAAAAGCGGGAGTGTTGTAGGGTCCAGCTTTGTAATTCTTGCATATATATCTGAAGGACTCCGTACACTACACAGAGATAACTACTGAACAATGTTGGTTACTTTTCTAGTCAAAACTGCTAGAAAACAAAGCCAGCCTAGATGTTCTTCAACAAAAGGATGGATAATGAAAATTTGGTGGACATTTTATAAATATATATATATATGGGACACAGTCAAAAGAATGACACATGGTGAACAGAGCCTTGAGGAACTATGAGAGAGGCTGCAGGAAAAAAAGCAGAGGGCCTTTTACCTCAGGTGCGTTTTGTTCACTGGACTGTTCTTGGACATGATTTCATGCCTCCTGTATTAAACATTTACATTCAATTAATGACATGTTTAGATCTTAAAGCTATGGCTTGGATGTCAGATAACAGCTATAGAACCCAATTGCGTCAATGTACCCTGAACATGGTTGTGGATTCTGCTTTGCTTTCATGCTTTCCCAGACATAAATGTGCCAGGCAATTGTGTTTAAATTGATCTGTCCTGATCTCAATGTCCCTTGCTCATAGAATCCCTCCTCTCTCTCATCAATTGGACTCCTGGAGCTTGGCCTGGCGCCTGGTCATGAATCTCTGTATCTACTTCCATCAGTTCCTGGATGAAGGCTCTATGATGACAGTTAGGGTATTCACTAATCTGATTACCAGTGTAGGCCAGTTCAGGCTCCCTCTTGACTATTGTGAGTAGTATAAGGTGGGAAAATGTACAGAGATGGCCAGCCAAACTAGTGGAAAAGCATGAACTGTGGACTAATAGCTGTGCAGCCCCATGGTACTGGACTCCCTATGGATAGTTGTTGAGCTTGAACTGTTTAGGGAGCTCCCCTGGAAGTGAGATCAGGTTCTATCCCTGGTACATAAGCTGGTTTTTTGGAGCCCAGTGCCTATGGTGGGACACCTTATGCAGCCTTGGTGCAGTGGGAAGGGACTTGGACCTGCCTCAACTGAATATACCAGGCTCTGCTAATTCCCAATGGAAACCTTGCCTTGGAGGAGGTGGGAATGGGGGGTGGATTGGGGGAAAGGCTGGGGAGTGGAAGGAGGCAAGAGAGGTGGATCTGTGTTTGGTATGTAAAATGAATAGAAAATTTCTTAATAATAAAATTTTGGCTACGATCAAAAACACCAATGACAACCAATGTTGGAGTGGATGTGGAGCAAAGGGAACACTCCTCCACTGTTGGTGGGAATGTAAACTTGTACAACTACTGTGGAAATCAGTATGGCGGTTTCTCAGAAAACTAGGAATCGAACTACCTCAAGACCCAGCCATCCCACTCTTGGGCATATACCCAAGGAATGCTGATTCATACCATAAAGATACATGGTCAGCTATGTTCATAGCAGCACTATTTGTAATAGCCAGAACCTGGAAACAACCTAGATGCCCATCAACGGAAGAATGGATGAAAAAAATGTGGTACATATACACAATGGAGTACTACTCAGCAGAAAAAAACAATGAAAGCATGAAATTTGCAGGCAAATGGATGGAACTAGAAAAAATCATCCTGAGTGAGATAACCCAAACCCAGAAAGACAGTTATGGTATGTACTCACTCATAGGTGGATTCTAAATATAAAATAAAGAACAATCAGACCACAACCCATAGAACCATAGAGGCTATATATATAGCATGGAAGTCCCTAGGACAACTGTGGCATATAATAAATTTCAGTTTTACTCAATTATTGGAAAAAAAAGCCAAATGAATGGAAACACATGAACTATGAACCAAAGGCTGAGGGGCCCCCAGCTGGATCAGGTCCTCTGAATAGGTGAGACAGTTGATTGGCTTGATCAGTTTGGGAGGCAACTAGGCAGTGGGACCAAGTCCTGTGCTCATTGCATGAGTTGGCTGTTTGAAACCTGGAACTTATGCAGGGACACTTGGCTCAGTCTGGGAGGAAGGGACTGGACCTGCCTGGACTGAGTCTACCAGGTTGATCGCAGTCCTCGGGGGAGGACTTGTCCTGGAAGAGGTGGGAATGGAGGGTGGGCTGGGGGGTAAGGGGAGGGGGTGGGAGGGGGGAGAATAGGGGAACCCATGGCTGATATGTAGAACTGAATAGTATTGTAAAATAAAAAATATATATATATAAAAATAAAAAAAATTGGTCTGTCCTGAGAAAGGGCTCCTCTGATATTTAGTATGTGCTTATTGACATTTGCTTACATTTTTTCTGATCATGTTTTTTATGAACTCAAACAACCTTCCTTGAATCATTGCTTTCTTTGTTACATTTGTGTATAAAAGTAAAATAAAACTGAAGTAAGTTTGTCTACAGCATTAGACTGTAGTCCACCCTATTCTTTCAGGTCCTCCAAACCCAGGTCCAACAATTTCAGCATAGGTCTGCCAAAAAGTCAAATATATATATAAATATAATTCATCAATAAATGAAATGAAATGATAGAATTTGCATGAAAATGGATGCAGTTGGAAAATTCTATACTAAGTGAGTTATTTTCAGCCTCAGAGAGACAAACACATGCAAACCTTAGCTTCTAAATTTTATCTGTATGTATTTATGTGACTATGAGTGTGTGTAGATTCTGGGAAGCTAGAAAAATAAAGAAAAGGAGGCATTAGGAAAGATGAGTGTGAAGATAATAGAACATGTGATATGGAAGCAGAAGGGGGGATTCTGGGAGCAAGAGGTGTCAGTAAGAATGGGGACTAAGGAGATGGCAGAGGAAATTAGCTTGGGGAAGAGTATGTATGAAATTGCTAGAGGAAAAAGTGCTACTCTGTAAGCAAGTTTCAAAATTAAAAAACAAATATTTTTAATTGAAAGGTTTTAAAAAGCAAGCAAGTCACACTGCTGTAGAGGTGATGGTGGTCTTTATGACATGGCATAAGGTAAGTCTCATTGCCATGTGCATGTCGTCCAACTCACAAAGATAACCACATGAGGGGTGTGTACATTCTTGTAGAACCATCAACAGAGAAGAGAAGTGAAGTGAAGAGAAGAAAAGAAGAGGAGAGCAGAGGAGAGAGGAAACGAGAAGAGTGGAAACTTGTAGATGTAACCAACCGTCTTATTAAATAAGAAACACAGAAACAATGCAAAAGAGAAAGCCGAGAAGTCAGAGCTCAGAGCTAAAATCTCACCCTTCCTCCTGCTGTCCCAGCTTCGCGAAAAGAGAGCTACTTCCTGTCGGTTCGTTTTTTTTATAGTATGTTGTTCTGCCTTCTCATTGGTTGTAAACCCAAACACATGACTGCCTCGTCACTGTCTGAATGTACAGCCCCCTAGGTCTTAAAGGCATACGTCTCCAATGCTGACTGTATCCCTGAACACACAGAGATATTATGGGATTAAAGGCGTGTGCCACCACCGCCACACTCTTGCTATGGCTCTAATAGCTCTGACCCTGAACACACAGATATCTATGGGATTAAAGGCGTGTGCCACCACCGCCACACTCTTGCTATGGCTCTAATAGCTCTGACCCCCAGACAACTTTATTTATTAACATACAATCAAAAAAATATTTCAGTACAATTAGATTACCACCACATTTCCCCTTTTCTATTTTAATAAAAAGAAAAAAAAGCAAAAGGTTATAACTAACAAAAGAAAAACTATATACAAAAGTACAATAACTATATACAATATATACAAGTAATAAATACCTAAACAGGTATTTGACAAATCAGAGAAAATAATTCCATTATCTATCCTATTTTGGTAAATCCAAGATGTATCTAATGCACTTTCTATCCTAATTAATTTTCAACTATAACTAACTAATCTTCAACCATAACTAACTAATCTTCAACTCCCTCAGAGACCCAAGAAGGGAATAATATTAGCTAACAAAAATAAAAACAGGAAGTGCATGCAAGCAACTTCCAAAAAATTTTGTGAGTTGACAGAAACAGCCAGCTGCCTGGGCAGTCACCTGAGGTTTCTCCGCAGTGTTGGGGCATCATCTTCAGCCTATAGGCTTAGTGTATCTGACAGACTCATTTGTGAAGTAGGATGTACACAAGGTCAACAGTTCAACCTCACATTGGGTGAGAGCAGTCCACGTACCAGAAACACCTGAATTCCACTAGTGTCCTGTCATGATTCAGGATTTTAAATTCTGGAAATTGTTGACAGTTTTTTAATTCAGCTGTCCATTCTTCTTGGCTGTGTATATATGGCTTCATCTCAGCATCCCCTTCTTCTCCACATCCCTCTATTAAATGCCAGTCTACTTTTGAGAGGCATGAGCTTTCAGCTGCTGTTCCATTGTACAACAGAATCCATCGGCCCTCTGCCTGTTAAGCTGCCTTCGAAGAAAAGGGCACCATACCTTTTCCGGATGCGAAAGCCACTTCAGGGATGGGGCCATATTGTCCTGGCCTCAGAAGATGCCTTTTGATAAAGCCATAACCACACTTGTTTTGGCAAGAATCAGTAGTCCCTTGTTTCATGATCTGTCTGTCCATTTTGTCCTGTTGATTCGAGGATACTTTGTTGTCCAGTGGCTAACTTTTGCCAAAATGAAAGTTGACTCCATATGCAGTTTCTTCAATGCCCATATTTTCTCTAAAGTAGATTGGTACTGCCAGGAGCCGACATGTCTCAAAAAAGAAAAATTTTCTAAGTTATTAAAACATTGTAAATGCCATATTCTGTAGATCTCTGAAGGGTTTGAAGATGACCTGTCTAAAACATCTCTGCTCAATTTTTAAAACATATTTAATATGACTACAAGTTCTATTGTAATGTCTAACTACTAACTTTCATTTCTTTATATCCTAATAGTTGATAATAATAACATTCAAGGATCAGAAATTTGCATTACATTGTTAAATGAATGGTATAAATACAATTAGAAATATACATATAGCATTTTCTAACAATATCAATTTCAAATTTGTATACAATATAAAACAATCCAATCCAATGTAAAGTATTTAAAATTAGTAATTGTCTTTTTCTTTTCTTTCTTTCTTTTTCTTTTTCTTTTTCTTTTTTTTTTAAACAAGAACCTTAAATCTAATCTCCTTTGCTTAGCCTTTTTCCTAACCCTTGACAATAACTTGTAACCAACCCCCCTAAATACTGAAAATTATCCCAGACCCAAAACCCATTAAAAGACCAAAAAACCACCCGCCCCACACCACCTCTTTGGGAATGTGGGCGTCGTATTCTTAAAATTGCTTCCTGCTGGGTATGGGCGAAGTTTTCTTTATCCTGAAAGAAAAATTTTAGGTTAATTGTCAAATTCTAGGAGAGGTAACTATATCCTTCATTATCCAGTCTGTGTATAATGCCAAAGTTCAGGGTTTATCTCAAGTCCTTATTCAAGTAGTCTTTGAGACTGGATCATCTCAGCTAGTCATCTCAAATTTGCTCTGAGCACCTTGTAGTTCAAAGCTGATCTATGGATGATGTTTGTCAGCTTAATGATATTATTATTGTCCACGTGGAATTGTTGTTGTTGTGGGGCCCCATCTTCTTTCTGGAGACTTCAGTTGATGTTAGGCCTGGCCATGATTTCCTGCAGAAAACTGATAAGAGACTCGAACACAAAAACATATATATGCAGCTAGCCTTTTTTCTAGAATTAGTTAGTACTCTATGTGACCATTCATATCTTAACAAAGTTTAAAATGTATATATATATTAATCTTGTAAATTTTGATATAAAATTTATACTTTGAGAAAAGTTTAAAGAATCAGAATAGAATCAAAGAGTTGAGATTAGTAATAGAATCATCCCTTAATTAATTTTGCTTTTGTCCTGTACCATAGCAGAAGATGGCTCTTATTCTGGCATGATACAGGGAGTTTGCATTTACCTTTTAACAACATGCTTGATTTTAAAGAAGGAGAGAGCCATTCTCCAACTCCAAAGTCAGCTTTAAATTTTAATTGAACTGGGACTGTTAGAAGACCAATAGTGTTAAATCTTTAGAGAAAAGCAGAAACAAACATTTAGGAAGACATAAAATTTTTTTAGATAATATATACCCATACACCGTTTCACTCTGTTTCTTGGGATAGATGATTTGTCCCTTTTCTTCAGTTGTCTCATTTGTCCAGTGTTCTTCAGATTCCTTAACCTTCATTCTCCTAAAAGACAAAAACAAAAACCTTTCCCCAAGACTAATTTTGGGGATGTTCCTTTTTGGCAAGTTATTATCTGATTAAATGAAAAGGCATGTTTTATTGATACAAGTTAGTTTAAATTGGGTGTTCATGCTGGTTGATGAACTATCACCTCCTCTATTTAAGAGGTCTCTCTTGTTCAAATCGAACCTTTATCAATTTTGATGGTACCCACAGCTTATCTTCTCCTGTAGAAACAAAAGCAAAACCACGTCCCCAATGTAATACATACCCTGGTTTCCATTCTGAGGTCAGCACATCCTTAAAGTATATAGGCTGATTTAATTCTGTAGTTTTTTCTATTATCCAATGTCTCTCTGCAGCTGTTGTTCCTTTCTCATTGGCATTCAGAAAATTCAAAGTTAGAAGAGCATTATGCAGTCTATTTCTGGGGGTTTATGTTACCCATTTCTGTTTATTTAGCATATCCTTTAGAGTTCTGTTTGATCTTTCTATAACTGTTTGACCTGTAGGATTATGTGGTATGCCTGTAATATGCTTTATATTGTAATAAGCAAAAAACTGTTTCATTTTAACAGAGACATATGATGGAGCATTGTCAGTTTTGATTTGTGCAGGTATACCCATGATGGCCATAACTTCTAGCAAATGAGTGATTACAGAATCAGCTTTTTCAGAACTCAAAGCAGTTGCCCATTGAAATCCTGAATAAGTATCGATAGTGTGGTGTACATATTTCAATTTTCCAAATTCTGCAAAGTGAAACACGTCCATCTGCCAGATTTCATTTCTCTGAGTACCCTTTGGGTTACATCCTGCTGGTAATGGCGTCTGATTGTAGAAGGAACAAGTAGGACATTTCTTTACTATTTCTTTGGCTTGTTGCCAGGTTATGGAAAAATCCTTTTTTAAACCTTTACTATTGACGTGATATTTTTTATGAAATTCTGAGGCCTCCAGCACATTTCCTATCAATAATTTATCAATCTCATCATTGCCTTGTGCTAGAGGGCCTGGCAGACCAGTATGGGATCGAATGTGAGTTATATATAAAGGATGATTCCTTTTCCTGATTGTATCTTGTAATTGAATAAATAGTGAAGTTAATTCTGAAGCATCAGGGATAAATTCTGCAGTCTCAATATGTAACACCACTCTTTCAGCATACTGAGAGTCAGTTACTATGTTGAGAGGTTCTGAAAAATCCATTAATACCAACAGAATAGCATACAATTCTGATTTTTGAACTGAATTATACGGACTTTGAACCACTTTACTTAAATTTTCTGATTTGTAACCTGCCTTTCCTTCTTTGTTGGCATCTGTATAAAATGTACAAACTCCAGATATGGGTTTTTGCCGTACAATTCGAGGCAAGATCCAATCAGCTCTCTTTATAAGATCAATTCTATTGCTTTTGGGATATTTGCTGTTAATTTCTCCCAAAAAATTACTGCAAGCTCTTTGCCAAGGTTCACTTTCTGTCCATAATTTTTCAATGTCCTCCTTAGTTAATGGTATGACAATTTCTGCTGGGTCTATGCCTGCTAATTGACGAAGTCTCAGTTTTCCTTTGTAAATCAAGTCAGAGATTTTTTTCCACATAAGTTTTTAATTTTTTATTTGGTTTATTTGGTAAAAATATCCATTCCAATATAATATCTTCCCTCTGCATTAATATTCCAGTAGGAGAACGCCTAGAAGGTAAGATAACCAAAATGCAATCCAGCTTTGGATCAATACGATTCACGTGTCCTTCATGCACTTTCTTTTCTACCAAGGCTAATTCTTTCTCAGCTTCAGGTGATAATTCTCTTGGACTATTTAAGTCCTTGTCACCTTCTAAGGTTTTGAACAAATTAGTCAGTTCATCATTTTTTACCCCAACAATAGTTCGTAGATGAGAAATATCTCCAAATAATCTTTGAAAGTCATTAAGAGTCTGTAGTCTATCTCTCCGAATTTGCACCTTTTGGGGTCTAATTTTTTGTAGCTCTATTTTCAGCCAAACCAATAGTGTGCCTTTCCCTTTAAGACTGGTTATTTTCAAAATGTCAAAATATTTTTCCAATCAATCAAGCCCTCTCTACTCTTGCCTTTAATTCCCATTGCCTATAGAATAGAAACAAAATTTCCCCAGCCTGTGATCTGTGCTCTATCTAAAGCCTTGACAGGCCCAGTAGGTTTGGGTGCAGGCTGCAGGTGCCTGGGGAGCACTGTGTGCTCACTGCACAGAAGTAGACAGCTGAGTCACTGGGCTGGGAGTCTCTGATGTGCAGGGAAACATGCAGGCTGGCTTTGTTGAGGTGAACTGTGAATCTGCCTTCTTCCTTCTCACCATTGGAGAAGATGGACATCAGTGCCTTGGGGCTTTTCCCAGGCTGTTGTCTGTACCACCAGAAGGACTGAGAAGCACTATCAGTGAAAGTACAGTTGAGAGAGGTCATGGCTCCCTCTGGGACACTGAGGGATTCCTGGTTCTGTTGCACCTTCTGCTGGCTGCTCACCCCTGTGCAGAAAGGCAAAGGTCAGACAAGCAGGACTGGATGCAGACACCCCAGAATGGCTTTTCATGGGCCTAGTTAGGATTCCCTAACTAGAGATTGAAAATGGATGTTTCTACCATTAGCTTGAGTGAGCAAAAACTTTAAATATCACACATGTATCCCACGGGAATTCCCAAACTTACAGTTTAACTGAAGCCACAGCACCACTACAGAAACAATCAAGGGTTTCATCCTCTCTTCCTCCCTCTTCACTGAGGAGTCAATCTAAACTCATAGAGTCACATTCAAAAGTTTCCACAACTCCTGCTTAAGGAAACATAAAAAGCAGCTTTGTTAGCAATCAGAAAAGTGACTCCTTTCATCACCTCAGCAGCACCAAGCCTTTCCTAGAACCCTTTCTCTACCCCTCCTCCTCTTCCTGCCCCTCCCCTCTCCCCCCCCCACCTTCTCTTTCACTTGAGCACTTTGCTCAGGATCCCTAACAAAACACTGCCACCTTGTGGGCTCATGAGAGTGACCAAAGAAATATTCAAGCTGTAAACTCTTCTAACCTAACCACGAAAAGGTAAATAAAGCCCTTGAGAGTTCAGTAGGTGTTTTTAAGAGACATGTGCTCCAAGTCAGGTGGGGAGTGAGGTGAGCACGTGTGTGCACACTCAGCACGTTATCCTCTTCCATAGGTATCACACACAGACAGGCACCTGCACTGAAAAATCACCTGTAAAATGTCTGCATTGAAATCTGAGTGTGGTTCTTTCATACAGCATAGCTCTAACTATTGTTACTCCAGACACCCTCATTCAAATCCATCTTCAAGTTTTACAAATGTCCTTGACAAACTGGTTATCTTGGCCAGAGCCTAGAAAGGCCTGGAATTCATTCCATTTTGGACCGGGAGCACATTTGCATCTAAACAGAATATTACTTGTATTGGACAAGGAGAGATGGAGCTGTGTTCACTACCTCAACTCTAAATAAAACCTAAGAAACTTGTTTGTTTATCTAATTTTTATTCTCCTTTCTTGAGTGAAGTCCTGTTGTGTAGTGAATGATCTGTAATAGTTCTAGATCTAATTTCTCTCACTTTCCTTCCTTCTGACACAGACTTCTGTCTCCATTTCTCTGCTTTCTTCCTTTTCTCTTCTTCCCTAATATTTTCACTTTCTCCCACTCACCATTCCTAACACAGTCATCAAGCGTTGTGTAACCAGGGAACATCAATGCCAGAGCTGAACTGGGTCCACATAGAAACAAGTCAGGAAACAACCGTCCTGAAGCAGACTGTGAGACCTCCACAGCTAGTAAAGTAAAGATCTAAGAGAGGCAAGAAGGCAATTTGGTTCAGCACAGATAAGGACCAGGTGTTGGTTCACACTTTGGCAGAATGATCATGAGTACTTTATTTTAAGCATATTTCAGTGCAACAAAAATTGGTGAAATGTTTCTAGTGAATGTTAACTCTTTTTATTTATTTTTATTAATTAATTAGCTAACCAATTAAGTGTTCCCAGCCTGATCACGATCCCTCCTTTCCTTTTAGTCCCACCCACCAACCTCCTCTCTTCCCCTACCCCAATCCTGTGTGGTGCACCATAAAGCATACATAAATCACCTTGAGACACAAGGTAAGCTAAATAAAGATTGGAAGTGACAACATTGAAACTCTTTGTAAAGTACATGGGACACCTTCCATAAAGATGGGTTCAATATACTAGCTGAGAAAAACAAGCTTATGTTAGAGTGAATGGGTTTGAAGGGGTGAATTCTGAGGACTCTGGCCACACAGATAGCACACAGGTCACCAGGCTATTCACCACTTCTGCTCCCAGCCCTCTGGGCAGACGACAGATTATGCATTCCTTCCTTTGAAGCAACAACCCTGTACTTTTCACACTCCAGGTTACCTCTAGTGGTATCTGTGAGCACAAGGAACTCTGTGCCCCCTACTCTGTCCCACAATGGGCTTTGAGACCTTGCAGAAGCTGGTAACTAAAGACCTTTTCCTATTCAAGAGCCATGGATAAACATACACAAAACATGGTTTGATCATACCCTTCCTTTGGCATCAAGTACAAAGGGAACAGAATGATGGAAAGATGCTCAGACTCAAACTGTTTTCTGCAAGAGTGCATTGTCCATGACAATAATAACAACAATCATTTCAGTAAATGTGAAATTATAAAAAGGAGGTAACCATAGTGTCACAAGATTATAATCCCAGAAGGGATTCAGGTTTGGGAGGCTGAAGCAAGAGAATGTGAGCTTGAGACCTGCCTGAGACATATAGGGAGACCTTGTCTCAAAAAATCTAAAGGACAAGAGACAAGAATAAAGAGAACAGGCACAGTAGCCTTGGGATATGTCCAAAAAGAAACATGAAACTAAATTTGAAGCACAGTTTTGTAAGATACACACCTCACTGTAATAGAATTCCAATAAAATGTGTAAGACTGGATTAACAGTTCTCATGGAAGAGCAAGAAGATGACCTATGAGACACACAGCACTTTCCTGCATCACTGTGAACCTGAAACAAAGCATCAAGTGTGTGGCTGCCAGGTGAGGGGAACAATATGCAGAGGTGTGGAACAATATGCAGAAGAAGTAAACGACAGAGCCAGATGAAATCCCAATTGCTAATCTGTAAACCATAAAGTAAACTAAGGATCCTAATATTGGCTAACAGTAGGAGAGGGGAGGCTTCCCTTGACTGAGGCTTAAACAAAAGTCTCAATGAGATCCACAGGTGTGTAATCTGACACTCTGCAAAGATACAACTTAAGAAGAGAGATCTGGCCGGGCGTGGTGGCGCACGCCTTTAATCCCAGCACTCGGGAGGCAGAGCCAGGCGGATCTCTGTGAGTTCGAGGCCAGCCTGGGCTACCAAGTGAGCTCCAGGAAAGGCGCAAAGCTACACAGAGAAACCCTGTCTCGAAAAAACCAAAAAAAAAAAAAAAAAAAAAAAAAAAAAAAAAAAGAAGAGAGATCTGTGATCCTCACAGCAAGTACAAACTGGAGAATGGGCCCTCTCTACTTACTAGCCTGTTCACTGGGGCCATGGGGGAGAATATTCTTTAGAAACAACTTACTGTTTATATCCAATCCAAGGCCCAGTCATGCAGGTAAAGAACACATACACACCAAACAATAAGTAATAATAATAATTTGAAAAATCATGTCTTCAAATCATAACTATAGATGGAGAAGAATCTCAGATCAGCAGCATAGAATGGCTCTTCAGAAGGATCATAGAAGAAAACCTCCCTAAATAAAAAAAGACAAACTCATATAGATACAGGAACCACATGAACATCAAACAAACAAGAAAACAAAAGAAATTCTCCCCACAGAATGTCATACTTGAAACACTAAACATAAAAAAACTAAGGAAGAGTATTGAAAGCTGCAAAAGAAAAACACAAGTTATATCTAAAGGAAAATCTATCATTATAACACATGATTTCTCATAGAAATTTTGAAAGCTATCAGAGACTGGAACAAAGTGTGCCAAGTTCTAAAAAAAACTCTACATGCCAACCTAAACTACAGTTCCCAGCAAAATCATCTGCCATGGATGAAGGAGAAAGAAAAATTATCCATGATACAAACGGACTAAAAGAATTCATGTCCGTGAGACCATACATGCAAAGAATACTGGAAGCAATTCTTCAAGTGGAGGAGATGTATAAATAAGGCCAAGAAAGTATAGAAAGAAAAATAAATGAAGCAATAACTATGGAAGCATAAAGTTATGACTAAGATCACTAATAGTAAAAATACAACAAAATGATTGAAGTCCATACACACCTTTCAATAACAATCCAGACCCAGAAAGGCAAAGGTCACATGTTCTCTCTCATCTGTTGTTTTGAGCTCAAAATCTGCAGATATGAGTTTTAAATGAAAATAATTACAGGCACCAGCAAAGTAAAAAGGGACCATGTGAGGGGAGATCTAGAGAGGGAAATAGTGGGATATAGGTGATATGAAGGAGGAAATGGGAAAAATGAGAAGGGAGTTTGAATTGAGAAAGAGAAAAGGATGTCAATACAGAAGCAGAGGGAGGGAGGAGAGACAGAATAAATGATGTTTGATAAAGTTTCAAATTGTATTATATATGTTCACTTTAAATTATAAGCACACACATATCTTAATTTATGCCACTTGTGCTGACAATGTTCCCACAAGAGCCATAGACTATCTAACTAACAAAAACATAGTTTGGTTATTTTTTCCCATCTACTCCCTTCAAAGTTATTTCTTCTTTTTATTCTAGAGCTATCATGTGTGCTGTTAAGTTGCTACTATAAAATTCCTCTAATTTTTTATTATGTAGGCACTTAGTGCTGTGAACTTAACTCTTAGAACCAGTTCATTATGCCCAATCAGTCTAGTTTGTTTTTTGTTTGGGGACCTGTCTATGGTGAGAGTAGGGTATTAAAGTTTCCCACTAACAGTGTGTGAATGTCAATGTATGATTTAAGCTGCAGCAGTGTTTCTTTTTAACAAACTTGGGTGGCCAAGTTTTGGGTGCTTAGATGCAACAATAAAAATTGCAACATCTTCTTAGTGGATTTTTTTATTGATGTGTATGTATAGTGCACATATCTCTTCTGAGCAGTTTTCTATACCTTGCCATGTGGCTCGTGGCTTACCAGCGTCTTCACATGCTGCTTGTCATGGTGTAGGCTGGCAGTGACTCCCTCCGCCTTCCTGTTCTTTCTTTTCTCCTCTCCGTTAGTCCCGCCTATACTTCCTGCCTAGCGACTGGCCAATCAGTGTTTTATTTATTGACCAATCAGAGCAACAGATTTGACATACAGACCATCCATCAGCAAGTGTGTTTCTTGGATGCAACAGAAACATGGGTCCTGCTTTTTCTTTTTTAACCCATTCTGTTAGTCTATGTCTCTTTATTGGTGAATTGGGACCATTTGCTATTGAGAGTTATCAATGAGCAGTGTTTGTTAATTCCCTACTTTGGTGGTGGTGGTGGTGGTGGTGGTGGTGGTGGTGGTGGTGGTGGTGGGTTTCTTTACTGTTCTTAAGATTTGCTAAACTGACATTATTTATTCCCTGTGTCTTCTTGGGTGTGGTTATCTTTTTTTGGGGGGGTGCTCTTTTTTATCATTATTAAAAAATGAGCTGACTTTTTGGAGCTTAGTACCTAAAGTGTGACACCTTGTGCAGCCTTGATACAGGAGAGAGGGGCTTGGACCTCCCTTAACTGAATGTGCCTGGATCTGCTGAGTCCCCATGGGAGAATTTGAACTGGAGGAGGTGGAAACAGGGGGTGACTTGAGGGGGGAGCCTGAGGGGAAGGAAGAGGGAGGAGGGAGGAATCTGTGATAGGTGTGTAAAATGAATAGAAAATTTCTTAATAATAAAAAAAGAAAATTTTTCCATTCCTTTAACATACCAATCAAAGATCTCCCTCTCCCCTCTTTCCAACCCCCCAGCCTTCTCCCCCCAAGCCACCCCCTCTACTCCTCCTCACAAGTGACAAGGCCTCCCATGGGGAAGCACATCCAGGAGAGGCAAGTCTAAGCCCCTCCCCTTGCCTCAAGGCTGTGGGGGGTGTCCCATCATAGGTAGTGGGCTCCAAAAAGCCCCTCTCATGCACCAGGAATGGATTCTGATCCTACTGCCAGGGGGCTCCCCAAGTAGATCAGGCTACACAACTGTCTCGCCATGCAGAGGTCCTACTCCAGGCCCATGCAGGCTCCACAGCCTTTGATCCAACTTTCATAAGTTCCTACTAGTTTGGTTTAGAAGTCTCAGCAGGTTTCCCCATCATGATCTTGATGCCCTTGCTCATAGAATCCCTCTTCTCTCTCTTTGACTGGACTGCTGGAGCTCTGCCTGGTGTTTGGCTGTAGATCTCTGCATCTGCTTCCATCAGTCACTGAAGAAAAGCTCTGTAATGACAGGGTATTCACTGGTCTGATCACTGGGGTAAGTAATTTCAGTTCAGATACCTTCTCCACTATTTCTAGTAGTCCAATCTGGGGTCATCCTTGGGGATTCCTGGGAATTTCCCTAGCACCTGGTTTCTCTCTGTCCCCATGATGTTGCCCTCTATCACGGTATCTCTTTCATTGTTTTCCCACTCCATCCCTGTTCCAGCTTGATTATCTCGTTCCCTTATGTTCTCATCCCCTATCCCCTACCCTCCATTACCCACCCCTAATCCCCAGTTTACTCATGGAGATTTCATCTATTTCCTCTTCCCAGGGCCATCCATGTATCCCTCTTTAGGACTTCCTTGTTAGCTAGCTTCCCTACAGTTGTGGGTCATAGACTGATATCCTTTGTTTTACATCTACTATTCACTTATGAGTGCATACATACCATGTTTGTCCCTCTGAGTCTGGGTTACCTCACTCAGGATGATACTTTCTGGTTTCATCCATTTCCCTGCAAATTTCATGATGTCATTGTTTTTCTCTGCTGAGTAGTACTCCATTGTGTATATGTACCACATTTTCTTAATCCATTCTTCAGTTGAGGGGCATGTAGGTTGTTTCCAGGTTGATGCTATTATGAACAATACTTTTATGAACATACTTGAGCATGTTCCCTTGTGTTATGAATGAGCATTCATTAAATATATGCCCAAGAGTAGTATAGCTGGGTCTTGAGGAAGAATGATTCCCAATTTTCTGAGAAACCGCCATACAGATTTCCAAAGTGGCTATATAAGTTTGCACTCCCACCAAAAGTGGAGGAGTGTTCCCCTTGCTCCACATCCTCTCCAACATAAGCTGTCTTCAGTGTTTTTTATCTTAGCTATTCTGACAGGTGTAAGATGGTATCTCAGAGTCATTTTGGTTTGCATTTCCCTGATGACTAAGGATGTTGAGCAATTCTTTAAATGTCTTTTGGCCATTTGAAATTCTTCCTTTGAGAATTCTCTGTTTAGCTCTGTTGCCCATTTTTTAATTGCATTCTTAGGTATTTTGATGTCTAGTTTCTTGAGTTCTTTATATATTCAGGAGATCAGCCCTCTGTCAGACGTGGGGTTGGTGAAAATCTTTTCCCATTCCATAGGCTGTCATTTTGTCTTATTTACTGTGACCTTTGCCTTATAGAAGCTTCTCAGTTTCAGAAGGTCCCATTTATTAATTGTTGCTCTCAGTGTCTTAGCTACTGATGTGCGGCGAGCTCCTCAGCTATCGAGGAAGAATGACCACGACTCGAGGATTCTTCTCAGATCACACTTTATTGGAGCACCTCTTGATTAAGGGAGAGCTGGAGGTGAGGGGCCCCGAGAACTAACTTGCAGCTGCTTATATAGGGAATCATGCAAATGGGTCAGTCCATGATTGGGTCCCGCCAGAATGCAAGCACGGGGAGCCACGGGATAGGCTGACGACATAAGGCCAATTACCATACTCGTGCCTGCGTGGATCACAGGACATGTAGTCCTGAGAGCATAGCCATATATGGAGTTGTTTACAACTAGGCTGCCAGGAAGTCAGTGCCATCTTTGAATGGCAGCTCCTTGCATCTCCCCCTTCTTTATTAATTGAATACCAACACAAATATGTCATCCAATCAGGTCCCCACCTCATGATGTGTTGACCGATCGAGGATGAGTTAAATGTGATAATTGTCTGCCTACCTTCCCGAGTGCAATGGACTAACCAGTCTCAGGGGTGCAAAGGCTATGCGTGTAACAATTGTCCATATACCTTCCCGAGTGCAATGGACTAACCCGTCCTGGGGGTGCAAAGGCTGTGTGGATATTAGGTATTCTTTAAGGCAGAAAGCCAGATCTGGGGGGAGGAGCCACACTCCAAAGCGGCTAATGCTTGAGTGATAATGACCTTGTCCTTTTTTGTACATGCTCGCAAACGGCAGACCAACCACAGACACAACACACATCCTCCAAGGCAGCATGACAAAAATATACCCACCCCCACCCATTCTTTAAACAGGGAAAAGGTAGAAGCAATCCAGGAGGACAGTCCCTCTGCCAGGCTGAGATCCACTCATGTAGAGTTGATGGTCACTACTTCCACTCTCAGTTTCTCCAGAGTCTCTTCGAATTCTCCGGACCAATTTCCTATAAGATAACTGGACAATTGCTGAGACAAATTCGCTGCTCGGGAACCATTCTGAGACTGGCTGTTACTCCGTAAGCTCGAGCAGCCTCTACCAGGTCTTTTAATTGTTTGTAAGGTACAGGTTCATGATACCTGTTGTTTGATTGCGGATCTTCAAAAACTAGAAACGTGGACGCTAGCCGCGCCCAGGTGTCCCTCCTGATAAAATGACAGCCTCCACCTGTTTGCAGATACAAAGGTGATGCCGGGGGTGGATGTGGTCCCGAAGGCGCCGTTGGTTCCACATTCACCCCAGCAGAAACATCATAAGGAGGAGGCCGCTGCCGCCCATATCTCTCTTTCTCATATTCAGCTGCGGCTTCCTCTAAATTTTCCTCCTCATCTGAATCTAATTCATTATCAGATAAATCAAGTTTTGAAAATTCCTCTAATACTTAGATACAAAGGGTTCCCTTTCTTTTCTGAATTTCCTTCCTTCTCTGGCTTATTTTCTTTATTTTCCTTTTCTTTATTCTTTTCTTTCTTCTTTTTAGGCCTACTTAAGTTCTCCCCTTTAGAGTCTGATTCTGATAGACTATCCTGGTGTTTGCTTAATGCTTTGTGTCCCTCTCTAATGATTTCCACATTACGTCCTTCCTTAAGACATGCATGTAAAAAACAGCAAAGAAGAACAATAATTGTCATAAGAATGAACACAAGACCAAACACAAATGGATTAATCCCAGCAATCAGCATACCTGGAGAACTTACCGACGTCACCGTTCCTGGAGAACTTACTGACGTCACCGCTCCATGTGTTGAGTTCTGAATCCTCTTCGACCCCTCACCTGGTGTCCGAAGTTTCCCGGGTTTCGGCACCAGTTGAGGCGAGCTCCTCGGCCAGCGAGGAAGAACAACTACCACTCGAGGATTCTTCTCAGATCACACTTTATTGGAGCACCTCTTGATTAAAGGAGAGCTGGAGGTGAGGGGCCCCGAGAACTAACTTGCAGCTGCTTATATAGGGAATCAGGCAAACGGGTCAGTCCGTGATTGGGTCCCGCCAGAATGCAAGCACAGGGAGCCACGGGATAGGCTGAGGACATAAGGCCAATTACCATACTCATGCATGCGTGGATCACAGGACACGTAGTCCTGAGAGCATAGCCAAATATGGAGTTGTTTACAACTAGGCTGCCAGGAAGTCAGCGCCATCTTTGAATGGCAGCTCCTTACACTGATGTTCTGTTTAGAAAGCAGTCTCCTCCTGTGCCAATGCATTCAAGACTACTTTCTACTTTCTTTTCTATCAGGTTCAGTGTAACTGGTTTTATATTGAGGTCTTTGATCCACTTGAACTTGAGTTTTCTGACTGGTGACAGATATGGATCTACTTGCAATCTTCTACATGTTGGCATCTAGTTATGCCAGCACCATTTGTTGAAGATGATTTCTTTTTTCTTTGTTCCATTATGAAGTTTTGGCTTCTTTGTCAAAAATCAGGTGTTCATAGATGTGTGAATTAATGTCAGGGTCTTCGATTCGATTCCATTGGTCCACATGTCAGTTTTTATGCCAATACTAGGCTGTCTTTATTACTATAACTCTAAAAAAGAGCTTGAGGTCAGGGATGGTAATACCTCCAGACGTGGCTTTATTGTACAGGATTTTTTTTTAGCTATTCTAGGTTTTTTTGTTTTTCCAAATGAAATTGAGTATTGTTCTTTCCAGGTCTGTGAAGAATTGTGTTGGGGTTTTTTATGGGTATTGCATTGAATCTGTAGATTGCTTTTGGTAAGATTGCCATTTTTACTATGTTAATCCTACCTATCCATAAGCATGGGAAATCTTTCCATTTTCTGATATCTTCTTTAATTTCTGTCTTCAGGGACTTAAAGTTCTTGTCATACAGGTCCTTCACATGATTAGTTAGAGTTACCCCGAGGTATTTTATATTATTCGTGGCTATTGTAAAGGGTGATATTTCTCTGATTTCTTTCTCAGCCCTTTAATCATTTAAGTATAGGAGGGCTACTGATTTTTTTAGTTAATCTTGTATCCTGCCATATTACTGAAGGTGTTTATTAACTGTAGGAGTTCCCTAGTAGAATTTTTGGGGTCACTTATGTATACTATCATGTTGTTTGCAAATAGTGAAAGTTTGACTTCTTCCTTTCCAATTTGTATCCCCTTGATCTCCTTTTGTTGTCTTATTGCTCTACCTGGAACTTCAAGTACTATATTGAATAAATATGGGGAGAGTGAACAACCTTGTCTTGTTCTTGATTTTTGTGGAATTGCTTTGAGTTTCTCTCCATTTACTTTGATGTTGGCTGTTGGCTTGCTGTAAATTGCCTTTATTATGTTTAGGTATGTTCCTCATATTCCTGATCTCTCCAAGACCTTTATCATAAAGGGGTGTTGAATTTTGTCAAAGGCCTTTTCAGCATATACTGAAATGATCATGTAGGTTTTTTTTTCTTTCAGCTTTTTATATGGTGTATTACATTGACAGATTTTCATATGCTGAATCATCCTTGCATCTCTGGGATGAAGCCTACTTGATCATGGTGGATAACTTTTTCATGTGTTCTTGGATTCTATTTGCCAATATTTTATTGAGTATTTTTGCATCAGTGTTCATGAGGGAGACTGGTCTGTAATTCTCTTTCTTTGTTGCATCTTTGTGTGGCTTGGGAATCAAAGTAACTGTAGCCTCATAGAAGGAGTTTGGTAATGTTCCTTCTATTTCTATTGTGTGGAACAATCTAAAGAGTTTTGGTGTTAGCTCTTCTTTGAAACTCTGGTATAATTCTGCATTGAAACCATCTGGTTCTGGGATTTTTTTGGTTGGGAGACTTTTAATGACTGTTTCTATTTCTTTAGGTGTTTTTGGTCTATTTAAATAGTTTATTTGGTCTTGATTTAACTTAGGTATGTGGTACCTATCCAGAAAATTGTCCATTTCTTTCAGATTTTCCAATTTTGTGGAGTACAGGTTTTTGAAGTATGATCTGATGATTCTCTGGATTTCCTCATTGTCTGTTGTTATGTCTCCCTTTTCACTTCTGATTTTGTTAACTTGGATGCTCTCTCTCTGTTTTTTGGTTAGTTTGGATAAGGGCTTGTCTATTTTGTTGATTTTCTCAAAGAACCAAGTTTTTATTTCATTGCTTGTATTATTCTCTTTGTTTCTATTTATTGATTTCAGCCCTCGGATTGATTATTTCCTGGCATCTATTCTTTCTGGGTGACTTTCTTCTTGTTCTAGAGGTTTTAGGTGTGCTGTCAAATCACTAGTGTGAGATTTCTCCAACTTCTTTATGTGGGCATTTAGTGCTATGAATTTCCCTCTTAGCACTGCTTTCATGGTATCCCATAAGTTTGGGTACGTAGTACATTCATTTTCATTGAATTCTAGGAAATCTTTAATTTATTTCTTCCATTCTTCCTTGACCCAGTGGTGATTCAGTTGAGCATTATTCAGCTACCATGAGATTGTAGGGTTTCTGTAATTTTTTGTTGTTGTTGAAATCTTACTTTAAGCCATGGTGGTCTGATAGAACACAGGAGGTTATTCCAATTGTTTTCTATCTGTTGAGATCTGCTTTGTGACTGAGTATATGGTCAATTTTAGAAAAGGTGCCATGGGGTGCTGAGAAGAAGGTATATTCTTTTGTGTTTGTGTCGAATGTTCTAAAGATATCTATTAAGTCCATTTGAGTCATAACTTCTGTTAGGTTCCTTATTTCTCTGTTAAGTTTCAGACTGGCCAATCTGCCCAGTGGCAAGAGTGGAATGTTGAAATCTGAACTGAAACTTCATCTTGGTGGATCTTTCCTGTGATGAGTATATGATGTCCTTCCTGATCTCTTTCAATTGATTTTAGTTTGAAGTCTATTTTGTTAGATATTAGGATAGCTACACCAGCTTGTTCCTTAAGTCCATTTGATTGGAAAGTCTTTTCCCAGCCTTTTACTCTGAGGTAGTGTCTGTCTTTGAAAACGAGGTGTGGTGTGTTTCTTGTATGTCACAGAAGGATGGATCCTGTTTTCATATTCATTATGTCAGCCTGTGTCTTTTTATAGGTGAAATGAGTCCATTGATATTAAGGGATATTAATAACCAGTTAATTCCTGTTGTGTTTTGGTGGTAGTGTGTATGTATTTCCCTTCTTTGGGATTTACTGCTGTGGGGTTATCTATTGCCTGTGTTTTTGAGGGTGTATCTGCCTTTTTTAGGTTGGAATTTTTCTTGTAGTGCTTTCTTTAGGGCTGGATTTGTGGATAGGTATTGTTTAAATCTGGTTTGTCTTGGAATGTCTTGTTCACTTCTTCTACAGTGATTGAAAGTTTTCCTGGGTATATTAGTCTAGGCTCGCATCCATGGTCTCTTAGTGTCAGCATTATATCTGTCCAGGACCTTCTGGCTTTCAAAGTCTCCATTGAGAAGTCAAGCATTATTCTGATGGGTCTGCCTTTATAAATCACTTGGCCTTTTTTTTTTTGCTACTCTTAATAGTCTTTCTTTATTCTGTATGTTTAGTGGTTTGAGTATTATTTGGTGGGGGGGTCTAGTCTATTTGGTGTTCTATAAGCTGCTTGTATCTTCATAAGTATTTCCTTTTTTAAGTTGGGAAAGTTTTCTTCCATAGTTTTGTTGAATAAATTTTCTGTGCCTTTGAGTTGGTATTCTTCTCCTTCTTCTATCCCTATTATTCTTACATTTGGCCTTTTCATGGTGTCCCAGATTTCCTGGACATTTTGTGTTATGTCTTTTTTTGGCTTTGGTGTTTTCTGTATCCTCTACATCAGAGATTCTCTCTTCATTTCTTGTATTCTGTTGGTTATGCTTGCATCTGTAGTTCTTGTTCATTTACTCAGATTTTCTGTTTCCAGCATTCCCTCTGTTTATGTCTTCTTCATCATTTCCATTTCACTTTTCAGGTCTTGAATTGTTTCTTCACATATTTAATTGCTTTTTCATGGTTTTCTTGGTTTTCTTTAAGGGATTTATTGATTTCTTCCAATTTTTGTTTGTCTTTCCCTCAACTTCTTCAAGGGAATTTTTCATTTCCTCTTTAAAGAGCTCTATCATCTTCATGAAGTTATTTTTAAGATTGCTTTCTTCTGCTTCTTCTACATTGTGATATTCAGGTCTTGTTGTTGTAGAAAGGCTAGGTTCTGGTGATGTCATATTGCTCTTTATGTTGTTGTATATGGTTTTGCACTGACGTCTACTCATCTCTTCCTCCAGTAGGTGCAAGAGGTGCATGTGACTGAATGAGCTGCTATTGGTCCAATCTGTGCTTGCTGTGTCTGTGTCTCACAGACCCCTCTGGGTCCAATCGTAGCTCTTGGTCTAATTGGAGATGGCAGATTCTATATCTCAGGGAGCTTCTCTTGGTCCAATACAAGCTAGCTGATTCTGAGGCTCAGGGAACCACTCTTGGTCTTATCAGAGCTCTTGGTCCAGTCAAAGCTGGTGGATTCTGCATCTCAGGAAGCCTCTCTTGGTCCAATGAGAGCTGGCAGATTGTATCTCAGGAAGCCACTGGTGTCACAGGGGGATGGGTATTGGGGTATGGCATGGGCGTTATAGGTTGCATGGTCTGGTTGGGGGTTTGGGTGGAGAAGCGTGCCTGCAGGAGTTTTCTCTGCTGGCTGCTAACAGGACAGAGACGGGAGGGGGTTCCCAGGGACTGGTTGTGTCCCAAAGCCTATGTCCTAAAGGCAAGACTTTCTGGGTCAGAAAAGAATCACTCACCTCTTGGTCCAATGACAGCTGGCAGATTCCATGCCTCAGGAATAGGGTGGCAGGGGGTAGGTATAGTAGAGTGTGGGTCTTGTAGATTGCAGGGTCCGATGGGTGGTTTTGAAGTGAGAGCCTACCCACAGGAGTTTTCCCTGCTGGCTGGCAATTGGGGCAGAGCATCTTTTCAGGTTTAAGTTTTCTTTCTAGTGGCTTCTGTAGGGCTGAATTTGTAGATAGAGTCTGTTTAATTTGGTCCATCATTGAAAGTCTTTCTCCATCTATGGTGATTGAAAGTTTGCTGCAAATAGTAGTCTGGGTGGTATGTATGGTCGCTTAGAACATGTACAACATCTGCTCAGGGCCTTCTGGCTTTTAGGGTCTCCATTGAGAACTGAAGTATTGTTTAGAAGTATCTGCCTTTATATGTTATTTGGCCTTTTTTCTTGTACATTCAATACTCTTTCTTTTTTCTGTGCATTAAGTGTTCTGAATATTATGCACCATGAGACTTTCTTTCCTGGTCCAGTCTATTTGGAGGTCGTATGTTCTTGTACATTGATGGGCATCTCCTTTTTGAGGATTGGGTATTTTTCTTCTATGATTCTGTTGAAAATATTTTTGTGCCTCTGACCTGGGTTTCTACTCCTTCCTCTGTTCTGATTATTCATTTATTTGGTTTTTAGAAACTATTCTAGACTTCCTGGATGTTTGTGCTTGGATAATTTTAGATTAACACTTTCTTTGACCAAGGTATTCATGTCTTCTATCATACATTCATTGGTTGAAATTCTTTCTTCCATCTCTTTTATTCTCTTGCAGAGGCTTCCTCTGAGAATCCTGTTTGACTTCCTAAATTTTTCCTTTTCAGTTTTCCCTCGGTTTTTGTTTCTTTATTGATTCTCTTTCCATTTGCAAGTCTTATACTCTTTTATTCATTTCAACCCATTGTTTGTTTGTATTTTCTTGGTTTCCTCAAGGGATTTACTCATTTCTGATATCAGTAGCTCTAACATATCCATAAAAGGTATTCTGAGGTTCTGGTTTTATGCTTCAGCTATATTGCATTTCTCAGGGCTTACTATAGTAGGGTTTCTGGACTTTAGTGGAGACATATTATCTGGCTGTTATTGATTGTTTTAATGCTGAAATCTAGGCATCTGGGTTTGGAATCGCTGTAATTCCTGGAGCTGATAGCTGGTCCTGTGTTTATTGGATGCATGTTCTGTTCTTTGGTTTGTGTTGTACTCTCTGGTTCTTAGGAGAGTGTGGTGGCTGTGGGTGGCATGGGAGGAAATGTTTCTGAAATCCTGCCAGGTGTGGTCACTAGGGTTCCAGATATAATGAGTTTCTTAGAATTGTGAGCTGACACTTAGGCAAGGAAATAGGCTTGAAGATGGGCAGGTTTAGGATATCCACAACAGGGAGGAAACCAGGGTGTGCCATCAGGATCTGCTTAGTGCTCTGGGAATGGGGACTAAGAGGGGAGAGAAACCATAGCAAGTAGATTTAGAGAAGAGGGGGGACAGTTAAACTCTGAAGATAATGTACCTGCTCCAGCCTCCCTTTCTCTGTTCTCTTCTACCCAAATGTTTTAAATAGAAGTCTTGAGGTATGGAAGGACTATAGCCCTCTGATAATTTATCCTTCCATAGCATTATGTAGACATTATCAAGAAGCCACCATTTCTGTCATATTTAGCCCTCTCTGAATAACCAAGGCCAGAGGTGACACACATCAGTATGAAGACAATGATGTGTATATGGAGATAAAAACAACTGACCACTTCATTGTTCCCATGGCCTGTGAAATCACTGTGACCCTCCATGAGGAACCACTGATGTCCTAGGCTTTCAGTTTCTGCTATAAAACCCAGCTGTGGTAACATCTACTTCTTGTTCTATTCTGACCATTTGTATGATTTTCATCAGCCAGAGAAATATTGAGGCACATAGCACAGATTGTAGAAAACAGAGTCATCTGAAAGGCAGGTGATCAGAAGTCAGGCTTTCTTTCGCATCTCAGAGTTTGTGCTCAGCTCCCCCTGCAGTTTCCACCACTGTGTCACGCAGAGCACAGTAGTACACAGCTGAGTCTGATTCTTGGACCGAGGCTTTCTGCAAGTGGAAGGAGGTGGATCCTTCATCATATGTAGCTTCAAACCCACGGCTGCTTCCCTTGTTGTTGGCTGTTGTGACTTTCAACAGCAGCTCTGGACCTTCTCCAGGATATTGGACATACCAGAAAAGAGTCAGGTACCCTGTGGCTGAATAAGTGCAGTTTATAAATAGGAAGTCATCTTCTGAGAGAGTCACTTGACCTTGTTTTTGAGTCACTGAGTATCCATGCGTCCTCCCTGGAGGAAGAAGAGGATATCTGTGCCACACTAAGGACAAAGCTCTTAGATGATTAAATATTTTTCTGACATCATAAAAGAAAAAGTCTAAATTCTAAGTCACTTCACTTACCAAGCATGAACAGTAGCATCACAGTCATTAAAGCTGGGAAAGTGTTCATCTTTAGTGTCACCCAAGTAATGTTCTTGACTCTTCACATGAAGAAATGATGAAATGACATTAAATGATGAACCTAGGAAACTTATAATTCACAAAGATAATGATCTTGTGTTAGGAAACTCCACCCCCTGGTGGACAGAGACTAAACTAGGGTCTCTTACATACCTCCCAGAAGTCAGAAATGTGCTCTCATCCTCAACATCATTTGCAAGACATGTCAGACATCAAGCGGCCCTTTTTAATGTAAAGAACATAAACAGTGGCCATAAACATATTCAATGTTGTCCTTCTTGGGATTCTACCTGACATGAAAGTGTTGTAGTGGAGCAACTGGTAGTTTTTCTGTTTTGGTCTTTAGCATATAAACTGAAAATAAAGAAGTAGATTTTCCTAGTTTATTTTTACTGATTCAAATTTGTATTAAGATACTATGTGGACCTAGAGTGATGGCTCAGCACTTGAAAGAATTTTTGCTCTTCCAGAAGATGCAGGTTTAATATATTCAGAACACACATAGTGGTTCATAACCATCTGTTACTCCACTTGCAGGGGAACTGACTCTCTCTTCTGACCCCTGTGGGTACCAGGCAAACACATGGGTACATAAACAGAAATGCAGGCAAAACACTCATGTATATAAAGTGAAATAAATATGTCTTTAAAAATTTATAAGTTATTATGAAATATAGTAATTATTAACTGGCCCTAAGAATGTGTAACGACTAGAAACTGCTCCTTTACATTCTAGAAATTTGAAATAATGGGTTCGTGCTACTCATTTACTTAGAAGGTCATTGGTGTCTTGAAACAATGTTTGAAGATTAACTGTACAGGACAATGACAACAAGGAAGCAGTTGTGACTGTCATGTAGGACTCATATTGTTCCATACTCTACATCAAACATAGGCTATGACCATTTTCTTAACTCATTTCTGTAAATGTCATTGTGACCAGTGGTGTAGGGTTTTAGGAATCACAAAGCTGACTATCATTTGGGTTTGGGGAGACATTTGTGACCCTTCCTTGCAGATCTGATGAGGACATTCCAAGCAGCCAGCTCACATAAGTGTCTTCAGAAAAGCTCCTTCATTCAGGTGTCAAAGCTTCTACTCATGAGTCTGGCTTTCATGTCTGCCATGTTTCTGTGGGAGTTCTTTCTGTCCTTCAATTTGGTCTTAGTAATTTTTCCTTATTGACAGAATTGGTCTTCTTACAAAGGTGCTCTTTCTCACCTTTGTCCACATCTGTTTCCTAATTCTAGTTTTTTTAAGTTATAAATGTAATCTGTAAATGTCAGCCTTTGGTTCAGAACCTTTGTGTCTTACAATTCAAGGTAATGAAGGTTGAGCCCATGGGGACTATAGCTGATTCAGAATGTACTCTTCACACTGTGTTTCTAAATAAGATGTAGAATCGTGTACTAAAAGACATTTTCTTTCTTCTTTCCATTTTTTTTACTTTTCTTTCTGTCTTTTTCCCTTTTTTTTACAATTTCATATCCATAGGCTTTTTTACAGGATGACACACTGAATATTTGCCTTCTCCCACAGAGTAGGCTTCAAGTTCAATGAGAAGGTAGTTAGTTGCCCCTAAAGACAGTCATGTCATGCCACACCAACTCCAGTGTCATCTGTGTGACATGAACAGTTATGTCAATAATAGCAGATGGGAGATATGTGTCCCATGGGACTAAGCTCCCTGGAGGTCGCTGGCAGAGTGCCAGTGTTATGCCTCCCTCTCGAAAAAGATGTGCTTCACGGATCATGAGCTCCCTGGGCTATGGGTTATGTATAACTGCTTTTCTGATAATGTTCTAATTAATCTATGAAGCATGAAGCACAGCCAAAATTAATGAATGCTTGGGTTGTGAACTATGGAGGAAAGGGGAAGCTGGACATGGACCTTATTTAGATGTAACAGAATGAGCTATTCCTTAAAGACCCCAAGACACTAGATAATAGAAAGTATAATAGTTCAGGCACTTCTAGGGAATGAACACTCACCCACTAGAAATCCTTTAGGAATCCCAACTAAAGTGATTTATGGCAGAAAACGTTATCTCATAGGAGACAGATGATGGGCCCCTCTGTTGAGAAAGTTCAACATAAAAAAACTTAAGGACTACAACACAACCCCTTCCCCTTACAGAAATAAAAATACAAGAGTCCATATTCCAACAGGTACAAAGGTTTTATATTAAAATAGGTATGTGATAAAAGAACTAAAGAAAAACTTAGGGAGGATCTGCAACATCTAAATTGGCTAAATGGGTCATAAGAACCAAAAAAATAAAAATGCATAATAAACTAGAGAGTGGCTAAGATAAAGATAAAGGACACAACTACAAAAAGACTATACAAGTCTAGGGACTGTGCTAAATTTAAAAAACACAGACTGCTCTTTGGATCATAAAGTTCTTATGGATAAAGGGATATGTCTAGCGCCGATTAATAATTATATGCTTGCTGTTTTTTAAAGATGATGTAATTAAATTATTGTCAAGCTCTTGTTTTTCCCTGTATGACTTGATAGTTTTCTTTTCTGTATATAATCTACTGATTTACAAAAGTAAAATTACAACAGATTCAAACCACTTCTGAATATGTTGTCTGTCTGTCATTCACCAAATTCTTGCCTTCCAGACTACCCAAGCCCTGGTCCCCCTACGGTCATGGCACCCCCAATGGGCCAGTCCATGACAATGTCACTATTGTATTTAGATAATTTTTCTTCTCCAGTGGCCTTATTGTAGTTTCCTGGCTTCTACAGTGACTCCATTTTAAAAATAAAAGTCTAAAGATCTGAAGCTAGGGTCCATAGGTGACAGGTAGCATGGCAATTTAATTTCTGGTCCTGGGTCACCACCCATCACTTGCTTTTCCTCAGAATACTTCATCATAGCAACAGAAATCAAACTAGGACAGGCATACTAGTCAAAGCCTAGTCTCTTTGTCTCCAAGTAATTTCAGAACTGTCTAGATTGACTGAAGACCTCCAGACTTTGTGCTGAAATCTCCATCCAATCTGATGACACACTGACTGCATAACATTATCTTCTCTGCAAATAGTTGACAGTTGTCTACAGGCAGGTTAGCTAAGAATGATAATTTCTTCTCATAGAATACAACTACATTATATATGTCACTCTATTCTATAGTTTTGATACTGCTATGCCCAATTTAAATTAATTTTGGATTTATAAAGGACTTTTCAAGGTTTGTTTTATTGTTACTTGGGTATATGCTTGTATGTCTGTATATGGTCTGTGCAGGGAATGCAGGAGTCCATGGAGGCAGGAGAGCATTTTGGATTTCCTAAGCTGATGTGATATGAGGTTGTGTGCCCTCCTGGTGAGATCACTGGGTACTGAACTCGAGTCATCTGCAAGAGCAGGGAGTTCTCTCAATGGCTGAGCCATTTCCCCAGATCCCTTTTTAGTAAGTCTTATCTTAAAAATTAAAAGAGTGTGGTTGGCAGTTAAGAGCACTTGCTGCTCTTGCAGAAGACTCAAGTTAAATACCCAGTGCCCATATGGCAGCTCACAACTATCTGTTACTCCAGTTGCAAGAGATATGATGCCTTCTTCTGACCTTCATGTCTACCAGGCACATATGTACACACACACCACCACCACCACCACACAATATTTGTAATTCATAAATCCTTTTTAAAAATTAAGAGATTGTGTATCCTTTGGACCTGGGTTCCACAATTCTGCATTTTGATTGGTTGCAGTTTTCTGTAGTAGTCTCTATCTACTGCAAAGAGACGTTCCCTTGATGAGGAATGAAGAATGCACATACCTATGGGTATAAGAATAAATGTTTATAGCTTGTATTTAGGAATTATGCTGGTGTAGTAAACTGGTGATTATAAATTCTCCTCATATTACCATAATTTCACTAGCACTCAGTATTAGCTAGCTTTCCAGTACAAGGTATGCATGGTATACATCTTGTTAAGTAGGTCGTAAGTCCAATTATAAATTAGTTGGTTGCTATGATGTGTGTGTCACTATAACTCCCAGAGGGTTGTCATAACATGCTAGCTGTTGATGTGGATAATGCAAATAATTACTCTTGACTTCTGTATAAAATCCAATCCTTGCAGAGAAGCAAAATTAATCATGCAGCTAAATGTATGTCTCCCTCTTGGGTATATCAAATTATAAAAATATGCAGAGGTGGGATAAAAATGCTGATGTCTAAAACTTCCATGTATTATGGTGACAGTGATATTTCCTAACCTTCTTGAAACTATGTATCCCTATTGTAAATGAGCAATAAATGCATGAATTGTTTGAATCTTAGTACTACTCAAAGATATTTATTCCATAAAAAATTCCTACAACATCAACATCAATATTGAAACTAATCCACCACTTGAGAAGATGATTGTGGTAATTAAACATGACTTTGTACTCCTATCTTTAATAAAGGACATCTTAAAGCCAAAAAATACATGGGAAAGGTCATAAGTCCATCTTAATTACAGAAAAACCTGCATCTAACATGTGATCCAATGTGTTGTACAGAAACATGACAACGGACTAGTTTGTTTTATCAATAGAGGAAGGAAATGATCAAGCCAGAAATGTAGTCTCATGGAGTGAAACCCTGCATAGGCAGCTCATCATGGAATGGATATAATAGCTGCAACTTAATTGTTCATACAAAATGTTTTCTAGAATAGCAGGAATTGTGCAGTTCTGTCTTTGAAATGACAAACATCCCATAAAAACTGAAAAGCTGGTGTTTTAACAAGAACTCCGTCCAATGGGATCATTTAAATATCTCCACAGCGGTTTTATAAAATTTCATTCCCTGTTTGAAAAGTAAGTATATATACATAGTTTTGTGCTCATCAAGAGTAGAAACACTCCCATCTACAACATTCATAATGGCTAAAATCCAGTTTCATTTTGTGCTCTCTACCTGTATTCATTCTATTTGCGAAGAAATGTTTCCTGGAGCACTGAGTTATACCTTACACTCACACAGAAATTTCACTTTTTCATCACTTGCTATCTTCTGAAAAAGTGGAAATGAAGGATATGCTAAATCTGAAGTTAATTATTGTGTTATGCTGGGACATAACTCAATGCTAGAACACTTGCTGAGTATTTTCAAGACTCTACTTTCAATCCTCAGATCCCCAAGCAAAGGCTCTAATGCATCACTGTGTTTGTTCTTGAACCCCAGTGGCTGTGCAAAGCATTCCTTCTCTTTGCACTCTTCTTCCTTAGAAAGTCTTATGTTATCTTCCATGAACTAGTCACTAACAGGCACATTAAATTGTATGTATATTTACTTCTTTACTGTATGATAATTGCACAAATAGCATGGCTGTGTATAATGTACTATAACTAGTTCCATTCCACTATAGCCCAGTCTGACCTACCCTCCCATATCCTATATTCCTCTTAGTTGTCCCAAATAGTATCCTCCCCCAATTTCATATCTTTTTGTTTTCAAATCTAGATTCTTCATATGAAAGAAAACATTCAGTATTTGTCTTATTTTGAATCTGACTTATTTTGATTAACATGATAATCTATAGAAAATAAAAATCAACAAATGTTGGTGAGAAATATTAGAAAAAGAAATCTTGCACAATACTAGTGGGAATGTACACTTGTACAACCACTATAAATATCAGTATGAAAGATGTCAAAAACTAAACATAGAATTACCACATGGCTCCATGCTATCACTTCTGTGTAAATTCTTGAAGAAATCAAAGTCAGCATAAATGGAAAGAGACACCTGTGCATTCATGATTATCACAACACATACAGAAATCCTTCCACAGACTTAGCGAGATAAAATAATGAAGAACAGTACCTTCATCAACAATCCAAAAATTTGACCTTCCTACTCTTTCTTTATATGACCGAACCCTGATGAGGTGGTAGTTTAAACCAGTTCAGGAGAAAGACATCACTGAATCTTGTGGCAATTACCACATCAATACAGTTTTCAACCAGGTCAGCAGACAAAGCACAAGATATTTCCTCTTGTTTGAATTTTGCCAAATAGTATGACATCATCCTTAAATAATAGTAATCAAAAAGTTACTCATAGTTAAGATATTTACTAATCTACAGCAAATCTACATAGTCCTCAGAAGATGAGAACTGACTCAGAATCATTGAAACACACATGTGCACTTGCATGAGGTAGACAGCCCACCATGATTGTTATAGTAGAATTTTCAATGGCAGTAGCCACTACTTGTCAAATTCCCCTTCAGAATCACTCGCTTTTCTTCCTTTAGGTGTTTTTTCTTACTTTAATAGTAGAATGCTATGTGTTTCTAGTTTATCCTATTTTTCTTTACTAATTTTCTTAATACAGAATTTACTCAGGCAGTAGCTACACTAACAAGGTATTCACCTCTACAAAACCATCACTGGTGCTACAACCCTAGATATTATTAGATATGCCTTTAAATGCTACTGTGGAAAATCAATAATCATTTAATTATACTTTTTCTCTTATAATATTAAAATGTAAGCCATATTTGCCCTTCACAGCATCATCAGCTATACGGGAAATGGACCAATCAAGAGTAAACTTGCTTCTCTAGTGCAGGACCAAGTGGTACAGAGGGGCAAGTAAGAAAAGTCAGTGAGGGTTAGACTATCAAGAGGGAACCACATTCAGCAAACCAATAGTTAATTATATTTATTCTTAGAAGAATATGGATGCTTTTGAAATTATCCCAATTTGTCAGAAGTAGGAATATTAAGGAATTATTTTTTTATACACTTTATTATCATTGATTTATCCACCACTCAAAAATACACCTTAAATGACACTAATATTTGATTCCTCCAGAACATGAATATAAAGCAGAGAAATCTGTAGAAAACTATTGGTAAATAGAACATCAGTCCATTTCCTTCGCTATCCACTACTAGAGTTGAATAAGTGATTGATACACACTTTTTCACATACACCAGAAAAATAAAGTAGCAACAGAAAATGAGTGCGTAGTAATAGAGTTGATTTTCTTGAAAATGTGGAATCTTTAATAAAACATATAAATGGAAAGAAATAATGTGTTTCTTTAAAATAAACTGTGCTGTTCATATTTGAAGTTTGCAAAATATGGCTGGTATATGATACATGTATGTAATCACATAATCACACAATGGAGTGAATCAACATCCCTATCCTTTTCAGTTATTTTCTGGATGTTTGACAAGATTACCCAAAACTATTTATTTAATTAAAAAATCCATTTTTTACTATAATTTAATTAAATATGGCCTTGACACTGTATAATAGGTCATTGGATATATTGATACAATATATTACTCCCCTTTGAACAAACTTAAGCAACTTATAGTCTGAGAAAAAAGATCAATCACATTGATACATTTTGTTTTTATGTATATGTATATTTGGCAAGTCAATTATAGTCACAAAAATTGCAAAAGCATTGATCTGAAGAGCCAAAAGTTCAGAGGTACCAGGGATTATGTTATTGAAACTACAGGGATTTACACAAGATAGAAATCTGAAAGACAAATTTAAGTTCACTAGATGCATTGTTTTCTAAGCAGAATATCACCAACTCCTGTAAGAATCTGTTATACAGAGCTTTTGGATTGCTGAACACATGGACATACTAGAATCAGCTCGCACAGAAAGGAGGTGAAGGCTTAACCTTTACTTCAGACATTAATCTCCGCACCTACTCATCAAACTATTCATTTCCACTGTTTACTTAAACCAAGACATCATAGTGCACAGCACACTTTTATATACAATAAATATGAATTTCCAAGTAAGTATTAAGCATCAAACAGCAACATGTACTAAACATCCTGGTTCATCTTGGGCCTTACCTTATGTACTTTTAATATCTATATGTAAGTTTTCACTCTCGAACAATGTGGAAAATGTTGTCTTAGAATGTCTAACATAGCAAAAAAAAAAAAAAAAAAAAAAAAAAAAGGTGTCACTCCAAATCTGCTGGCAGGTTTTAAGACAGGCTGCAGGTGCCTGGGGAGCAGTGTGTATTTGTTGTACAGAAGTAGATGGCTGAATCTGCAGGCTGAATGGCTGTGATGTACAGGGAAAGGTGTTTGGCTTTCTTATCCAATAGAAGGATGAGTCTTTGGTTCTGCTTTCTTTCCGCATTTGACCGGATGTCAATGATGAACTGAGGATGCCTCCCAGGCTCTTGCTTATACCAAGGGAAGTAGACTGAGGCGCTGTCTGTGTAAGTACAGTTGATGGCAGCGCTGTGTCCCTCCTGGACAACCAGGGTGGAAGGATGCTGCTCCACCTGCTCACCTCGGCTCTCCCCTTTGCAGAAAGATGGAGAGAAAGGAGAAAGGTTGTCAAGTCATTACGCTTCCTTATCTTTTTCCTATAATAAATAGAGAAAACCCAAATGAAGCCATTCTTCTGAATATCCACAGACCTCCCACTAACATACACAGTCATCTTACACTCCTCAACTCACAACTCATCTGCAACCAGAAGAAAATGAGTAAAGCATGAACAGCTGTCTTCATTGTGATTTCTACTTGGATCAGTTGTAGGTGATCAGTCTCTAGTCAGCTGAGCAACTTGAAAGTTCCAAATGATCCTTTGTTGTTACAACAACCATACATGCTGAATTATTTGCCCAGCCAATAAGAAAAAGCCTGTTCATTTAGAAGCCATCTTAGTGAATTTTAAATGAACAACCTTTTTTCTTATTGGCTAGGCAAATAACTCAGCATCCATGGTTGTTGTAACAACAAAGGACCAATTGGAACTTTCTGTGCATCAGCTGAGGTGCACTGCCATCCTGTGGTTAGATTGCTAACTGCAGAAATCTAGTTTGTTTTTTTTTCTTACTCTAGGAAAGATTGTGAAGTCAGCCTTATGCCACCATCCTTACACTTCCAACCTAGCTGTGCTCAAACAGACTGTGCACCTGCTCAACCAGCTGAGTGTACCAACTCCCTACTCATGCATGTGAGGACCACATTCTCATACCTAGGGTCACATAACTGTGAACCAATCTAGCCAGGTGAGTGTTCCGGATCCCCACTAGGCCATTCAATCTTCACATTCCCAGGCCTAACTATGGTTACACATCCTGTGCACCTTCCAGCCCATTGAGTATCTAGATCCCCATCCACTCATATCTTCCCCACACTTCCAGAAAGCTTGCTTTGGGTCCTGCAGCCTTCATATCAACCCAGACTGATAAGTCTTCCAGAACCTGTGTGTGTGTGTCATACCCACACTCTCAGGCATAGCTGGACTTGAACAGCTTTTGCACCAGCACACAAACATAGACCTGAATCATATCAACAGACTCACTTGATAACCACTGAGTTAGAATTGCTCTCATCCCTGCCATTAATAACGCATTTGTATACAGTGCACTTTGTATTATAAATAAATAATCAAAGTGATGTTATGCCACATGGGATGATAAAGTTCCTCTACAGCCATAGACTGTTTAACATAACACCTGGCATGAGAAACCTCATTTTTAGTTTCAGTCAGGACAGCCCAAGACAGGACTCCCAAAACAACATAGACTATTGTTATTGTCTTTAGTTGATTCACAGATTTGAGGATAAGTCCCTATTCCTAAAGATGTTACACACTTTGGACATAGGACTTGGAAGAATGTGCTACAACTGACCTAGCAGTCTATTTCCTGAGGACTCTCATAGTATCCAGAGACATTCCAAAACCAGCCATGGAAAAGGGCAGAAAACAGTCCTATCCAGCTGTAATATCTAAGAGCCACAACATCCAAATCATCAATAGTGTCACTTATATCTTGGAGGTAAACAACATCCATTGAATTGGACTTACAGCCTACTCAATGGGAGGGTACTGTCAACTTCAACAACCACCCATGGCTGGAGAGGGCAGAAACTCTAAAAGAGAACTTCCCACTGTCATTTTCCTAAGCCAGTATAATCCATAACCACATTCTAAATACTTATCCTTAAGCCCACAGATGTTGTGGAATATTATTCTAACTATGTAAAGATGTGTTACATTTGTCTATGTTGTCGAATATTACTTTAACTGTGTGAAGGTATGTTACATTTGTTTCTCCTGCCTTTGTTAATGATGTAAAGATGTGCTACATTGTTTGTGCTGCATTTGTTTAATTATGTAAAGATGTGTTGCTGTTTCACATTGCCTGCCTAAGACACCTGATTGGTCTAATAAAAAGCTGAATGGCCAATAGGTAAGCAGGAGAGGGATAGGTGGGCTGGCAGGCAAAGAGAATAAGTAGAAGGAGGAATCTAGGTTCTGGGGAGAGAAGGAAGGAGAAAAAGAGGGAGAGCCATCCAGAGCGGCCTGTCCAGTCCGCAAGCCTGACATGGAGGAAGCAGGATAGCAAGATGAACAGTCCATAAATGAGGTAAACAAGCCTCAGGGCAGTACAGAGTTTAATAGAAATGGTTTAATAAGCATTTTTTTAAAAAGCTGGCTAGAAACAAGTCTAAGCTAAGGCCAAGCATTCATAATTAATAATAAGTCTCCTTATCATGATTTGGGGGCTGGAGGTCCAAGAAAGCCTGCTACAGTTGGGTGCCTATGACAGCCGAAGCATGTACAGCACAAGCTCTACAGAGAGCATTGCAGAAAGGCTGGTCCAGGTTAGAATACATTGACATAGCATCAAGTTAAGGTGCAATAGAACCATTTCTGCATTACCTCTGGGCTTTCACTGACTTTTGGAGGAGCTGACACACTCCATCTCATTGAATGAAGATAAATCTTACTATGAAATCAAGGCTGGCCTCTAACTTATGATTCTCCTGCTTCAGCTTTCCAAGTGCTGAGATTACAGGCCAGCACTACCCTAACCACTCTGAATTCACTACACTCCATCTACTTGTCTCTGAACAATATCCTCTGAAAGGACATTGCTGACGCAAACACACCCTAACAGAGACTGTAACAGTGTACACAAAATCTGAACAAATCCAAGTCAGCACAGAGATGGGGAATAGACACAAAGTCCCATCCCTAACCCAGAAACCTTTTGTCATTGATACCTGCTGAGAGAGGGAAAATCAGTTTTCTCCAGTGAAGTGACAATAGGTATTTTAATCATGTACCAGGGCAGACCTCAAGTTCAGGAGTAGCTGACCAACACAAACATTTTTGTGTGTATGCTTTTGTTGTTATTGTTATTGTCATGCTATAGTGGGATTTTGTTTTTGGAGGGAAGTTGCTTTGTCTTCTTGATTTTTTGGGGGCGGGTGTTTGTTTGTTAGCTTGTTTTTGAGAATTATTTGAGAGAACATTGATTGAGTTAGGCAAGTAGGGAGATAAGGGAGGACAAGAAAGATGGGAAAGAATATAATCAATACATATTGTATAAACAGTTCAAAAAATAATAAAAATTGCTGATGAATAGTTGAAAACACAGACTTTATTAAATCTAGGTTTGATGATTGTAGTGGAGTACTGTTTCTGAAATGATTTAATTACTCATACAAATGAGTTTTGTGCAAGTCTTCTTTTATTGTAAACATAAATATTTATTAATGAAAAATTATGTTCTCAGACATTTTTTGTAACTTGTGGAAATCTGATAAGGTAAAAATGGCTACATTACTTGCATCCTAGTTACTGTTTATTGGTGTAAAGAAACACCATGACCAAGCAACTTATAAAAGAAATTTAATTCAGGACTTGCTTCAAGTTTCAGAGGATTAGTTTATTATCATCATGGCTGGGAGCATGGCAGCAGGCCAGCATGGTCCTGAAGAAATAGCTGAGACCTTTTCCATCCTGATCAGTAGACAGCAGGCAGAGAAAGAGACACTGGGCCTGGTGTGAGCTTTTTAACCTCAAAGCCCACTTCCACAGATACACCTCCTCCAACAAGACCACACCTCCTAATGCTTTCCAAATAGTTCATCAACTGAGGACAAAGCCTGCAAAGATATGAGCCCATGGGGGCAATTTTCATTTAAACCAATGTATTTTGCATGTATTTGAGAATCCTTATTGATGTATTTTATCATTGAATTTTCAATTATAAAGAAAATTAATTTATATGAACTCAAAGCAGCTGGAATAGCATGCACAAGACCTACACATGCTCAAGCTACACAAAATTCCAGCATGGGGCCATGGGCAGATAGTCCCACCACTAACTAAGGACATGTTGGCATGTGATAGCTGCTAAGAGAGGGAGAATCTATTTTCTTTAAGGTCCTGGCCCAGTAGGTCAACCACATTCCAGTGAAGGCCACACATCCAAGTGGTAAGGACAGCACTTACCAAGTTTTGTTTTTTCCAGAAACAAAGAAAGAAGAGCTGGAAAGTATGGACGAGGGGTGGAACTGGTAGGAACTGGTGGATATGATCAAAGTGCATTGTATGAAATTCTTAAAAAAAAAACAAATAAAAGTTCTATTCTTTCAATAATTGAAAGATATGCAATTGACTGAAACACTGAGTAAACTCTTTTCTGTTTGCTGAAGAGCACATCTGTTTGATGCCCTTGTAGAGCAATGATTGAAGAGCAGTGAACTCTGTGCAGTGGGTCTACCTGACAGCACTGTGAACCTTGTCATCTTTGTCAGTTGTCCCAGTACTCTTCATGAGAACTTCTTCCTGAAAACGGGAATCTGTGAGGAAAGGGCGCACTGATGGGAAACAGCAATCCTGAACTGTCTATGTTAGTGGAGAGGACACAGACACAGCATAAATTGGAAACCCCACAGCTGTGCAAAGCCTCCTGCAGAGTCTGCCTGGGGCAGGGCTGTAGCTGCACACCCAGCTGCAGTTTGGGGCCAGGCTGCACACTTGCTGGGAGCACTGTGCATCAGCAGCACAGAGGTAGGTTCCTGAGTCCTCCAGCTGGGCATCCCTGATGTGCAGGGTGCTGTAGCTCTCCTTGGAGTCAAATGTTGACTTTAACCTCCCATTCTCCTTTGTTCCTGGAGTCATGAAGAACAGACTGAGGAGGCTGCCGCCGGGATTCTGTCGGAACCACTGCACACTCCTCGTGGTGGTAGAAAAATTGCATCTCATAGCAGAGCCGGCTCCCTCCAGAAGAGTCAGGGCTGGAGGATTCTGTTCCACCTGCATCCCTCTCACCCCTGCTCAGAGAAAGGAAAACAAACCATATGATGGGCAATCATTCTGAAGTTTCTACCCTGTCATATATCCTGGGAGACAGCCATGAGGAGCTTTGGGTCAGCTGTGTTCTGCCCCTCCCGCTGGCAGCTGTGGAACACCCCTAACCCATCTGGGAGAGCCACAACTCACAGCAAACCTGCACCCACAGCAGCCCCAGCACAGCTCCCAGGTTCCTCTCCATGGATCCTTTGGTCAAACTGCTGAGGCACCTTCACCCCAGTTCCAGACAATGTCTAGCTTAGTTCCAACAAGCAGAAGGCTCTCCCTCACCCACTGAGCACCAATAAAATCTGAGCTCTTTCATCCTGATGGAAAACCCCACCCACAGCAGCCCGGTGAAGCCTCACAAGCTGTGGATGAAAACCGTGAAGGGAAGCAGGAAGGCATGCCACCTACAGTTGAAACTGAAGAGTGTTGGTTGGGTTGTCCTGTTCCTTTGTTTGTTTGTTTGTTTGTAACAGTTTGTACAGTAAGAGACATTTGAGAGAAATTGTGAGAAGGAGGGGATGATATATCAGATAAGAGCCAAGGTCTCCATATATCACAGGGTACAAAAGGACAGATAGAGTAAGCCATTTCTTAAATTCCATAATTTGACAGAATTTGAGAAATCAGCTGTATGAAAATTCTTATAAAAGAAAACTCTTTAAAGGAGTGCAATTTGTGCTAGGGAATAAATACACTTGGTTGAAATCAGCAGATCACCATCTGCAAAACAAATGTTTCCAGTGAAACTTTCATTTGTTAAAACAATCAGGTTATGAACACAACATTCACCCTGATTTATTTTCCACCTCTGTCCTTATCTACAGTCCCCTCCCTGCACCCTGCAGACCCACACATTGCTAGTTAAGTTCATTCGTATTCTCTATGTTTTTTTTTCTGTTTTTGTGCCTTATTATTTTGCTTTTCTCAACTAATTATTTGTGTTCCTGCTGGTCTGAGAGGAGTCAATGAAAAGTTCGGCTATCACAGGTATTGGAATAGTTTCTGGGTCTGTGAACTCTGGAGATTTTCATCATAAAATCTTAAAACTTGAAGTCATGGAGTTAGATGTTTTCTATTGAGCTTCAGAGGTCATGTTGACCAGTAAAATTCTATTTCCATACCTCTCCTCATGGAATCATCCTCACAGTGGATCTCCAGGCTTCTCTAGTTTTATTGTTCCACAGAACAGCACAGCTAACAACCAGGAACAAACTTTGCATCTGTGACTGACAGCCTCACATGTTCTCTGGTCTCCTTAACTGCCCAACCCTTCAGGCACTTCAGAAAGTCATTTCTGGGAAGTCTGCAGTGCCCCCTAGTGGATCAACACCATCAGGAAAGGTGACTTCAGGTCATAACTCCACATGTCACACAAAAGCAACCCCCTTCACTCCATAGTTCCTGATGGAGGAAATGCAAGTTTGCAGATGTAATTATAAACAATCCTATTAAATAAGAAACACAGAGCCAAATAAATAGTTAAAAGCCCAAGAGGACAGAGCACTAGCAAATAGCCTTTAGCTTACCAGCCACTGCCTTCCTTCCCCTGAGAAAGAGAGACCTACTTCCTGAGTGTCTGTATTTTTTATTGCCTTTCTGTTCTGCCTTCTCATTGACTGTAAACCCAACCACATGACTTTCTCGTCACTGCCTGTCTATACAGTCCTCCAGGTCTCTATGGTTGGTATTGAGATTTAAGGCGTGTGTCTCCATGCTGGCTATGTCCTTGAACACACAGACTCTGCTTGCCATGTGATCGGATTAAGGGCATGTGCTACCACTGCCAGACTTCTGCTAAATGGCTTGCTATTAGCTCTGACCCCCAGGCAACTTTATTTATTAACATACAAATAAAATCACATTTCAGCACAAATAAAATATTACCACACAAGATGGTCAGACGACATGACAGTCTAGACTGAGTGGGGGATAAAGGTGAATCATTTTGAAAGTGATACATCATAAAGATTAAACCTCTAAATAAGCTCATATTTCTTATGTGCTATTTATTAGATTTCTATAATTTAGTTCAAAATAATTCCATAAGCATTGACTAAAGTTTTACTGAAAATGAATATTAAGAACACATTAAAGGTGAGGAGACACTGGTTTACTCTCTAATGAAGAAGACTAAAATACAGGGATCTGAATGAAACAAACGGGATCAGGGAAGAGCATAAACTGATAGTTGTGTGATCCCAGGAACAGCAGAAATGCCCACACAGATGGTCTGATTTTGAGGAAGGCAAGCATAGTTTCTTCCCACACTCACATTTATGGAAATAATGGGGGGGGAGAATGGTTTGAATGGTTTTCATGATTTTATTGGTGTTTATATATAAATGCATGAGAACATGAACTATCAAAATAATAAAACATTGCATCAAGGATAAATTCCTCTAATGTTATCCTTATCCATTCTGGCCAATTCATCACTCATACTTAAACTCTGTCTTCCTTTTCTCCATTTGAGGGTTAGGCTGCCAACAGTTCTGCTGTACATATATATTCATGGGCAAAATTATGTGAAATAATAGAAAATTTATACTAGTCTATTTACAGTATTTATTCATAGAAAGTGATATATTGAATGCATACCTTTTAGTAAAACATCACTGTCTAGACATGACCTGACCAAGGACAACAACAATAGACATGCCAAAGAGGATGGACAAAACCACACCTTATCCCTACACACACACACACACACACACACACACACACACACACACACACACACACAGCATACACACACACAAAAAAAAACACAAAAAACAGAAACCCTACAGGCAGCTAAATATTGCTCAGAGTTAGAGAAATGGTATTCCCCAGAGGATAGGACAACAGTTGGTTATTCAATACCAAATAGTCAGCCCTGAATTATACATACAAGTAACATTTTATAAGCTGAGAAAATTATATGTAGGAATATATATACATACACATGTACATACAAACATATACCTTCATTTTCAAAAGGCAATGAATTTTCAAAAGGGGGTAACAAGGGGGGGGTTGAAGGGAGGAAAGGGAAGGAAGAAATTATGTAATTATACTATAATCTCAAAAAAACAAAAGTTGTAAAATGTAAAAATAAGTCTCGTGGGTATACATTAGCACACATAGGGCATACTGCTCCCGTGTATCAACCTCTACTGATCAGCACAGACACTGCTGTTTGTCTATCTAGGGATCCAGCGTCACTCCAGCTGTTTAAGGATCCTCTCTTTATTCACATGTAGCATGTTTTCCTCTTTATTCACTAGCATGTTTTTCTACCAGGAGAGACAAGGATGAAGCAAAAGGACAGTCCCTGAGGTCAAAGGGAATCATGTTCTCAGATGGTGTGATTTATTAGGAATTTATGAATTGTAGTTGTAATTTATCAGCTATCTTGAAGAACTCTGAAATTACTACATTTGTGTATAGCTCTTGTGCAGTATTGGTAAGCAGCCACTGAGATAATTCTTATGACAGAAGATTGGGAAAGGGAAAAATATAAATGGAGAAGTAGCAAATACAGTTTCTTAGAAAAACCCTGTGGGAAGAAAAAAGAACAGCATGATACAGAGAGAAATATACACTACTAAAGCAACTTTATGTATACAGACATCTAATCTAAGGTTGATTGTTATAAGACAAAAATATACATTGTATGTTCTAAAGTGGTAAAGACACAAGTATCTGTCAATGTGACAGAAGATGGGACTACAAAGGAAGAAATAAAAAGCCAGGAACACACTCACCTGAGAAGAGTCTCAATTAGGAATTGTTTAGATCAAGTTGGCCTGTGGTCACGTCTGTAGAGGATTTTCTTTATTGACATAATTGATGTGTGAAAACCCTGCCTGGAATTAATTGGATGGCAACAATCCTTCCTCTGGGACCTTCAACTCTAGACAAAGGTAGCTGAGTAATAAGCAACCTCACATTTAATTCTCCACATCTCAATATCCCTAGTGATGAGACCATCTGTTTTAGTGCTAGCTGCCTTGACTTCCCAGCTGTGATTGTCAATAACCTGGAACTGTGAGTTATCAGTGATCCTTTCTGCCCAAGTTGCTGCTTGTCAGGGTATTTTGTCTCAGCAACAGAAAAGACAGACACTGGTGCCAAGGAAGTGGGGTCATTACAGTCACAGATCTGACCAAATGGCTCTTACGTCTTTTGACTATTTTGTGAAAGCATTTGTTACACTGGACTAGAAAGGTTATTAAATGCCAGAAGCAAAACGTATGGCCATTCTAGTGGGATCATATATATAAGTATACTGAGAAGAATGCAGAAGTGGAGGCCTAGATCATGTAGTTTTAGAGAAGAACAAGAACTTCATTGTGATCCATTTAAATTGACATTGGATTCAGGGAAGGAGAGAAGCAACTGAATTGTAAGTTTCTGCTCTTTCAGTCTAGTACAAAGCCTGCTCATTCATGTCCAAATGCCCACAGTGCTAGACAGCCTCATTCATAAAGAAACTGGTGGGAAACAGAGACAACAATGACGTAACATGGACACCCTGTCAGCTCCTCCTACCTTCTTAAATTTAAACCAAGACAGACATAATGTCACCAATTTGTAAGTGTAGATAATAGTTTTTCTTCCTATCTTTTCACAGATGGAAGACATGTCAGCAAGCAGTAGCTGGAGCAGGAAGCTGAGTGATCACATCTTTACCCACAACATGAGGGAACTGGAAGTGGGTGAGGCTACAACTCTCAAAGCCCAGGCCAGGGACTAACTTCCTCAACAATGATACATTTCCTGAATGTTCCCTCAAACAATGCTACCAACTGTGTTCAATAATGAGAACATGAGGAACATTCTCATTCAAACTACTACAGACCTATAATAACAAAACTAATATTCAAATTGGAACCTTATTCTGTATTCTTGCCAAAATGTCATAATGCCAGGAATTACGCAATAAAAAGCTGAGCAAGTGTTTTAATTTTTTATTCTAAAACATGGTTTTATTCTTCCTCAATGTCTTTTTAATTTTTCTTTATTGAAAATGCCATACATATACACAATGAAATATATTTACCCCCAGTATCCCACATCCAATATATAATAACACACACATACACACACACACACACACACACACACACACACACACACACACACACACACACTCCCCAACAAGTTCCTCTCCAAACTTCATGACTGTTTTATAACCTACTAAGTCCAGTTAGTGCTACCCACATGTCCATGATGGGGGCATCCACTGAAACACTGAAAACTCACCATTGGCCATGTCCTCAATTAAGAATGATTATCTCAGTGGCTGCTCCTCCAGATGACTTGGGTTCAATTCCCAGAACCCACATGGCAGCTCACAGCTGTCTGTAACTCAGTTCCAAGGGACCTGAAACCCTTACACAGACATACATGCAGGCAAAACACCAATGTACATAATTTTTTTAATTAAAAATGTATGATGATTGCTTCCTTTATATCTATCTCTCATAGTTAACTACAAAGTCTTGTGGGTATATACTTTAGAATGTTTCACATTTTTCTTCCATGGTTTGGAAATATTTGTTCAGAGTCTCCGCTTGTAAACATGGAGAATGTGTAGAAAATCCTGATTATGTTCCATCCTTTCAGTAAGTGTGTCTGTCTGTGAACAAACCCAAATGATTTATCCAATCCCTCCTATGTAGGTTTTTCTGAACCCATAAACTACACAATAGTGTTCTAACATACAGATGACAATTCAGCTTTACAGTAGTGTAAGTTGTAACTCCATTTCATAGGTGTAATTAAATCTGTTATAGGGACTTATTACATCAGACATTTTTAGTGAACTTTGCTAATTGACACTCAGGCCAGGTATAAAATACACTGTGCCCAGGAATCAGACAAGAGGGTGGTAATAAGATCTTCAATGTCTTCACGCTTCTTCACATACATATATCTAAAGCCTGTCAATGTGTCTTTGAGAACCGATCTATGCAGATCTATGTTCTCCAGAACAAATCTCACTAGTGTCTAGAACACATTAAGGTTCCTTCTACAGAAAGAAAGAAAGAAAGAAAGAAAGAAAGAAAGAAAGAAAGAAAGAAAGAAAGAAAGAAAGAAAGAAAGAAAGAAAGAAAGAGACAGAGAAAGAAAGAAAGAAAGAAAGAAAGAAAGAAAGAAAGAAAGAAAGAAAGAAAGAAAGAAAGAAAGAAAGAAAGAAGGAAGGAAGGAAGGAAGGAAGGAAGGAAGGAAGGAAGGAAGGAAAGAAAGAAAGAAAGAAAGAAAGAAAGAAAGAAAGAAAGAAAGAGGGAGGGAGCAAAGGAAGGAAGAAAGAAAGAAAAGAAAGGATGGAAGGAAGGAAGAAAGGAAGAAGAAGGGAAGGAAGGAAGGAAGGAAGGAAGGAAGGAAGAAAGAAAGAAAGAAAGAAAGAAAGAAAGAAAGAAAGAAAGAAAGAGGAAGAAAGGAAGGGAGAGAAAGGGAGGGAGGGAGGAAGGAAGGAGAGGAGAGGAGGAAGGAAGGAAAAAAGGAAGGAAGGAAGGAGTAGGAGGAAGGGGGAAGGAAGGAAGGAAGGAAGGGAGGGAGGGAGGGAGAAAGGAAGGGAGGGAGGGAGGGAGGGAGGGAGGGAGGAAGGAAGGAAGGAAGGAAGGAAGGAAGGAAGGAAGGAAGGAAGGAAGGAAGGAAGGAAGGAAGGAAGGAAGGAAGGAAGGAAGGAAAGAGACTCACTCAGTACACATATGTCAAGATTCAGGGCATCATAGAGCCTTTGTCCAGTGACTGATGTAGGCAGATGCAGAGATCCACAGCCAGGCACCAGGCTGAGCTCCGGGAATCCAATTGATGAGAGAGAGGAGGTATTCTGCAGTCAGGGGACGTCAAGAGGACGTGCAGAGATGACCGGCCACACTAGTGGGAGCCCATGAACTGTGGACTGGTGGCTGTGGAGCCCCCATGGGACTGGACTAGGTCCTCTGGATACGAAAGACAGTTGTTTGGCTCAAAATGTTTGGGGAGTACCAAGGCAGGGGGATCGGGATCCATTTCTGGTGCATCCATCCCTGGCAGGCTTTTGGGAATCTGGTGCCTGTGGTGTGACTCCTTGCTCAGCCTTGGTGCAGTGGAGAGGGTCCTGGACCTGCCTAGGCTCACTGTGCTAGGCTGTAGTAATTCCCTGTGGGAGACCTTGATTTTGGGGATGTTGGGATGTGTAGTGGCTTGGGAGAGAGGGCTAGGGGGTAGGAGGATGAAGGAGGTGGGTTCTGTGGGTGGTATGAAGAGTGAGTAGAAAAATCTTAATAAAGAAAAAAATTTTAAAAAAAGATTCAGACAGGAATAGAGCTTTACTCAGAACCTACTATATAAAAGAAACATAAATTCTCTCTTTGATCTCTCTGGCCATACAAGTTTTGTTGCTGTTGATGCTTCATCCAGTTCTCACATTCTCACTCTGATCCTTTCTTTAGCTAGTCATACATGTAGCTGTTTAATATAGGTGTGTGGTTGCAGCTGAGAAAAGCGATGCAGTGAGAACAATAACTAAAACACAGTTATATATCTATAACTGTAAAGTTAGTTTCTAACTGACAATTTTGATGACATTTCAGTTCTCTTTCATTAATGTATACCAAATATGATCTCCAAATGTCTTGAGATTACTAACTTACTAATTCTAAAGGATCTTTGTTAATGTATGAAACATTTTCATGTATTGATGCATAATAAAAATCAGAAACATTGAATGAACTTGTGGGAAATTTTCAGTGAGCTCCAGGGTGAATATGCTAAGTAAGGGGATTTTTCAGCACTTCAACTTATAAAGTAGTAAATCGAGATACTTATGTTGGCACAGGCCTGTAATCCCAGATCTCAGGATGATGAAACAGAAGATCATGAATTTTAGGCCAGCTTAGGCTCCAAAATAAAATTCTGTCTCAAAAATAAATGAATTAATGAAAATACATACAGGAAATCAATGAATGAGACAGTTAACTGAGCAAAGAGACAAACTACAAATGAGGGAATCTTGTGAGCTAGTCCTCTGACAGAGGATTGACCCACTAGACAATGAAAGCAATCAACCAAAAATGGGCATAGAACTGAACAGAGAGTTCTCAAAAGAAGAAATATAGATAGTCAATAAAAGAATCATTGAAAACTCTTAGTCATCAGTGAAATGAAAGTTAAACTAGTTTGATACTCATCTCACCCCATCCAGAATAGCAATCATAAAGTAATCAAATGACAGCAAATGCTGGTGAGGATGCTAGGAAAAAGGAGCCTTCATTCACCATGGGCAGAAGCACAGACTGATGTAACAACCATGGAAACCAATGTGAAGCATTCCCAGAAATCTAAAAGAGGGAGTGTTGTAGGGTCCAGCTTTGTAATTCTTGGATATACATCTGAAGGACTCCATACACTACACAGAGATAACTATTGAACAATGTTTGTTACTGCTCTAGTCAAAATTTCTGTGAAATGAAGCAGGCTAGATGTTCATCAATAAAAGGATGGATATTGAAAGTTTTGTGGAGATTTTATTTATATATATATTTTATATATATATATATATATATATATATATATATATATGGGACACGGTCAAAAGAATGACACATGGTGAACAGAGCCTTGAGGAACTGTGAGAGAGGCTGCAGGAAAAAAAGCAGAGGGCCTTTTACCTCAGGTGCGTTTTGTTCACTGGACTGTTCTTGGACATGATTTCATGCCTCCTGTGTTAAACATTTACATTCAATTAATAAAACATGTTTAATCCTATAGCTATGACTTGGATGTCAGATCATAGCTACAGAACCCAATCTGGTCAGTGCACACTGAACCTGGATATGGCTTCTGCCTTGCTTTCATGCTTTCCCAGACATGTATGTGCCAGGCAATTGTATTTAAATTGGTTTGTCCTGAGAAAGTTCTGGGAAAGGGCTGCTTTGTTAATATTTAGTATGTGCTTATTGGCATTTATATATGTGATTTTCTGATCATATTTTTCTGAATTCAAACAACCTTCCTTGAATTATTGCTTTCTTTGTTACATTTGTGAATAAAAGTAAAATAAAAAGTAAGGTTGTCTACAGCATTAGACTGTGGTACATTGCACTCTTTTGAGTCCTCCAGTCCCAGGTCCAACAGACAAGATTTGCACAGGCCCGCCAAAAGGTCAACAATGTATACATACATATGAATATAATTCATAAATAAAGAAAAATGAAATGATAGAATTTGCATGAAAATGGATGCAGTTGGAAAATTCTATACTTAGTGAGTTATGCCAGCCTCAGACAGACAAACACATGCAAACCTTAGCTTCTAATTTTTATCTGTATGTGTTCATGGAACTGAGTGTATGTACAGTCAGGAAGCTAGAAAAAGAAAGAAAAGGAGGCATTAAGAAAGATGAGTGTGAAGATAATAGAACATGTGATATGGAAGTAGAAGGGGGATATTGACATCAAAAAGGTGTCAGTAAGAATGAGGAGTACAGGAATGGCAGAGGAAATTAGCTTGGGGAAGGGTCAACCAAATGTAAACGTGTACAAAATTGCCATAGGAAAAAGTGTTACTTTCTAAGCAAGTTTTTCAAAACTAGAAAACAAATATTTTTAATTAAAAGATTTTTAAAAAGCAAGCAAGTCACACTGCTGTAGAGGTGACGGTGGTCTTTATGACATGGCATAAGGTGAGTCTCATGGCCGTGTGCATGTCCACCAACTTGCCAAGATAGCCACATGAAGAGTCTGTAAATTCTTGTAGAACCATCAACATAAGAGAAGAGAAGAGTGAAAACTATTTTCAGCCAAACCAGTGCTGTGCCTTTCCCTTTAGGACTGGTTATTTTCAAAATGTCAAAATATTTTCCCAATCAAGCCCTCTCTACTCTTGCTCTTAATTCCCGTTGCCTACAGAATAGAAACAGAATTTCCCCAGCTTGTGATCTGTCCTCTATCTAAAGCCTTGACAGGCCCAGTAGGTTTGGGTGCAGACTGCAGGTGCCTGGGGAGCACTGTGTGCTCACTGCACAAAGGTAGACAGCTGAGTCACTGGGCTGGGAGTCTCTGATGTGCAGGGAAACATGCCCGTTGGCTTTGTTGAGGTGAACTGTGAATCTGCCTTCTTCCTTCTCACCATTGGAGAAGATGGACATCAGTGCTTTGGGGCTTTTCGCAGAATGCTGCCTGTACCACCAGAAGTACTGAGAATTTTGATCACTGTAAGTGCAGTTGAGAGAGACCATGGCTCCCTCTGGGACACTGAGGAATTCTGGGTTCTGTAACACCTTCTGCTGGCAGCTCACCCCTGTGCAGAAAGACAAAGGTCAAACAAACAGGACTGGATGCATATGGATGTAGACACCCCAGAATAGCTTTTCATAGTCCTCTCACTCCCTAACTAGAGATTAAAAATGTATGTGTTTCTACCATTAGCTTTAGTGAACAACAACTTTACATATCACACATATCCCACGGGAATTCCCAAACTTACAGTTTAACTGAAGCCACAGCACCACTACAGAAACAATCAAGGGTTTCATCCTCTCTTCCTCCCTCTTCACTGAGGAGTCAGATTCTCAAATCTAAACTCATAGAGTCACATTCAAAAGTTTCCACATCTCCTGCTTAAGGAAACATGAAAAGCAGCTTTGTTAGCAATCAGAAAAGTGACTCTTCACCTCCTCAGCAGCACCAAGCCTTTCCTAGAACCCTTTCTCTACCCCCTCCTCCTCTTCCTGCCCCTCCCCTCTCCCTCCTTCTCTTTCACTTGATCACTTTGCTCAGGATCCCTAACAAAACACTGCCACCTTGTGGGCTCATGAGAGTGACCAAAGAAATATTCAAGCTGTAAACTCTTCTAACATAACCATGAAAAGATAAAGTCCTTGAGAACTCAGTAGGTGTTTTTAAGAGATATGTGCTCCAAGTCAGGTGGGGAGTGAGGTGAGCACGTGTGTGCACACTCAGCCCATGTTATCTTCCTCCATAGATATCACACACGGTCACCTGCACTGAAAAAATCACCTGTGAAATGTCTGCATGGAAATCTGAGTGAGGTTCTTTCATACAGCATAGCTCTAACTATTGTTACTCCAGACACCCTCATATAAATCCATCTTCAAGGTTTACAGATGGCCTGGACAGACTGGTTATCTTGGCCAGAGCCTAGAAAGGTCTAGAATTCATTCAATTTTGTACCAGGTGCACGTTTGTGTCTAAACAGAACACTGCTTGCATTGGACCAGGAGAGATGGAGCTGTGTTCAGTACCTAAACTCTAAATAAAACTGAGGAAACTTGTTCATTTGTCTAATTTTTTATTCTCTTTTATTGAGTGAAATTCTATTGTGTAGAGAATGATCTGAGAAAGTTCTAGATCTGGTTTCTCTCACCTTCCTTCTTTCTGATTCAGATTCCCCTCCCCATTTCTCTGCTTTCTTTCGTCTCTCTTCTACCCTAACATTGTCACTTTCTCCCACTCACAATTTCTAACATAGTCATGAAGGCTTGTGTACCAGGGGAATATCTATGCCAGAACTAATCTGGGTCCACATAGAAACAAGTCAGGACACAGACTCTGTGAGACCTCCACAGCTGGCAGAGTAAAGATCTGTGGAGATGAGATGTAAGGACCAGATGTTGGCTCACACTTTGGCAGCCTGATCATGAATAGTATATTTTAGGCATAATTCAGTGCAGCAAAATTTGGTGAAAATGTTTCTGATGAATATTAACTCTTTTTAATTATTTTTATTAATTTATTCATTAGTTTACTAAGGAAATGTTACCAGCCTGATCACTATTGCCTCCCTCCCTCTCTGTTCTCCTCTCAGTCCCACCCACCAACCTCCCTTCTTCCCCTACCCTAATCCTGTGTGGTGCACCATAAAGCGCACATAAATCACCTTGAGACACAAGGTAAGCTAAATAAAGATTGGAAGTGACAACATTGAAACTCTTTTTAAAGTACATGGGACACCTTCCATAATTATGAGTTTAATATATTGGCTGAGAAAAACAAACTTATGCTAAGTGTGAATGGGTTTGGAGGGGTGGATTGCTGAAGACTCTGGCCACACAGACAGCACACAGGTCACCAGGCTATTCACCACTTCTGCTCCCAGCCCTCTGGGCAGATAACAGATTATACATTCCTTTCTTTGAAGGAACAACCCTGTATTTTTCACACTCCAGGTTACCTCTACTGGCATCTCTGAGCACAAGGACCTCTGTGCCTCCTACTCTGCCCACAATGGGCTTTGAGACCTTGCAGGAGCTGGTAACTAAAGACCTTTTCCTATTCAAGAGCCATGGATTAGCATACACAAAACATAGTTTGATCATGCCCTTCCTTTACAGTCAACAAGTACAAAGGAAACAGAATGATGGAAAGATGCTCAGACTCAAACTGTTTCTGCAAGAGTGCATTGTCCATGACAATAATAACAACACTCATTTCTCAGTACATGTGAAACTATAAAAAGGAGGTAATTGGGCCAGGCGGTGGTGGTGCACGCCTTTAATCCCAGCACTCGGGAGGCAGAGCCAGATGGATCTCTGTGAGTTTGAGGCCAGCCTGGGCTACCAAGTGAGTCCCAGGAAAGGTGCAAAGCTACACAGAGAAACCCTGTCTCAAAAAAAAAAAAAAAGGAGGTAATTATAGTGTCACATGATTATAATCCCAGAAGTGATTCAAGTCTGCGAGGCTAAAGCAAGAGAATGTGAGTTTGAGACCTACCTGAGACATACAGAGAGACCTTGTCTCAAAATATCTAATGCAGGAGAGACAAGAACAAAGAGAACAAGCATAGTGGCCTTGGGAAATGTACAAAAAGAAACATGAAACTAAAATTGAAGCACAGTTTTGTAAGATACACACCTCCCTGTAAGTGACTTCCAATAAAATGTGTAAGACTGGATTAACATGTTCTCATGGAAGAGCAGGAAGATCATCTATTAGACACACAGCACTTTCCTGCATCACTGTGAACCTAAAACAAAGCATCAAGTGTGTGGCTGCCAGGTGAGGGGAGCAATATGCAGAGGTGTGGGAGTCCCAAAGTAAACAACAGAGTCAAATGAAATCCCAATCGCTAAACTGTAAACCATAAAAAAAATAAAACTAAGGATTCTAACATTGGTTGAGGACAACACAGTAAGAGAGGGGAGACTTCCCTTGATGGAGCCTTAAACAAAAGTCTCAATGAGATCCACAGGTGTGCAATCTGATACTCTGTACTGATATAACTTAAGATGAAAGATCTGTGATTCTTACAGCAAGCAGAAACTGGAGAATGGGGCCTCTCTACTTACTAGCTTGTTCACTGGAGCCATGGTGGAGAATCTTCTTAAGTAAAGTCTTACTATTGATCTCTAACCTACAAGGCCCAGCCCAGTCCTTACACACCAGCACAGTATATTGGGTATGCCTGACTCTTCCTGTACCCTCCCCAATCCCCAGGCCTACCCCATGTCTACAACCAGTGACCTAGCCAAGACTGCTGAGTCCCACATGTATCATGGCCAACCTCTGAGTTTTATCCAGGTGACAAATCTTGTGTACCAGCTCAGCTTACTATATCATCACAAAACACACAAACAGTCAAAGAAGTCAACATGCCCAAGTCTAGTCACAAAACATAAATAATGTGAAAGGTCAAGACAATATGTTCTCCAGTCCCTAATCCAGAATTACCTAGATGAACTTCAGAACATAGAACTTAAAAGAACAATTATGAAATTTGTTAAAGAATCAAGGAGTTTAAAAATGACACAAGCAGCTCCAAGAGCTTCAAGAGAATGATCTTAAATGAAATAAGTGCTTGAGTGATGTTCAAGAAAATGAAACATAAGGCTGTGATGGGTGATGTTGCTCTGTATGCTATGAATGTGTGGCTCTGATTGGTTGATAAACAAAATGCTGATTGGCCAGTAGCCAGGCAGGAAGTATAGGCAGGATAAGCAGACAAGGAGAATTCTAGGAAGAGGAAGGCTGAGTCAGAAGATGCCAGCCCACTTTCCAGGGAGCAGCATGTAATGACACACAGGGAAAGCCACAGAAAACATGGCAACATATAGATTAACAGAAATGGGCTGAGTTCAAGTGTAAAAACTTGTCAGTAGTAAGCCTTAGCTAATAACCAAGAAGTTTTAATCAATATAAGCCTCTGTGTATTTACTTGGGTCTGAGCAGCTGCAGTCCAGGTGGGACACAAAAAATCTTCCAACTACAAATGCCACCAAAATGTGGGATAAGAGTTTCCACCTAAAACCTGAGAATGTTTTTTTAAAAAAAGATTCTAAGGTGGAGTAAAAAACAGCTTCTTAGTTGTCTCTCTCAGGCCAGCCACAGCCTGCAGGCTTGAACTACTCTATGGTGGGTTTGTGGAGTGCAGGCTTGACCTACAGCATGTCAGATTTCTGCCACAGTACTCAGAGACATCTCCAAGCAGCACGTTATGCTGCATGGTGGATTTAGCCTTTGCTAGTACAGTGGGAAAAAAGGTGTTTCTGGGCTACACACTGCTTTGAAAGAAGCATAGACCCATTGCCTCCCAGAGTCAGCAGACAGCATGGCTCCCAGAGCTGGCAGTGAATTATCTCTGCCATGTTGAAAAGTTGAAATGGGTGGAGGCATCAGCCAAGGCTGTTGCTTCAGTACTAACCACTGCTGTTTAAAGCAATAGATTCACAATAAGACAGAATCAAATGGAATAAGACTTTCCAGTGTGTGCAAAAATGTACATAGGCTTGGAAGAGAGGAGAAAATGAATATAGACAGTTATATAAAGAAATAATTTTTTAAAAATTAAGTCTTTAAAGAGACAGTAAAGGTAATATAAAAATAAGCCATGAAAAGATGGATATTACAAAGAGAATCTGGATATGTTGTCTTTGGGATTTTTAACCGCAGAGAGACATTTCACTGTAAAAGCTGCTGAGTTAAATCAATATGTATATTTTAAAGATATCTTGGTTTCAAAATTTATGTCTAAGGATATGTTGCTTTGGAAAAGAGGTTCTGCTTTTATTTACACAGAAGATGAGTACCTGTGGATTGCTTCCAGGCTCATATGTTTTGACCAGCCAAGACCCTCTGAAAGGTCTCCAATGACACCATGGCCCAGATGATCCAACATCCAGAACAGTTTCAAGGCAACTGGCTCAGACAATGTAGCCACAGACTATTTCAGTCAGGACTTGGTTATAATTCTTAAATTTCTCAGAATCTCCATATGAATACAGCACCCTGTATCAGCAGGAAGTAGCCTAGAAAATTATGCCCACAATCCCAAAAAATGGATTATGGATGTTTGTCTTTGTTTAGGTTGTTGGTTGCAAATTGTTATTTGTTAATATTCACTATCTTCCTAAAAGAACAAAGGGGGATATGATATGGAAATATAAGATATAGATATGATAGGATAAAAGGGTAGATTGTTGAACCTACTTTTAAAGAGCAACTTGTTTAAAATGTTTTATATAGGTATAGACTTTAGTTTATTGATACAAATTTAAAGTTAATTGAGGTGATATTGTGTCCCCCAATATATTGTGCACCCTAATAAATTTATCTGGGGTCAGAGAACAGAACAGCCACTAGACAGACATAGAGGCTAGAAAATAGTGGAACACACACCTTTAATCCTAGCACTCTGGAGGCAGAGATCCATCTGTATCTCTGTGAGTTCAAAGGCACACTGGAAACAGCCAGGCATGGTGACACATACCTTTAATCCCAGGAAGTGATGGCAGAAAGCAGAAAGGTATGTAAGGTGTGAGGACCAGGAATTAGAGCCCCTTTAAGCTTTTAGGCTTTCAGCAACAGTTTAGCTGAGATTCATTCCGGATGAGGACTCAGAGACTTCCAGTTTGAGGAAACAGGTTCAGCTGAGAAGTTATCGAGGTTAACTTAGCTGGGGCTTGTTCTGTTTCTCTGATCTTTCAGCAATCACCCTAGTACTTGGCCCTGTGTTTGTTTTTATTAATAATACCCTTTAAGATTCGTGTTACATTAATTTTGTTATACTTTATATGTATTTCTACTCTTGTTTAATGTATTATGATTGTGCAACTCATTTGAAATTGTAGTGTATAGTTGAGAAGTACAGATTAATAATTATTCATCTATGATAATCAAACTTATACTCATGTTAGTTAAGTTTTCTAGGTATATAGAAATATATTTCAATTAAGTAGATAATCTTCAAACACTTCAAAGACCTACAGAATATGGCATTTAAAATGTTTTTAAAACTTTGACTTTCTAGACAATAAGACACATCTGCTCCTGGCAGCACCAATTTACTTCAGAGAGAAAGATGGGAATCAAGGACACTCCGTATGGAGTTTATCTTCTTCTTGGCAAAAAATAGTCATTTGGGCAAGAAACTGCTCTTGCCTGGACTGCTTGAAAAATGCTGTATCGACTGGACATGCAGGACCCATAGCAAGGTGACCACTGAACTGTGCAAGGAGAGATGGTCCTTCAGGTTCCTTCTTTGTAGAAGAAACTGCCAGACATTCTACAGGACACAGAGAAAAGTGACTGAGAGACTCTAGGCCTATAGCCTGAAGATGGATGCCCTAACACTGCAGACAAACTTTGGGTAACTGTCCAGGTAGCCAGCTGTCTCTGTCATTCTAGATTTTTTGGAAGTTGCTTACAATGCTCTTCCTGCTTACTTAGATAATATTATATTCTTCTAGGGTCTTTAATGTAGTTGAAGACTAGATAGTTATAACTATGGTTCTCCTTGGTTATGTTAAGAGAAAAGGTAGATATAAAACTTCAGACTCACAAGTATAGAATAGATGATAAAATATTTTCATTAATTTTGCCAAATACAAATAGGCTAGATATTATAACTGTAATTCTTGCTTGATAACTGTTTTATTATATGTAATTTTACTGTGTTGAAGTTAAAACCTTCCTTTTAAATAGAAAGAAAAGGGGAAATGATGGGTGATGTTGCTCTGTATGCTGTGAATGTGTTGCTCTGACTGGTTGATAAATAAAATGCTGATTGTCCAGTAACCAGGCAGGAAGTATAGGCGGGATAAACAGACAAAGAGAATTCTGGGAAGAGGAAGGCTGAGTCAGAAGATGCCAGCCCAATGTCCAGGGAGCAGCATGTAATGGCACACAGGTAAAGCCACGGAAAAACGTGGTGACACATAGATTAACAAAAATGGGCTGAGTTTAAGTGTAAGAGCTAGTCAGTAGTAAGTCTGAGCTAATGGCTGAGAAGTTTTAATTAATGTAAGCCTCTGTGTATTTACTTGAGTCTGAGCGGATGTGGACTGGGCAGAACACAAGAAAACTTCTGACTACAAGGCTAAGTGAAATGATGAAGAAAATCTAGGATTTGAAAACCAAATTTAATGAAATATAGAAATATTGATGAGAACTCTAGCTGAAATGAAGATGGAATTAAAGTTTAATAAACTAATGAGAAAACTTGGGGAGAAGCCTTACAAGTAGAATGGATGAATAGAAGATAGAATATCAGAGTGCAAAGACAAAGGAATGAATATGAAAAATTTTTCAAACATAAGAAAGGAACATGAAAGGACAGTAGGACACCATAGGGAGGTCACATTTAGAAGCTGTAGGGATGGCCTGATTGTTAAGTGTACTAACTGCTGTGCCAGAGGATCTGGATTCAATTCTAAGCACCCATATGATGACTCACAAGCAACTGTAATATCAGTTTTCGGGGATCTGACTTCCTCTTCTGGTACCAGGCAAGAATGAGATATACAGATACATATGCAGTTAAAATGCACATACACATAAAGTCATAATAATAACAATAATTAAATTTGAAAAATTGTGTATTCAGATTATTGGCATAGATAAAGAAGAATCTCAAGTCAATGGCATAGAATAGCTCTTCAAAAAGATTACAGAAGAAAACTTCACTATCTAAGAAAAGAAAAACCCATATAGATACAAGACCTACATAAATACCTAATATAAGACAATAAAAGATATTCTGCATAGAATATCATAGTTAAAACATAAAACATACAGAACAAAGGAAGAGTATAGAAAGCTGCAAAAGGAAAAAAATAGAAGTTATATATAAAGGAAAGTCCATCATAACAGCATAAGATTTCCCATGGAAACTTTGAAAGCTAGCAGAGACTGGAGCAATGTTGCCAAGTTCTAAAAGACTCTCCATGCCAACCTAGACTACAGTTCCCAGACAAACTATCTGCCATAGATGAAAAAGAAAAAAGTCTATCTGTAATGAAAATAGGCTAAAAGAATTCATGTCCACGAGACTATCCATACAGAGGATACTGGATGCAATACTTCATCTGAAGAGATATATAAACAAGGCCAAGAAACTACAGAAAGAAAACAAATGAAGATATAATCACAGAACTGTAAAGTCTGCCTAAGAACACAAATAGTAAACACACAACAAAATGACTGAAGTCAATAGACACCTTTCAATAATAACCCAGATCCAGAAAGACAAATGTCACATGTTCTCTTTCATGTTGTTCCCAACTCAAAATCTCCAGGTGTGAGTTATAAACTCAAGAAACTACAGGCATCAGCAAAGTAGAAAGGGACCATGTGAGAGGAGGTCTAGATCATATGAAGGAGGGAATGGAAAAAAGAGGAGGGAGCCTTAATTGGGTGAGAATAAGGGAAGTCAATACAGAAGAAGGAGGAAGGAGGAGAGACATAGAATACAGGATGTTCAATAAAGTCTCAGGAATGATGTTATTTTATGTTCACCTAAAATCAGACACACACACATATCCATACACCTGAAACACCTGATTTTTGACAAAGAAGCTGAAAATATACAATGAAAAAAAAAAGAAAGCATTTTCAACAAATGATGCTGGCATAACTGGATGGCAGCATGTAGAAGAATGCAAATAAATTCATATCTATCGTCATGCACAAAACTCACGTCCAAATGGATCAAAGACCTCAACATAAAGCCAGTTACAGTGAACCTGATAGAAGCGAAAGTAGGAAGTACTCGTGAATGCACTGGCACAGGAGACCGCTTTCTAAATATAACACCAGTAGCACAGACACTGAGAGCAAAAATTAATAAATGGGACCTCCTGAAACTGAGAAGCTTCTGTAAGGCAAAGGACATGGTCAATAAGACAAAACGACTACCTACAAAATGAGAAAAAAAAAAACTTCACCAACCCCACATTGACAGAGGGCTGATCTCCAAAATATATAAAGAACTCAAGAAACTAGACATCAAAATACCAAATAATCTAATTAAAGAATGGACTACAGAGCTAAACAGAGAATTCTCAACAGAAAAATCTTAAATGGCCAAAAGACAAAGAATTGCTCAACATCCTTAGCCGTCAGGGAAATGCAAATCAAAACAACTGAGATATCATCTTACACCTGTTAGAATGGCTAAGATCAAAAACACTGATGACAGCTTATGATGGAGAGGATTCAGAGCAAAGGGAAAACTCCTCCATTGCTGGTGGGAGTGCAAATCAGTATGGCAATTTCTCAGAAAATTGGGAAGAAATCTACCTCATGATCCAGCAATACCACTCTTGGGCATATACCCAAAGGATGCTCAAGGGCATATTTCCACAAGGACACTTGCATAACTATGTTCATAGTAGCATTACTCATAATTGCCAGAATCTGGAAACAACCTAGATGCCCCTCAACCAAAGAATGTATAAAGAAAATGTGGTACATTTACACTATGGAGTATTAGTCAAGTGCTAGAAAACAATGACATCATGAAATTTTCAGGCAAATGGATGAACTAAGGAAAAAAAAACATTCTGAGTTAGGTAACCCAGACCCAGAAAGACAAACATGGTATGTGTAGTGGGTAGCCACTCCAGCTTTGATCTGGAAGTTCCAACCCCCATTGAGGCTCCGGCAACTGTCACGCCTACAAGGCGGGGCCAAGGGAGGCGCCAAGAGACCCAAGATCTGGATGGGCCAGTGCGCTCTCTGTTTCTGGACCCTAGACAGTGGAGGTTGACCGAGCAGAGCTCCGAGAACACTACTGGACTGTGATACACCTTCCCCAGACCCTGCAACCTACCTATCCCTTCATTTTTAAGTTACCCACTAAATAAATCTTCCTTTGAACTATGTGGAGTGACCTTAATAATTTCACCAATAGATATGTACTCACTCATAAGTGGATATCAGATGTACACAAAAGATAACCAGATTACAATCCACAACCCCAGAGAAGCTAGGTAACAAGGTGGATCCTAAGGGGGACATGCATAGATCCCCCTAGGAAGGGAAACAGATAAGACTCCTGAGTAAATAGGAAGCTTGGGGGCAGGTAAAGGGAGGTAGGAAGGGGAGGCAGGTAAGAGGGAACAGGATGGTCAAGTTGGGGGAGGGAGAGAGGGGGGAAGAAAGGAAAGAGATATCTTGATAGAGGGAGCCATCGTGGGGTTAGGGAGAAACCTGGGGCTAGGGAAGTTCCCAGGAATCCACAAGGATGATCCCAGCTAAGACTCCAAGCAGTAGTGGAGTGCCTGAACTGGCCTTCCCCTGTAATCAGATTGATGACTACCCTAATTGTCATCATAGAACCTTCATCCAGTAACTGATGGAAGTGGATGCAGAGATCTGTAGCCAAGCACTGGGCGGAGAACCCTGAGCCCAGTCAAAAAGAGAGAGATGGGATTATAAGAGCAAAAAAGTCAAGGTCATGATAGTGAAACCCACAGGAACAACTGATCCAAGCTAGTTACAGCTCAATGACTCTGAACTGACAGCTGGGAATGTGAATGGGACCAAACTAGGTACTCTGAATGTGGATGACAGTTGTAGGGCTTGGGCAATTTGTGGGGCCGCTGGCAGTAGGACCAGGATTTATTCCTAGTACATGAACTGACTTTCTGAAGCCCATTCCCTGTGGAGGGATATCTTGCTCAGCTTCAATACAGGGGTGAGGGGCTTTGGTCCTGACACAACTGAATGTACCAGGCTTTGCTGACTCCCCATGGGAGAAGTTGATGGTGGGTGAGGTGAGGGGAAAGGTGAGGGAATAATGGGAAGAGGGGAGGGAGGGGGAACTGTGATTGGTATGTAAAATGAAAAAAATCTTTTAAATAAAAAAAATAAAATTATATCACACACAAACAACACACACACACACACACACACACACACACACACACACATCTTAAATTAGCTTGGACCACTTGGGCTGACACTGACAGTCCTCCTCACACAAGCCATAGACTATCTAACAAAAACGAAGTTTTGTTATTTCTTGTCATCTATAACTTTGGATGTTATTTCTTCTTTTTGTTATTCAGAACTTCCATGTGCTGTTAGGTAGCTAGTATAAGATCTCTCCATTCTTTTTCTTATATAGAGACTAAGTGCTATGAACTTGCCCCAGAACTACCTTCCTTGCGTCCAATTGGTGTGGGCATGTTCTGTATTCATTGTCCATCAAGTCCAGAAAGTTTTTCATTTTTGTCCTTGACCATTTTTCATTTAGTAGTGACTTGTTCAGTTTCCATGAGCTTGTAAACTCTGTTCTTTCTGGTAGTAGTGGTATTCATGGTTGTCAGAAAGAACAGAGGATGTTATTTCAACTTTCTTATGTGTGTTGAGACTTGCTTTGTGTCCAAGTCTATGGTCAATTGCAGAGAAAGTTCCATGAGGTTCTGAAAAAAAAGTATATTCTTTTGTGTTTGGGTGAAATGTTCTCTAAATATCTGTTATGTCCATTTGGTATGAGTCATCAGTTAGATCTAGCATTTCTCTGTTCAGTTTTTGTTTGGAGAATCAACCTGTCTATTGATGAGAGTAGGATATTGAAATCTCTCACTAACAGTATGTGTGTGTCAATATGTGATTTAAGTTTTAGCAATATTTATTTTACTAAGTTGAGTGTCCTTGATTTTGTTGTATAGATTTAAAGAATTACTATTTCCTTTGATGAGTAGTAGCATCCTTCCATATCTCTTCAGATTAGGTTTGGTTTGAGATCTGTTTAGTCAGATATTCACATGATTACACTGGATTGCTTCTTAGGTCCATTTGCTTGGAGCATCTTTTTCTGTCCTTTTACTCAAATGTGATGTCTATGCTTATGCTAAGGTGTGTTTCTTAGATGCAGCAAAAGGATGGGTACTGTTTTAATGAGAAATTTAGACCATTTCATATTGAGTGTTAAAAATGAGCAATGTTTGTTGATTCCCTGTTTTTGTTGTGGTGATGGGTCTCTTTTCCCATTCTTTTGATTTGCTGGTCTGACATTATTTATTCCTTATGTTTTTATGGGTGTGATTATCCTCTTCAGGTTGAAGTTTTCCTTCCAGTGGCATCTGAAGGTCTGGATTTGTAGATTGATTCTGTTCAATTTTGTTTATCATAATGTCTTACTCCACCTATGGTGATTGAAAGTTTTGCTGCATGTAGTAGTCTGACTGGCAACTATGGTCTCTTAGAATTTGCAGAACATCTGCCCAGGGCCTTCTAGATTTTAGACTCTCTATTGAGAAGACAGGTATTATTATAGTATGTCTGCATATATATGTTATTTAGGTTTTTTCCCTTGTACCTTCTAATATTTATTTTTTGTTCTGTATATTAATTGTTCTGGAAATCATGCTCCATGAGACTTTCTTTCCTGGTCCAGTCTATTTACTGTTCTGTATGCTCCATGTACCTTTATAGGTATCTCCTTTTTTAGGATTGGGGGAATTTTCTTCTATGATATTGTTTAAAGTATTTTCTGTGCCTTTGACCTGGGTTTCTTTCCATTCCTCTATACCTATTATTTTGTCTTTTCAAAGTAGCCTAGATGTTTTGTGCCTAGATAGTTTTAGATTTAACACATTCTTTGACCAAGGTATCCATGTCATCTCTCATATTGTCATTAGCTGAGATTTTTTTTCTTCCATCACTTATCATCTCTTGGTCAGGCTTGCCTCTGAGCTTCCTGCATGAGTTACTAATTTTTGGTTTCCACTTTTCCCTCACTATTTGTTTTCTTTATTGATTCTATTTCCACTTGCAAATCTTGACATATTTTTCTCATTTCATCCCATTGCTTGTTTGTGTTTTCATTGATTTCTTTAAGAGATTTATTCATTTCCACTTTCAAGACCTCTAATATATTCATAACATCTATATTGAAGTGCTTGTCTTATGTTTCAGCTATATTGAATTTCTCAGGGCCTACTGCAGTAGGGTTTCTGGGCTTTAGCAGAGATATACCATCTGGCTTTTATTGATTTTTTTATATTGGAATCTAGGCATCTAGGTTTGGAATTACTGTACTTCCTGGTACTGATATCTGCTCTTGTCTTTATTGGATGCATGTTCTGTTCTTTCGTTTCTGTTGCCCTCTCTGGTTCTTAGGAGAGCTTAGGAGGTGGCTGTGGGTTGCCTGGTAGGCTAATATTCTCCCAGGTGTAGCCCCTAAGGTTCCAAATGTAATGAATTTCTTGGTACTGGGTGCTGACACTGAGGCATGGAAATAGACTAAAAGAGGGGTGGGGTGAGGAGATCCACAGTAGTGAAGAAATCAAGGTGTGCCATCAAGATCAGCTTAGAGCTCTGGGAATGGGGGCAAAGAGGGAAGAGAGGCCACAGCAGGTAGTCTTCTCCTGGACTGGGATGAGACTAGGGTTTGGATTTCTAGAAGAGGGGTGATATTGAAACTCTGAAGATCACCAACCTGCTCCAGCATCCCTTTTTTCAATATTTTCTACCCATATTTCTTTATTAGAGATCTTGATGTATGGAAGGCTTTAGACCTCTGATAGCCTCTCCTGCCATAGCATTATATACATAATATCTAGATGCCACCTTTTCTGGCATATTTAGCTTTCTGTGAATAACTTGGGCCAGAGGTGACATGCAACAATGTGAAGGCAGTGACTTGTACATGGAGATCAAGACAACTGACCATTTCATTGTTTCCATGGCTCTCCTGTGAAATCACTGTGACCCTCTATGAGGAACCACTGATGTCCTAGGGTTTCAGCTTCCCCTATTAGATCCAGCTGTGGTAACATCCACTTCTTGTTCTGCTATGACCATTTGTATGATTTTCATCAGCCAGAAATATTGGGGCACACTGCACAGACTGTAGAAAACAGAATCATCTGAAAGGCAGGTGATCAGAAGTCAGGCTTTCTTTTGCTTCTCAGAGTTTGTGCTCAGCTCCCTCTGCAGTTTGTGACACTGTGTCACTCAGAGCACAGTAGTACACAGCTGAGTCTGATTCTTGGACCGAGGCTTTCTGCAAGTGGAAGGAAGTGGATCCTTTATCATATGTCGCTTCAAATCCTCTACTGCTTCCCTTGTTGTTGGCTGTTTCGACTTTCAAAAGCAGCTCCAGACCTTCTCCAGGGTATTGGACATACCAGAAAAGAGTTGGGTAAGATGTGGTTGAATAAGTGCAGTTTATAAATAGAAAGTCATCTTCTGAGAGAGTCACTTGACCTTGTTTCTGGATCACTGAGTCTCCATGGGTCCTTCCTAGAGGAAGAAGAGGATATCTGTGTCTCGCTAAGGACAAAGCTCTTAGATGATTAAATATTTTTCTGACATCATAGAAGAAAAAGTGTGAATTCTAAGTCACTTCACTTACCAAGCATGAACAGTAGCATCACTGTCACTAAAGCTAGGGAAATATTCATCTTTAGTGTCACCAAGTAATGTTCTTGACTCTTCACATGAAGAAATGATGAAATGACAACAAATGATGAACCTAGGAAGCTTATAATTCACAAAGATAATGATCTTGTGTCAAGAAAGTCTCCCCCTGGTGGACAGAAACTAAACCAGGGTCTCTTGCATACCTCCTGGAAGTCAGAAATGGGCTCTTATCCTCAACATCATTTGCAAGACACATGTCAGAAGTCAAGTGGCCCTTAATCCAGATAAAGGATATAAGCAATGGCCATTAATATATTCAATGTTTTCATTCTTAGGATTCAACATGACATGAAAGTTTTATAGTAGAGCAACTGATGGGTTCTCTGTTTTAGTTTTTTTCCATAGGATAAATTGAAGGCAAGAAGTAGATTTTACCAATTTCTATTCACTTATTTGAATTTGTACTAAGATATTATGCAGGCCTAAAGTGATGGCTCAGCACTTTGAAAGCACTTGTAGCTCTCACTAAATACCTAGGTTTGATTCTCAGAACATACATAGTGGTCCTCAAACATCTGTAACTCCAGTTCCAGGGCAATTGACTCTCTCTTCTGATCTCCATGAGCACTAGTCACACACATGATACCTAAACACAAATGCAGGCAAAATATGCATAAAATAAAATAAAATAAATAAATCTTTAAATTTCCTAAAGTTATTATGAAATGGATTAAAATAGGCTCTTTTGACCTTCTAGAAATTTGAAATAATGGGTTTGTCCTACCCATTTACTTAGAAGGTCATTGATGTCTTGAAACACTAAAGATTAACTTACAGAACAACCACAACAAAGGAAACAGTTGTGACTGGCATGCAGGATTCACATGGTGTGCCATGTTCTACATCAAACATAGGCTATGACCTTTTTCTTAACCCTTTTCTGTAAATGTCATTGTGACCAGTGGTGCATGCTGCTAGAAAACACAAAAATTGACTATCATTTGGGATTGGGGAGACATTTGTGACTCTTCCTTGAAGACCTGATGAGGGCATTCCAAGCATCCAGCTCACATAAGTGTCTTCACAGAAGCTTCTTCCTTCAAGTGTCAAAGCTTCTACTCATGAGTCTGGCTTTCATGGCTGCCATGTTTCTGTAGAAGGTCCTGTGTTCTTTAATTTGGTATTGCACATTTTTCCTCAGTAACAGAATTTGTCATCTCACAAAGCTAGTCTTTCTCACCTTTGTCCACATCTGTTTCCTAATTCTTGTTGTTTTTAACTTATAAATATAATCTGTAAATGACAGTCTTTAGCTCAGAAACTTTGTCTTTTGCAGTTCAAGGAAATGAATATTGAGCCCACTTGGATTTTCTGCACTTACAACTTCTGTAGTTGCTTCAGAATGTGTTGTTCACACTGTTTTCCTATATAAGATGTAGAATCATTTACTAAAACAGCATTTTCTTTCTTCATTCTTTTTTATTTTTACAATTTCACAGCCTTAGACTTTTGCACGGATTGACATGCTGCATATGTTCCTCCTCCTACAAAGCAGGCCTCAGTCCCAGGAGAAACTAGTTGGTCACCCCTACAAATCGTTAGGTCACTATTGCAGCAGTGGGCACGCCTTGCTTGTCAGGTTGATCGTTAAGCACAGCATGGTTTTGAAACAGAATATCACCAACTCCTGTAAGAATCCGTTATACAGAGCTTTTGGATTGCCATACACATGGACATGCTAGAATCAGCTCACACAAAAAGGAGATGAAAGCTTACCCTTTACTTCAGATGTTGCTGTCTGAACCTACTCCTCAAACTGTTCATTTCCCACTGTTTATTTAAACCAAGATATTACAGTGCACAATACATGCTGAATATACAATAAATATGAATTTTTAAATAACCATTAAGATAAATCAAGAATATGACCTAAACTTTCTAGGTCATCTTGGGCTTTACCATATGTATTTTTAATTTCTGTATGTTAGTCTGTACTCTCAAACAATGTTACAAATGTTGTCCTAGAATGTCTGACGTAGCAAAAAGGGTGCCACTCCAGCCCTGGTGTCAGGTTTGAAGACAGGCTGCAGGTGTCTGGGGAGCAGTGTGTATTTGCTGCACAGAAGTAGATGGCTGAGTCTGCAGGCTGGGAGGCTGTGATGTGTAGGGAAAGGTGTTTGGCTTTCTTATCCAATAGAAGGGTGAGTCTTTGGTTCTGCTTTCTTTCCGCATTTGACCGGATGTCAATGATGACCTGAGGATGCTTCCCAGGCTCTTGCTTATACCAAGGGAAGTAGACTGAGGTACTGTCTGTGTAAGTGCAGTTGATGGCAGCGCTGTCTCCCTCCTGGACACTCAGGGTGGAGGGATGCTGTTCCACCTGCTCACCTCTGCTCTCCCCTATGGAGAAAGATGGAGGGAAAGGAGAAAGGTTGTCAGGTCATTTTTCTTCCTTATCTTTTTCCTGTAATAGATAGAGAAAACCCAAACGAAACCATTCTGCTGAACACCCACAGACCTCCCATTAACATACCCAGTCATCTTACACTCCTCAACTCACAATTTATCTGCAGCCAGAAGAAAATGAACAAAGCATGAACAGCTGTCTTCATTGCTCTTCCCACTGGGATCAGTTGTAGGTGCTCGGTCTCTAGCTAGTCAGGTATCTAGCAAGTTCCAATTGGCCTTTTGTTGTTATAACAATCATACATGTTGAGTTATTTGCCCAGCCAATAAGAAAAAGCCTGTTCATTTAAAACTCACTAAGATGGCCTTTCCGTGCATCAGCTGAGGTGCACTGCCACCCGGTGGTCAGATTTCTAACTGCAGAAATCTAGTTCGTTTTTCTCTTATTAGGAAAGATTCTGCCCTCCTCTGCCATCCTTACTCTTCCAACTTAGCTGTACTCACACAGACTGTGCACCTTCTCAGCCAGGTGAGAGCACAAACTCCTTGCTCATGCATGTGAGGACCACATTGTTGAATTTAGCTGTGTTACATTTCCTGTGAACCAGTCTAATAGGTGAGTGATCCAGATCCCCAATATCCCACTCAGTCTTCACATTCCCAGGCCTACCCATGGTTATACCTCCTGTGCACAAGCCCAGCCAGTTCAGAGCTCCAGATCTCCATCCACTCACATCTTCCCCACACTCCCTGAAAGCCTACTTTGGGACCTACAGCTTCATACCAACCTAGAGTGGTAAGTTGCCAAGAACCTCTGTGTGTCATACCCACATACCAAGGCAAAGCTGGACTTGAACAGCTTTTACACCAGCACACAGACATAGATCTGACATATAGTCACACACTTTCTTGATAGCCATTGAATTAGAATCACTCTCATCCCCGCCATCAATAATGGGTATCTCTATTGGAAGAATTGACCTACCAACACTTCAAAGCTGATCTGAAACCAACCTGATCTGAGCAATAGCAAAAACAGAAACCAAATTCTACTCAACAGAAGCAGGCCATAATATGAGACACAGTGAAAGAAGTCTACATGCCTACACCACATCACAAACACACAAGCATTATGAAAGACAAGACAACCCCCATTCCCACAAAACCCACCAGTGCTATAGAAATGTTCTCCAATGGGAATTACCTAGATGAACCCCAGGACAGTAAACAGAGTCTAAGAGTGTATGGGAAAAAGAAGCTCTAGAAAGAGCAATAGCAGGACACAGTTTCTATGAAGTGGAAATGGGAAACGGGAAGGGGACTTTAAATGGGGAGTGAGGACAGAGATCAGTGTAGGGGGAGAGGGAGAGAGGAGGGATAAATAACATTCAGGGTGTTTGAAAAAGTCACAGGTAATCATATTATTCTCTATTTGCCCCAAATTACATTATACATATACATATATATGTATATGTATAATATATATATGTGAGTATACATAAATAAATAAATAATCAAAATGGTGTTATTCCACTTGGGGTGATAATGCTCCCCTAGAGCCATAGACTGTTTAGCATAACACATGGCATGAGAAACCTCCTATCAATTTTCAATTTTTGGTCAGGACAATCCAAGACAGGACTCCCAAAACAACATAGACTATTGTTATTGTCTTTAGTTGTATCAAAGATTTGATGATAATTCCCTATTCCTAAAAAAATTACACACTTTGGATATAGGACTTGGAAGAATGAGCTACAACTGACCTAGGAGTCTATTGCCTGAGGACTCTCATAGTATCCAGAGATATTCTGAAACCAGCCAAGGAAAAAGGGCAGTCAATACTCCTATCCAGCTGTAATACCTAAGAGCCACAACAATAACCAGCGTCCAAATCTTCAATAGTGTCACTTCTGTCTTGGAGGTAACCAACACTGAATTGGACTCATAGCTCACTCAATGGGAGGGAATTCCTACCTGGTACTGTCAACTTCACCAAACATCCATGGATGATAGGAGGAACTCTAAAAGAGAACTTCCCACTGCCATTTTCCTAAGCCAGTATAATCCCTAACCACATTATAAATGTTTATCCTTAGACACACAGATGTTGTGAAATATTATTTTAACTACATAAAGATGTGTTACATTTATTTATGCTATGGAGTATTACTTTAACTATGTGAAGGTGTGTGCATTTGTTTCTTCTGCCTTTGTTAATGATATAAAGATGTGTTGTTTTGTTTGTGCTGCATTTGTTTAATTATGTAAAGATGTGTTGCTGTTTCACATTGTCTGCCTAAGACACCTGATTGTTCTAATAAAAAGCTGAATGGCCAATAGGTAGGCAGAAGAGGGATAGGTAGGGCTGGCAGACAGAGAGAATAAGTAGGAGGAGGAATCTAGTTTCTAGAGAGAGAAGGACAGAGAAATAGGAGAGCCATCCAGGGTGGGCTGGCCAGAAAGCCAGACATGGAGGAAGCAGGATAGCAAGATGGACAGTACATACATGAGGTAAACAAGCTTTGGTGCAATACATAGATTAGTGAAAATGAGTTAATTTAAGTTAGAAATAAAGCTGGTTAGAGCAAGCCTAAGCTAAGGCTGAGCATTCATAATTAATAATAAGTCTCCTTATCATTATTTGCAGGCTGGCGGATGAAGAAAGCCTGCTACAGTTGGGTGCCTATGACAACTGATGCATGTACAACACAAGCCCTAAAGGAACATTGTAGAAAGGCTGGTCCAAGATGAGAATGCATTCAGATAGTGTCAAGTTAGGGTGCAACACAACCATTTCTGCATAACTCCTTGGATTTCACTTACTTTTGAATGAGCTGACACATTCCATCTCACTGAATTAAGATAAATCTTGCTAAAATCATCCTGAGTGAGGTAACCCAAACCCAGAAAGACAGTCATGGTATGTACTTACTCATAAGTGGATTCTAGATATAAAATAAAGAACAATCAGACCACAGCCCGTAGAACCCTAGAGGCTATATATATAGTATGGAGGTCCCTAGGACGACTGTGGCTTATAATAAATTTCGGTTCTACTCAATTATTGAAAAAAATAGCCAAAGGAATGGAAACACATGAACTATGAACCAAAGGCTGAGGGGCCCCCAGCTGGATCAGGCCCTCTGAATAGGTGAGACAGTTGAATGGCTTGATCAGTTTGGGAGGCAACTAGGCAGTGGGACCAAGTCCTGTGCTCATTGCATGAGTTGGCTGTTTGAAACCTGGGGCTTATGCAGGGACACTTGGCTCAGTCTGGGAGGAAGGAACTGGACCTGCCTGGACTGAGTCTACCAGGTTGATTGCAGTCCTCGGGGAGGATTTGCCCTGGAGGAGGTGGGAATGGGGGGTAGGCTGGGGGTAAGGGGAGGGTGTGGGAGGGGGGAGAATAGGGGAACCCGTGGCTGATATGTAGAACTGAATGGTATTGTAAAATAAAAAAAAAAATTAAAAAAAAATTTAGATTTGTGATTTTTAAAGAGTTTTTGTGAGATTACATTTTGAGATAAATAATAAAATGATTGATCCTTTCTTTGTAACAGCTAAATGCAGCCTGCCATTAAAAGAACTGGCTGAGAAAAATACCTTGCTTGCTTACATTCTGTTAATCTATAACAAGTTGCTTGGATATGAATGCTCTTGGGAATGATTTGTTTTTCACCTGTAATACATAAAATGTTTAATCATGTAAGGGAAATGAGAAACATGTTGCTTTCTTCTGCATTCATTATAGTCATTCACTTGAAAAATAAAATGTAACACATTATAATTTTTAAAAAAAGATAAATCTTGCTATGAAATCTAGGCTGGCCTCTAACTTATGATTCTCCTGTTTCAGCTTTCCAAGTGCTGAGATTACAGGCCAGCACTACCCTAACCACTCTGAATTCACTACACTCCATCTATTTGTCTCTGAACAATATTCTCTGAAAGGACATTGCTGACGCAAATACACCCTAACAGAGACTGTAACAGTGTACACAAAACCTGAACAAATCCAAGTCAGCACAGAGATGGGAATAGGCACAAAGTCCCATCCCTAACCCCGAAACCTTTTGCCATTGATACCTGCTGAGAGAGGGAAAATCAGTTATCTCCAGTGGAGTGACAATAGGTATTTTAGCCACATTCAGAACAGACCCCAAGTTCAGTAGTTGACCAACACAAACAAAAATTTTAATCAAGGAAAAAGGATTTTCCGGGAAAAAAAGGGGAAAAAATTTTAAAACTAGGCCTAAAGATTGGGGCCCTATAGAGGAAGGATAAACAAAAGAGAAACGCCTCTTCCCAATGGTAATGGAGAAAAAAAGACTTTCCAATTGTAGAGTTTTCAGGATAACTGAAACTCTGAGCTCTTTCTTCCTGCCATTACAGAACAACAACATCTGAATTACAAAGAATCAACAGGTAGGCCTCATTGCTGCTGGCTGAACAGCAAAGGAGCCCAAAGGTTAGAAATTTTGCTGTCTGTTTGCTTAACTTTGGTTCAAATGTTTTTTATTTTTTCCCTCAGAGTGGGAATAATTCAATATTTAGGATCCCTTCATGGGAAATGTTTTTCTGTTTTCCCTTATGGTAGAAATAACTCATTATTAGGTAGTCCCTTCACGGGAGTAAGAAAAAGTTTAAACGTGAAGGCGCATGTGTGGGGCGCTCCCCCAGCAAGGTGGACAAAGGCGCATGCAGCGCATGCAAGATGGCCCAGAGTGGGCCTGAAAGGCAGAGCTGTGATGGAGCGCGGCCCAGGCCGGAGCTGACAATAGAGCCTGAGCACTGGGCGGAGCCAAAGCTAAGCCACAGCCTCAGCTCAAGCCAAGCAAGCAGAGGCCGGGAAGGGACTAGCGCTAAAAGTTTAAAAGGGCCTAACTTCTGGTGAAAAATGGTTTCGGTCAGGACATTAAATGCTAAGTCAATGCTGTGTAAATAAAAGATGTTCTGTTTTTTTGATTGTCTTAATAAATGTTTGGATGAATGTTTGATTCTCATGGTAGATAAACTAAAGGAACAGGATTCATAATTTTAAACTATATATTAGGTATGCTCTTGTCTATTGATCATTACTGAAAATTTGGCTCTGCTCTTTTAAGTTACTTTCTAAAAATTCTTAAAAATTCTATAAAAATATAAACACCTAAAATAGATTGGGTTGTTGGCTTATTAAATAATGTTGCTAAGATAAACCCACAAATAATAATCTCTTACCGATAAAGAGGTTACCAAATTATTTTCCCAGTAAATAAAATACAGGTAAATTGTTTAGTCCACATTGTTAATAATTGGCTATTTGTGCGAATGTGATACTTAAAATCTATAAAAAAGGATCCTCTTTTTAAGATTTTATAAAAGTACTCTAGAAAAATATTACCTAAAGTTACCTCTTCAAATCCTATAGAGATTGTATTTAATGCTTTTATAATTGACATATGTAAAAAGGACCATAAAAATAAAAGCTGATGATAGAATTGCTCAATCATTATTGCTTTAATATTTTAAATTCAAAATGGCGCCGATATAAAGAACTAGAGGCTTTGGAAGTACAAGAAAAAAAGATGTTTTGACAGTTATCAATAATAAACAGCCTGAATTAAAAATAAAATTATATGAGATTGAGATAAAAAGATTATTAGATTCTGATGCTAGATATATCTATAATTTCACAAAAATCCTGAGATCCTAATTGGCCCCTTAAAAATTCCACCTCTAACCTACAAGGTAGCGATACAGCTCAGACGCCATTTTTAAATGGCCTCAGAACAGGCTACTTTTAAATTGAAAGGATAAGAAAGGTCATACAGAAACTTTTCAACCCTTTGTGCTACCTGACATTCCAGTGAACTTGTGGGGACGGGATGTGTTAGATGGTATGGGAGCAGTGCTTACTACACAGCCTGTACAACAGATGCTAAAGAGTCAGGGCTACTGCCCGGACAAAGGCTTAGGGAAAATGTTGCAAGGAGACCCACTCTAGTGACAAAAACTGTGTCACTAGAGGTCCTGGGGATACTAGAGGATTAGGGTCTTTTCCATAGAGGTCACTGCACAGCAGCCTTCGATTATACAACCAATAAAAATCACTTGGAAAAGTGATGACCCTCTATGGGTGGAGCAGTGGCCCCTTACTAAAGAAAAATTGGAGGCTGCGAACACATTAGTTAAGGAACAGTTAGATGCTAGACATATCAGTCCTTCCACTTCACCTTGGAACTCACCTATATTTGTTATTAAAAAGAAGTCAGGAAAATGGAGGCTATTACAGGATCTTAGAGCTGTAAATAAAACCATGCTTCTCATGGGAGCAACACAGCCTGGCTTGCCTGCCCCTATGGCAATTCCTAAACATTGGTATTTAATTGTGGTTGACTTGAGGGATTGTTTCTTCACTATTCCTTTGCATTCCGAGGACAGTCCTCATTTTGCTTTTAGTGTTCCTTCAGAAAATCTTAAAGAACCAACCTTATCAGAGATATCAGTGGGTGGTATTGCCTCAAGGAATGGCCAATAGACCTACTATATGTCAAATTTATGTGTCTTTGGCCATAACTCCAGTTCAAAAAGCTTTTCCAGATGTTTATATAATTCATTACATGGATGATATATTAATGGTTGCTAAAGATAAAAAACTTGTTTTTGATGCCTTTTCTAAATTACAAGAGGTTCTTAGCCTGGTTAATTTACAGATAGCCCCAGAAAAGGTACAGGTATCTTGTCCCTATCATTATTTAAGTCATGAATATTTTGTTTTTCCCATTCACCTACTGGAGTGTTTTGGCAAACAGGTCCTATTCTATGGGTACATTCCCCAGCAACAGCAGCCTACATACCGTCCATTTCTCCCATTCATGAATATTTATTGCAAATGCAAGGACTTATATGGTCCCGCTCACATAAACTTTATGTGGGCTATATTAGAGCTCATACCCAATTGCCTGGACCTCTAAGCGAAGGTAATCAGAAGGCTGATGCCATTGCTCATATGGCTGTCACATTAATTTGTTCTGCCTTTAAAAAGGCTACTCAGAAGGGGAGGGGTGGGAGGGGGAGAATAGGGGAACCCATGGCTGATATGTAGAACTGAATGGTATTGTAAAATAATATATATATATATGCTACTCAGTTGCATCAACATTATCATCTTAATGCTGGATTTCTTAGTCATCACACAGGCATAACCCAGGAACAAGCCATCCAGATAGTTAAATCATGTCCTATTTGTGTTGAATTTTTACCTGTTCCTCATTTGGGAGTTAATCCCCGAGGACTTTTACCTAATCATGTGTGGCAGATGGACGTCACACATGTGCCTTCCTTTGGAAAATTACAATATGTCCGTGTGTCTATTGATACATATTCTTCTCTAATTTTTGCTTCTGCCCATTCAGGGGAAAAGGTAAGGATGTAAAGAATCATTGTCTTCATACTTTTACTTACATGGGAGTGCCAAAATGCATAAAAACTGATAATAGTCCCGCCTACAGCAGTACGGGATTTTCAAAATTCTGCCAAGATTTTTCTATCATTAATAAGACTGGTATTCCTTATAATCCTCAAGGACAGGCTATAGTAAAACGCTGCCATTGTACCTTAAGAACATATATTGCTGAAGTAAAAAGGGGGGAGCTAGGGGCTCATCTCTCTTCTTCACATTCTATTCTTTCCCTTGTTTTATATATTTTAAATTTTTTATTGGTGGATTCTGCTGGAGTATCTGCTGCAGATAAGCACTGGAGGGCTCCTGTTGCAAATCATCCTCTGGTGTGATGGAAGGATCTTTCTACTGGCACTTGGAGGGGACCCGATCCGGTGTTGGTATGGGCCCGGGGATCTGTTTGTGTCTTTCCACAGGACAATGAAGTTCCTCTTTGGGTTCCTGAATGCTGTGTGCGCCCTGTGGCTGCTGCTAAATCCCAACATGGCAGAGACCTATTGGGCCTTTGTGAAAAACTCTCCCCTTCTGATGCCAATGGGGATTGAGAGCCTAATACAGCCAGTCTTGGCAAACATTATTGTAAGCCTAGGAACTATAGCCATATTGTTGGATTCTTCAGAAGGTAATGTATGGTAACTTTTTTCAAAAATGTTGAGAATATATCACACCTTGGAGATTAAGGATAACTCTGAAGGTCAATGACCTTCATTTGTTAACAGTAGCATGCCAGCTAAGCCTTTTCACATTTTGCAACCCTCTTCAAGCTGGTGTAATACCTACTTTTCAGGAAAGGCTCTGTGCAACATTTATTGGCCTCCTGAAATTCATCTAGCCTTTTTGAAGATACATTAAAATTTGTGAGCCTGAATGTAGCCATTTATGAGACCATTAGTTCTGCTCCTCATTTGCTGTTTTTGTTTTTGTTTTCTTTATGGTTCTTAGTTGTTCTTTTGCAGACCTGCCAGCCTAAGTAGTGCTGGGATCAAGAAAAATGGGCCTTGGTGGTTCGTGTTCCTGGAGCTGCATCCATGCCAATGGACCGTGGCAGTTAGACACAGATGATGCTCACATGCTCCAAAAGAGAATCTAACATCGCTGTTGCTGTTGTTGCTGTTATAGCGGTGGTGGCCACTGCTGCTATTGTTTCTGGGATTGCTATTTCATAATTGGTTACTACAGCTAGCACAATGGAGACCCTGGCAACAAAAGTAACTACCACAGTTAATTAATCTTTCATCTTATTGGGCATGATAAATTTAATTCTACTATTATACATTTAAAATGGCTTTAAAAGTTTTAAAAATTAGGCGGTGGTGGCGCACACCTTGAATCCCAGCACTTGGGAGGCAGAGCCAGGCGGATCTCTGTGAGTTCGAGGCCAGCCTGGGCTACCAAGTGAGTTTCAGGAAAAGGAGCAAAGCTACACAGCGAAACCCTATCTGGAAAAGTTGTAAAAATTTATAAAACTCAAGTTCCATTTGCTCATGGGATACCACCTTACAAGGACTCCAATTTACAGTAAGGCTCATTTAGGAAGGGAATGGCTCACTTGCCTTTAGCCTCCTGGCTATGGATGGGTTAAGACTTCTGTTGGTCTTTTCTGTGTGGCACAGATTGCAAGCCCAGCGCCACTTTGAGATCTTTGGCAGCAGTTACTCTACAGCTCAAGTGGTTGAGTCTGTATGATAATGAGTATTCAGAGATGGGTAATGCTTGGGGGGCACTCACCAACCTAAGACAGAGTACCTTTGTGGCCTGGGCAGTCATCTCCATGATGGGTAAGGTGACCTGCTGACGTCCCACGCAACCTAAGTCACAAGCTCATTTTTTAGTAAAAAGGGGGGAACCTGTGGGCTCTGGCCCCCCACTGTGAGTGGCTGCTGCCTTGCTTGCCAACCTTGACCAGAGGTCCTCCCTATTCAGATTCCCTGCTGGTTTCCTTCTCACCTAAAGATCACTGGAGAGATCACCAGAGGTTCTTTGTTCCTGTATCTTGCGTTTGGTGTAAACAGCTTAGATGCAAGAATGTTAGGTAGTGAACTTCTGCCCTCTGGGGATCCTCCATTGTGCTGTAAGCCTGTAATAAACCTTTAAGGTTTCCTCCCTCATTCAATAAATGGCATTTGGAATTCAGCTGTGGTGAATGACTCGCTGTCTCTTGTCTCTTATGTTTTAATCCACAGCCCCTCGCTCGGACATGGTGAACAGGGTATCGGTAACTCGGGCGCTACCTCAACAGTGTGTATGTTGTTGTTTTTCTTGCTGTTGTTGTTGTTATGCTATGGTGGGTTTTTGTCTTTGGAGAGAGGATGTTTTATCTTTGGAGGGAAGTTGTTTTTGTTCTTTTTTTTTTTTTTTTTTTGGACTTTATGGATTCTTTGAGAGAACATTGAGCTGGGCAAGTAAGATGAGGAGGATCTGGAAGGACTTAGGGAACATGAAAGAATATAACAAAACACCATGTGTCCCTGGTTCATGAGCCAGCTTTCTGGAGCCCAGTGCCTATGGTAGGACAGCTTTGGAAGCCTTGATGCAGGGAAGAGGAGCTCGGACCTGCCTCAACTGAATGAACCAGGCTCTGCTGACTCCCCTTTGGAGACATTGCCTTGGAGGAGGTGGGTTGGGGGGGGGGAGACTTGGGGGCAGGAGGAGTGAGGAGAAGTGGATCTGTTGTAGGTAGGTAAAATGAATAGAAAATTTAATTTTAAAAGAAAAAAGTTCAAAATTAATAAAAATTGGAATAAAAATACTGACATTGCTCTGTTAGTGTATCTTGGGTTTGGGTGCAATGATGCATGATATCCTGTGACTTTTCAAGCCTCACCCTGTACAATTTCACTCACTAGTGTTTAAAATGTTATTCTTTTAGAAACTTCCTTTTCAAGTTGTATAGTTGGATGATGTCAGGTGCTCCTCAGAAATGTAAAACTGCAAAATGAACATTTCACAGTTTCTAAATTTGGGAAATGACAAAGCTGACACTTGAGCTCTTACAGCTGTATTTTGTACTGTGCAATAGCAGCACACACACATCACATCTGATGAATAGTTGAAGACACGGACTTTATTAAATCTAGGTTTGATGATTGTAGTAGAACACTGTTTCTGAAATGATTTAACTCCTAATACAAATGAGTTTTGTGTAAGTCTTCTTTTATTGTGAACATAAACTTATATTTTAATAAAATATTACTTTCTCAGATATTTTTTGTAAGTTGTGGAAATCTGATAAACTAAGAATGGCTTCATTATTTGTGTCTTAGTTACTGTTTATTGGTATAAAGAGACAGTGTGACCAAGCAACTTATAAAAGAAATTTAATTTGGGGATTGCTTAAAGTTTCAGATGGTTAGTCCATTATCATCATGACTAGAAGCATGGCAGCAGGCTGGCATAGTACCGAAGAAGTAGATGAGAGTTTTTACATCCTGATCAGTAGACAGCAGGCAGAGAAAGAGACACTGGGCTTGGTGTGAGCTTTTTAACCTCAAGTCCACTTCCAGTGATACACCTCCTCCAACACTTCCTCCAACAAAACCACACCTCCTAATGCTTTCCAAAGAGTTCATCAACTGGGGACAAAGCATGCAAATATATGAGCCCACGTAGGTCATTTTCATTTAAACCAATATAATTTAGATGTAACTGAGGATCCTTATTGATGCATTTTATCATTGAATCTTCAAATATAAGGAAAGATAATTTATATTAACTCAAAGCAGTTGGAATAGCACACACAAACCTATACAAGCCGAAGCTACACAAAATTCCAGCATGGCAGCATGGGCAGAAAGTCCCACTCCTAACAAAGGACATGTTGACATCTGATAGTTACTAAGAGAGAAAGAATCTGTTTCTTTAAGGGCATGGCCCCAGTAGGTCAACCACACTCCAGGGAAGATCACACATCCATGAGATAAGGACAACACACACAGTACTTGAAGGTTTTGTTTTTTCCCAAGAACAAAGAGAGAAAAGCTGTAAGTAAGGACGAGGGGTGGAACTGGTAGGAACTGGTGGAGAACTGAATATGATCAAAGTGCATTGTATGAAATTCTCAAAAAAAAAAAAACTAATAAAAGTCCCATTCTTCTGGATAATTGAAAGATCTGCAATTGACCGAAACACTGGGCCATTTCTTTTCTGTTCCCTGAAGAGCACGTCTGTGTGATGCCTTTGTAGAACAATAATTGAAGAGCAGTGAAAACTGTGCAGTGGGTCTACCTGATAGCACTGTGAACCTGGTCATCTTTGTCAGTTGTCCCAGTATTCTTCATGAGAACTTCTTCCTGAAAACGGGAATCTGTGAGGAAAGGGTGCACTGGTGGGAAACAGCAATCCTGAACTGTCTATGTTAGTGGAGATGACAGAGACACAGCATAAATTGGAAACCCCACAGCTGTGCCAAGCCTGCTGCAGAGTCTCCCTGGGGCAGGGCTGTTGCTGCACACACAGCTGCAGTTTGGGGCCAGGCTGCAGGCTTGCTGGGAGCACTGTGCTTGTACTGCACAGAGGTAGGTGCCTGAGTCCTCCAGCTGGGCATCCCTGATGTGCAGGGTGCTGTAGCGCTCCTTGGAGTTGAATGTTGACTTTAACCTCCCATTCTCCTTTGTTCCTGGAGTCAGGGAAAAAAGATTGACGAGGCTGCCCCTGGGATTCTGTCGGAACCACTGCACACTTCTCATGGTGGTAGAAAAATTGCATCTCAGAGCAGAGCCGGCTCCCTCCTGGAGAGTCAGGGCTGGAGGATTCTGTTCCACCTGCATCCCTCTGACCCCTGCTCAGAGAAAAGAAAAGAAACCACATGACCGCCAATCCTTCAGCAGGTTCCACTCTGTCAGATATCCCGGGAGACAGCCATGAGGAGCTTTGGGTCACCTGTGTCCTGCCCCTCCCACTGGCACATCTGGAACAACACTAACCCATCTGGGAGAGCCACAACTCACAGCAAACCTGCACCCACAGCAGCCCCAGCACAGCTCCCAGGCTCCTCTCCATGGATCCTGTAAACTGCTGAGACTCCTTCACCCCAGCTCCAGACAGTGTTTAACTTAGTTCCAACCCACAGCAGGCTCTCCCTCACCCACTGAGCACCAATAAATTCTGAGCTCTTTCATCCTGATGGAAAACCCCACCCACAGCAGCCCAGTGAGGCCTCACAAGCTGTGGAGGAACACAGTGAAGGGAAGCAGGAAGGCATGCCACCTACAGTTGAAACTGAAGAGTGTTGGTTGGGTTGTCTTGTTTGTTTGTTTGTTTGTTTGTTTCTAACAGTTACAGTAGGAGACATTTGTGAGAAGGAGGGGATGATATATCAGGAAAGAGCCGAAGTCTCCGTACATCACAGAGCATAGAAGGACAGATAAGAGTAAGCCATTTCTTAAATTCCATAATTTGACAGATTTTGAGAAATCAGTTGTATGAGAATTCTTATAAAAGAAAACTCTTTAAAGGAGTGCAATTTGTGTTGGGGAATAAATACACTTTGTTGAAATCAGTAGATCACCATCTGCAAAAAAAAAAAAATGTATCTAGTGAAACTTTCATTTGTTAAAACAATCAGGTTATAAACACAATATTCACCCTGACTCATTTTCCACCTCTGTCCTTTTCCAGTCCCTTCCCTGCACCCTGCAGACCCACACATTGCTGGTCAAGTTCAGTGCTGTTCTCTGTATTTATTTTCTTCTTCTATTTTTGTGCCTTGTTCCTTTTCCTCCTCTCAACTAATTATTCTTGTTCCTCTTAGTCTGAGAGGAGATAATGAAAAGTTCGGCTATCACAGGTACTGGAATAGTTTCTGGGTCCATGAACTCTGGAGATTTTCATTATAAAATGTTAAAACTTGAAGTCACGGAGTTAGATGTTTTCTACTGAGCTTCAGAGATCATGTTGACTAGTACAATTCTATTTTCTTATCTGTCCTCATTGAATCATCCTCAGGTGGATCTCCAGGCTCCTCTGGGTTTATAGTTCCACAGAACAGCAAAGCTAACAACCAGGAATAAACCTTGCCTTTTGTAATTGACAGCCTCACTTGTTCTCTGGTCTCTTTAACTACCTAACCCTTCAGGCACTTCAGAAAGTCATTTCTGGGAAGCCTGCAGTGCCCCCTAGTGGACCAACACCATCAATCAGCAAGGGTGACTTGAGGCCATAACTCCACATGTCACACAAAAGCAACCCCCTTCACTCCTTTAGTTCCTGATGGAGGAAATGCAAGATGGTCAGAAGACATGACAGTATAGATTGAGTCGGGGGTTAGAGATGAACCACTTTGAAAGTGATACATCATGGATATTAAACCTCTAAATAAGCCGATACCTGTTATCGTGTGCTATTTATTAGATTTTTATAATTTAGTTAAAAATAAATCCATAAGCATTGACTAAAGTTTTACTGAAAATCGATAGTAAGAATACATGGAAGGGGAGGAGACACTAGTTTACTCTCTAATGAAGAAGACTAAAATACTGGGATCTGAATAAAACAAACAGGATCAGGGAAGAGCGTAAACTGAGAGTTGTGTGACCCCAGGAACAGGAGAAATGCCCACAAGCAGATGGCCCGACTCTGAGGAAGGCAAGCACAGTTTCTTCCCACACTCACATTTATGGAAATAATGGAAAATAATTGGTATGAATCATTGATGGCTTTCATGATTTTATTGGTGATTATATAAAAATGCATGAGAACATGAGCTATCAAAACAATAAAACACTGCATCAAGAAAATTTCCTCTAATGTTATCCTTAAACATTCTGGCTATTTCATCACTCATACTCAAACTCTGTCTCGATTTGAGGGATAGGCTGCCAAGAGTTTTCCTGTAGATTTATATTAAGGGGCAAAAATATTGAAATGATAGAAAATTCATACTAGTCTATTTACAGTATTTATTCATAGAAAGTGATATATTGAATGCATACCTTTTAGTAAAACATCACTGTCTAGACATGACCTGACCAAGGACAACAACAATAGACATGCCTAAGAGGATGGACAAAGACCACGCCTTATCCCTACACACACACAAACACACACACACACACACACACACACACACACACACACACACACACAAAAAAAAAAAAAAAAAAAAAAAACCTACAGGCAACTAAGATTGCTGAGAGTCAGAAAAATAGTATTCCCTAGAGAATAGGCCAAGAATTGGTGGTTATTCAATACCAAATAGTCAGCCCTGAATTATACATACAGGTAACATTTTATAAACTGAGAAAGTTATATTTAGGAATATATATACATACACATGTACATACAAACATATACCTTCATTTTCAAAAGGCAATGAATTTGAAAGAGAGTAAAAGGGAGGTAACTTGGGATGGGTTTGAAGGGAGTAAAGGGAAGGAAGAAATGACGTAATTGTACATAATAATCTCAAAAAAAACAAAAGTTATAAAAATGTTCTAAAATGTAATAATAAGTCCCGTGGGTATACATTAGCACACATAGGGCATACTGCTCCCTTGTATCAACCTCTACTGATCAGCACAGACACTGCTATTTGTCTATCTAGGGATCCAGAGTCCCTCCAGCTGTTTAAGGATCCTCTCTTTATTCACATGTAGCATGTTTTATTCACTAGCATGTTTTTCTACCAGAAGAGACAAGGATGAAGCAAAAGGACAGTCCCTGAGGTCAGAGGGAATCATGCTCTCAGATGGTGTGATTTATTAGGAATTTGTGAATTGTAGTTGTAATTTATCAGCTATCTTGAAGAACTCTAAAATTACTACATTGTGTATAGCTCTTGTGCAGTATTGGTAAGCAGCCACTGAGATGATTTTTATGACAGAAGATTGGGAAAGGGAAAAATATAAATGGAGAAATAACAAATACAGTTTCTTAGAACAACCCTGTGGAAAGAAAAAAGAACATCATGATACAGAGGGGAATATACAATACTGAAGCAATTTCATGTGTGTAGCCATCTAACCTAAAAGTGATCATTATAAGACAAAAATATACATTTTATGTTCTAAAGTGGTAAAGAGACAAGTATCTGTAAATGTGACAGAAGATGGGACTACAAAGGAGGAAATAAAAAGCCAAGAACATACTCACCTGAGAAGAGTCTCAATTAGGAATTGTTTAGATCAAGTTGGCCTGTGACATGTCTGTAGAGGATTTTCTTGGTTGACATAATTGATGTGTGAAGACCCTGTGTGGAAGTGGATGGCAGCATTCCCTCACCTGGGACCTTCAACTCTAGACAAAGGTAGCTGAGTAATAAGCAACCTTACATTCAGTTCTCCACATCTCAACATCCTTAGTGATGAGACCATCTGTTTTAGTGCTAGTTGCCTTGACTTCCCAGCTATGATGGTCAATAACCTGGAATTGTGAGTTATGAGAGATCCTTTCTGCCCATGTTGCTGCTTGTCAGGGAATTTTTGTCTCAGCAACAGAAAAGACAGACACTGGTGCCAAGGAAGTGGGGTCATTACAGTCACAGATATGACCAAGTGGCTTTTACATCTTTTGACTATTTTGTGAAAGCATTTAGTACACTGGACAACAAAAGCTATTAAATTCTCGACTTGGGTTCAATTCCCATAACCCATTGGCAGCTCACAGCTGTCTGTAACCTCAGTTCCAATGAACCTGAAACCCTTACGCAGGGATACATGCAGGCAAAACATCAATGGAATAAAATTTTAAAAATTAGAAACAATTGACTATCCCTTCCTTTTTGTCTGTCTCCTATATTAAACTACAACATCTTTTGGGTATATACTTCAGAATGTTTCACATTTTTCTTCCATGGTTTAAAAATATTTGTTTAGAATCTCCACTTGTAAACATGGAGAATGTAAAAAAAAAATCCTGATTATGCTCCATCCTTTCAGTAAGTGTGTCTGTGAACAAATCCAAATGAAATATCCAATCCCTCCTATCTAGGTTTCTGAACCCATTGAACTATATAAGCGGTTTTCTAACATACAGACCACAATCAGCTTTACAATAGTGAAAGTTTTGGCCCCATTTCATAGGTGTAATTCAATCTGTTGCAGGAACTTATTACATCATACATTTTTCTTGGACTTGGCACTCAAGCCAGGTAAAAAAAAAAAATCTACTGTGTCCAGGGACCAGAGAAGAGGGTGGTAATAAGATCTTCAGTGTCTTCACGCTTACTGACATAAGTATATCTAAAGGCTGTCAATGTGTCTTTGAGAGCCGATCTTTGCAGATCTTTGTTCTCCAGCACAAATCCCACTGGAGTCTAAGTGGGATTAAATGTGTTGTTTCCTTCTACACCAAGAAAGAACAAAGAAAGAAAGAAAGAAAAAAAAAAGAAAGAAAGAAAGAAAGAAAGAAAGAAAGAAAGAAAGAAAGAAAGAAAGAAAGA